>NW_027133829.1:9082500-9682500 GCF_026122565.2 Emydura macquarii macquarii | reverse complement strand
CAGAATGTTTGTATTCATGTTGACACTCAACACTCTTGAGGGATAATTTAGGATTAACCTGCTGCCTCTGAGCTTGTTACTGGATAGGCTTGTTTTAATAGAAGTGACAGCACATATCTGAATTAGTTTTTAAACTAACAACTTAAGAAAAGCTTCCTGCTCAGGGCTATGAATTGAGGTATTAGGAATTATTTCTGCAATTCTCTTGAGGGGGCAGAGGGGGCAAAGTTAAAATATGCCATTTGCTTTCAGTTTAGAACTCTCAGCCTTGGACAATTGACAGTGTATTTTGGATGTGATTTGGGGGCTGTATGTAAATAAATTGTCAAATAACTAGCCAAAACTAGACATGCAGTACACCAATCTGTTTGAAGAAAACTGCAGACACAGCACTGCTGTTTTCCCAAGGACAAATAGATTCAAGCAGAGGATAATGACAGCAGGAGGTAATGATGTCATGTTACTCATATGGGCATCTGAAGGAGAAGATAATGAAAATACAAAAAAGCAGCAATTGTTTTATTGAACAGACTAGATATGTTGTATCTTTTGGCTAGTACTTGAATCAGAGTAACTGAAAACAGGAGAATAATCATGGCAAAGAGGGTGAGGGAGGGGAACTTAAAGATGGGAAACATTTGTCTAATATTTTATCAGTCAAGTATTTTCAGTGGGAGACTTGCAAAGAATAAACACTAGAGATACATGCCATTATACAACAGCAGGTTTGACCCCAAAGATGTAGGTATCAGTCTTCAGAGGCACAGATACAGGCATAAATAGGAGTTAATACACTTGCTAGTCCTCTTTAAGTTAATTAATTTTCATTTTAATTAGAGTAGATATTTAGATCACCTTGACCGTTATTTACTACTGGAGAATGAGGAATCTCATGTTCCCAGTCTATTCCAACCAGAGCACTAAATTGACACTTATTTTAGAAATGTCCCTGAACATTCACATTCCTTTCCTCTAGATTAGGCAAAACAGTTAAAAGAAGCTTTCCTCACAATGTCTTGCTTTATAGAAGTTAGATGAGCTTAAAACTTTGTGTCCAATCCCCCTCCTTTCTGTTTTCATTAATGTTTTTTGAATTCTCTGATGGTTCAATCTTAACACGTATATTTTTGCATTTTGCTCCCCAAACAAACAGTCAAAAACCCAGAAAGATAAATGCCTTGAAAAACTATTAAGGTTTTAGAGTGGACTGTGCAGTAAACTCAAGTCATTCTTAGCAATAAGTTTCATTTTAGTCTGCAGAATGACTCATGCCTTTGCTATTCAGCAAACACAAGATACTATTTTTCTGGCTTATCTTCCACAATGAAGCCCCAAATGGACTATTCACAGTACAGATAAATCATAGTGAAGAACTAGAAACTTCCCACGGGCCCTTAACATCTGGAATGGATTGTCCCTAATCCTGAAGTCTATTATATAATTTCATAAAATTTAAGTTTTTTAAATAAAGCTACTTTAAAAAAACCCTGATTTTGAGAAGGGCAAAAATATTTCCATGCAAAAAGATAAAACAGGGAAACCAGAACACCATTGCCAATTTGGAAGGAAATCTGCTTCAGGTTCCAGAAAGTATAGTTGAATTCCACAGTCATTAAGTGAAAACTGAATTACATTAATGCACTTCTTGCTTTCACCACATCATCTGCAAAACCAGTCAATCACCCTAAAATAATACTGTACGGGGAGATTTTGATAGACCAGTAAAGGGGCCAGGGACCCCTTGGTAGTGTAATATTGATTATCAAACGGGTTGCTAACAGCAGCCAAACTCAGTAGGCCTTTTTGCAGGTCTGTGCAGCCTTGGTATGACTAAGCCAGGAGGGGAGGAGCCTTTTTCTCAACCTAATCTGACTCTGCACCCGCGCCCCTCACTCTTCCCCCCAATGAAGTCTCTGGTGGACATGTTGGGATCTTTCTTTTAGGAGAAAAGCAAGAAGCTTATATATGCATGCCCTCTAGGAGATGTTTGTCAGGGCCTCAAGACAGACACATTCTGCAGGAACACATCTAGTTAATTAGTACTTTGAGGTGAACTCTTTATTAGCTTTTGAAATTGCTTGCCTAACAAGTTTTTTCCTTAACATGTTATTGACTACTAACAAGGATAAATAGGGCGGGAGAGGTTTGGATTCTTTGGGACCTCTTCTTGGACATATATTTTGGGGTATCCCAACTGGAAGACTGGCCAGTCAGAAAGCTGCCTCTATGACCCTCAAAAGCTGCCCCAAACTTTGATAATGATTGAGGGTTGGGCGTGTTTTACTAACTTGTTGCGGATATGTGTAAGTGCTTGAGACTAAGTATAGCTTTTAAAGTGAAAGCACTCTTGCGTAATACTGTTTCTACCAAACCATGTATCGGCTGGCCAGCCACATCTCCGTTTGATTTATCTCCTGACACCATCTCGCACAGAGTAAAGTTACCAAGAGCTTTGGGTTGAAAGAACCCCAGGTAACAATAACACATGAACAGTTGATGAATTTGAAATTCCCAATTTTAGAGCTGTATCAGAAATCACAAATAAAGAAGCAACCAGACGGTTTCAATTTGCTTTTAATTTCAAAATACAGTGAAACCTGTTATTCTGAAACTCCATTTATAGACGTATGACATTACCTTCCTTTTCCTTTATGGAACCCGCAGCACAGAGATTGCTCACACATCTGTCATCTACAAGGAGTAGCCTTTATTAGTCCTGCATGCTACCCACCAACCCTCCCCACTTCTGCACTCATTGTTCCCATTCAGCCATTAACCCAAACCTCCTCTTCAACTGCATTTTGAATTTAAGATGGTGTTGGTTTATATTCTTGCTATTTTGAATCCCCAGGTGAACAGGAATGGTTGCTTTTAAATCACATTCTTTGTTATTCCAAAGGTTGTTTGCATCATTAATGAGCTATTAACCCGCTCTTGGTTTTGATATATACTACAACACCAAAGTCATCACAGATCAAGAGAGGGACCGGAAATCCAGAAGTGACCACCTATTATTTCAAGAGAATCAGACTGAAAATGAGAGCAGGTAGTTTTCTTAACCTGAAGAGGAACAGGAAACCCAGAGAATGTTTAAGTGTGAGAAGTGTGAGAAGGAAAAAGCTATTTAAAAAAAAGACAAAAGGACAAAGACTCTGTGATAGAGGAATGAGAGTGCAGGTGGAAGACTTTCACAGAGAATTCCTGAAAGATTGCATGCAAGGGCAAAGGGATCTATCATTGCTATCCCAGTAGGCCCCTTCAGCAGGTAAAACAGTAGCCACTGGAGGCTTTGCCGTGTGACAAGAGTATAACCATGTCACATGACTGGGGCCAAGAAACAAAGATCAGTCTTGTCCCAGCACTTGTGTGTGTCATATTCTTATGTGGTGTCAGAAGAAAAATGAATTTATGGCACAAGTGAGGCAAATAAAGTCACCCAACTCCTTCAGCCTGGAAGGGAACCTGGCAGAGAGTTAGAGGAAGTGATTGCAATGCTTCCAAGCTTTCCCTGGAAGAAAGGCAATATTGAAGAGAAGTTGTAAGAATATGGGTTGAACTCCTCCATACTCTTACATGTGGAAGGAAGGCCTAGAGAGAGACACATGAGATCTACAATACATTCTGCGGGAATGCTGCTACACAGTCATTCAGAATTTTTAAAAACAGTCATCCATGAAAGGATTTCATTGGCAAAAGGTGCACTGCCCCAGATTACAAAGGTATTTATGCATCTTAACTCCCACACCTTAGAGGATCTGGACTGTTTTCTTTAGAAGATGTAATAAAATGACGTAAAATAAGACGTGAATTTGATCATATAGACTAATTAGCAAGCAAGTTATGTGATAAATTCATAACTGAGGTCAAAACAACATTATTGCAAGAAACTAATGTGCTAACAGTGGATATTTGCAGGGCTAGTGAAAACCATATTTCCCTAACAGAAGTGTTAGCAATCAGTGAAAAAACAGAAGTACATCTAATTTAAAAGACAGGTAAGACAAAGATAGAAGGGCACATGAACAGAAAAGACCTGATTTATTTGCAGTAAATGTGGAGGTAATTGCAACACACAATGGTGTCCAGCACAGAGGGTGTAGAGGCAGAGTTGCTTTTAATTTATACGTTTTGCAAAAGCCTATTAGCCTGCACAAACTGCAAAGAAATATGAAGGCAAATTACAGTAATTAACAAACATCTTAAGGAGAAATTACTAATGATACCAGAAAAGATATCTTTGAGTCTCTATATTTACAAAACAAGGTTGTACAACAGATCAAGTTGTAACATTGGAAATAAATAAACAAAAAGTGAATTTCAAAATGGATAGTGGAACTGAGTGCAAAAGGATAA
This sequence comes from Emydura macquarii macquarii, assembly GCF_026122565.2. Lineage (NCBI taxonomy): Eukaryota > Metazoa > Chordata > Testudines > Chelidae > Emydura > Emydura macquarii. Next base: position 9,678,147 of record NW_027133829.1, on the reverse strand, counting down.
CAGCAAGCATATAAAAAGTATCATATCACCATCACATGAGTTTATGTGGCAAAGCCACACTGGCATATCTGTATAAGGACAGATGCCACTGGGCAGAGTTTGAAATAACTAACAGGAAGTGCAGTGTGTGCTTAGATGGAAGAGTAGCATATAAATGCAAATAATCAACGATGTATAGCTTATCCACTAAAGGGTGGATGCAAAAGAAAGATTCTTAAAGCATACAATGTGGTGTTTAATGGAATGGTAGTATTTCCTTAATTCATCCATTACATGGATATACAGTCCTTTTAACATAGAGGCTAAGTAAAACCTGAACTTCATTGGATGGTAAAAGTTAGATTTTACTGAATGGATTCAGATGCCAATTGACTGGGTTACTCATATGGTAACGGTAATAAAACCAAACAAGTTACAAGATACCTATATATCCAGAATAATTAACTAAAGCCAACAATACAAGCACTGCTCCATGGAAACAGCTGGTGTATGTCTTAGTGGTGTAGAGTAGCTGCTCTTACTGAGATTTGCTTTTTGCCTCCCCTGCATTCTCATTGTACTCCACCCTGGCCAGTGAGCAGAATGGAGAGAACGGAATGCCCCATGCTGCATTTCATGTTTGTAATTGTTTTTAAGTTTGTTATTTTGCACTGGTTATTTAATGAAGTTGGCCTAGTCCCCTTTGTCCTCCACACTTCCACTCATGTCAAGATCTCACATCAATTTCTGTGGCAGTGATATTTTGAGACACACATAGGGTTACTGTGTAGATGTCTGCAATTTTTTTTTGCTGCTTATCTAAAACTAATGATGAACTATTGACTCTGATATCACTATTCAGATAGCATTCTTGTTCTAATCCATCCAATCTGTAGTTCAAACACTGAGCTGGTTGGAACTGGTACATGTCATGCTGGGTAGATAAGGGGGGAGAGCATTTGTCATATTGGTTAACACCAGTATGTCAAAATCATAATAATTCATGGGAGATATACCATGTCAGGTACTGTTAGAAAGGTTATAATATGCTAAGTCAGGTGATAATACTTATGTTCATGTGTAATATGTGAAATGGAAGTTATAGATGTATTTGAGATATCTGCATTTCAAATTGTGCTGCCTGGGCAACACCCCAGATAGGATGGCAGCAGAACAATAGCCTGTTTAATGGCCCGTTAAGACACTCATGTATGCAAGGAGCCCAGGAAGAAACTAAAGGCAGACCTGAAGAGTTACCAGGATTGGCCCATGTGACCCTGGACTCCATTTTAGTTCTTGTAATATTCCACAAGACCGCATGGCCAGGGCCAGAGGGTATATAAGGCCAAGCCACAGAAACCATTTTGTCTTTGTTCCTGTCCGGCTGCAGACACACACCTGCCTCTGGATCAATTCATTTTGCAACTGAACCGAAAGGATTTAGACCCATCCAGGTACTGGATGTGTACCAGAGGAACTGTACAAGCCTGCAACGCCACAATTCTTCTAGAAACCTGATGTATATGGACTTTGAATCATTTGTATGTATCTGATTGCTCTAATCCTTTAACATTTCTCTTATAGTTTATTTCTTTCTTTTTACAATAAACCTTTAGTTTTAGTTACTAAAGGATTGGCTGACAGCGTGGTATTTTAGGTAAGATTCAAACATATATTGATCTGGTACTGTGGCTGACCCTTAGGGGTCAGAGGAGCCTTTTTAGTAAAGAGCATAGAGTTTAAATAACTGGTCTCTTTACTGGACCTAGTGCTGATTTGGGAGCCAGGAGCTGAAATGCAGTAGAGGGGGCTGTGTGCATTTGTGTACTGGCTTCTGTGGGGACTCAGAAGCACGGTTTGTGGCTGGTTGGGAAGCCTGACTTCAGTATCACTCATCAGTGTTGGGATAATCTGCTCCGTTTTTACAGCCTGCCCTGACCTTGGCATTATCAAGTGGCTACCCTGGGCACGGGACGGGTCACAGTACAGTTTCAAAATAAACCTTTGTACGTTTGAGTGACATTCTAAAATACATATTGAATAATGTGTAACTTTTAGAAGCACAGTTTTCACGTACAAGATTAATACTTTCAATAAGTGAGATGTAGCTGCATCTCAGCTCTAATTATTGAGCATGTTAGAGTTTAGTTACAGTTTTCTCTGTGTGTGTGTGAGAGAGAGAAACAGCCCCAGTTTCTAAAGAGTATTTTGTCAGACGCAGTAAGAAGGGTTTACATAGTTTACTGATCACGTTTTAAGTCATTATCAGTCTTTGTTCCTTTCTGACGAAGTGGGTTGCAGTCCACGAAAGCTTATGCCTGCAGAAATTAAATTTGTTAGTCTTTAAAGTACTACAGGACTCTTGTTGTTTTTACTGTATACAGACTAACACGGCTACCCCTCTGGAACTGTTCCTTTATGAAAGTTTTATTTTCAGGTAGCAACTTGAGTGGATTCAGATTTGTAGCTGTGTAATATTATATGCATGACACATCCAAAGAGTATTTCCCATGTTAAAAATATCCAAATTAGAGGAGTTGAGTCATATAAAAATGAGACATGTAAAAGGCTTCTTTGGTTAGGCCAGAAGTAAAATACACACAAGTTGGAAAACATGGAACTAGGAAAGACTGTTATACCTCATTCACCTTGGCCAAAAGGTTCTTCCAATTTCTATTTGCAGAGACAAGTTTCCACATAGAAAGGTAAGACTCAGACCAGAGCATCAGGTGATTGTTTGTTGATTAGGTTATCAGTAGACTTTATTAATATCTCTTTAGCAATTGTCATAGGGAAGGCAGACAGTAGTAAATACACCCATGTTCCACAGTCCAGGAAGGTAGATTTAATTTACAGTTAATACTGTTATGCTGAGCAGTACTGGTGCCTGTATAGATCATAAACCTCTGTAAGATTGGGTGTGACAATTAACATAACTGTCAGGACAAGTTAATCACAAGACCCAGCTAAGACAAAAGGGATTATGAACCAAGGAGTTTTAGACTGGGTGGACGGAGGGGCTTTTGCTGAGTAGTGTTTTGGTAAAGCGTATGTACGTGTGAGGGAAAGGAAAAGAGACAGACAGAACAGAGACAGACTGAGAGGCAAAAAGCAAGAAAGCCAACCCGCAGCCTGTGAGAATGGTGTACAACCCTGGAAAACACTAGAGAGAATTTTTTCAGTCTTGTGTTGGCTAACAAGGCTTGGGGCTGTAACCTAAGAAACTGCTTTTGGTTTTGGTCTCTTCTGTGTTTGGAGAAGCAGGAGTTTGTACGTTCCTTGTAAGTAAAACAAGACTGCATCAAAGAAAACACCAAACTCCATCAAGTTCTACTCCCAACTGGGACATCTCCCAAGACCCCAAACTTTGCCTACTTGCTTGGGTCAAAAGGGCATGAGGTAACAATAGAATAGACTATGTTCAACACAGTTCCAACCCTCCACAGGTAAACCAGAAAGATCTTCCTTTGCTTTTTCTAGCCAGTAATTCCAAGCCAAATGAGGTTATTTAACTAGTTTTACAACAGACTACATAAAAAACTCTAGCGAAGTCAATACAAACTACAATTTCATACAGACAGTTACTTGTTTATACTGCTCTATATACTATACACTGAAATGTAAGTACAATATTTATATTCCAATTGATTTATTTTATCATTATATGGTAAAAAATGAGAAAGTAAGCCATTTTTCAGTAATAGTGTGCTGTGATACGTCTGTGTTTTTGTCTGATTTTTGTAAGCAAGTAGTTTTTAAGTGAGGTGAAACTTGGGAGTACACAAGACAAATCAGACTCCCGAAAGGGGTATAGTCTGGAAAGGCTGAGAACCACTGTTTTGAAGTTCCCCTCCTCAGCACTTCCTTTTCACACAAATGGGACGAGTCATATGTAATTGAGACCTTGTCCATCCGGCAGACTTCATAACCCATACTGTTTCAACAAGATCTTTAATATTGTGGTTCTCTCTGTTTTCCTCTCCTATTTTACAGATGGGGTAATGCAGCACAAAAAGGTGAAGTGCCTCCTCCAATATCGCACCATGACTCATGCTTAATGCATAACATACCAGGCCACACTTCTGCCTTGCATTTTCATAATATTAGTCAGCTGAATGGCATATCAGAACACGTTTTGGAGAAGCATTTTCTTGAAACCTACAGCAATAGCACCGTACGCTGCGCTCCAGTTAGATCCCATGGCAAGTAGGGTCAGACCTTGTCGGTTATTGACTAGCAGACCTTCAAAGAATACCTAGATGCTACAGTAATTAGTGTTGGTCATTGACTAGGTGGTGCTTTTCCTTCAGCATCCTAAATGAACCAACTCATCAGCATGATATCATGGGATGCTGTGCTGCAGGCATAGCACCTTTCAGGTGACCTATACACAAGAGTTTTTGAATGTGGGGTCTTGAGTTCTTGATAGTGTAGAGACCATTCAGCAAAGGTGCATAGCCAAGAAAGCTTTCTCAGCTACATCGTTTGCAGGCTTCTTGTACCTTCAGATGTGTTTGTTTGTTTGGTTTTTTCCTTTTAGACTCACCAGTAAGTGGAATTTCCAAGAGCAGGGAAGCTAAAGCTTTTTTCCTTCTACTTATGGCCCCTGTGTTTTATACCATGCCAAGCAGTTAAATCTGAGACTACCTGCCAAAATATGTCTGAATAGGTCCAAGTCACTTTCTCTTATTTTCTTTCCCCCTCTCCAAGTAAACTAGCCCAGTGACAGCTTTCTCAGGTGACATTTTTCAGAGCCTTGAATAACGTAGCTAGGTTGATCTAAATTTTAGGTGAAGACCAGGCCTTTGATGTAGGGGTCTTTAAAGCACATAATACTCAGAGCAAATGTTGGGATTCTTTCCCCTTAAAAATCAGTAAGAGTTAAAACACCATAAAAACTGATTGAAGGGGATTATTTTAGGGGATAGCATATGTATATTTGTAGTTGCTGATTTAAAACTCATCAGAAAAGTCAGAAAAAAGATTTTGTCCCACCCATTGGAATGAGGAGCTGTTGATGAACAACTGTAAAAACAGCAGCAGAATTTACCAACTAACTAATGAAGACTCACTTGATTTGGGATTTTTTTGTACAGTTAGTCCTCAGAAAGAGGGCTCGTTTCTTTTCCTTTAAAATGTATTCATTATAATAAATATATTAGTCTCAATTTTTTTGTTAAGATACTAAAATAAAACATTCACACTGACAGGACATTCTCTATCTTTAGAGTCCTCACCTGTTTGTGGGCTAGTGATTTTTCTCCTAAAGACCTACTTCCTCTATTCTCTCTGCCATTGACAGAAGAATGAGGGCTGAAGCAGGCTTTATAAGGACAAGGGGCTAGGGGGTTGATTTTTTTTTTTTTAACTGAGAGGAAATGATGCTTAAGACTGAGAATTATGGGTAAAGTGCGTAGCTTATAAAAGGACAGTCTGCTCAATTCAATTCACCCTTGTTCTTTTGATTTGCAATTTATTGAAATAGTGGCTTAGAGATGATGGTTTCTTAAACAGGAAGTAATTGGGGAACTGAAATTCTTGAACTTTTACAAGGCAGTAGTTGTGATTATCATGTGTATTCTTCATATTGCTCTCTTGAACTTTAAGAAATTAAACCAATTTAGGGCTTATTTTTTTATTAATCTGTGGAGCTACACTAACGATGTGATGATAGTAAAGATCCTATCTTACTTATTGCAAGCGTAAGATATTAACTAGAGCTGTAGATCTTGTTTTGTGTAGATTGAGGCATGGATTGTGTTCCTAGTGTGCTGCAGATAGGTAGCACCTTGGACAGTGCAGTTGCTGGTCATGGAAAGGCTGCTGTAGATTCTGGGCTGAGATGGGTCTGCAGGTGAACCCAGAGACAGCAGAGGCACCACCAGGAGATGGCCAGCAAGAGGCGCTGCTCTGGTGAGTAAACTCCGTCACAGAGGGATTCAACCTTTTCATTTTCTATGCATAACACAGTGTAACTTCTACAACTTTTCGAGGACAAGACTAGATTTTCACATTAAAAATGGGATCTTACAGTCGATACTGAGTGTCATAATTTTTTTGATTCCTCTCTTTTAAAACCTACAGAGTCACTCTCAGTCTCATGGGAGACAAGTTTTGTCTCTGGGAATATGTGATTAAAACAATCACACGACAAAAGTGTGGGGTTTGTTTGTTTTTTTGTGTAACAACTTTTGGGCATGGGGTAGCTGACAGTACATGTTCTGTGCTGGCTATTTCCATTCTCTGATGCAGCGTTTTGAAGTCCTTCTGAACACCTTAGGAGGGCAACGCCACATTGCCTCTTGTCATATGCTGCCTAATAATGCTTCCTCCACTGGGCCTACCACAGTCCAGGGCAGAGGCTGTTTCTAGCGCAGCACCATCTGCGTTGTCCAAGATTCTCCTTTGACACAAAGCAATGACTACTGCCATGGAAGTCCTGTCCCTTGTGAAAGTGCCCAGCTCGCTGAAAGATGAAAAAAGGCATTTGTTGATTCTATCAATGCACCTGCATCTTCTCCCTGTGTCAGCAGGACTACCCCTGCCCAGTCTCCACACTCATCAGCTTGAAGCTGCTTTCTGGTGCCTATTCCTGGTAGGCAGGAGTGGTAGAGAGGTGGATGAATTGTAAGATCTAGGGGCTGCCCTCCTCTCACTGTGTGGACGAGTTCTTCTCCCCACCATCCAGAATGCACTGGTTCACAGACACTCCTGAGCTGAAGAGGTATGTCATTTGTTTGCTGCGTCAGTGAGTGATCAGTGCCCCGAAACAGCACAGCACAGGGCGAAACACAAGCGCACACCACATTCAGTGTTCCCCTTAAACACATTGTTACGAAGTTATTCATTCTATCCTGTATAAATACCTTGTTGGCCTGGCACTAAGATCAGGCTGCTGACCGACTTGTATACCTGATCAGGTTGCTGGCTCAGCTTTTCACCTGCCTGTTCTCTTTCCTTGCCAGACGAGCAGGCATCTTTTTATATGTTCCAACACCTAAAATATCCATTCTACGGATCAGAATTCTATTGGAATTCCTCTGGCTCCCTCTCCTCCCCGGGGAGAAGAACCACTGGTCCCATGCTGGTGGTGCTTTCTCAGAGATCTCCTATGAGGGAAAGGTCCGTGTGGCTGAAAGAAGAGGGCAGGTCACAAAAGCCACTTTGTTTCCTAATTGCCTGCCCCCACAATGGGCCCCGGTTTCAGGGAAGAGGCAAGGGTATTCTCCCCATCTGTGCTCTATCAGAAAGGAGCATCTCCAAGAAAGCAGCAGCTGCTCTCACAAAGGTGTTGTCCTTCCTGAAAGGCGGCTCCATCAGAGTGCCTCTCTCAAACACACAAAACCAAGGGAACGCCTGTAATAACACTGCCCTGTGCAGAGCTGGTGCATGGTAGGTAGTCATTGCACACACCCCTCCTAACACAAGCGAGGTAGTGAAAAGTTGAACCTTTTAACCGTTCAGATCACCCACGTGGAGGCACACACCTGTCCCCTATGCCCCACCATCTTAACTCTGCCCCAGAAGGTAGCTCAGCCTTCTAGCACCACCTCAATATTCTTCCTGTACCGTAGGTGGGCTGCTGAGCACAATGTTTAGTCCTAATTGAACCTATTAACCGGTGCATTGCAATTCACTCTCTTTTGCAACAGAACTTCAAGTCCAGTCAAAAAACCCCATGCCTGTCTTTCTAGCTGTAATGCATTCAATCCTCCTGCTTAAAGCAATATGGAAAACTGCTGCCTTGGTTCTGCAGTGCATACTGAGTGCTAACTTTCCGCGGTAAAGGAGAGTTCTCCCCAGTGCAGTGTACTGTAGTGATTTACTCTGAGGAGACCGCTTTCCTATTTCGCATTCAAGTGACCGCCTTCGTCTCCTCTAGTGACCACTTCCAGAAGATGTGTCCTACCTGGTGTGTAAGTGACTGCCTTGCTGTATGTCAGTGGTTCTCAACCTGTGGCCCAGGGGCCAACAGTGGCCCGCGGGGTCTTTCAAAGTGGCCCGTGGCTCCCCTCCTGCTGGCTGCAGAAGGGATCCGCTGCCTAAGGACCCAAGCAGAGCATGTTGCCACAGGGCTACAAGACCAGTGCAGCTCCTTGCTACAGCCAAGGGGATGGGAGATCAGCGCTGCCCTCCCCCTGGCTGTAGCAGGGAACCCGGCAAAGTGCTCCTCCTGGGTCCCTAGGTGCTGGGGTCCCTGCTGGAGCCAGAGGGAGGGGAGCACAGATCTCCCATCTCCCTGACTGCAGAAGGGAGCCACTGCCCAGGGACCCAGGTGGAGCGCATGCAGCTACAGGACTTGTGCAGTTTCCCTGCTGCAGCCAGGGGGGCAGGAGATCAGCAAGGAAGCAGCCTCCTCACCGAACTCCTTCCATCTGTCTGCAGTGGGGGCCAGGGCCGGGGGCTGGTGGTGGAGCAGCCAGGACCTACCATGCTCGAGGAGGGGCAGGACTCTAAAAATCAGTGCCTTACAGTTTGGCCTGCACTTAGCAGGCCACCCACCGTGACAACTGCCAGGCCATGTGTGTCAGCGTGTAGTGACAGCCACCCATCTACACTAGTGCTGTGTCGGTGAGTGTGTGACACACTGCGAGTCATTTGTAGGTGTAAAATAGTGAATGCAAAAATGAGCACCGTAGCATCCAAATGTTGACTTTAAATATGTGGTGAGCTGCAGTCCTTAATGGTGTGCGCGTCAGTACACTTTTTATGAGGGGATAGACGGGTGGCCCTTCAGCATTGTGAAAATGATATTTGTGGCCCTCGAGCCGAAAAGGTTGGGACCCACTGCGGTATGTAGTCATGTAACCCTCTAGTGGCCAACTCCAGCAACTGTAACAGCCTGCTAGGAGAGTCTCAGCTTTTAAAACCTAGACTTTTTACCAGCTGGGCTAAAAACATCTGTTTGTCTGCTCCCCGGAGCAACCAGCCAAGGCCATCACTCACGCAGACGCAAAGCAAGTTCATGACACTGCCCTCTAGCCTCCCACTTATCGCTGGCCTACACTTGCTCTATTGAAGACATCTCTTCATGAGTGCTACTGTACGAACACATCCTTTACGTATTAGGTGACATGCATTTTAACTAGAGCAGTCACTACCCCTCCTCTTCTAATTAACCGGCATTGCTCTATGCTGGCACTTTTAAAACCTAGGACAAATGAACTAGGTCAATGGTTGTCAGCTCCAGGGCCACAAATATCATTTTTACAACCCTGAAGGACCACCCGTCTATCCACTCATAAAAAATGAATTGACGTCACACCATTAAGAACTGCAGATCACCACCTATTTAAACACTCAGTGCAAAGCAAATAAAGAATGTAACTGTTAGAAACACTTACAAAGTCACACCTACAAAGGACTCGCAGTGTGTCACACACTCACAGACACAGCGCTAGTGTAGATGAGTGGCTGGCACTAGCACATGGCCTGGCAGCTAAGTCACAGAGAGTGGCCTACTGATTTTTAGAGTCCTGCCCCTCCTCAAGCATGGTGGGTCCTGGCTGCCCCTGTAGAGGCCTTCCCCCACCCACTCCCAGCACTGCAGCCAGACGAAAGGAGTTCAGCGAGGAGGCTGCCTCCTCGCTCATCTCCTGTCCCTCTGGCTGCAGCAGAGAAACTACATGTGTCCTGTAGCCCCATGCGCTCCACCTGGGTCCCTAGGCAGTGGCTCCCTTCTGCAGCCAGTGGGATGGGAGATCAGCCTCCCTCTGGCTCCAGCAGGGACCCCAGCACCTAGGGACGCAGGCGGAGCGCTTTGCCAGGCTCCCTGCTATAGCCAGGGGGAGGGCAGCGCTGATCTCCCGTCCCCTTTGTTGTAGCAAGGAGCCTGCGCTGGTCTTGTAGCCTCACAGCAACGTGCTCTGCCTGGGTCCTTAGGCAAGCGGGAGGGGAGCGGCAGGCCACTTTGAAAGATTCTGCGGGCCCAGGGCTGGGAACTTCTGGACTAGTACAAAGGAAACCTGGTCTTCCTCCCTCCTTCGTAGTTACCCAGTTTTTTCTCTCTCATACAATGGGAGAGGTAGAGCAGCAGGAAACCTCTCATCCAAACAATGTGATGGGGAATCCTTCCAAAGGGAATTGAAGGAAAGGCGGGATGTGATGCTGGAAGTGAGGGCTAAGCCTCTAGCGTTAAATAACCAGGCTCCCTGGAGTTGCAGGTTTAGATCTCGGCAAATTTTCATTTAGTTCTTTATCCTGCTTCAGTCAAGAAATCCCAGCTCTACGTCACTTGTGTCTCAGATGATGACTTTACCACCTGCCGGGGCTGCTGACAACCTGTGGCTTTTTTCATGCGTATGGATTGACTGCGGAGGTCTCAGCCAAAGCTTTCTCCTCTTTTCCCTTCTTTCCACACGTGCTTTGTGTAGCGTGACAGGCGTAGCGGCTGCATTTCAGCGCTGGTGTCTCTGAAGCACCTTGGGTGCTTTTCGGGATGAAAGGTGCTCAATAAATCATTACGCAGACCGACGGGGCCCAGTTCATCCGTGATTTAACTCCATGAATTTCAACTGAGTCACATCATGCTTGGATATCCTGTCTAGTATCCCATAATAAAAAGATGTCAGTTGCTATAACACGATTTAGCCACTAGAGGGTGGTGGAGAATATGATAATGGTCTCAGTGGCTTCTTCACAGCAGCTCGAATGAACAGCATAATGTGCGGCTCCGTATATTTTCTGAGCTGTTCCTCTGTCAAGGCTGAGAATGACTAAATCTAGAGCAGGCCCCTAGCCCCAAAACTCAGATATGAACATCACCAAAATGTGGGGATGTCTGTAGCTCTCTCTGTCCGCTCACAAGAGCCCGGAGGTTCCAAAGAAGCACAAAGCAAGGTCTGCCTAAGGCATTAATGATGTTAAATGCGTTACTTCACGTGGCCTCTCCAACATGTAAAGAAGTTTTGCTCAGCGCGGAAGGCTGCAAAATACACAAATATAAACAGGGAGCGGAAGAGATGAAGTCTGAACAAAGTCTTTGAACCGGGAGCCAGGGAAGTACCTCCGAACCAATGCTGCTAATCCCGCTGATGGCTGTCTCATTTCGTTTCTTTTTATTCTCGTTGTTCTTAAAGCCTCCCCTCCTGAGGGCGAGTGAGTACACGAGGATCTCAGTGTCCATTTTAAAAGTGTCTGTCCCTCATGGTTGCTGAGAGCAGCTGGAAAATTTGGCCCGTAAAGGTTCAAAACCCAGAAGACACACTTTGGGTTCTTGTTTGTTTGCGGTTTTTTTAAAGCCTCTTGCTGTGTTTGTAACACTTCGGGCTTGGCACTGCTGCCTACACTAAAAGGTATTTTGAATACAAGTCCCCCTGTCCCCTGCTTCCCTCAGCAAAAGAACCTGGGGTTCTGGTCTTTGCATCAAAGCAGTGGAGGCTTTTTATCTAAACATTAACCTCTCTTCATTCAAACACAGCTCCGAGAACCTGCAGTAAGCTTCAGCCTGCCCTAGACTGTCCTGCACCTTGCGCACCAGAATCCTGCCTTCCACACTGGAGCATGAGCCTTGGTCTTTGCCACCACATCATTGCACAATAGCAACTGTTCTGTGCAGCGGGAGCCTGATTCAGCTTCAATGGGGTACTCTGGAGAGCGCTACTTGCCATGTGAAGCTGAGACTGCCTCTACTCAAGATGGGTGATTATAATATCTTTTAGTGGATCATCTTCTGAAGTTGGTCCAGTAAAAGGTATCCCCCTACCCACCTTCTCTCCCTAATCTCCTGGGCTATAGCCACTCTCTAGTCAAGATGACAGCCTCTTGGTTCTTTTCTGCTGGGACTGAAGCTGCAGGGTGCCCCATATGCTGCCTGGTTCGGCAACTGTGAAGAGAGAACTATGCTGTGCTACAGCTGGGGAGAAGGAAGTCACCAGCTCCTACGCTGGAAGTATTCCAACCTCAGAAGCAGGGAAATCCCAAGTTACATGAGAAGTCTGATAACGGTATGCTAATGCCTTCACTGACTGTTTCCACCCTCAGTGACCTCAACTACAACCTCATTTGCCACCCTCCCCACGCCCACACCCGCTCGAACACAAACGTATCGCATAGTTAAGTTGTGTGTGTGTAACCCACAAGTCTGAGTGTGCTATATCATGCCCCCCCTCTGAGACAGAGGATGTGGATCTGTTACAGCTGCTGCTTCTCAGACTGTAGTGATTCATGTAACGAGTTCTGGAGGGCCCCCGTTTAATCCTGGCTGTTGGCCGTCACACATCAACCCTGAATATTTGCCGAGGTGGCAATTAACAGTTGGCGGAAGAACAAAATGCCTTGTGATCAGGCAGCGTCTGTCACCTGAAACATGCTCTGTGGGTATTTGGATATGGTTAAGAGGGGGCCCCCTAACTTGGTGTACCTTTGCTCCTTAGATGTTGTGGAGCAGAGGAGGAGAGTGAGTGGCACTTCACTCCTTTAATCCCTCTGTAACTAAAACTTTGGTTCAGAGTTACCCACACCCCAACCTTGCCTTCGGTAAATTCTTTCCATCACTTTTGCAGCTGTGCCCCAGCTGATCTTCACTCGCAGACGTTGTGCGGGGGAGAGTGGAGGTTTGTGGTTCTTGGAAAACAAAGACCTAAGCCAGTACGCCCTCGTCTACTCATCGTGTCTGCTCCCCAACCCACCGAGTTCATTCAAAGCTAGAGGTTTTGCAAGGATCACCCAGTGTCGTGAGTGATTTATGTACCCTAGACACAGCAAGCAATGCGAAAGCACCCACCAGGCAGGGCTTGTGCGTGGGTAGCCCCATCAGCAATGAAATCAGCGTGGGGGCATGGATTGGAACAGCTGCTATCTCTAACAATATTGAACTTGGATATACTGTTAATGTGATGTTAGTAGAGGTATGGGGCCCACCCATTGGCCTGTATATGAACTGTGCATGGTAGGAGAGTTTGAAAGCCAGATCCTAACTGTGGGATTCTTCTATATACCATAGGGTAGGTTCTCTCCTACATCCTTGAGGTGATCCGTTCTTCACCTAGGTGGCCCCATTAACCCACTCCCTGCTGTCCTCACTTCTGAAGGCAATTGTCTGGGGCTCCTGGCAAGCTGTCCAGCTAGCAAGATTGAAAGGAGACAACCTTTGCGTGCTAGCCACCATGCCCTGTGCCAATAACTTGGCTTCCACTGTACAGGGAGCGAGCCCTGAGCCACAAAGGGCTGCTCTCCTTGTCAACCCAATAGCTGCGCCAGGGCTATTGAACGTGTTGCTTTTTTCAAGCACCCTGACCAAGCATGACTGCCCTATGCACCATACCTGCCAGGGCCATGAGGGGCACTAAACAGAGCCAGTTCCTGTTACTGACTTCAGTAAGCACCGAAAGCCAACCTGAGACTGAGCTTCAAAGCAAGAACCTTCTTGTCCAACCATGTTTTGTCTAAGACACACGTTGTGCCTGAACTGCGGTGGACATGGCTCGAGGCCCTTTTGTCTTCCTAAAGGGCCTACAGGGAGCTGAGCACGCTGGTCAACAATAACCAAGACCTACTTTGGGTACCGTGAGAGGCCATGCAGGAAGCATGCAGGCACCTGGAGAGGCCTGGGAACATGGCCCCAGGCCTTTGGATGCACTGGACTGTTACAGCTGTCTGCCTGCCTTGCCTGCCTTCTCTTTCAATTGGATGATCTAGCTGTCCTAGGGCTGAGGAAAGGGAGTGGCTCCCTGGTGGTGAATAGGTGACACGTAGAAGAGGGCTGGGGAGAGGGGAATTTTAAATGACTCTAAAGAAAGAGGGGGTGAGCTCTTGCTTATTGTCAGGCCCATGTAATAAATGCCGTGGAACTGGCAATGGAAGCAGATGCAACTTGATCAGGTAATACTGCCCTGCAGATAGGAGGGGGTAAAATGGGACACTGCTGGGGCCACCTCCTCCGCCCCCCCTCCCACCCAGACTCAGCACTGTGCAGAGCAGACCTCCCTCTGCGGGTACTCACCCCTGGGCCGTGCCTCCTGTCTCCCCAGCCATGTGGCTTTTCGGAAAGACCGGGCAGGGAGGGGACAGCTAGTTACTGAAGGCAGGAGAGAAGCGGTAGAACCAGCTTAAGCGGCGAGCTGTGGGCACGGATTATTTCTTCTACGTTTTGGACGGGTCCGTCTCTGCCTGCTGCCGATGGACTGTTTCCTCCGACGCCTCTCACCTCCGTCTCATAGCGCCTAGATTTCACCTCCATCTTTCTCCAACCTGCCCTCCTAGCGTCTTCCCTGTTCTCACCCTCTCTGTCCCCCTCACTTTTCTCCCTTCCCTCGTCCGCCCATTTAGCTAATCCCATAACTAAACCCCAGACAATGGAGGCACTCGTGCTGCCATTATATCGTTCATGCTGCTGTGTCTGTTATCCTCTTCTCTACTCTTTGTCTGTCTGGTATATTTAGACTGTAAGCTCTTCAGGGCAGGGACTATCTGCTACTCTGTACAGCACCTAGTGCAATGGGGCACTTGATCTTGATTGGTCCTTAGGCACTGCTGTACTAAAGGTGATGAATAATAAATTGCATGTCTTTCTCCTTGTAAGCTGCTTGGGGCAGGGACTTCATGGCTTGTTTGCTTGTGTTTTCCTGTAGAAGTACCAACCCCATTTCTACAGCTAGACTAATGAGTGATTCTACAAGAGTTAGAGGTCTTGATCAGTCATTTAATTCAATGGTCAAGGTCAGGGTCTGACGCAAGCTATATAACCTATTCATGCCACCACGGGCTACAGGGAAGAGAATGATTTTACAGGGTGCCCCACGAGATGGAGTTGGCTGGACAAGGGCTAGGACGTCAGTTGTTTCTTCAGCACTGATTCTCTGTCAGCTGTGCTGTGCTTCGATCAAAGCGAGTGTCCTTCCTAGAACGAAGGGAAACCCCCGTAGAGCATACATTTCAAAGGAAGGTCTCCGAGGGGGACACAGTCGCTGTTTTAGTCTGTGATCCACCTTGCTGTTTCTTGTAAATGAGCTGGATTCTTAACAGTCAGTAAATGGAATAAATTGACGACTGCTACCCTAAAGACTCCTGCACTGCACTCATCCCATTTTCAGTTCTGCTTAAAAATGCAGCTTTCATTATCTGAACGAGTTTCTGCCTTGTAATGGAAACCTTTTGGAATCGAAAATATGATGCACATCCTACAGCCGAGTGACTCCAGTAGCTATGCAATGACTAAACCTCCCCAGTAGCTTCAGAACAATAAGCCAAGGGCAATAATGTCTTTATCGCAGCAAGATCTTTTAAAGCAAAGCGAAGTCATTCCTGTAACTTGCCTTGTGTCATGGGGGAAGGGGGGGATTCATCTGGAACTTGCCCAGTGCAAATGGCTTGTAATGCATTATTCAGCCTTGTGGTTTTCCTCTCCGCCTTTGCTGTAATCTATTGCAATTTAATACTGTTTAACTGCTTGCTTGCTTGCTTTCAGACAATCATCCACCTTCTCCATGGACCATGCCCTATAGCTAGAGGGATATTTTCTGTGTTGAACCATTTAAGGATGTAGCATGGGAAGATGCTATGTAACTCCTATTGTTTGGGTGGGTTTCCAGTTGAGGGCACTTTATAAAAACTAATTCAGTTTCCTCCTCCTGATATGGGATATCCTCCTCTTTTTCTTCAAGTGCTTGCTCATGTCCATTCCAATATAGGTGAGTCCACGCCTCCATGCACGGTTCCTGGAACTTTCTTCCCCTCAGCAGATCCCGTAGGGCTGGCTCCGGCACCCCCTGAGGCCCCACACAC
Source organism: Emydura macquarii macquarii (assembly GCF_026122565.2). Classification (NCBI taxonomy): domain Eukaryota; kingdom Metazoa; phylum Chordata; order Testudines; family Chelidae; genus Emydura; species Emydura macquarii. The sequence goes on along the minus strand of NW_027133829.1, from coordinate 9,662,445 downwards.
ATGCCGCGGTATATGAATCACTGCCGGCCCTATGGCCCCTCAGTCCCTGCTTTCCGCCCGTGACGGTTGCTGGAACTAGCCTTGCTCTCTGCAAGTGCCAGTCCCCTTGTTTGGACTTGTTTGTTCTTCTAAGTAGTTTAGGGGAACCCTGGTGGTAGACGTGGCTAACCAGCAAGACAGGCAAGGCCAGCTAGGTACCACTCCCAAGAACAAAGACAACAAAAAGCTGGATTTGTTTGGGAGGAAGGTTTATTCCATGGCAAGCCTGCAGTTCAGGATTGCCAACCATCAGGCCCTCCTGGGTAGATATAATTTCAACGTGTGGGACTCCCTCAGGGGGTTCGCTGAGGCCCTGCCCCAGGACCAGGCTGCAGACTTTAACACCATCGTGGAGGAAGGAACCACGGTGGCTAGGGCAGCGCTCCAGATGTCCTGTGACGCTGCTGACTCGGCGGGCAGGGCCATGGCTTCCGCCATCTCCATGAGAAGGTACTCGTGGCTGCAATCCTCGGGCCTGTCCCAGGAGGTGCAGCAGTCTATTCAGGACCTCCCCTTTGATGGGTCGGCCCTATTCTCTGACCAGACCGATGAGAAGCGGCACGGTCTGAAGGACTCCAGGGCCACGCTTCGCTCCCTGGGCCTGTACACGCCCCAGGCTTCCAGGCGTTAGTCACGGCCCCAGGCGCAGCAGCAGCCAAGGCCTCCGCCCAGGCCTTTTCAACCCTATAGGGACAGGGAGTTTAGAAGGAGAAATCAGCCCCCCAGCCCGTCCTCAGCTCCTCAGCAGGGGCCCCCCAAGGGGTCGGGCAACCGGAGGAGACAGTTTTGATGGTGCGCCCGAGGGTGGCGCCCCAACTGCTCTCCTGGATCCCCCCGCCCCTTCCTAGACAGGTTAAGGCCCTTCTGTCCCGAATGGGCAAAGATCACTTCGGACCGTTGGGTCCTTGGGATAGTCTCAGGGGGCTATGCCCTACAACTTACATCTACCCCCCTACAACCCTCCCCCTCCATCCCTCTTCATGGACCACTCTCACGACTGCCTCTCACCTCCCGGGAGTGAGGAACGACGAGGCGGATCGCCTCAGCAAGTCGTTTCTACCCCCCCATGACTGGTCACTGCACCCAGAGGTAGTGGCTATGATCTTCCAGAAGTGGGGCGTTCCCCAACTGGACCTATTCACATCGGCCTGGAACACAAAGTGCCTGAGGTTCTGCTCACTCCAGGGTTGCGAGACTGGGTTGATTTCCGATGTGTTCCTCATGGATTGGACAGGAGTCCTCATGTACGCGTTCCCGCCCATTCCGCTCCTGCCCAAAGTGCTCTTGAAAATAAAGAGGGACAGGGCGAATGTGATACTCATCGCTCCGGCCTGGCCAAGACAGCGCTGGTTCAGCACGCTGCTGGACCTTTCAATCGCCCTGCACATGGAGCTCCCGAGGCAGCACGACCTTCTATCCCAGGACCATGGTCCCTGTTGCACCCGGACCTGGACTCCCTGCACCTCACGGCCTGGAGGCTCTGTGGCTGACGGAGGGAGAGAGAGCCTGCTCAGTGCAGGTGCAACAAGTCCTGCTGGGCAGCAGGAAACCTTCCACACAGGTCGTGTATCGTGCTAAGTGGAGGCGGTTTACCTGTTGGGCGGAGTCCCAGGGTATTCCGCCCAGCCTCTCCCCTATTCAGGCGATCCTGGAGTACCTGCTTCAGCTAAAGCTCCAGGGTCTGGCGTTGACCTCGCTGAAGGTTCACCTGGTGGCCATTTCAGCCTTCCATCAGCTGCTAGAGGGGAGATCCCTGTTCTCCCATCCCATGCCGGTCAGGTTCCTCGAGGGGGTGGAGAGACTCTACCCACAGGTCCGTGACCCGGTGCCTCCCTGGGATCTCAACCTGGTCCTCTCGAGACTCACGGGGCTCCCCTTTGAACCCATGGCTTCATGCCCCCTGCTCATGCTTTCATGGAAGGTAGCCTTCCTGGTGGCCATTACCTCAGCTAGGAGGGTCTCCAAAATTAAGGCCTTGACCTTGGAGTCCCCGTATACAGTATTCTATAAGGGTAAGGTGCAGTTGAGGCTGCATCCAGCCTTCCTGCCCAAGGTGGTTTCCCAATTTCATTGTAATCAAGATATTTTTCTCCCTGTGTTCTTTCCCAGACCGCACGGCTCTGAGGAGGAGAGGAGATGGCATTCGCTGGATCTGAGACGAGCCCTGCCCTTCTACATCGAGCGTACAAAGCCATTCCGGAAATCGACGCAGCTCTTCGTCGCAGTGGCTGACCGGATGAAAGGCTCACCTGTCTCCACCCAGTGCATCTCCGCATGGATTACATCGTGCATCAAGTTCTGCTACGAGCAGGTGAAGGTGCCTCTTCCGGGAACCATCACAGCGCACTCAACCAGAGCTCAAGCCTCGTCTACAGCCTTCCTGGAGAGAGTGCCCCTGCAGGACATCTGCAAAGCTGCCACCTGGTCGTCTGTGCACACCCTCACGTCCCACTACGCCGTCGTCCAGCAGGCGAGAGAGGACGCGGGATTCGGCAGAACCGTATTGAGGGCAGCTCACCGGTAACTCCGGCCCACCACCAAGGTATTGCTTGTTAGTCACCTATAGTGGAATGGACATGAGCAACACATCTCGAAGTAGAAAACAAGGTTACTTACCAGTAACTGGTGTTCTCTGAGATGTGTTGCTCATGTCTATTCCACAACCCACCCCCCGTCCCTGCTGCCGGAGTTGGCAGAAAGAAGGAACTGAGGTGTCAGCAGTGCCTCATATACCGCAGCATGTGCGCGGGGCTCCAGGGGCGCCGGAGCCGGCCTTACAGGGTCTGCTAAGGGGAAAAAAGTTTCGGGAACCATGCATGGAGGCGTGCACTCACCTATAGTGGAATGGACATGAGCAACACATCTCGAAGAACAGCAGTTACTGGTAAGTAACCTTGTTTTTCCATGTGACTAATAGGTAAATGGAGAGTTGAAGGAACGTTCCCACAGTTACAAAGCAAATCTGCAGTGTAGACAGGGCTAGAACTCAGGAGACTTGACAGGTAAACCCCTGCTCATTCCACTGGACTACATTTCCCCCTGAAGCTTAAGTACAGTAACAGAATCTATCCTTTCTTTTAAGTGTACTACATGCTGATACGTTTCCTTTGGTCAATTGTCACCTTGTGTTTCTCTCCAGAGGTCAAATATTGGAGCATGTCTGCACAGAGCTGCCCTCTCGCAGATGGACTTTATATTGGTTCTTTCTTTTCCTTGAGCTGAAATAACCATTCAGACTGAAAACCATTTGCTCTGCTTTTTGTCTATGGGAAAACATAATATCCATAGTAGATCAAGAAAGCTTTTCTTGTCCCTCTGTGCAGAAACAATAGCTGTGGTTAAGCAAACCTCTACTTGCGGTAAATCCTGTTTCAGCGGCTGGCTTCCACTACTGTAAGGTCAAAAAGCAGCCTCTTTTCCTTCGGTCCTGACAAGTTCAGCGAAGAGTAGCAATTCTGTCCCTCACTAATTTTGGGGAACTAGCCAAAGACAAAATCACCCCTTAAAAAGGTGTACCTCTATTTTTAAAACTGCATTTTCAAGGAAGGCGGTGGCTGAACTCGTGAGAATCACTCACTACTGCACCCAGGCAGAAGGGAGAGCTGTGGACAGCGCTTCCAGCTGATAACGTCAAAGAAACAGTGAAGAGTGCACAAATCGAAAAAATATCAGACTTTCTGCAGCATTTATGCAGAGTGACTCCTACCAAATACATAGGGGAAAGGTCAGTGCAAAGCATAAGTCTGTCATGTTATCTGTCCTACTGCTGGATGGGAGAACCCATTTTTAAGTGGATTAAAGTGCTGGTTAGAAAACTTTCATCAAAAAAGTTCCCATCAAAACTCATGAGAAAAACATAGCTAGTTTTCTGACCAGCTCTCGTAGAGCAGTAATAGGAGTGAGAACTTATTAGTGAGCCTTCTCTAGTATAAATGTTAACCAGTTAGTGCCGTGGTTGCCTTTAAGAAGGCGAGGCACTATGGGATAATAGCCTAGTTTTTCCCAGGCTGCATTAATATAAACACAGTTAGGAACAGGTGAACAGGCTACAGGTGAACAAGCATCGTTGTGTCTACACAGTAGCTCTTTCACAACTCAACCAAGTCAGTCAAAGTCTGCTCCTTCTGATACCGTCACGTCAGCAAGTCAGATGAGAAGGTTTGGTTACAAAAACCGAGTTATCCTTGCGGTGCAGGTCAGACCTCAAAACTCAGACTTTTTCCTAACTAATTCTGGGCATGAGTGGTTTCTAGCTGGCCACCATTAGCAGACAGTGGGAGAGCTCCATGTGCATCTCCTGCATCCTCAAGCCATTTCACCACTTTCCAGTCAAGGTATTTCCCAACTGGTATAGCTAACAAGTAATGCTGCCCACATTCAGCACTGGTGGGCTGGTCGAAAGCACTCCAAAATCATGAGTCATGCCTCCCAAGAAACATGAGGAGTTTTGTAACAATTTTCTAAATTTGTCTTCTGATTTCTGAGCCTGTAGGATTCAGTGGGGTCACATTTTTCTCTGCACCCAGGAAGGCTAGAAACTTACTTTTTAAAAAAATGAAACCTGAGATTCTCCTCTAATGACATGGATCCAGGAGCAGAGGCTTAAGGAAAACTGGGAGAGTCCCAGTAAAATTGAGAGAGTTGGCGATGCTGCGTGTTACTGACAGCAGCTACAGCTGCATTTCTACATATAGCCAATTGACTCCAGGAGCGGGGGCTTTAAGGAAAACAATAATTATCATAAGACTCATGACAAAATCATAAGAGATTACAACACTGTCAAAATCAGAACCAGGCTACCCGGAGCTGGGGATAAAATATATTCCGCAGGGTAAATCCCCCACTCCCAAAGCAGACAAGGTAAGCATTCAGGGTCTCCCCAACCACAGTGGCCCTTAACAAGCTGCCTACCCAGAATTATGCAATACTTTGGCTCCGAATTTAATGAGATTCCAGGAAGATTTTGGTTTCTCTTTGGTAAGTGTTGAGCACTGCACTTCCTGAAGGAGGCTGCCCAAAGTGATCACTCATGCCGGCTGACTTTGGAGGGGAAGGCGGGGGGCGGGGGAAGGAGGAGGAGACTGACCAGCATAGGAACCGTAGCTCACTCAGAGGCAGAAATCTAATCCACCCTGTGCAGCTTGATCACCAAGTGGTGTATGGGCGTGGGAACATTTTGAAAGTTTCATTCTTTTCTCGAGCAAGAGAGTAATGGGGCCACTCATTTGAATATTGCAGCAGAACCACATTATCTCTCACACCTAGCATAAGATGGTGCTCTTATATAGTACTAGCACGTCTCCCTCACCCAGGGACCAAGCATCCTTTTTTCGGGCCCAGTACAAACTTGTAGCACGGGCCCCCTCCCACACACATACCCATGGGGGTTGCAGCCTGGGCTGGGCCCTCCAGGGCCTCCGGGCCCCAGTAAAGTGTACCTTTTCCCCCCCCGTGTGGGGGCCCTGCCCTCACTAACAGAAGTAGGGCCAATAAAGGCTGGCACCTCACCCAACTTGTCTCTCTTATATAGTCCTGAAAGCCCAGACCTGCAGAGGTGTTTAACTCCCCTTGGCATCAATGGGAATTAGGCTCCTTAGTTCCTTTGAGGATCTGGGCCTAAGTGTTATTTCCATTTTGAAGGGCAAGAAACTGAGGCAGAGGGAGGGATGGAGCGACTCGCTCACCATCCCCAAGTGGGTCAGTAACAATGGCAGCATTTGAACCCAGAGCTCCTGACTGAAATCAGGCCTGCGGCACAGCCAGTCTCTGGGCAGTCTAATGGGCACAACTGGCACGTGGTAGGCTGCCTAGCGCCTACACCACCGGATGGGCGGGAAGAATCCGACGCAGCAGCCTAGCTCCGAAGCCCAGAACAGCAGCAGCAGCCGTATGCCTGGCTGTGATGGTGCCTGTGTGTGCTTGTTCTCAGCCCTGCTCTTTCCTTGCCTTCTTCCAGGTAACCGGACTCTGATTCTTGGCTGGCTTCTGACTTTCAACTCCGGCTCTGACCCTGGGCTTCTCTTCCGGGTGACCGTCCCCTGCTCTAACCACTAGACATGACAGCCCGTATCCCTGTTTCTGACCTTGCTCAGGCCACAGCTCGTTCTCCTGGAGGCTAAAAGAAGTTGGGAGGCAGTGTGTGGTTTATCAGGTTTGGCAAACAAATGCAATGTTAAAAAAATCAAGGACGACGCATCACAAATGCTCTCACCCAATTATCCTGATAAGCATAACTTCCTCTTTGAGCACCTCTGTAGCGAATGTTCTCCGGGACATTACGCTTGCCCTTTAGCCTGACTGGCTAGCTAACGTTGCGGGGGGGCTGGCCAGGTGGTTTCTGTTAGAAGGAGAAACTGAGGATACAAGGCAGGTAATTCTTTGGTGCAGCCCTGTTTATTTATGAAGAACGTACACGAAGTCCTATTCCCCTGAACAGTAGAAGCAAATAATAGGCAGTCTCCTTGCACAATTGCCCAACATGTTTCTCCAGCCAGTTCTGTGTCCCAAGGAGCTCTGTCTTACTGCTCCCGCTCAGAGCTACACGCACAACAGCTTCTCTTCCTGTCTGTTGCGCTGGCTTTCTCTGGTTCTCACACACACAGATTGCCAAACATTCACCTGGCTGGAGTTTGCAGTCAGTCCCGGGGGAACCCCTCAGACCACACGGCTTAGCCCTGCTCAGGCGTGGCCATGTGACAGATGGCCCGAGACAATAGAAGCTACTGCCCAAGGCAATCCCACTCCATAAAAAAGCTTAATTGCTCCTGCCATTTAGCCTGAAAGAAGGGTGGTTAGCACCCTATCCTCTGCAACCAGGTCTGTGATTAATGGCAGCCATTAACACCATCCAACATAACACTCATGTTTCAGGGCACTGAAAGTTTGGGAGTTGTAGTAACACAAGACCTCACTACAACAGGTCTTTTCACTATGGTCTTTGGGGCAAACGCTGTGCCTTCTTTTGTGTTTGTACAGTGCCCAGTACATTGTGGGTGAGACAGTCTGGTGGGGGGCAGGAGGTGGGGAGGGACTGGCCCTTTAAAGCGAGGAGGAGGTTGATGAGGTGGTACCGTGACTTTGTGGGGCAGCAGATGGGGTGAGCGTAGATGAGGAGGTGTGGGGAGACGTGCAGCCAGAACCTCAGGCCTGGCGCACTCCAGTTAAACATGCGCCAGGGTCTCCCGCACGCCGCAAAAGGGACAGGCTTCGGGATGGGGGGGTGAACTGCACCAGGTACACACCCGTGCTCATGGCTCCGTGAAGGAGCCGCCAGCCGATATCCCCGGCGGGCCGTGGAACTGAGGTGGAATACAGACTGTCTCTCGGCCTTGACAGGTGGTAAGAGGTCCCGCCGCTTGGTATCAGGGACTCTGCCACCTGCACACCGAGATGGGGATTGTGTAGCAGGGGCTCCGCGAGGAGATCTGCCCCTTTGGCGGCCGCCACGGACCTGGTTGTGGAGACCAGCCTCCAGGTCTGGAGGAGGTCCTGGTAGAAGACCAGCAGCTTGGAGAGGTCTCGCGGAAGACCCCTCGGGCGGAGAAAAAAGAGCTGCCGGTCGTATCGGAGCCCTCGGAGGAAGGTGTGCACCAGTGCGCTCCACGCAGGACTACCTGCATTACAGAGGAGTCTCTGCAGGCCTGGAGGCGGAAGGTGTGGAACTGGCTGTGGATGCAGCACACACCATGTCCCCCTTCCTCCAGGGGAAGACTCAGGACTAGCTACCTGCAGTGCTGGGAGAGCCCAGGACATGCATAATGGTCTGGTGAGCCTGGAGTAGGGAGCTGGGAGATTCTGTCTCTTAGGTAAACTGTTCTAATCATATTAAACAGATCCCAAGCAGGGAAAAGTAACTTGAAAGCACTTATTGTGTAGTGGCTTTGAGCAGAGGCAGTTGCAGAGTCGGATGCTGAATGTGGCGTCTGTTCTCCCCGTGCGAGTCTGTTCTATTGAACAGGCACAATATTACAATGTTCCTTGCTTCGGTGTAGGAGGGGAAATGGAAGTACAGAGGGCAATGAATGACTTGCCCCAGGTCATACAGGAAGTCTGTGGCAAAGCAGGGAATAGAAACTGGAAACTCTAATGCCCGGCCCTGGGTTTCCAAAACACCATGCCTCATGAGATATTTGGATGATTATTGAAGTGGGGTTGCAGGGAAATTGCTTTTTTTCCCTAACTCTTTACTTAAGGTCTTACTGGGGTTTGAGGGTAGCTTAATATTGAGAAACACAAAGATGTTTTTCATGTAATTGTACATGCTGAATGTCTCTTTATCCTGCAGCTGTGGGTGTTCACTCCATAACCCTGAAGATGCTGGATGGGGAATTTTGAAACACGGGGTATTCTGATCAACCTTACATAAGGTTGGAGCAGCCAACTCCCATTAAGTATCAATGGGTGCCTATTGTCCTCTGTGCTTTTGAAAATATGCCCCTAAATTCCTGGAATCAAAATGTCAGTCACTTTTTTTTTTCATGTGCGTGAAATTAGATTTAAATCTAACAGCCTCATACAGAATCCACCTCCTATAGACTGCTGAGTGTCTGAATTTGGGTTTGGTTTAGATAAACACTCAGAAGTTCAGCAGCTTCAGAAAAATTGCCTGAACTGTTTTGGTTTGCAAAAGTAGTCTGATAATCTCACAGGAACAGACTTCCTGCTTTTAGCTGGTCCTGCCCCAGAAACATAAATGGGCACAAAAAAGAAACATCCAAAAAGCTGTCTAAATTCTTTTGACTGTTGCTGGTGTTGGACTACACTGTTTCGAGAGGCTTGCTAAGAGGAACTGAATAACCCAATGCAGAGTTCTTTAGTGTAGTCACTAATCAAAAGATTGGACTAATAAGTCATAGGGGACTATAGAGAGACAAGATGGGTGAGTAACGTCTTTTATCCGACCAACTTCTGTTGGCAAGAGAGAAAAACTTTTGAGCTTACACAGCTCTTCTTCATCTGCTAGGTGAATCCTTTATACAAACAGCAACTTGAACCCTCCACTCTTATAGTAAAGCCGTTGCTGCCCTACCAGCTGAGTTGTTTGCGCTCTAATGCACAGAAAGAGGAAGCAGGATGACCTGAGTAACTACAGGCTGCTTAGCCTGTCATCAGCCTTGGGCAAAATAATGGAAAAGCTGATGTGGGATTCAGCTGATAAAGAAATAAAGGACAAGAATATAACTAATGCAAATGAACAGGGTTTTATGGAAAATGGATCTTATCAAACCTGATCTCATTCTTTGAGATTACAAATTTGGCTGACAATAGTAACTCCATAGAGGTCATATACATACACTTTTGTGAGGCATTTGAGTTAGTACCACACACCATGCTGGTTAAAAATTAGCATTATACAATATCAAACCACATGTCTAATGGATTAAGAACCGAGTAGTTGAAGTGGATGTCAAAAGGGAATTTTCATCGAATGGGGGGATGCTGTTTCTAGTGGGGGTCTGCAGGGATCAGCATTCGGCCAGACACTAAACAACGTTTTCTTTGATGATCTGGAAGTAAAGGTAAAATCACGACTGATAGAATTTGACGTGACACAAAGATCAGTGACATGGTTGTCCTACAGAATGATCTTAGTAAGCTGGCCTGTTCTAGCCAGACATTTTAATATGGCCTAATGCAAAGCTGCACATCTATGAACAAGGACTGCAGGTGAGACCTACAGAGCAGGAGGGGCAGAGGACTGTGTCCTGGAAAGCAGTGACTCTGAAAAGGATTTAGGGGTCATAGTGAACAAGCAACTCAGTAGGAGCTCCCACTGCGATTCTGTGGCCAAAAAAGACCAGTGCAATCACTGGCTGTATAAACAAGGACGTAGGGGTAAGGAGGTGGTTTTACCTTGATGATGTGGATGTGGGAACGCTGCATACAGGTTTGGTATCAGTTTTTAAAAGGATGTCAAATTGGAGAGGGTGCAAACAAAAGCCACAAACGATGAGAGGGCCGGAGGGACTTCTAGTGAGAGATTTAACGCTCAGTCTGTTTAGCCCTTGACTTGATCGCAGTGTATAAGTACCGTTGGCTATCAGACTCATTCGTATGGTAAGTTGGCACTTAGCCATTTTGGGTTCTTGTAAATACAAGGCTTCCTCCATGTTGGAGGCCCCTTCTTGTCCAAAGTTCCCGCTCTAGGGGAGAAATGGTGGGAAACCTCCAGAAGAGAGGGGTCTGTAATCTGCCTGCCAACAGGGACTCTATATAAGGGCAGAGCAGACAGCGTTTGTGGCTGTCCACCCTGGAGACAGTCTTAACAGCACACACAACTGTCCACCCCAGTGGCAGCTGGAGCAGCAACATCAGCACCGGTTGGTCTCCAGGGAAGAGAGACAAGGGACAGTCCCAGGCTGAAGATAGACACACTTACCTGGATCCAGACGACATCAAGGACCATCTCTGCCGGGGTTCCTGATCTCCTGGAGTCATCGCTGGAGTCGGTATCAGCACCCTGTGAGGGCGAAGAAAGATCCTGAGTATAGAAAAATCCCAAGCCCGGGATATAAGGTTTTATGTTGGGAAAGGACCTTGAGTTCACCTCTATGTTATCAATCCCCGAGTGACCCTTACCCCTACCCTAGCTCTGTTCCCCATCAATAAAACCTTTAATTTGAGAATCTAATTAAGCCTTGAGAGTTGGTACCTCTACCCAACCGGTGATAGATACGGGGGAGGGGCCTCATCTTGAATAAAGTTAGTCATTCATCTAACAGTACTTACGTGGGTAGAAAATACCAAATATTAAAAGGCTCTTTAGTCTATTGGGAAAAAGCAGAACAAGAATCAATGGCTGGGAAGTGAATTCAGACAACTTCAACTTGAAATAAGGTCCACATTTAACAGTCGGGGTGATTAACCACTGGAACAAACTACTAAGGTGGTGGATTCTCCATCTCTTGGAGCCTTCAGTCTTGATCTGAAGGCCTTTCTGGAAGATGTGCGTTGACCAAACACAAGTTGAGCACAGGCAGAGCTGGGTGGAATTCTATGGTCTGCTATTCAGGAGATCAGACTGGATCAAACCGTTCCTTTTGGCCTTAAACTCTATGAATCCTTGTGTGCGGAGTGCGCGCCTGTGGTGGTTCTTTGCTATCTGATGCCAAAGCAGTTACGTCTCTGAATGCTCTTGCTGAACGGAACAGGCTAAAGAAAGGGCTATCGGAGGTACTTGTAATGGTATCATAGTGTGAGCACCTCACAGTCTTTCATGTATTTAGCCTCCCAGAGCCCGTGAGATAGGGCATCCCAGGTTAGTCCTCTAACCACTGAATAATTCTTCCCCTTTGCTATTTCTTCTGCTAAGAGTTTGAAATGTTCCATCTTTCAAATCAGTCTCTTCTGAGCCCATGTGATTGCCTCTGATTTTTCCTTAGGCCTCTGTCTCCTTTATTTAAAGGTACATGCAGGATGTGTGATAAAAGTGACTTAACTCTGAACCAGGTGCTCTAAAAATAGCTTTCTGCAGAAATACCCCCAAGCGTCTGAGTCACCCTGCAACGATTGGGCTTAAAGATGTCACATTGCTGCCAGTGCCCATGTTATGCTGAGTGTGAGACAAAGCTCTTGCTAAGATGGGACACAAACATGAGAAACTGTATTAAACCAAAACGAAAACAAAAAATTGCCTTTCAGAAAACTACCATCACACTCCATCCACTGGCAGTTTGATATCAGGGACTGTATGGGCAGTTGCACGTGGTTTAGGAGATTGTGATTCCTGGCTAAGAAGTTGTCATCCGCAATATTAATCTGAATGAGCTGCTTCACTGTCAAGTGCCTAGCTATAAAACCAATTCAAGCTGTTAAAATGTGCTTTTGCCGCTGAGCTCCAGGGAAGCTGGAGTGGCCTGGTGAAATGGGTACTGGACCAGGACTCAGACCTGGGTTCAGCTCCTACTTTTCTGCCACAAACTTTCTGGAGAGCCTTGGGCAAGTCACTTTGCCTCCCTGCCTCCATTTCCCTATCTGTAAAATGGGAACAATGATCTTCTTACTCTGCTTTGTACAGTGCTTTTAAGCCAGAGTTTTCAGAGGCTTCCAGTGACTCACCTTTCCCCCAACTTGACAGGTGACATTTCACTCTGCTTGTTGTGCAGGTTCACTGAGGTGAGCAGTTTCTTTTCAGTCTCTAATCCCTTGAAGAGAAAGGAACAGGCGCAAGCAGAAACTACGGCTGTGTTTGTAGATATGGTCCCAGGGTGGTTTTGTGCATTAAAAATGTGCGCGCCCCTTCTGGTAAGCTGCCAAGGTGGCCTCTGGTGCCACAGAGTTCAGGCATCCTTGGGGGCATATTGATCAACCCTTAGAGATGCCTAAAAAAACTTGTTGCCCTTTTGCCCACGATCCTGGTAACTGCAGAAATGGCTCCCCTGCCTCCCCCTCAACTTCCCAAAAAGCAGAACCTTTTGAAACCTGTCTTTTCCTTTCCTGGGAACAGGAAGCTGTTCTGACTGGTGCTGGGGAGTTTCTCAAGAATTGAATCCTGGTAATGATTGTGTCACTGGCACGGGGATGCCGGTCTTACCCTCCCACACCTTCCTCCTTTCTCAGAAAAGCCTGGAAACCAAAGGTGAAAGGAGGGGGCGGTGGTGGAAGTTGCTCAGTGCGTTTGCACACTTCAGTCCAGGAAGAGAAGTGAGTAAGTTGGCTGTAATATTTAAAAGTATCTCTGGCTGCGTGTCTCTCAGTCTCAGAACAGCTGGAGCCGCTGCAAAGACAGCTACTGGGTAAGTGCTTTATTCCCTACTATGACTCTTTCAAACAGATCCGTTCCTGGACCAGGGAAACTCACAACTTCAAATAATACGGATTTTGTCGTACAATAATTAGTTCGGTTTTTATGGCTCCAGACGCTTACTATATAGAGAGTTTGGTTTTTCCTCTAAGTAGCGTGTTAATTTCAGCTGTCATAAAATGACATTCACAGATAACCAAAGCATGCTCGCTTTCAACCATAGTTGTGGGAGAAGGGACTGATTCGGCAAGATGCTAAATTTACCAGGATCTCAGAAGGACTCTGTTTGAAACACTGAGCTTCTTTCGTAAGATGTGAAACCAGATCAGCTCTTTCAAAATCCTTTTGGACAAAGTGTGTGCGCATTTCCTTTTCTGAAATATAAAATGGAGTAGTTTGCAGTAATGCTCTTGTAGGTGTGCTACTGCCATTCCTCTAAACACAGCATACCATATGCAAATTCTGCTGTCTGGCTCAGCACCCTTTTTCTAATTGGTAACTTTCTAGGTAATTGGTGGACACTGGAATTTAGGTTTTTGTGCTCTTTTTAATAAACAATTTCTAACAAGTCAAATGCCCATTATGTTCGCTAGGTTCCATTAACAGTATGCTGTAGCAAGATATCTTAAATATTAGCGAGGCTTGTGGGCTTACATCAGTTTTACAGCGGAGTAACTCCATTGAAGTCACTGCTGATTTACACCACCATAAGTGACAGGAGGATTGGGCCTCACATCTCTAAATCCTGGTTTAATCCTGTATGTGAGGGAAAGGTGAAGGCAGAAAGATAAAGGTCACAGTTAAGTCAATTTTTACAACTTCATTTATTACTTTCAGCTCTGTAAGACTTACATGTTCACTACTTATGCAGTACTATCTCAGCTGTAACTGATACTTCGAGAAGGCATTTTTCTTTAGCCCCATTAAATCCTGACTCATTAGCCAATACAGATAAGTGATTTGTAGTCAGAAAATAACCTGCTAAACTCTTACTTTTCACAAAGAACTTGTTTTCTGTTTTGCCCATAATACTGTGCTATTTTTTTTTTTTACTTTTTTTTTTTTTTAAGGTCTGCTGATGGAAATGGCAAAAACATGACCTTTACCAAATTAATGAAGAAAACCCAATTTTTTTTTAACCTGGAAGGGCAGGGACGGGAGAGATGAGACATGCTGGTTTAGAACAGTTCTAAGGGTTTGATCAATCTTTTGTTAAAGTCAGTGAAGAGACTCATTAATTTCAATGGGATTTGGGTGAGGCCTGAAGGGTATGAGTGCATAATTAGTGGGTATATATTTATCAGGGGGTGGGGCTTCTACAATGCTCATTTTGTGCGTGTGTGTTTGTTTAAGTCTCTAACCCAGATGCAAAGATGACTGAAGTCCGTGAACTTTGGATCAGGTCTTAAGGCAATGAAGGAAGGTCAAAAGAAGAATCTTGAAGCCAAAATCCTTAAAAAAAAATGTTTTTTAATCTTGTGAGGGGTGTCTGGCTTTGAATCCCTGGATCTAAACTTCCCCATATGGTGCTTGTCCTAGTTCAGATTCAGAGCTGAAAGGGGGATTGGGATGGGGTGTACATCTCTCATGTCCTTCCCAGCAAGGGAAGATTTAAAAGTCTGTGTGGGAAGTGAAGATGGCAACTTGGAGGATTCTCCAGCAAGGGCTTGCGAGGCTCAGGATAAGAGGCGGTAGAGGCAGGTTAGCCGTTCCAGTGAGAGGGATGAAACTGCCTCTTCAGTCACTCTCTGTAGGAGGCCAATTTGTGTACACAGGAGACTGGGACATGGTAAATTTCACCCCTGTGCAGAGGGCCAGTACAAAGCTGTGGTGCACTTAGTCTGCCTCGGGCGGGCCTCTGCACGGGGGTGAATATCCACATGGGGTGGATTTTGCCCCATCGAACACTAGTAGAACCCACGGAAGCAACAATTCCGTTCCATGCAGCGTCTTAAGTGTTGCTAGCGTCATAATATCTCTGCAGCCCATGGACTCTGCCTTCTTTCTGACGGAGCGATGGCGTTTGTAACCTGCCTGCTTGCGTTGTGCATGAGGAGTAGCCTCACGCTTTATCCCGGTCACACCCGGGACTGTGAAGGCTCTAGCTACAGAGTGCAGCTCTCTAAACATTTATAGAGCGGCTAAGGCCTCAAATGTTAGGAGGACGCTTAACTAGCAGTCCCAACCCAGTGTGGTGATATTCAGATATGTTATAGCAGTGCTAAGATGCTGGTTTACAGTGACACAAGAATGAAAGCTCAGAGTCAAAGCACCTTTTATGTAAACCTCCATTCCTTAGCTCTCTGCCTTGTATCTGTAATCCCACTTTCATACTGCTGTTGACACACTTCTGTCCAGCTAAGAAAACGGCTAATGAGAATGGGCTGAGAATGAACGTTAACTATACAAGTTTTCTCTCTTTAAATCAGACCATTATGGTCATATCCTGTCGGAGTTTTTTATATCCACATTTGGGCAGGATGGAGGGGAAGCATGGAAATGCATGTAGAGTCATATACAGAAATGTGTGTGTAAGGGCAAATTTTGCTGTCTGGTACATGCCCAGTAGCTTTGAGGCACATGTATCCTAAGGCAGGATAATACACCCCATTGTTCAGTATATGAATCTTAGCTTGGCATTCTAGATTGTAAACTCTTTGGCGTAGGGCGTGTCACTTACTACTGACTTTTATTTAGCACGTTGAGAAGTACTGATGAAAAACACAATGTGAAAGCTAGGTACTGTGTGTGCAGCAGTCAATACAGTACAGCCCTGACCTGACTGGTTTCTAGCCACGACAGTGATATAAATATTTAATAATAATAAAACTGTCACTGGCCTGGGACGAACACTGCAAGTTCTGCTCCAAAGATTAGTGACGTTTCAGAGGGTCACTGTGCTTGTAGGCGGGGGGGCGGGGAAGCACTCCTGAGGCAGCTTTTCTTGGTAATTGTCTTACAGGCTCTTCAGAGGCTGAGATTACAGAGCAGGGTCAAAAGAGCAAAATGAATGCAGTTTGGCGTGTAGGGGGGAGAATTATTACATGGCTATCGCCACCCCACACTTGTATTTTTCATTCTGTGAAAAAAGGCTGAGGAGGCAGAGTTCATATTTTAATATGGATTAGGTTTAGGGTAAACTTTGAAATTGAATCAGGCCTCGTTTTTTATTATTACATATACTAAGACACTTGTTAGGCATGTGCCAATCAATTTGCTTGTATGTCGTATCACTGTCCTCCGCTCCCCTCTGTCTTTTTTACCACTTCAGATGGTAAACTCTTTGTGGTCAGAACAGTCTTTCTCAGTCTGTCTAATATCTCGCATATTTTTGGCCTTTTCTGTAGTATAAACAGTCAGTTTGAAATCTCATGGGAATCTCTCTGAAGGCTTTGGGCCAAATCAGAACAGGTCACTTTCCTGTTTCGAATCAGAGGCAGGTATCTGAATCCAAAATGCACAGCAAAAGGAACGTGAACTGTCAAATCTGAACTCCAGGGCTCGACAAACCCCGGGCACCAGGTTGCCATGACATCTAGAAATTTAATTCTGGTGCCTAGTATTTCTCCCAGTGAAGGACTGGGTCCCGGGGGGAACGGCCGCCGTGCTCCAGCCAGGGCGCCCCGCTGCTGGGCCCACGTTGTGTGAGATGGTTCAGCTTAATGAATCTTGTGAAAAATAAATTCAGCTCATCAATGCAAGAAGAAAGTTGAAGTGATGATTAACACGAATGGCCCATCAGTGAAGGAATTTGATCCTGGAAAGGCTGTGGACCAGTGGTACTTTGGTTCCAAATCTACAAGGCATATGCCTGGCCACAAGATACCAAATGAGAAATAGTGGAAGAGCAAAGCTCATTTGTCATTTTACGTCAGAATATGTTATTTCGTATGACATCAATGTGCATGACGTTCTTGTCTATGCTTGCTTGTATGTAAAATATTCTTTATTTATACCATTCAATGGTGGAAGGCGACATTTTTTTGGTAATCGTTAAAACATAAAACTCTGAAAGCTGAAAAGTTCATCTGGCTCCTTAATTTTTGCGCTGGCTCCTAGATACAAAGCAAATTTGTCGAGCCCTGCTGTACGCTTGCATCTAGCTCACCATTACGCTAGTAGTGTCAGGAGCCAGGAATTCAAAGAGTTAAAATGAAGCTGGTCTGTACTTGGGGACAGACAGCAGTGCTAGCAGGCTGAAAGGGAGCCTGCACTCTCCAGGCGTCAGTCATGAGGCAGTGTGAGAAGTGGTGCCTACTGAATTTCCTCATGTGCAGTTTTACTATCTTCTCTGTAAACGTCTTTCCTTAAAAGCTTGAATCCTGCTTTTTCCCTGCTTGTGAATCTCAGACCACCTCTCTAGCTCCTTCTCATGTCGGCTTCTTGCTCAGTGGGGGATCTCTATGTCTTGTCACTTCCAACTGCGAATATACAGGGTGCTGTGTCTTGGAGGCTGACTAAACTTCCGCCTCCCAACCCCCACCCCCAGGAGCAAACGGATCATTATCTAGAAACTTTCAGAGTGTTAGTCTGTACACAGCAAAAACAATGGGAGTCCTGCAGCACTTTAAAGACTAACAAATTTAATTTCTGCAGGCATGAGCTTTCATGGGCTGCAACCCACTTGGTCAGATGCAAGAAATAGAAATCAGATAGGGGGCATATATATACATCCAAGGGTAAGGAACAACAATGGGTAGGGTAGGTGTTAGCAAAGTCCATTCAGTTAGAGTAGATGAGGCCTATTCACAACCGTTGATTAGAAGGTGAGAATGTGTGAGCAGTGACAATTACTTCTTGTAATGACAGAACCATTCCAAGTCCCTGTTCAGACCCAGTCTGATTGTGTCAGGTTCGCAGATCAGTTCCAGCTCTGCAGTTTCTCGCTGAAGTCTGTTTTTGAAGTTTTTTGCAGAAGTATGGCAACTTTCCAGTCAGCTACAGAGTGTCCTGGGAGATTGAAGTGCTCTCCCATTGGTTTATGGATGTTACCATTTTTTGTCTCTGATTTGTGTCCATTTATTCTTTTGCGCAGTGACAGTCCGGTTTGGCCAATGCACATGGCAGAGGGGCATTGCTGGCACATGATGGCATATGTTACATTAGTAGATGTGCAGGTGAATGAGCTCCTGATGGTGTGGCTAGGACCTGTGATGGTGTCACTAGAGTCGATGTGCGGGCAGAGCTGGCAACGGGGTTTGTTGCAGGGATAGGTTCCTGGGTTACTGTTCTTGTTGTATGGTGTGCGGTTGCCGGTGAGTTTTGCTTCAGGTTTGGGGGCTGTCTGTAAGCAAAGATAGGCCTGCCTCCCACGGCTTGAGCGAGTGAGGGATCATCTGCTAGGATAGGTTGTAGATCCTTCATGATGTGTTGGAGAGATGTTAGCTGGGGGCTGTAGGTGATGGCCAGTGGTGTTCTGTTCTTTTCTTTGCTGGGTCTGTCCTGTAGTAGGTGACTTCTGGGTACCCGTCTGGCTCTGTCAATTTGTTTCTTCACCCTTCCAGGTGGTACGAACTGAATCTGGGAAATGCCTATGGAACGCATGAGCTAGACAGGACAGAGATTGAAGCAAAGCACATAACTGAGTTCAAAATATTCACATCCTTGGCCACACTGGGACAAAAACTGTATGGGCTATGCTATGTACAAACAGAGCTGTGGCTTGTGAGAAGAATTAATGGTATAATCATGCAAAAATGATCTCCGGGGGGGGAGGAGGAGAGGCGTCAGTATAGCCAGCTTGATTCTCAGAAGAAGAGAGAGACAAAATCTGGATGGAGGGCTCTGCGAGGGAATTCAGGCAAGCTGAACTAAATAAAGGAGAGGGCCTGCTGCTCTGGCTGGCCTCTTCCCTGATCCTACTGCTTCTGTCCCAATCTGGGCTGCCTGGAGAGTCTAGTAAAACCTGCCCAGCAACTGAATCAAATCTAAACAGTGTGACTTCTAGTCTGAGATGCACTCTAACCTATATTGCGTTGCAGTCTGGATGTCTATCGCCAACTTGTGAGAGGAAGGGAAAGGATGGCATCTGTATGCAGCCACCTGTCTTTACCCTCTGCGCTTGAGACCCCTGCCAGGGAGTTCTGAGGGGCACGCATCCCCTGCAATACCAGCTGTGTTGCAATGTCGTCAGAAGAAACCGTCTGATTTGAAAAGCAGTGTTTGTCACTAAAGAGTAAAATAAAAAGTGGAACCATAAAAGGGCAGAGTTAAGGTTAAGGTTACATGGGCAACGGTCGCTGTCATTTCCTGACTTACCAGCACTGTGGTGTAGCATTTACATTTTAGTGTGAGTGCGTATGGTCTGTATGCTCACGGAAAATACTCCCCGTGACAGTACTCCGCACATCCTAAGCTTCGCTGCCCCCCCGAGGCAGATCATTGTTATCCCCATGGTACAGAGGAGGAAGGGAGACCCGTGTTGTCCGTATGATGCCAAAGCAGGGAGATGACCCTGGGGAAGAAGCTGGCCTTTTCACCCCTTCTCCAGATCCTTGGAAGGTTGCTCTGCATCTTCAGGGCCCATGCTGGGGGCAGAGACTGGACTGGCTAGGATGAAAAGGGCATGTTATCTTCCCTCCCATCTCACAGAGATTCCTTGAAGGAGACAGGGCAGGTGACACCAGGGATTCCCCTCTGGCTACACAGTCCTATTGTCTTGTTGCCAAGAAGGAGGGGACAGGGAACCAGAAACTCAGTGCAGATGACTCTGGCTTCCTGTGGATTCCGCTGTGTGGTGGCATTCCTGCAAAGTTTTCCTAGGGGAGGAGGAGGGAAACAAACCTACTAAGGTGAAAAGTTCCAGAGGGGTAGCCGTGTTGGTCTGTATACAGCAAAAAACCTACTAAGGGAGGAACGTGGTGGAATCACTGCAAAGGAATCCTTGCAAAGATTTCCTGTGGCAGAGCCCCTCCCTGGGGATTTCCCCTTGGGCAGGGATGATCTGGCCCAGAGGGAACTTGTCTAGAATTACAACCCAGATTTCCTGATTCTCAAGCCTGTACTATAGCTACCAGACCATCCTCGCCTCAGTCACGGCCTAGCATGCTAGGCTCTTTCCTGGAGGAGTGTGACCAAAGCTGGACCCTGGCCCTGGGCCTTCAGAAAGCTATCGCATGCATGGTAAAGTTCCAGGGAAAAACAGCGTTGAAAAGGGATGTGACTTTACATGACTGGAAATGACTAAAACCAAGATTGTTGTTCTAGAAGGGAGGAGCTAGCAGCATGATGGATTGACAGAAAGAAAACTGAGCTGCCTGTTAGTTCTTATGCTTCTCGTAATATAAGAACAAAGGGACAGGAGAGGACAATGAGAGGCTGTACATCCAGAACAAATAAAAGGACACACGCTGATCTGCAAAGCAGTGGCATTCAAGGCTAGTGCTATGGCCTGAAATTGCAGCTGAGAAGTGTTGAGCATGATCAGTGACAGTGTCTGTAGCTCCTCTGGCAAGACAGGTGCCTGGTGAATATTTTTATCACCGTACAGCCTTTAGAGATGTATATAAAAGAAAACAGACTTTAAAACAAAGGCACGTATAACATCAGCTCCTCCTTTTGTCTATTTAGATCGTAAGCTTTGCAGGGCAAGGGTCTCTGCATGAATGCAAAGCATGGAGCACACCTCCCTCCTTCCGGTCACCCACCGACTGCCTGCAGAAGCGGGGTAGAAGCTTTTGCCTTCCATGTGCAGAGTTGCACAGCCAGCCAGTACCACACCCTGTTCTTTTTACCTTCCTCTACTCAGCGTTAGCTACTGGCAATTAGTGGGGATAAGATACGAGCTGGACTAATGGCCTGATCTTGTTTGGCAAATCCTGCGTTCCCCTGCCTGTCTTTTACTGGAATAAGCCAGGGTCCACTATAACACCCTCACTATATATGTGTGTGTGCAACATGTATGAAGTAGGGGACTGCACTGATTTTTGCAGCGAGCGTCTCTTCCTAGACAGAGCTGGGTCAGCAATGCGTGTTCTGCTAACAAAGCTGTTGTGGTTCCTCATTTCACTTACTAGAAGCCAATTCACTTGTAGCCAGCACAGGAGCCAATCTCTCTTCTGTTGAGGGCTGGCGTTCCAAGCTAAATTCATGCGGCCATCGCGTTCGATGGTGCTGGGAAAGCACCCTGGCAGAAGGGTCCATGAGCAAATACTCCACTCCCCCAGCGCAGGCTTCTACCCCCACAGCATGAAAGAGCCCTGAGTTAAAAGCTTCATAGTAGTCGCTGTGAAGTGGGTGAGTAATATTATTGCCACTTTAAAGAGGGTGAAACTGAGCTGTAGACGCCGTGACTTCTCCGCTTGCATTGCGTTGGTAGTGGCTGAGTCAAGAATAGAACGCAGGAGTGCTGACTCTGTGACCGGCTCTAACCATTCGAATGTGCTCCTACACAAAATATGACTCTTCGCTCAGAATCCCCATCCACCCCCTCTCTCCTCCCCCTCAACTCTGTGATTCTTTTACATAAAAACTCACAACAGTCACAGTTTAAACAGGCGGGGACGATGCAGCATACCATCATGAGGCAAGCAAACAGCTAAGCTGATGGGCAGGACCAAAGCACAAAACCAGCCACGCTCCGTGCTGCTTGATTGTCTGTTCAAAGGTATTCAGTTTCAATGCCCTCTGGACTGGGAGCTGTTCTGTGCATATGACATCTAACTCTGTGCTAGAGTTACGGTAAAGGGGGGGTGGTATTTATAGAAAGTGGAGCTGGGGGCGGTGGTGATTCAAACTAGCTGTAACTCCGGTCCGAAGTCAATGAATAGTTTAAATTGTTAACATCAGTTCTGCTTTTCAGCGTCTCCAATAAAACCCTGGCTCAACAGATGCTCAGTTATTACTGCAAAAGTTAATTTGGTGCATTAGGATGACTTCTGCTTCTTGACTTTTTTTAACTGGGTTTATTGATTCAGAGCATGTGCTGCTAATAGGAAAGATTTTAGCAAAATAAATACAGTTAACCTAGATTTGGACAAAACTGCCTCTAAAGGAAAGGGCAGCGGCCTGGGTGCAAGGATGGCTGAGTTCTATTTTAAATACATGATTCTGCCACTGATTCTCTGGGTGGCCTTTGGCAAGTCACATCACCTCTGTGAATCAGTAGTTTCCCCGGCTGCATTAAAAAAAAAAAAAAGAGAGAGAGAGAGAGAGAGAGAGATTTTGAAGGGGAAGCCAATTTGAAATTACTCACTTTCAAAAAAATGAGTTGAAAGTAGTTTCAGATCTTTTATCTTTCCCCCAAGTCGTCCTGTTAACTCTTGTGGTTTTCAAATCACACTTTTCCTGTTTTTAAAACGTTTCTCTCACAGATTGTTGTCCGAGAGACCTACACAAACAGCAAAGGGCAATGGACTCTATGCAAAGCATAGTCAAATGTACAAAGTTTAAACTGAAGGCTCTTCCCCTCCGCCCCCGCTTCCATTCGAATTGCTTTCAGTTCTCATTCTTACTGGGACTGATGGAAGGTAAAGTCGGAGACCAGAGTGGACTGTGCCCCTATCACCTTTTTGTGAAGTGCTTTGAGATCCTTGTATGAAAAGTGCTACTGTTTTAGACTGGGGAGAGAGTCCTCTGAACATTCAACCCAAGCCTGTTTTCTGCCATGCTGCTGCAGGTGACGCACGGGAGGGTCACATGCTCCCCCCCCACCCGATTTGCTGCTTGCCTTGTGCTGAGCATACTCAGTAACACTGCTGAAGCTAGCTGCCCTAGTTCTGCCCCCCCTCTCCCCACTATCAGCAGGCCCGGCTCATCTCTGCACACTGCCTAAACCGTTGCTGGGCGGAGGGGTTCATCTCCAGGGCCCACAGGGGGCAGTACTTCCCCGGGAGCGCCTCAAGGAAGGAGAACCCTCTTCAAGAGCAGCACGCTCATCTTGCTGGGTCTTGGCCTGCCCCCTTCATTTACATGCATGTGGGCTGGGAAGGGAACTGCCCCCACACTTTCAAAGGTGCTCAGTCCCCTTTCCAGAAATGACTTGGCCAGGAAGGCTCTGAAGTCCTATTGATTTAGGCCTGAAAATGGGACTTACCAGCTCTCGCAAATTTTACCCACCCATCCCTCTGTCCGCAAATGATGGATCTAATCCTGGTCCTGTTGAAACCAGCTGCAAAACTCCCCATGGCCTGAAATGGGCTCAACCCTATACTATAAACTCCTTTTACCGAGGTACTATCCAGCTAAAGGTCACTTGGTAATCAGCAAATAGGCACCATGCCAAGTGGAGCTACACCTTAACAGTGGTAGTCCTGGACAAGTTCACGCTCCCAGAGCTATCTCAGTCAGGCAGCAAGAGAACTGATCTCTGCTGGCCTAGCGAGTCGCCACAGACCAGACTTTTCTTTTACTAACACTTACTTTATACTTTCCCACCCAGTGGCATACCAAGGAGAGGTCGGAGGGGGGTCAGGCCCCCGGGCGCTGGCCTGGAGGGAGGTGTGTTGGGCCAGCCCCTCACGACACGCAGAGGGTCATCTAGTCCAACCCCAACTAAATCATCCCAGCCAGGCCTTCATCACGCCGGGCCTTAAAGACCTCTAAGGATGGAGATTCCACCCCCTCCCTAGGTAACCCATTCCAGTGCTTCACCACTCTCCTAGTGAAAAAGATTTTCCTTATATCCAACCTAGACCTCCCCCACTGCAACTTGTGACCATTGCTCCTTGTTCTGTCATCTGCCACCACTGAGAACAGCCTAGCTCCATCCTTCCTGGAACCCCCCATTCAGGTAGTTGAAGGCTGCTATCAAATCCCTCCTCATTCTTCTCTTCTGCTGACTAAACAAGCCTAGTTTCCTCAGCCTCTCCTCATAAGTCCTGTGCTCCAGCCCCCTAACGCAATACTCTAAATGTGGCCTCACCAGTGCCGAATAGAGGGGAACAATCACTTCCCTCGATCTGCTGGCAATGCTCCTACTAATGCAGCCCCATATGCCGTTATTTCCTCTGCATGACAATGGCAGAGGAAATGCAACATAAATACCAAGTACCAGCACAGTACATTTCTCTTTGGGGCAGGGACTCTCTCTTTATGTTTGTACAGTGCCTAGCACAATGAGGGTAGGCCCTAAAGATGCTACTACAATTCTACTCAGACATTTTTTTCCACACTAGACCAAACCTCACTCTCTCTCCACTGCTAGCACTTAGCCTTCAGTTTGGCATGTATAAAAAAACTCAATTCTATTAAAGCAACATGTTCACTTACAGAATTGGTAGGTAAAGTCCAATGGGAAGAAAACCTAAGGGGAAAAGAAATTCAGGAGAGCTGGCAGTTCCTCAAGGAGACAATATTAAAGGCACGACTGCAAATTATTCTGATGCAAAGGAAAGACAGGAAAAATAGTAAGAGGCCAATATGGCTCCATCAGGAGTTCTTTTATCGCCAGACAATCAAAACGGAATGCTACAAAAAGAGGAAACAGGGTCAAATTGCTAAGGAGGAGTACAAAAGAACAGCTCACGTAAGGAGGGACATAATCAGAAAGGCTAAAGTACAAAATGAGTTACAGCTGTCAAGGGACATAAAAGGCAATAAGCTCCTTTAAATACATTAGGAGCAAGAGAAAGACAAAGGAAAGTGTGAGTCCTCTACTTAGTGGGGAAGGAGTGCTAATAACTGACGACATCAAGAAAGCTGAGCTGCTTAATGCCTGTTTTTCTTCAGTCTTCACTAAAAAAGCTAATGATAACCATATATTCAACACAATTAATATTGACAACTAAGGGGAAGGAATGCAAGCCAAAATGGGGAAAAAACAGCTTAAAGAATATTTAGATAAGTTATATGTATTCAAGTCAGCAGGGCCTCATGAAATTTATCCCAGAGTACTTAAGAAACTAGCTGAAGCAATCTTGGAGCCATTAGAAATTATCTTTGACAACAACTAGAGAATGGGAGAGGTCCCAGAAGACTGGAGAAAGGCAAAAATAGTACCTGTCTTTTAGAAAGGGAACAAGGAAGACCTGGGGAATTATAGACCAGTCAGCCTAATTTCAACACCCGGAAAGACACTGGAACAAATTATTAAATGATAATGATTTAGATAATGGCATGGAGAGTACACTTATAAAGTTTGGGAATGATACCACGCTGGGAGGGGTTGCAAGTGCTTTGGAGGAACGGATTAAAATTCAAAATGATCTGGACAAACCGGAGAAATGCTATGACAAAAATAGGATGAAATTCAAAAAGGACAAATGCAAAGTGCACCACTTAGGAAGGAACTATCAGTTGCACACGTACAAAATGGGAAATGACTGCCTAGGAAAGAGTACTGCGAAAAAGGATCTAGGGGCTATAGTGGATCACAGTCTAAATATGAATCCACAGTAACACTGTTGCAAAAAAAGCAAACATCATTCTTGGATGTATTGGCAGGAATGTTGTAAGCAAGACGCAAGATGTAATCCTTCCACTCTGCTTTGCACTAATAAGGCCTCAACTGGAGTACTGGGCCCAGTTCTGAGCACCACATTTCAGGAAAGATTTGGACAAATTGGAGAAGGTCCAGAGAAGAGCAACAAAAATGATTAAAGGTCTAGAACACATGACCTATGAGGGGGCTGGAGCACAGGACTTATGAGGAGAGGCTGAGGGAACTAGGCTTGTTTAGTCTGCAGAAGAGAAGAATGAGGGAGGATTTGATAGCAGCCTTTAACTACCTGAAGGAGGATTCCAGGGAGGATGGAGCTAGGCTGTTCTCAGTGGTGGCAGATGACAGAACAAGGAGCAATGGTCTCAAATTGCAGTGGGGGAAGTCTAGGTTGGACACCAGGAAAAAGTTTTTCACTAGGAAGGTGGTGAAGCACTGGAATGGGTTACCTAGGGAAGTGGTGGTATCTCCATCTTTAGAGGGTTTTAAGCTGTGGCTTGACAAAGCCCTGGCTGGGATGGTTTAGCTGAGGTTAGTCCTGCTTTGAGCAGGGGGTTGGACTAGATACTCCTGGGGTCCCTTCTAACCCTCATCTTCTGTGATTCTAAGATTGAAAAAATTGTGTTTATTTAGTCTGGAGAAGAGAAGACTGTAGGGGGGACATGATAACAGTTTTCAAGTACATAAAAGGTTGTTATAAGGAGGAGGGTGAATAATTGTTCTCCTTAACCTCTGAGGACAGGACAAGAAGCAATGGGCTTAAAGTGCAGCAAGGGTGGTTTAGGTTGGAAATTAGGAAAAACTTCCTAACTGTCAGGATAGTTATGACTTATCGAGGTCCCTTCCAGTCCTACACTTCCATGATTCTGTTAAACAATCAATTTGTAAGCACCTGGAAGATAATAGGGTTATAAGGAACAGTCAGCATGGATTAATCAAGAACAAATCATCCCAAACCAATTTAATTTCCTTCTTTGATAGGATCACTGAGCTAGTGGATAGGAAGGAAGCAGTAGATGTAATCTAACTTGATTTTAGTAAGGCTTTTGACATAGTTCCACGTGACATTCTCATAAGCAAATTAGGGGAATGTGGGCTAGATGAAATGACTATAAGGTGGGTGCCCAACTGGTTGAAAAGCTGTATCCAGAGAGTTTGCAATGGTTTGCTGCCAAATGGGGAGGGTGTATCTGGTGGGATCCGGCACATGTTAAGTCCTGGGTCCGGTACTATTCAATATTTTCATTAACGATTTGCATAATGGAGTAGAAAGTAGGCTTATAAAATTTGCAGATGACACTCAGCTGGAAGGGGCTGCAAGCGTTTTGGAGGACTGGTTTAAAATTCAGAATGACCGTGACACATTGGAGACGTGGTCTGAATTCAACAAAATGGAGTTCAATAAAGACAAGTGCAAAGTACTTCACTTAGGAAGGAAAAATCAAATGCACAGTTACAAAATGTGGCATAACTGGCTAGGTGATAGCACTGCTGAAAAGAATCTGGGGCTTATAGAGGACCACAGACTGAATATGAGCTGTCA
Source organism: Emydura macquarii macquarii (assembly GCF_026122565.2). Lineage (NCBI taxonomy): Eukaryota > Metazoa > Chordata > Testudines > Chelidae > Emydura > Emydura macquarii. The sequence continues at coordinate 9,635,745 of NW_027133829.1, read as the reverse complement.
ATATGATGCAGCTGCAAAAAAGACTAACATGATACTGGGGTGTATTAACAGGAGTGTTGTATGTAAGACACAGGAGGTCATTGTCCTGCTGCACTTGGCACTGGGGAGGCCCCAGCTGGAGTACTGTGTCCAATTCTGGGCATCACAATTTAGGAAGGATATGGACAAACTGGAAAAAGGTCAAAGGAGAGCAATAAAAATGATAAAAGGTTTAGAAAACCTGACCTACGAGGAAAGGTGGGAAAAAACTGAGTATGTTTAGTCTTGAGAAAAGAAAACTAGGGGGCAACCCGATCGGTCTTCCAGTATGGTAAGAGCTGTTATAAAGAGGACGGTGATCAATTGTTCCCCACGTCCACTGAAGGCAGGACAAGAAATAATAGTCTTAATCTGCAGCAAGGGAGATTCAGGTTAGCTATTAGGAAATGCTTTCTAACTATAAGGGGAGGTAAGCTCTAGAATAGGCTTCCAAGGTAGGTCATGGAGTCCCTGTCCGTGGAAGCTTTTACAAACATGTTGGACAAACACCTCTCAGGGCTGGTCTAGGTTTACTTGTGCAGGGGGCTGGACTTGATGACTTCTCCAGGTCTCTTCCAGCCCTACATTTCTATGACTCTATGTTAAGCATGTGATGATAACCATACCTTGCCAAATGGCCTTGTCTGATGGCATTAAAGACCCCCGATTTTTTGTTGCTTTACAAAAAAATCTATTTATTGGGCAGCTGCTGTGTCCTCTCTGAATGAAAACTTAGCTCCTCTAAATTCTTTTACTGGGTGGACAGACTCTTTAGTAAGTAAAAATTGTGCCCTATGGAGTGCTAGCAGAATTCTTCCCCGCAACTTCATGCATAAGTTAAACACAGACATTGAAAGGACAGTCTCATGGCTAGGGTAGGCAGTGCACTTTAGAGTTGGACAACGCAAACTGTTCGGAAATAATGATCAAAAAGAGCTTTTTTTTTTTAAAAGAGGAATTCTGGTCAAAATATCTGTTTAAAGGTATCTCTTGAACCAAATGTCTGAAGGGTTAATTTTTACACTAGGTGAAAGCATGCCCATGTGTCCTTGGGAGGTTTCACAGGTGGGCTGGAGCTGCCATGTTTGCACTGTAAGAAATTGGAAGGAACATTATTTTGTAGAAAAGCTTTGGAGAGTCATCCTTCCGCCCAGAACTGCACAGGGGGGTCATTCAAGGAAGGCTTCACACTGAAATCCTATTTTCTTTAGTGAATGGTCTTTAACTAAAGATCAGACCAATTTTACTGGAAACCTTGGGGGATACCAAGAAACTTGGGAGTATAAAGAAAATTCATACTGGGACTTCCATACTAGATTGGACCAGATATTCATCTATTTCAGTATCTTGTCTGAAAGGGGCCAGCACCAGAAGAAGGTACAAGAGTGCATAATTATGGAATAACCTGCCCATAGGGGAATTTTCTTCCCACTCTCATTAGTTAGTGGGTGGTAGAAAAGTAATAGACTTTCACACCAAAGTATCAAATTAGTTAATCCTACTAAGCTTCTAGTCTTCTTGATACCTTTAAAGTAGCTAGTTCCACAAGTTAACTACTTGCTATGTAAAAATATTTCCCTTTATTAATTTTAAACTTGATGCCTCTCACTTTCACTGAAGTTTTCCATATCACTTCCATGTGAACTTGGCTTCTGGATCAGTGGACCCCCATTCAGTATAAACCATCATTACATTGCAAAGGAAAGAGGTGCATCAACCCACTGTAGGACACGTTGCCTGCATCTAACAGACGACAGATTGAGACGTAAATACAGGGACTTGCTTAGTTCCAATACTTAGCGCACAATTATTCCTATTTAAATGTGTTTACAGATCAAAGATGAATGCGTTAGCTTGTGGAAATGAGTTCCGCAGTCTATCACTCAGGCAAAAATCTCAGCAGGATTTTGGAGATCCCACGTTTATGTGCATAACCAACATAGCTGAGGTTATAGTAAAGAACGTCATCAGGGATATACATTCTCAAGCTGGGCTGATCTAATGTGGCAATTCTGACATTCCTAATAATGGAACAGAAAACCTCAGAACACTGAATAGTAAACTCCACTGATTAAAGTTATTAAATTAGGACACATGGTTGCTGCATCCAACCTCCAGGATAGAAAGATGCCAACGTGCTTTTCTCGATTAGTTGCAAAATCAGTGTCAATTCAATCTTGCCTATGCTGTTTAATAATAAATTTAACCAACTTATTCTACTTTCCCTTACAGATGGAGACTCATGTGGCATGGCCCAGGGACCCGGAGTTGAAACCTAGCTGCCTGGCTTTGAGAACTGAATTCCATAGGCTTTAAAACAGTGAAAACGCCTTGTGGATTCAGTTCTGTAGCTAGGTAGCAAATCACCCTCAGATTCCCCAGAGAGTGGCTGGTTGAAGAAGGAACATGCTGGAGCCTCTTCTGTGTGACTGCTGCTGCCTGGATCACCCACGTTAGGAACTAACTTATAATTATTTGCCAATTGGCAAAGGAGGAGTTGGGAACTAGGCGAGTTTTGTAGCTTATAATAGGAAATCTCCATGTTTAAGCCAGAAAGTTGCTAGGGGATAGACTTTAACTGCGTTTTCCTCTTTCGTACACAGGGCGGGTGAAGTAGAGGAGTCAGAGAGAGGAAACTTACAATACAATGTTTCTTCTGTCTGGCAATGGAAAGGCACTTTTAAGAACACGAACATGTTAGTGTATGCTGATTTATTGTATACAACCGTATCCCTGGGCTAAAAATAAAAATAGTTAGAACAAAAACCTGCGTGTGACCCGTCGAGTCTCCACTGTACATCCCAGATGGAAAACTCAGACAAAAGATAACAGAAAGTACAAATGGAACAGGCAGAGAGAGGCCCAGATTCTTTCTGTGCTTGACGTGGACAGGTACCACTGGAATTGTTAAGAGAGAATCCCAAGGGAAACACAGCCCAGGAGCAATAGCCAGTGGAAAGAAAGGCCTAGTATAAGGCTAGAGTAGCCCTGCAGCAGATGTTGTGGGAACAGGTCTGGGTGACTACATGGAAAACTACTTCTTGTGGTTATCAGTTTTTCGGCTACAATCCTGTTTAAGCATCATGCCTCCTGGAGCCATCTGCTCGTGACCCTTGGATTCAATGACACATCCCATCTCAATACCGTACAATAGGCCAGCATTCGTTTATTATGCACAAAATGTGTAATTCAGGGTAGAATTCCGTGCTGGATTGATTACTATGTTTGTATTGCATGAATAAACCCGACAAGATGAACCGCAATCTCCTCCCTTGCCCTTCCTACAGTGAAATTCTGCCTTATGACCATGTCAGACAAGTAGTAAATGGGATGGGTGGGGGAGGGGGGCAGGTAGTAAAAGACTGGTAGCACCTTTGGTTTTGATCTTCCACTTCCCATACGTTAGGAATGCAGTAGGACTGAATACTTCAACTGTGCCCTTTCTCAGTGGCAAAGGGGAGGGAAAGGAGGTTATTGGGACAAGGAGTCTGGGGCATGTTGGGCAAGAAGACTGGGAAAGGGCAAGGAGGCTATACCTGGGAGCCAGGGGATACCCAGGAGATAACACAAATAGCAAGAGCAGCTACCCCCGGCAGGGGGTGTGATGGGCCTGGGAACCATCAAATCATCTTCTAGCATGAACACCACACAACACCTAGGGCCGGCCTAGGGGAGACAGGAAGATGACCAGGTGACTAGCGAGAAAACTGAGTCAGACAGGAAAAAGCCTGCACCTAGGTGCTAGGCAAGCAGACCAGCACAAGGAGGCAGGAACGGGGAGAGAGAGAACCGGGCCAGGGCAGAAGGGTCAGCGGCACTAGAGCACACTCCCCACTGGCACCTGGAAAAGGAACCCAAGCAGCCAGAGTCTCACCCTTCCTCTGCTGTCTGCCAGTAGCTGTGAAACCCTTGGGCAAAGTGCCGGTCTCAGTCTCCTCTTGTGCTGCTCCACATGGAGCAGAGTTTGAATGTCTGGGGCATGCCACCCCTGTGGGGGGACGTGGGCGGCAGAAGGACCCCAGGGGGCTATGCTGAAGGGCTGGGGTCAGGACGGGGCTCTGTGCAGATGGTCTCAGCTTCTGGGGCCAAGCTTCCCCTCTCAGACCCCAATCGCCAGCTCTCCTCTGCTGCTGGGACGCGGAACCCCCCAGCCCTTCTGTGTATCCCCCTCCACTTGCCCTGCTGGGCAGTCTGCTCTGGGGAAGAAAACAAACCAGGCTGAAGGGCAGGGGAGTGTCCATCTGGGGGAACCAGTACCCACTGAGGGCTGCTTGCTGCTCCCCTTCTGACCCTTCACCATTTGCTTCACCTGCATGCGGAACTGGATCCCAGTTGCTCAAACTGCCCAGCCATTGCTCCCCCCACCAGCTACAGTAGCAACAGCACCCCTCTCTCCCTAGAATCCTTTCATTCTGTGCACCGCTGCCATGCCTTAGAAAGAGGGGGGCACACGCGGAACATGAATCAGTTCAGGGGGACTCTGCAAAAAAGCTCTACCTCAGACAGAGAATCCACTGGTGCTCTCCTTTTGCTCAGCAGTCTACACCCCGTCTCAAATAGCTGCCAGCTGAGAAAACGGACCCATTAAAAGTGACGTTGCAACCTTAATGGTTTTAGGGTCAAGTCCTCAAATACTAATTCAGGTATTTTCTAAGGCTGCCTGTGCAACCTTAATTGGGCCTGCTCCGGCCTGTGTTTATAGTCTTCAATCACACACTCACATGCTATTTTTCCCACCCCTAGTTGTCCTGCCTCACTCTGCGCACAGGATGGAGGCTGCTCTCGGTGCCCAGCCCTTCAATACCTGCTTTTAGCCTCAGTGGTCCGGGTGTCTTGTGCCTCATTTACCGCACTTATTCAAACGCCACTGGGAAGACCATTTCCGCATGGCATTTAGCAGTATAGTATTTAAGAGGTGGTCTACACAGTGCTTCCATCTGCACCACAGGGGTGCAAGGGCCCATGGAGAGACAGAGCTTGAAAGCATCATTAATTTTGGGTGCCGGCTTTGAGACACCTAGGACCTTCCCACCCCCACAGTCCTTAGTATGGTTTAGCACTCTGTTTTCAAAGCAAAGCTCTAAGTGGATTCTCTTGTACTGTGAGCACTCAGCAGTTGTGCAAATCAGACCCTAGGGTCTCACACTGGCCACCCAGAAAGTTAGGAACACATCCCTCGTGATCACCTGTAAAGATTGATTTAAGTGACTGCCCAGAAACCCACAAGAACTCTGGGGCAGAGCCAGGAATAGAATCAAATTTTCTAGGGCCCCCTTCAGCTGCCTTAACCATGAGACCCTCTTTTCTTTCACTAGATAGCTTTCAACTTCTACAACAAACAAAGCAGGGGCTCTGGAGAGAACAGCCTCCACAACCCTGCTTCTCCTCCAAGGCAGATTAATCCTGAGCACTGAGTGAGGCAGTCTTGTGGGGAAAGATATAGTATGCAGTCATGTAATTAAAGACTAAATGGTTATGCACACTCGCAAGGAGGACAGGTTAAGGCTGCCTCTATGACCTTAATTCAGACACGTCCTAGATCAAGTGCTTAACTTTTCAAGCATTTTGTGTGTGTGTATATATAACTATACAACTCCAGCAAGCAGCAGCTTTAGTCACAAATAATGAAGACACGCACATACGAGTGTTCACGTTTTATTATTTAAAAGCTACATAAATTTGCAAGCAACTTGGGAATTGCCTTCAGGCCTGTGGTAAGTTTCCAGTGCAGCACACCCTTCTAGCAGTAGATCTTTTTTCACACCTGGGAAGGGGAAGAGGCTAGCGCCGCAGCACACACACACCACCACCTGTGACATTTTAAAGATGTCAGTGGCATTCATGAACTGGCATCCATAATGGTGGATTTTCCAATGCCCACCTCGCAATAGCTGCTCTCTCAGATCAGAGTTAGGTTCTTCTGGGATGAAAGATATAGTAGATTCTTGTCCTCAGAATGAGGACATGCAGCCAGAAAGAAGGAATACCAGCCCTATCAGTGCACATAAGGGGGATATCTTAACATCACCTTCCTCCAGCCCATAGCAAAGTTTATTCTAAAAAATTCCATATAGTGAACGACCACAACAATCTTCTGTAATGAAGCTGTAATTACAGGGTCTACAAAAAGACCAGTGCATGTTTACAGCGTTCAAACAAGACACTTTCACCATACAGGAGTGGAGTAAGTTGGCAGAGATGGAAGGAGTCCAGTCTTCCTGGTTTAGTCACCCACCACAGGACTGCCAACAAGAGGCCACGTGAGTGATTTTTGGGATGGAGTTCCTTCCCCTAGTTAAAGAAAGAAAAAACTCACCAACTCCTCTTGTAAAGGGCCACTGGCTGGCAAGCAGATTGTGACTATATTTGGTCAGTCAAATGGAAGCCTATACATTCTTATTCAAAGCTAACGTCTGAGAGACCAACAAATACTGGAGGTGCACTGGGGGGGGGGGGGGTGTGTGTGTGTGTGTGTGTAGGGGAAGAAGATGTGTAGTATAAGGTATGTCAGTGTTTATGGAGTGTGGGGAAAAACAGGCAAAGGAATTAAGTTTTGGCAGTAGTACAAATCTGGCGTAAGGGGACCAGCCAGCATCTTATGCCGGTGTTCGTACCCAATATTCTCCCACGCACTGGAATTCAGCTGCTAGCTCTTTGGCCATGAGGACACAGAAGCACCAGTCTTGCAGGGAGCTAGGTACGTCAACGTCTAGATTTCTTTTTCTTTTTCTTGTATCGTTCCTCGCCGTCTGCCTCATCTGCCTCGCTGGCAGTTGGGGTTGGAGCCCTTTGGACAACTCTCTTTTCGACTGTGTATTCCTGTTCTCCCACTCGGGGGTCTCCTTTCACAAGGAATTCCCTGTTCTGGAAGGTTATGGAAACATCAGTCCTTGGGTAGGTGCCATACACCCTGCGGAGATCATCCTTCACAAACTCTGGAAGTTCCCGTCTAGGTCCCAAGACCCTTTCGAGTTTCCCCCAGTGTAGTTCCCCTCTCATGGTGAATCCCTCTGGCCACATGTCCTGACTCTGGCCTGGCCTCTGGTATGCCGCATATGGATTATAGTTTGCATAGGGGTTGTACAGAGACATGGGGGTCACCTGAGAGAAGTGCAGGAAGGGGCGAGGCTGGAAGTATGGGTTGGTGCCATAGAAATGATGATACTCTACTTGGTTTCCAGCATAGTCATGGTGGCTGTTCCAGTCCGGGATAGGCCGGCTGTAGAGGTTGTGCATCTGGATAGGAGGGAACATTGTGGAGTTTGGATATTGGGCCTGGCCCATTGGCTGAAGAGGCAGGTAGGCATATGGGGAGGGCTGGATCATGCTTGGATAATACTCTTGAGGCACAAAACCATAATGGTACATGGTCCAGATCTGTGCGTTAAACAGTGTTCATTGCTTCAAGCAGAGTGCATCCCCCGAGCTGTGGAAATAAACAGAAGACGCTAAGGACTGGAGAAATAGAGAAGAGTTAAAAAAAAAAGTGTTAGGCCCTAATATTGCTCATGCAGCATGCTGGATAACAAATGAGTTTCCTATAACTGAAGTGTAGCGAGCAATTAACTGGCCTAGAGGAACAAAAAGTTAATGTAATAAAAACAAAATGGCTCCAGCATTTCCAAGGTATTGTCAAATGCTGCCACCACTTGCGAATGAGTGGCACCAAGTATGGGAAGGTCAGATAAGCACCAACATTTATCTAGATCTTTTGGAGCTGCAGCATTGGGAGTAAGCACTGCCAAAAAAAAAAAAGGGGGGGGGGGAGGGGAATAGATAAGAATTAAGACCACTCATCCGTGTATGCCTCCTCCCTCTCGTCTCTGTATGTTGTCTATTTAAATTGTCATCTTTTCAGGAGAGGAACTCAGTTTTCTTGCAAGACAGCCTAACCACAGTCACTCTTTGTATATATAGCACCAAAAAGTAACAACAGTCATAGGAATCTCTTGCAAGATCTCTGGGTCTTCTTGTTTCTAGTTTGACTGGAAGCAAACTCCTCCTGGGAAAAGCCAGAGGTTAGGTATTCTGACACTTCTGCTTCTGGAGAAAAGAAACCAAGAACTGAAGAGTTAATCTGTTTTTCCATCCCTCCGTAGATGTTAGGTTTAAAGGGCTTTTGGTTTTTCTAAACTCATTCACCTTTTCCTAGTTACTGGTTATTTGTGAACATGCCTGTCTACGTTAGGACATCACCAGTGAAATTCCATTCCAATTCCTTAACCAGCATCATCACCAGTACCAGAGTACTTTCCAGCAGTGCATTAAGCAACATGATTAATATCTGTCACATGTAATTTATTTTTTCTGCCCAAGGGAATGTGCATTGTATACGCAGCTGTATGTTTATATTAGCAAAGGCTGGGCAAAGAAGTGCATCTTGCACTCAGAGCAGAAGGTGGTGAGGCTTCTGATATTAGTGAATCCTGGTGAGGTTTGTTCCCCCTGTCAGAGAAAAGCACCCATCTCCTGCACAGACATGCTTTATCCATGTGACGGACAGCCCCATTCTGCTTGAGGAGCAGAGTTGTCATTTATGGTCCTCAGCCCAGAGCTTTAGGTTTCCTGAGTCCCAATCCATTGTCCTTTTCTTCAAGGCACTCTGAGATCTCAAAATGGACGGTGTTTCACGGGAAGCTAGCATGGAGAGCTGAGGTAAGGTTCGGGTACTGACTGTAGCCCATCAGTAGGGAGATAATGCAGCATTCAGTGCTGGCACAAATTGCTCCTTGAGCTTGCCAGAATAAGTTGTGACACCATTTTACACCGGTGCAGAGTTTCTGCATGAGGGATTTGCACTTTACATAGCACTAGTGCAGATATCCCCAGTTTAGACAGGACCTATTCAATTGCCTGCCTTCCAACAACACAGATACTGAAGTGATATGCACATTATAAGCCTAAACAGATAAGTTAGAACTGCCACCCTTGAGATCAAACATCAGAAAGTATTCCATCCAGACTTACAAAGTGACTGACTGGTGGTTTATTTGGTACTATGAGTGCACACTAGTAATTGATCTGACCCCATCAACTGGATTCACAGACAAACCTTCTTCTAATGCACCCATCAGAGAGAATGTAAAAAAAAAAAAAAAAAAAAAAAAAAAACCAGGAGCGGAACAGTGAATTGAAAGTTGATTAACAACCACAGGTCTGATGAAGTAGAGGGTAATATACTCCATTCTAGAGTAAGTAATCTGGCTGTATCCTTCCAACCTACTTTGACACATCACCGCGTGAATGAAACCTGGCTAGTATCAATTTCCGTTTAAGAATGGACGTGGTGCATGTTGATCTGCACCTTCCAGTTAGTACAGCTCTGTCTCTGTTAGCATTGCAGCTAGAATAGGTTATACATACCACAATTCACTCAACGTCTGTCACCTCCACTGACAAACTGCCCCCACCCCCAAGCCTATGCTCAATCTTTATTTAAAATTCTACAAGTTTCCCAGTCTTTAGATTGACCAATACAGCCTGAACACTGCCTATTCAATCTGGAATGGATATTTCCAGTCCCTTGTTGGCTAGGTCCTACTCTAAGAAAAAGGTGTGTGTGTGTGGGTGGAAGGACACTGTTGGCACAATCTCAACAAGGAGGCTGGTGCTCTAAGAGCAGGGAGAGGTGCAGAGAGAAACCAGGCCTATGCTGTGAGCACAATAAGTCAGGGGAGAGCTAGATACAAGGGTGATTTTTATTCCCTCCTCCCAACTGGACCTGAAGTGACGTGGGAGCAGGTGGAGGTGTCTGCCAATAGCATGTGACATGGTCATGCCACAGTCTGGAACAGCCACAGAGAAGCAAGTTACAACTATGAAAATAATGAGCTGAAGGGCTAGATAAGCATCTCAACAGGGAAGGAGTTGAGGAAAGATACTTGGATCAGGATGGAGTGTTACATGCTGGGACCTCTACTAGCAGAGACTAGCATGGCTGCAATCTGCTCTGTTTTATGCAAGGATAGTGTCCCCCTTGGGCTCCTAGCAAGTTGCCATCATATCTTTTGTTTGGGCAACCCTGGCTGTAAAGCATTAGGTAGAAAGTTGCTTAGACTGCTGGTAAGAAAAACCAAGAACAACTTAATTTCATCTTATGTGACACCATAAAGTGAGAACCTCCTCTTTCTACAGCCAGCCAGAGTAACTCCAGCTTGTTAACTTTCCGAACTTGTTCAAGCCTGCTGTTATGTAAGTGGGAGGTTCTTAAGGAGTCAAGAGGGATGCACAGCAGCACATCACATGCCAGACCACAAAAAGTTCAGGCATCATTTCCCATGCAGACTGATTACTCAGCAATAGGGTGCAGGCACAATGCAGACAATACAGTCCAGCACTGTAGGGGTTTGGAAAACAGTTAGTCCAGGGCAAGCCTGTTTGCCAGCTAATACATGCCCCACTTGTTTGGCTTTCACAAGCCCACATTCTGTAACTGTCTCATACTGCCCTATTCCTTTTACCTAGGAAGGTGAAGGAACCTCTTCAGGTAGCTGTAGTGGAGACTTGCTTTTTGCACAGTGAAATATCTGGAGGTCTCAGTCCCAGAATGCCAAGTGTGTGCAGTATTTATCTAGTAGTGCTATTGCAATACAGTGAAGGGTTCGCTAGTGCAATGCACTAAGGAAAAATGGCTTCCACAGGGCTGTATTTCTCAGAAGCACCAACACCCATCCCAGCAATCTGAGTCTGCATTAACAGCAGTCACAGCCTTAGGCCTGCTGGCATAGCAAAGTGACCTTAATTGTAAGCTCAGCTGTAAAAGTAAATAAAAGCTCATAAGATCTCATAATAACCTCCAACAACAAATGTGAATGTGAAAAGGTACAAAAAAAATTAGTCCAAATAAAAAGGCCTCAACTCAAGAACAGCATTGAGATCATGCGTGGTACACAAGAACATCATGAGACAGAAAATCAATGAGCCAAAATTGGTGTGTTGGAAATTAGGCTTAATTGGTGAACAAAATGGGCCGAATCGTCCATCCCCATAACACTTCCTTCTGCAGTCTTTTTTTTTTTTTTTTTTAAATAAAAAAAGACTGAGCTAGTCCACACTTAAAACTTACAGGGGCATAGCTGTAGTGGTACAGCTGTGCTGTTTAAGAGCGCTTGTGTGGCCGCAGCCTGTCGACAGGCGCGAGCTCTCCTGCCGACATAGCGCTGTCCATACAAGCGCTTATGCCGGCAAAGCTTCCCCTCCACCCCCCACACCCCAGAGTGACAAAAGTTTTGCCAGCATAAGTGCTAGTGGAGACAAGGCCTTTTGGAAAAAACTAACTACCACTGCAGCAAGTAATCATCATCATGGCAGTCATCCCCCAGAGACAAAAGCTGCATTATCCATCCTTGCTATTTTTTTCCTCTCCCTTTCTGTGCGTGTGTGTTTGTCTTCTTAGGAAACTGGCTCCAACTTGCAATAAGAAGTTCCAGCCCATCTCAATTAACTTCTTCTCTTCCTCCCCAGATCCCCGCCCTGCCAAACAAAAAAACACCCAAACAAACAAACAGTTCCCATTTTAGAGACCATCTAAATGATGGTCAGACATGGCTGTTCCCTCTCCCTCCCTTTTAAAGTAACTCTCCAGCGAAAGGGAACAAGGAATGTTGTTAAACTAAAGAGCCTTATTTAAACACTCTACATTTCATGCTCTGGTTTTCTTTTCCGTATCTTTAGTAAAAAAAGATAAAAGGATTTTTAAGGAGGGGGTTTGCCTTGACACTAAGCAGGCTGAGGCCTCTGAATACCACACCTGGAAGCTTGTTTAACAGTGTTGAATAGTGATAGAATCTTGTCAACACCTTTAACTGGGCCCATTTATTCCATCTAAATTAACAGAAGAGGCCTTTGCAACCTGTTTGCCTGCATAGGACCCTGCTGGACACGCAAACCCTTGCGGCAGGAGCAACAGCTGTCTACAGTCACACCACACAAAAATCCCCTTCATTGCACTCCATGGCCCCCTGCGGAAAGTGGTGCTCTGATTCCACCCCTTGCTCCATATCAGGGTGATCACTTGAAGCTGCAGAGCACAGCAGACAGGCCAGGATCACCCCAGGCTGGGAGCTAGGGGCGCAGGCAGGAAGCTGTGAGGTGGTGGTAGGGATACACGGTCACTGAGGGAGGGGGAAAGGCTACACAGCGTAAGTGGGGACAGAGCCCAGAGCTGGCTCTGGCCAGTGGCTGCTTTGCTGGATAACAGCAAGCCTGTGGTCTAAGCGCACTAGATACTAGCATTGTTACAGCCCCTTGCATCCCAGTGGGCAGACACTTCACTGCTGAAATGCAGCCATCCCTGGGCAGTCTGTAAACAGAGCACAGCAATAGTTACCTAGGCACTCCAAACAGAATCACACCTTGACCTCCCGTATCTTAGGGGGCAGTGGGAAGAAGGAACCCTGGTGCCCTAAAGTCCGATTGACGACAAACGAGAGTGCAAGACAGACACTTTAGGATGTGGATTTCTAGACAGCAAGCACGTGCAGCCGCAGCTGCTGAGCCAGAGGAGAGGTGTCGTGCAGCTTAGCACATCAAGAAGCAAGGAAAGAGAGGCCATTACCTGTCTCTGTAGGCTGCGTGTGCTTTGTTTCCTTAGCAAAGATTTCAAGCTCTTCCAAAGAGGGAAGCACAGCAGTCAGATGTGCCCTGACCGGAGTCAACTAGGCTGCTCTCAATGAGATGAGACTAGACAAAGCCTTAGACCCACATCAAGCTCTGCTCCCTGCCTCACTGGTTCTTTAATTTTAAAGGCTCTGGCTATCTCCAAAGGTGTTCTCGGACTAGCTAATCTGCAGACTAGATAACAATTGCATTTAGTAGCCACGCCAAGCTCCTCCCAAGCCTGGGCACGGCCAGGGAGCTACGGTTACTAGGCAAAGAGTAACAAACACTAAGCTGGCAAAGAGGGACACATGGACCTCTCTCAATCAGTTTTCCCCACTTAACTGTTCTGCCCAGGTTTGTGAGTGTGCCCTTCCCCAATGCCCCTGCCCCAGTTAGGGGGTGTCCTGTCCATCCCAATCCAGCTAGTGCTGCAGTCAAGGTCACCCACAAAATGGAGAAAGACTGGGGTTTTTTGTTTGGAAAAAGGCACTCATAGTTGACACAATATTGTCACCATCTCAGCTTGGAAGAGAGTAGAACAGTTCACATACTCCATTGTCTTGCCCAAGCCTACCTCATGGATTTTGTCTACTCTTCCCCCACCCCCTCCATTCATTCATCTCGCATAGGCCTCCTCTGAACCCGTCACACCATCTGGCTACTGCTGAAATCCTAGATCAGAGAGTCTCAGCTGCAGGTCTGGAAGGGATCTTGAGAGGTCATCAAGTCCAGCCTCCTACACTGAAGCAGGACCAAGTAATCTGTTGTGGATGTTCTAGGTTGTTGGTCCAATTTGTTCTTAAAAGCCTCCAGTGATGGGGATTCTACTGCTTCCCTTCCAGAGTTTAACTACACTTCTAATTAGCAAGTTTTTCCTAATATCTAACCTAAATCTCCCTTGCTAGAGATTAAGCCCATTACACTCCAGTGAACATGGAGTCAGATTCCTCCCCATCGGCTGAGTTCTCTTTTTTCCAAGACTAAGAGCACCCAGTTCCTTTTAACCTTCTCCGATAGGTTGGGTTTGCTAAATTATCATTATTATTGCTCTTTTTTAGACTCTTCCCAATTTGTGAGCATCTTGCCGAGAGTGGGGCACCTAGAACTAGACACAATACTGCAGCTAAGACCTCACCAGCACCAGATAGAGCAGGATGATTACCTCCTGTGTCTTACATAGGACATTCCTGTTCACATGCTCCAGACCAATACCCTGTTCCATGACTGCATCACATTGTTGACTCATTCAATTTGAGAGCCACTAAAACCCTCAGATCCTTTTCTGCAGTATTGCCACCGAGCCAGTTATTCCCCACTTTGTAGTTGTGCATTTGGTTTTTCCTTACTAAGTACATTGTACTTGTTTTTGTTGAATTCCATCTTGCTGATTTCAGACAACTTCTCCAATTTGTCAAGGGTGTTTTGAATTCTAACCCTGTCCTGCAAAGTGCTTTCAGCCCCTCCCAGCTGGGTGTCATCTGCAAGTTTCATAAGCATACTCTTCATTCACATCATTAATGAAAATATTGTATAGTACCAGACACAGAACTGACCCGTGACACCCCACCAGATACATCCTCCCAGTTTGACGGAGACCCACTGGTTGCTACTCAGAGTATGGCCTTCCAACCAGTTGTGCTCCTGCCTTATAGTAGTTTCACCTAGACCACACTTTCCTACTTTGCTTATGAGAATATCATGTGGGACTAGCAGAAGCCTTACACCCCCCACCTCCCCCCCCCCCAACAAAACAAAACAAAAACAAAAAACAAAACCCAAAAAATAAAGCCTCACCACAACTGCTGTTTTACCCCCTCTCTACTAGACCATTAACCCTGTCAAAGAAGGAAATTAGGTTGGTTTGGCATGATTTGTTCCCGACAAATCCATACTGGCTATTCCTTTTAACACTATTATCCTCTAGGTCAGTGGTTCCCAACATTTGTGGCCCTTGAGCCAAAAAGATTTTTACAGTGCTGACGGGTCACCAGTCTATCAGCTCATAAAAAAAATGTACTGATGTACACACCATTAAGGACTGCAAATCACTACATGTTTAAAGTAAGCATTTCGATGCTATGGTGCTCATTTTTACATTCACTATTTTACAACTAAAAATGACTGTGTCACACACTCACAGACAATGCACTAGTGTAGATGAGTGGCTGTCACTACACACTGAAGCACATGTCCTGGCAGCTAAGTCACAATGGTGGCCTAAACTTAGCAGGCCAAACTGTAAGGCACTGATTTTTAGAGTCCTGCCCCTCCTCAAGCATGATAGGTCCTAGCTGCTCCACCACCAGCCACCCTTCCCTCCCACCCCCATTGCAGCCAGATGGAAGGAGTTCAGTGAGGAGGCTATCCCCTTAGCTGTAGCAAGGAGCCTGCACTGCTCTTGTAGCCCCATGGCAACGTGCTCCGCCTGGGTCCTCAGACAGCGGCTCCCTTCTGCAGCCAGCAGGAGGGGAGTGGTGGGCCACTTTTGGCCCCTGGGCCACAGGTTGGGAACCACTGCTCTAGGTTCTTACAAACTGAGGAGGCTTTTCCACTGCAGCTCTGAGAAATAACTTGATATTTGCAGAGAAGCATGCTTCAGTACTGACTTGCACCATATAGAATTACCAGGGAACAAACAAACAATCAAGGGGGAAAACCAAAAACATTTGCAATATACAGCCAGAGAGTTAATGTTTGTTTTAATGTACAGAATATTTACCTTAGCTACCCTGAACCAATTCATGCATTCGAGAGAGTTCTTCAATGTGCCTTCTGAAATATCAGGGACTCCGTCCATAAATGATCACACTGCCAGTTATCTATTTAGTGCCAAGCAATTTTTATTAGGGAGATGTTTTGCTGATTAAGTTGTCCAGTAACAAAGCAGCTCTGATAACTAGTCCATGACCAAATCCCCCTGCTATAATCAGATTTAGTGCAGAGAAGCAGCTAGAAATATTATGTATTCAGAACCCAGGGTCCCTGCCCTGGTGTTACCGTGCAATGTAATCATGAATGCAAAAAAGATGGGGGCAGGGGAAGAGAAAGAACAGTACAATAATGTGACCCAAGACTGTTCTTATCTCAGGTCAACAACATACTACCTGAGCATTAAAATAAAATAAGTTTAAAATAAAGTTATGAGTTAACATACATCAGTTAAATATTTTCCTTTCCATTCTCCCACCCTACTTTCCTGGATAGTAAATACATAACTTACTGGTTTCATAAGATGTACACAAACTTTCCTCTTCAGCTACCTCATGTTGCTACTCAAAACCTGCCATGACTCTTGTCTAACTGGAAATTCCATAAAAGGTCAAAGACGCAAAAGGGTCAGAGTTTGGTTCTTAATTTTCCTTCCTCTAAACCCATCCCAGGGCCATAGCTCTTTTGGAGTGCCCCAAGCAATCAGAGTCTGAGAAGACTGCAGAAGTTGCATACCCCCCCAGTCCCATAGGATGAGTGAATCTTGCATTGTTTCAATTAAACTACATCATCTCAAGGAGGCTCTGGAGGAGAATCACCACATGGCAAGACCTTTGTTAGAGTGGAGGCCTTACTTAAGAAAGTCAAAAAAAACCCTAAAGATTTATTTTAAGGCTAACATACTAAGAGGGGATGTTTCCAAAACACTGTCACTTAGCAGCATAAGTCCCACTGACTTAGAGGGTCACTTAAACACAAGTGGAAAACCAAATAATCATGTTAAAGTGGGGGTTTCCAAATTTGTTCTGCCTCAATGACGCTTCTGATCAAGTGCATTGCATTAACAAGTCAAGACAGGATTTTCCCCTTCAGCTGTTGCTGATGTCAAGGAGTCAAGCCCAGTCCTTTATACCTCATTACCAAGCAAAACAAGACATAGCATCAGAGAAATCAGAGATGGAGGGAGGAAGCTTTCTTAGCTTATCTTTGCTACCCACTCTTTTCACTTCCTCTGGCCAATGCAATATTGTTCTATAGAACATTCAATTTTCAATCTAGTTTAAGCAACAGTCAGGCGTCTGACCTCAGAGTTTAGCCAACATGTTTGTCGGGGAAGCAGGAAACAGATCAGCATTGTTTTGTTCTTCCAGAGCTGGCATCAGTTAGCTAAACAGATGTGACAGGTTCTTTTTCTCTTTAGAAAGAGATACTGCTCAGCCAGGAAGTTATAGGCTTAGTGCAGGAATTAAATGGGTGAAAATGCCATGTCTTATGATCTAGTCTGACTTCCTACATAACCTAATAATGGTTCCTTCTGGCCTGAAAAAGTCTATGACAAAGAGAGAGAAGGTGGGTGAGGCAATATCTTTTTTTTTTGGGACCAACTACTGTTGGTCCAATAAAAGATATTACTTCACCCATCTTGTATTGCTAATATCCTGGGACCAACACAGCTACAACTATGCTGCGTACGGCAAAGAGAGCAGATATAGGCAATAATAAGCATCAGTACTTGGTCACATCAACCTTTACACTTTCTACCTCCTTTGCCCCTCCAGGAACTTATGATAATGAAGGGTTACGTGATTTGCTACATAGCCTTGGTCTACATTTGTAGGTATTTCAGCATAGCTGGGTGTGAAAAAAGAAACAATACTGACTGATGTAGCTATACCAATGTAACCCTGAGTGTTGATGCAGCTATACGGATGGAAGAAGGCTTCCATCGATGTAGCTAATATTGTTTGGGGAGGTGATGGTGTAGGAACAGCAGAAAAATCTCTTCAGTCTGACTAAGCAATATCTGCACTATGGGGCTGTAGTGGCATAACTACCCACAAGATCATCTCCATAGTGTAGATGTACCTGTAAGTCTTTGATCCAAGAACAAGCTTCTGTTCTTAGACTAAGCACTTTGGTGACCAATTAATCTAGGGTGAGATATAAACAGTCTCCTGCAAGGAAACTGCTAAGTCACTGTTAATGCAGAGAGAAGAATCCCCCTTGGCATCTTAATACAGAGTACTCTGGAGAGTCACAATTTGAAGTTTCCTCATCAGCTCCAGAAGAGCATTTCAGAAAGGGAAGAGAACCCATTTTCTGTTCAGCAGCAACCTCCTGGAGGAGCACACTGGGCATGGTCTGTCAGGCAATAGCTCTGCACTGACTGAGGTGAAGGCCCATGGCTTAGACCAGATGATTGAGTAGGTTTCTCCCCCCATAAGGATTCATTTACACCTAGGACACTACAGCAGAACCGTTGCAGTGCAGGCACTCACTGCAGTGACGGGAAGGGTTCTCCCCGCTGTAGTTAATCCACCTGTCCGAGAATTCTTCTGTTGACCTAGCATTGTCTACACCAGGCGTTGGGTCAGCTACATCTTATGGGTGTGGAATTTTCTACACCAGACACACAAAGCTATCTTGATCTAAGTTTTCAGCAAAACACTAGCCCTAAGCTTCATAAATTCTTTCTGGGGGCTTGTCTTCATTGCAGCATTAACTCACACTGCCCCTAAGTTGAGTCCCATCCATACACAGAAGCCTTTAACTGGAATGCGGTGGTGCCTTTAACTCAAACGGATTAGCCTACATCCCCAATGGGCCATTGCTCCAGTTAGTGCAATTTACCAGCCATTAACACTGTGCAGCTCATTTTGCAGCATGTGGCTGCTCTCACTTGCGTGTAGATAACTTCTTGAGTTAACTTGTGTGTAGACAGGCTAAGACAGAACCTAATGTTACACATTATCTATAATTTTTCCCCCCTTCGTCCCAGACTGACGAGCTACAGAGGACTCCCAAAAATACCTACTGCATCTTCCCGTGCTTGGTATGATCCTTTTGGCCTTGTCCCACAATAGAAGGAGAAACTAAGAAGGCCAGTAAGAAGAGGCAATGGATTTAAAAAATGACGACGGCTAGTGAGTCACTATACACAATATCGTTCACAAACAGAACTTACTGCAGCAGGATAAGAATCGAGAGCTACTAATGCTCCTTCAGGGCTATCAATAGATGGAGCCAGGAAGAAGTTCCCACAGGATATAGCATTAAGTGTGGCAGTTGTACCTGACTCTGAAAGAGCAGCTATCAGCCACTGCTGGAGACAGGGTATCCAAGTAAACCAACTAGTAAGCATAACTTGCTGTGTCATAGCAGCTGCCAGTGCTGCTGAAGGCTAGATGGAGACTAATTTCAGAATATTAAAGCTGTTCTTGGGTAACTGAAGTGGGCTACTGCAAGACACCAGCTACCGACTCCAAGAGAGATGCAATGCTGCCAAAGCAGTGAGGCGGGTGCCCCAGCCCACCCTAGAAGTGGTAGGACAAAGGAGAACCAAGAGAAGGGAAGGTTTTTAAACTAGAAATACCCAGGTGTATTTTAGGTTCCCGCCATGAACCAGATCTTGCACACTACCCTTCCCACTCCCACCATCCCAAAGAGAAAAGTGTACCAATTCTGCAAAGTTCTCCCCAAAATACAAGACACTGAAGGGTTCTCTCCTACCCATCCCTACCAAAAGGCTAGGAGTATTAGGCCCCGTCTACACTTGCGGCAGCATGTAGGGTACGTGTAGGTACACGCCACACCAAGAGGCGGCTGCGTGCACATGGCAGCGTGGTGCTACACGTGGCAGTGAAAGGCTCTGGCAGCAGGAGGCAGCAGCACACGGAGGCTACAATAGCAGTGTAGACATGTGAGGCACTTTTTGGGTGTGTAGTGAGCTGTGCAGGGCACACAGGTTCTAGCATATCTTAATTCCACTTGCCTAATTAGCACCTCACCAGCTACACGGCTATTTACAGCTATGCTGGGGGGGGGGGGGGGGGGAGGAGGAGGGGGCGTGCAGTATCTGTACTCGACAGGCCACCACCACCAGCAGACCCAGTTTCAAAGTTGCTGCCAGAAAAGTAATCCCTTCAGAGCACCTGTCTGCTCTGCCTCTCATTCTTCTACCCAACTTTGCATTCAGCTGGCAACCCACACCAAGCCATCCCGCTTCTCTCCCAGGCAGAGGAGAATCTGTATTTAAAGGACTCCCAGACTCTTCCCCAGGGCCAGCCCTAGACCAAATGAGTTGCAGAATTATCCTCTTGTATGACAGGGATAAATCCTGCATGCATGTTAGGATCTGTAAATCTGTATTTAGTCATGCATGCAGCCTGAGCCAAGCACCCCACAAGCCTGGCACCCTGGCAGTCACCTGCCCCTAAATCCGGCCCTGCTTTCCCCCCCTTTTCCCAGCAGATTCAACAGTTTGCTATAAAAGGAGATAGAACGGGGGAGGGCTGAGGCCTGCCTAGCCTGAGATCAGCACTGCTCAAGCAGCCCTATTCCCACCATTCTGAATAGCCAGCCCACTCTGCTTCCAAGCCTTAAAACCTTGGCCAAATACAATAAAAGGGTAGACATGTTGAGCCTAGGGTATTTTTAATAGCTTCTGGGGAAAATTTAAGAAAAATTATCCAAACAAAGACATGGTTCAGCTCATTTGGGTTAGGAAGGTGCTGTGAAAACAGCTAAAAATGTACAACATTTCTCCCAACATGCTTTGTCCTTTAACATTTCAGTGCAACGTTGAAGCTCTACTGTGCAGACCTGCTAGAATTTGATTGTAGCTACAAGTCAAAGGATTCTCTAAGACTGACCATCACCCCAGCACAATTGCACCAGAAAGAGGAGGGGAAACAGTGTGGGAGGGGTGGTGGTGCTACCTACCTTCTAACTTTTAGTTCAGTGGTTAGAGCATTCAACTCAGATGTGGGAAACCCAAGTTCAATCACCCCTTCCCTCCTTCACTGGAGGGGGAGAAGGGAGACCCCTGTTTATAGCCTACCTCCCCCGTGGGCGCACTAACCGCTGGACTATGAAGTCGCTCTTTCTGACCCAACAACAGTCCCAATGCAGAATACTTTGCCATTGGGCTAGGGGGGCGGGGGGAGGAGGATTCTGTATTCCAGTGGCTAGGACCTCCCTGCTCCAATCACTCATTTATGCACCATGGAACAGCTTCCACAGGAGAGACGGAGCGAGCCTCCCATCAGAATAGCCCACAGTTCAGTGGTTAGAGCCCTCTCCTGAGAGGAGTTAAACATCTTTCCCCACCTTTCTCCCCCTCTGGAAGAGATGGGGGAATTGAACATGGGTCTCCCACAGCCCAGGTGAGTGCACTGACCACTGGGCTTAAAAGTTACATGGTGGGTTTCACCACCTCCTCCTCCTGGATTGTGAATGGGACCTGCTCCAGCCGGCAGCCTTTGAACACACCCACCAGATCAGGCCTCCCCATGCAACTTAAACCAGGGGAAGGTAAGACATTCAGCCGTTTGAGACTCACACCAGAGTTTAGGCACGAAGGAGGCAGCCACACGCCTACAGGGAGGCAGCAGTGGGCCTGCCCACAGGCACAAACATAAGCACATAGGAAACTTCTACCCTGAAAACTCAGGCAGCAAATGAATGCAGGCACCTACAGAGGTCAGCAAGAGCTCTGTAGATTGCAGCAGAGCCCGGACTGGGACTTCAGCACCTCAAACTGGGCACCTACATCCATCATTGTGGATCTGGGCCAAAATCCTTAGATCCAGGCAAGGCATGTGAGACCAGCAGCCGATTCTGGAATATACCACACAGACTTTCCTAGCAGAGCCAGTCCACACTCAAAGGATTTGGTGCTACTCCTAGTTGAGTCAATGGGAGTCTCGGATTATGTTAGTAAAACAGCAGCCACAAGGCGTTTGCAGATATCTAGATGTTGTCCAGCATGAGGGGGCCTATCCAGCTTTGGCAGTGTCTGCAGACAGACACAATCTGAGCCTGCCATTGGGAGTTTACAAAAACAAGTCAAATTTGAATTTAGATTTTGAGGGGTGTGTGTGTGTGGAGGGGGGGGGGGTGTCTCTCTCT
The DNA here is from genome assembly GCF_026122565.2 of Emydura macquarii macquarii. Lineage (NCBI taxonomy): Eukaryota > Metazoa > Chordata > Testudines > Chelidae > Emydura > Emydura macquarii. Next base: position 9,614,289 of record NW_027133829.1, on the reverse strand, counting down.
CACCACACCCCCATTCTGAGACAAGTGGCTGGCTAGAGAGCTGTCAGGTCAGCTCTAGTCAAGCAAAACTCCTACCCCTTTCAAACCATTGATCTGGTAATGGACTAGTCAATGTATCTCTACTGCCTTCTAATAGATGGAATAAGGATCTACTCAGCTTTGGTCACGGCCCCATACAGCTAACCATTTCTTGAATTAAGCTGATGACAGGACCACTTTTCTGAAGCGGGAAGATCTGAGTCCTAGCCCAGCTCCCTGTGGACTTCAGGACTGCTATGATGTGCAGAAAAGAGCATAAAGCCTTAAGTGGGTGCAGATTTGATACGGCAGAATTAGTGGTTCAGACTTGTTACAGTAGATCATGCTTTAGACAGGTTTTTTTTTTTTTTTTTTTTTTTTTAAACTGAGACACCCAGACCAGGATTTTCAAAGGGGTTTAGTAAGTTAGGTACCCAAATCCGATTGAAATCCAACGAGAGTTGGGTACTTACTTCCCGTTAGTATTTTTGAAAATTCCAGCCTGAATACCTAGCAGAGACTTCTGGGAAAAACCAGTTATTAGCAATCAAATTCTACTGTGCGCATTGTTGCCCTGAGGTCACAGAGAATTACATTTATGCTTCATTTTGCACGTGAGTCACTGGTGGCAAGTTTCATTTTTACAGAGGCTGTTTTATAATTAGAAGCAGTTTGCATTTTTACTGTTGCTTAACTCAATACTTCAATTCTGGGTGTGACAGGGTATGAACTACGCTATATAAAATAAAAGTTAATTTAAGATGGGTACTTTTCACATTTAAAGAAAAATTTCATTGTCTATTGCACTAACAACATCTTCAATTATTTGAGTCTTAAATAATTTTAAAATGCATTGTATACTTCTGACTGCTTCTAATTAACCAGGATCAGTAAAATGCAAGAACAACTAAACTGATTAATCCATTTCAGGTGATTTTTATTGTCTCATGCACTAACATAGCTTGTGGGTTACAACACTGCTGAGACATGATTACTTGATTATTTTTAAATAACCCCACTGCTTTCTACTGGAGTGTTCTGATCCTGCACACACAACTTGACTGACCAAAGGAGTAGTCCCATTAAAGTCAATGGCACTACTCATCTAAACTTTCGCAGGGTTGGGGCCATAGGAGGGTTTCTCTAGATCTCACATTGTACAAAATTCTGCGTTGGGGGCCAATGCGACAATGACGAGGATTTCTATAGAAGATTAGCACATTTTATATTCAAGCGACCTTCCAAATTAGAGAGCATCTACACAAGGTAGTTGTACTGGTAGAAACTAGAGTGCGAATGTTGATCCATGCCATTATTCTAGTATAACTCACCATGTGGGCATGCTTATTCAGGAATAAGAATCACTTTCTTTAGTGTTGCTTTGTGTAGAGTTTAATTTAAAAAAAAAAAGCCACTTTTATTATGGGACCAGAAGCTCTTGGTTAGTATTTACCTATTTTTACTCACGTTTTGGGTCATTTATGTACATAAAAATACTGATTATGTTAAGCAAACCCAAAACATTATATTAGGGGGATATGATTAAGTTTCCCTAAGTGTGAATGAGAGGCTGTTAAAATAAGGCAATACAGTTGAAGCTTGTGCATGCATATATTGTTAACATACGTACAGTTTGTGAAATAAGCCACAGCATTAAACTACTTTTAACTCACAATATTCTTAGCTGTTGCTTTTCTCTATCCTTCCATCAAGTGGAAGCAGGTATTTATTTAGCACTGTAGCTACTTTCAGCCTGAAGAGGAGAGGGTTAAATACACCAAACATTTATATTAAAAGTGGATAGCAGCTAGAAAAATTCTGGTTTTAGATCAGAATTCTCCACACACCTTAAATGACTTACTGAATTAAAATAAAATTAGGTGAACTAAAATACTGCAATTAATCTATACTTACACATTCTTTACCTGTAAGTAGAGCTTCCCCCTTCAAAATTAAACAATATCTAAAAGGCACTTTTTAAAATTACAACATTTAAGTAATAAAATGTTACAGAAGCTAGCTAGCGGTTGATAATATAACTCAAGTGACAGCATGCTTTTCTTACTGTGACTATCTTAAAAAACACAATAGACAAAAACAGAACTTAAAAATAACTTCAGAAGAAGGGGGAAGAGAAAGGAAACCACCATCTACATCTAGAAACATTCAAATGCTCTGAAAAAATATAAGAACTTATGTAAGTATATCTTAAAACTTCAGATTCCTTCCCAAGGCAACAGACAAACCATTAACATCATTCCTCAGAAGATTATAACTTTGAGCAATCTCAAGAACAAATGTTTTAAAAAATTACCACTTACTGCTTTGCACAATAAGCCTTCTCCCCAACTTATTTTTCAGAATCAGTGATCATTACAGCCCAACTTCTATTTGTAATCACTATAATCATTCCAGTTGTTACAAATGGAATGACCCATATCAGTCATTATTGTAGGCACCTGTCGTGTTGTTATGTTGCCATCCCAGTTGTCCATAAATAAATTTTACAACAAATTGGATGCTAGTATAAGCATTTAAGATGTATAAATTAAGCTATAAAAGTTAAAACCCAAAAGGTTATGGTTCCATTATCAGGTCTGACTGATGTTATAGAAACAACTTTCTAATGATAGCTTGTGTCCTGTTATGAGCCAACATTGCTCTTTTAGTTCTAATAGAATAGGTTATGTTATGTATGGCAAATTATCAAACATGATAGTGATTGAGGCTTTTTACATAAAATGACTCTGTAATATTACAGGTGATCTCAATGTCTGATGGTGCATGTCTATGAATCACTTTTTAATTACATAACCTGGAATTATGGTGCTGAGTGCAAATAGTTGAACTTCTGTGGTTAGAGACTTTATAAAAAGAATGTATCTGTAAAGATGCTGGTAATCCTATTTTATAGAACGTTAGAAGATAATAAAAGAAGGAGATGCTTTGACAATGACTAGGAAAGCAAATGATGATACTTTAAAGCTTTCCAAGCTCTTTACAAACACTAATTAAAGCTTTCTTTATCACCTCTCTTGGTGAATATCCATTAACAACTAAATGAATTGCTCTAGGGAAAAGATAAAAGTGACTTGCATTGGGACAAAATGGGTTTATGCCTTAGTAGCCAGGGGTTTTAAAATAACATTAATAAGAAGTGCAGTGATGTCTTGTAATGTCTTAATATTTGGGGTAGGCTAATGTGAAAAATGGGTAAGAATAGCTTTCTCTATAGCAAAGTGTGAATAGCTGTTATATATTAGAAACTAGTGTATTTTATAGATCCAGCTTAGGGGGAAAGTTAAACTTGCATGTGTGATGTGAGAACCATGGTTGTTTGAAGCTGGTGATGTTGATGGATACCTTAACAACCCATTTCCAGACTTTCTAACCTTTGTTTTATTATTTTAAAGCTCTGTATGCTATTTCTGTGAAGGATTTTAAAAATGTAGTTCATAGAATTAAAGGCCAGAAGGGACTATTATGATCATCTAGTCTGACCTGTATAATACAGGCCATTAAATTTCATCCAGTTACCCCTGCATTTGAGGTGAATAACTTCTGTTTGACTAACGCATAATTCCTATGTGATTCAAACATCTCTTTCAGAAAGGAGTCCAGCCTTGATTCGTCTCATGGACATCTCTTCTCACTCGCAGTTGTGCATGTGGCCTTCTCTTCCCTAGTCTGCAATCCCATAAAACTCGTGATACTGCATTGGAAAACAAGTGATGTCTGTAGGAATGGTAATGTATTTAGCTGTCTTTAATGCAGTAAGTATTTTCACCTCTCTGAAAAGCTAGTCATGTGTCCACGTTTGCTCTTCATTTCAGCCTGTCTCCTATCTGTTCTCTTTTCCTCAGCTAGACATAAGGAGCGGGACCCAGCACCATGTGACCAGCCAGATCTCTGCTGGTCATCAGCATGTGCTTCATAGACCACCAGTGGTCTGCAGGCCACAGCTGGGACATCTGTCTGCTAGCTATCTTGTTCTGGACATATAAATCCAAAATGTGTCAGGAAAATCATTGAAAAGAGGAGATGGGGCCTGTGGATCCTGCACAGAGTTTCATGGGTACTGGGGCCATAATGGGGTTTCCCAAGGGTGGAAGGGATGAGCACTGAGGTCAAAAGATCTCATGCAGTCTCAGGGGAACATGGTCCCCAGCAGGACTCCCGATGGTGGAAGGTGTGATACTGGCAGACCAAGTGCCAGCTCATGTCTCATGCCTCAGACACATATATAGCTGGAACCAGTCTGGCTCACCTATATGGACATACTGTTTAAATAGGTTTTAGACTTATAAAAATGTGCTTAGACTTTATTGAATGCTTGTAAATTGCTGCACACATTAATTTCACATATAACATCCCCCCTTGTAAGTTAGTATTTAAGCATTTGTGTAATAAGCATCTGACTGTGTAAATCACTAGAGAGAGACATTAATTAGTGTAAAGTGCTGATCTCCAACAGGCGTTATGTCCTGCCCCCCAGGGAAAAGCCCTTGACACCAGATGAAGTATTGTAGAGCATCAAAGAGAACAGAAGACTTTGCTGATTGCTTTTCCCTCCCTTCCTCCTCTCCATCTACAGATGTATTCCTTCCATCAGGCAGAGGGGCGGGACAAAAAGCCCTAACAAGGAAGAACTCTCTCTTTATGCTGCTGGGAATCAGCAGGGCAAGAATTATTAATCCTAAACAAAAGCTCCCCCGTGCTTAGCGTGGGTAAACCCCAAAGCACACACAAAGGTTGCCTCCCACAGAAACTACTATTGCTTTTTGAAACTGAAGATGGAACCTGTGGGTGCGTGACACGCACATTTACCTGTCTTCACCTTGAAATAACTCTCCTTTCCCAGTCCTCTCCAATCAATCCCCAGAGGCAAGAGGAGGGAGGTGAATCGAAAGCCTTTCTCTGATAGATCTTATGTACTGACGGATTCTCTATACCATAAGAACAGTTCCAGAGAGGTAGCCGTGTTAGTCTGTATATAGCAAACAGAACGAGAGTTCTGTGGCACTTCACAGACTAACACATTTAGTAAGCGGAGTCTCACGAAAGCTTATGTCTACAAAAATTAAATGTGTTAGTCAAAGTGCCTCAGAACTCTCGTTGTTTTTGCTCTATACCATAACTCTCCTTCAATGAGGGTACGACCCGCTTTCATTGCCGTATATACTTCCTACAAACCATGCCTAAACGTCACTTTTGTATGAACAACGTCCCCTCTGACCCACCCGCTTGTATTTTGAACCCTCCAACCTATTACCCACCCGCGGGGATACCGCAGATGATGCTTTCCTTGTAGGTGCCAACTTCCAACCACACTGGGTGCCAGCTGATAATCTGGACGTTATGCAGGGCTGTCCACAAACGCTCTTGTTTAAACGCTGTACCTGATCATTTGTTTAAAACATGCTCTGGAATACAAGTTTTTAACTCTCTTATGGCCTGGGACGGACTGGGGGGAGGGGGGTGGAAGAGCGAGAGGGGGGTTACACAGAGCTGCTGCAGGGTCACCGCTACAGACGGGGTGGGAACAGATTGTTTAACAAGGGGGGGCACCCCACACAGTGTGCGGGGCCGGGGGCCCGTGGGGGGCGGGGAGCGGGCACCCCGCGCGGTGTAAGGGCCCATGAGGGGAGGGGAGGGGGCACCCCACGCCGTGTGCGGGGAGGGGAGAGGGCACCTCGCGTGGGCCTGTGAGGGGAGGGGGCACCCCACGCCGTGGGAGGGGCCGGGGATCAGACAGTGTGAGGGGTCCGCCCGTGGCGTGGGGGGGTGTCACACACTCAGGGCCCCAGGAGCAGGAGGCGGGGCGGCTCGGGTCACTCAGGGGCCCCGCGCGGCCTGTGAGGGCGCCGCCGGCCGGCCCGCCCGCCAACCACCCCCGGGCTCCGTAGCAGCAGGGCCACGCCCGGCCCGCCTACCTCAGGGTGACAGAGACCGGCTCGGCTGGGCTGACAGGGCCGCCTGTGCCGAGTGATGGCCCCCGCCCGGTCCCAATCGCTGTCTGCGGCTGGCGGCGGTAGGGGTGTGGCCATGTAAATGAGCTGCGACGCGGCCTGGTGACGGGCTGGTCGCTTTGTCACTCCGTCGAGAGACCCCCGCCGGCCCGCCTCCTGAAGCGGCCCTCACCCAAGATGGCCGCCAGGCTGGGGCTGGCTTCGTCTGCCCGGAGTGAAGATGGCCTCCGCGGGCCCCGCCTGAGCTCCGGCGGGCCATACCCACCCCTTCGCTCTTCTGGCAGCGTGGGCGGGGCCGAACGCCGGGGGGAGCCGGCAGTGCGCACGCGCGCCTGAGGCTGAGGAGAAGAAAGGAGAGCGCGAGAGCGGCCGCCGTTCGGTGCCGGTCAGGGGCAGGTAGGAGGCTCCGCGCGCGCTCCCCCTAGGGGGATGGGTGCCCCCATTCTAACGCTCGGGGAGAGGCGTTGGGGGGGAGGGGAGTGTACCCCCCTCCCCTGGGCTCCGCGTCAAGGGTCCGTCCCCTCCCCCCTCTAGCGGGGTCCGTCCCGGGGAGAGCGCTGTGTGTGGGGGGGGATTTGTCCCGGGTAGAGCGCTGTGTGTGGGGGGGGGGATTTGTCCCGGGTAGAGCGCTGTGTGTGGGGGGGGATTTGTCCCGGGTAGAGCGCTGTGTGTGGGGGGGGGATTTGTCCCGGATAGAGCGCTGTGTGTGGGGGGGGGGATTTGTCCCGGGTAGAGCGCTGTGTGTGGGGGGGGATTTGTCCCGGGTAGAGCGCTGTGTGTGGGGGGGGGATTTGTCCCGGGTAGAGCGCTGTGTGAGGGGGGGAGGGGTTTGTCCCGGGTAGAGCGCTGTGTGAGGGGGGAGGGGATTTGTCCCGGGTAGAGCGCTGTGTGAGGGGGGGGGATTTGTCCCGGGTAGAGCGCTGTGTGAGGGGGGGGAGGGGATTTGTCCCGGGTAGAGCGCTGTGTGAGGGGGGGAGGGGATTTGTCCAGGGTAGAGCGCTGTGTGAGGGGGGGAGGGGATTTGTCCCGGGTAGAGTGCTGTGTGAGGGGGGGAGGGGATTTGTCCCGGGTAGAGTGCTGTGTGTGTGTGGGGGGGGGATTTGTCCCGGGTAGAGCGCTGTGTGTGTGTGTGGGGGGGGGATTTGTCCCAGGTAGAGCACTGTGTGTGGTGTGGGGGGGCTCTATCCCCTCCCCCCGTTATCGCGGTCCATCTCCGGTAGAGCGCCGTTGGATGTCCTCCCCCCCCCCCCCGCTCAGGGCAGGGGTCTGCGCTGTGGGGAGTGCGGTACCGCTGTGCGGAGTGTCTGGAGCCGGGCTGCCCTCACCTCAGCACTCGGCTCGGGGTCTCCGTCCCCATCGCTTGCTGGGACGTGAAGTGGTGACCAAGAGGTCAAGCTAAATAAAAGGTGGGGCAGATTACACGTAAGGGGTTCACATGCTAAAGGCAGACCACTTACAATGAAGTGGGCAATTTGATTATTTGATTATTTATTTATTTCATGACCATCCAGGTAATTTTACAAATCTAGCCCGCTAATGAAGGCTTCATCTCTCCCTGGAAGCTGCTGTCTGGCAGCAGTTTCCATTGTAATTTGCACCTCTCCTGTGACTTTTTATCTGACCACCTCAAAGCATTTCACAGACACAAACTACATCTCCTACCCCCTGGGAGGTGTAGGTGTGCGTTATCCTCACTTCAGAGATCAGGAAATGGAGGCATGTGACTTGACAAAGATCACACAAGAAGTCGGTGGTGGAATTTGGGAAGAGAACCCAGGAGTCCTGCTTCTCCATCCCCTAATCTAGTCACTAATCTCTTCTCAAAATTCAATTTCAAGGGCATCTGAATGACAAAGTGAAAACTTGATCTAAACTAGGACTTCAGGTGGCGGTCCCCTTCTGCTTCTTGGACCATCCCCCTTTGCAACAAAACAAACCCTGTATCCAGACACTGCTCAAATGGTGTGAGTGGGTAAAGGAGAACTTGCATTGTTCAATGTTTTGAAGTCTTTCTTGCTCATAACAATGTAGGTAAATCTGCTTAAATTGGTCCACTGACATCTTTCAGGACTGAAACATCACAGAGGTTCCTGACTGCCTCAGTTTTGGGCCCGGTGGCAGGTTATCCGGAAACAACTTATGATCTGTTGATTGAAACTTAAGGAGGGAGGGAAGGAATGCATGCAGTTTTCTAAAGGTTCTTGTAAGAAAAAAAAATTCTCACTGACCAGTCCATACTGAGATGAGGTCTGACGAGATCCTGCTCAGATACCATGATGATGAGTGGAGAAGAAATACCTAGACAGAGATGTCTTGAACTGCATGAAAAGTGGCACCAATGCTTCTCAGCTTGCTGTACACTTCCTGTTAATGATAATGAGAATAATGGGCAGGTACTGAAGGGTTACACTTCCAGGGGTTCAGCACAGGAGTAGATTGTGTTTTTTTTTAAACTTGCATATTTAATTTTCTATGGGTTTTTGAAGTTAACAGATGAGTTCATGAACACAAAACACAAAATTAAAGTAATGTTAAGTATCTGACTTGTGAGTGAACCTGTCAACTTGATGTTTTATTCAGGTTCTTCTACCACTCTCATCACTGTAGTATCTGAGCATCTACCAGTAGTTCAGTAATCCACATGACTAACATCTATCAGATGTGGCTCATTCTCTCTCTCCTCCTCTGTGGGGAAGAATTGTGTGTGCAGTTATGTTTCAGTAGGGGATTCTTTTAATATATTTTTTAACCTGTACACCCTGCTGTGTGTTTGCTAGAGAAGGCAGTTCAGAGATGAGCACCTTGCATTTGGAGCAGGTGGTGGTGCTTATGACAGTCTTAGTTCCTGGGGAGGTTGTTCTGCTGTTTGGGACGGACCTCCAAGAAAGCCCAGACTCTTGTACAGATGAGCTTTACCCTTGTGGTGAAAAGTTCCATTCTGCCTGAGGAGCAGAGCCGTGGAGAAGGGTCTTTATCCCAGAGCATGAGGCAGTCTTTTAGATATTCTGGGCCCACATCACTGGGTGAGTTGAAGATAAAGACTGTGATATGTGAAGCTGTGCCATAAACTCATCCTTAAAGGCATGCTGTCAATGTTAATCTTTTGATACCAATTACTCAGGTAAAATGTTGTTTTCCTGTTCTCCCACTGACAAGTTGCTATCAGTTTCTCCTTTGCTAACTGATTACACAGAGAAACATGGAAACTGACTGCACCAAGGGCTGTCAAATGCACAAAAAAACTGGGGGGTGGGAGGGGGGGAGGGCTCTTGCTGCTTTTTTTTAGAAATCCTAGGTGTTGCAATAACACAAGGTACAAAAATCAGACAAAAATGGCTTTCCGATGACTGTGTCCCTTTAACCTTCCCTGTGCTCCAGTAGTTCATGTGTTCCTCAAACAGGGAATTAATTTTGTATTACATAGAAACACCTGAATGGATTAAAGAAGGCATTCTCAAAGCCGTGGCTGAGGCTCTCAATATAAGCTTCATTGTCTGCAGTGTTGTTGTAGCCATGTTGGTCCCAGGAGGAGAGAGAGACCAAGTTGGTTGGGGGGAATATCTCTTATTGGACTAACTTCTGTTGGTGAAAGGGACAAGCTTTTTGAAGAAGAGCTCTGTGGAGCTCAAAAGCTTGTCCCTTTCACTAATAGAAGTTGGTCCAATAAAAGATATTACCTTCCCCTGTCTCTGTGATATAAGATTCATGCATTCATAGAGTTTAGGGCAAGAAGGGACCGTTAGATGATCTAGTCTGACCTGTACATCACAGGTCACTAAATTTCACTCAGTTGTCCTTTTTGAGCCCAATAACTTGTTTGGCTAAAGCATATCTTCCAGAAAGAATCCAGTCTTGATATGAAGACATCAAGAGATGAGAATTCACCACTTGGTAGTTTGTTACATTAGTTAACCACTCTCATTGTTTAAAAACTTGTGCTTTGTTTCTAATTTTGAAAATGTCTGGTGCCAGCTTCCAGCCTCTTGTTCTTGTTTTGCCTTTCTCTGCTAGATTAAAGAGTGCTTTAGCACCTGTGTTTTTTCTCCCCATGAAGCTACAAATATACTGTAATCAAGGCACCTCTCAATCCTTTTGATAACCTAAACAGATCAAGCTCTTTAAATTGTGCACTGCAAGACATTTGCTGCAGCTCTTGAATCACTTTTGGGGAGGGGGTGCAAATGTAAGGATTGGCCCCCGGGGACTGGAGACCCATAGTATGCCACTGATTCAGCCTAATACTGATTCTTGTGGAATCACACTAGAAACCCGAGTCCCATCCCGTGGTGACTCTATATTGACAACTACTTGTTGAGATCTGTCAGCCAGTTCTTAATCCATTTAGCATGTGCTTTATTGATATTGTGCAGTACTCATTTTTAATCAAGATGTCGTGTGGTGCGAAGTCAAGTGCCTCACAAAAAGCTAAGTATTTTACATCAGTGCAGTTACCTTTATCAACCAAACTTGTAATCTCTTCAAATAATGAAATGGGTTTCTTTGGTAAGACGTATTTTCCATAAAAACTTGTTAATGCAGAGCATCAACTAATACAAATAGTGCGAATTATATAATTTGTGTCATTAAGGGTATGAACCAGTCTGACAGAAGCACATGATTGCACACTTATAAAAGAAAGATGTTCAATATCCTCCAATACCTGGGTGTCATGGCTGGCTAATAAACCAGCTGGGTGCCTCCCTGTTGTGCTTAGCAATTAAAGTGCATGTGGTTTGTTTCCTTATCTGAGCCAGTTGGTATTCCATTATTGCATGCACATTCCATAGCTTTATAAAAACATAATTATAGTAGGAGTCTGTTTTCTGTGAGTTTGTTAGTATTGACAATTGGTATCCATCAGCACTTTTCTGTAAAATCTACCTGTGTTGGCAATGGCTGCCCAATGGACTCTTGAGGAAACAGAGGAGTTAAGGCTTCTTCGGTGGCTTACAGTTGAATCCACAGCCCTAACACTTGACCCCTAGTGCCCACTTGAGAACAGTTAGGAACTCTGCAACAGCTTTATCCGTCCATCCATCACAGGCTCATGAAGATTAAGATATTAAATGGTTTTGTGGCAAATAAACCAGGCTGTCTTGGAGTTTTGTTTTGCTCTTAGGGTGGTGCTAGAGGGACAGAGCTAAGGTTGTTTGGATGACCTTAACTTTTAAATGTGGAGTTTTTTTGTTAACTGGAACTTTGCTGTGGCCTTCTCAGGATTTTTAATACTGGTATCTTTCTCACAGGGAGGGAGAACAAATTGAAGGCTTTTTTGACTGAAGTGATTAACTCTGAGTTCAGGTTGAAAGAATCAAAGTCTTTGCCTAGAAATCTCCTTAGATTTTGGAAAAAGTATAAAATGCTGCTCAGTGATGAACAAGTCATTTAATATGATAAAGGTAAATTCCTAGTAAAGGGTGAAAATTGCCCTTTATGGAGAGCCTGTATGAGGCATTCTGTGCTGTGGAGGAGTCACAAGGTAACTGTGTGAGGTAGGAAAGGGGTGTATGGAATGGTCTACTTGTTCACTCCAGCTGTGACAATGTCTAGAAAACTAGACCAGATGTTGCAGGAATCCTAAAATGCAATGCCAACATCTGCAAACATCCTTTGTAACAAAGGCAGTGCATTCCAGGTGTCTTTTATACAAACGTCCGCCTTCTTAGAGGAAGATTTACAAACTTTGCAAAAGCTAAACTTTCTGAAACTAAAACTGTTGTTTTTTAACTTCCATCTCTGTAGTTGTGCTCATGAGATGCAGAATAACTAATGAGAGAGACCTTCTCTTGAAACTCTTCTAGCCCTTATCTCTTGATGCTGAATATTGAAAAGTTCTGAGATATGTCATAAGTAACTTTTCCCCGGGGAGAAAGCTATGAAAAGAGCCGTGTGGCAGGTTTATACAATGTAGTGCTTTTTATGACTCTTGGAGCAAAATTAAGTTCTTTACATGCAACTATAATTTTATTCCTTTCATGCACACATTTACAAATGGAAAAAATGAATGACCTCATGACTTCCCAAACAAACATTAATTACTTACAGATGTCAATGCTTTGATCCCTCCTATGAGAGGTTATACATCTGTGATGGAGTCACAGGAAAAAGAGTAAAAGAAGCTTTGCTTACTTAAATCAACAATATGGTATACAAATGGCAAAATGGAATGTCTGTGGAAGCTCCAATGGCTTTGTTGCCTTTACAGTGTTTGTTAGAGCGAAGTACCTCTTGGATTTGGCATGCATAGGGCGACGTAAAGTGGTAGATTGACTTTTCGCTCTGATATGGGCTTTAGGTAGCAGGGTTTCCCAAATGTCTCAGCAGAAGGTGCAAAAGAAACCCCTACAGTAGGGGAAATAATGGAATAACCCATCCATGGGGAGAGTGTCTTCCTGTCTTAGAAAGAGGGACTGATAGGATAAAAAGATTTTACGCTGTAGTCCATCTACTGTATCTGCGGAAGCTCTCACTATATGTATAAATGGGAAATCCTGCTGTGCTTGTGGCCTCTGCTTTCTTGGGTTCTGTAGTTTAATGAAGTGCTGTGTGTGTGTAAAGTAAGCAGCAAAAAAAATAAAAAAAAAAAAAAAAAAAAGGTTTTGCTTAGTTTAAATGTTCTTGTTTTTCAATTTTTTGGAATGTTTTTGTGTTGAGGGTAAAATGAAACATCCAATTTTACCTCTTCTGTTCTCTTGCTTATTTTATATATGCCAACTCTGTCCCCCCCTTAACCATCTCTCCTCTAGACTGGCCTTGTCTACGCTAGCACTTTGGCTGGCAAAGCTTTTGTCGGTCGGGGTGTGAACAATTACAGCTTAAACTCCGAACACCTGATATTGACTATGCTGCAGTTAGATCTAATTGCAAAACTGGGTGTTTGACTCCAAGTGGAATATTAAATCTCTCTGTAATGATATAATTAGAATAAATGTTATTGCTTAGAATGAATGAGTTAGAAGGAAGTAATTGAGCATTCCTTGGGCTGGGCAGATAGTTTTTCTTACATTTGCCATAGAAATACTTACACTCCTGACTTCTGGTAAATGTTGAGTGGGTCTGGAATTTTCATATCAAGTTTCATCCCAGCTGTTGACTTCTTTTTCCTGGATCTAGGCTTGATGCAACTCCCAGTGAAGTCAACAGGAAAATACCAGACTCCAGTGGGCGTTTGGCTGGCCTTTAAATGACTGACTTTCACAGTTTGTTGGGGACTTCTTACAGTGCTAACGCTACAGAACTGACCGTGCCTGTGTTCAGCTGCAAGTTAGCTGAATCGAAACATGCATCCTTCCCATAAGTGCCATCAGGCAATCCTTGGTACTCGCGTTTTTGTGCTGAAGATGCAGTTCTCTTAACTGTCCGTATATTTAACTTCCTTTTGGAAGGGAGTGAGGACGTGCCAGTAGGTTTAGTTGTATTGCAGTAGTGACTACAGACCCTAATCGAGTTTCATGTTCCCATTGTGCTAGGCACTGTATATACACATAGATATGTGTGAGACACCTCTGTTTTCTATCTTTGGAGACCTAGATACCAAAGTAGTTTACATCATGTAACATCGTGGTGTCAACTAGATATTACCATAGTCCGATATTGACTTCCTACATCACAAAACTACAGTATAACTGGAAGTTAAGTAACTTGTGTCTGGGAGAGACCAGCTGCAGCAGGTCATGTCTGAGGTGCTTTGGGGAAGAAGTGTGCATGTATCAGGTTGTATCACACCATCTTGAACTAGAGCTTATTCCTGTTAGCTTCCTGTCATTCATTTTTGTGAGTCTTAAATTCAACCTGGTAATTCTTCTTCCTCAATTTGACTATCTAAAAATATCCGTGATTAGTTCTGTCTTCTGAAGACTATGTTGCTATATGAAACCATAAACCACGTTTCCTCTTGTGTTCTTGCCTTAAAGTATGGAAACAGCTAATTTACTCTGTGCCAGACAACAAAGAGTGTTAAAGTACAGTATATTAAAAACTGTCAGCATTCATACTAGTAAACTGATGAGATCCCTTGATCTAGCTCGATAGTTTGGGCCAAATGATACCTCCATTTAAGGGAATGGCTTTACTACAGTAGATGGCCGTTAGCATTTTAAGTTCACTTTTGAACAACTGAGCAAAGCAGTCTAATTTTGATGTGATTTGTATCTGCTACTAAAGCTTAAATTCATGTAGATGAGTGGGTTTTGTGGTTTGTTTGGGGTTTTTTAAGAAATTGATTCTGATTTAATTCTGTAATCTTTTTTCAACAGGAGGAACAATGGACTGGCCTCAACAAAGAGTCAACAGATGTTGGGGAGAGGTGTCCCATCTGAAATGGAGGTGATCTGGAAAGCTGAAGCACTCTGAATGAATCAACATGGGGTTGAGACTGTTGGGTTGTCTCTTTAACTTACCCACTGCTGTTATCTATGGGTCCCTGTCCCTCTTCGTTTCCATTTTGCACAATGTATTCCTCCTGTATTATGTGGACACCTTTGTTTCTGTTTACAAAATTGATAAACTGTCCTTTTGGATTGGGGAGGTAAGTTTCTGAGACTTATTTTTTCCTACTTGTTCTCAAGATATATGCAGTAGGACCTGAAACCAAAGCACCATGTTAAAATATGAGAGAACATTTTTGTAACTTAATTCCTTTTTTGGCAGGAAGTGATAGAAGAGCTAGTAGTTTCAGTGCTAAATTGGGTGAATTAGCTCCTCTCACTCAATCAAAGATAGTGAATTAAGGTTTAAACTCCAGCAACTTATATTTTTAAGAGTGCCTTTCCTCTTGGAGAATCCCAGTGCATTTTAAAATACACACTTCAGCAAGGAAGCACAGCATTGAATGAGAGTCTGAAAATCAGACTTCTTGAGTGCCTATGTATAGATTTAGGTACCTGACATTAGGCACTCAGGTTTGAAATGTTGGTCTCTGTGCATTACTCCATCTCCTCCCAAAGCATGAGTTCAAATCTGACTTTGAGTCATGTATGAAAGTGGGTGGTGTAAACCTATTTGCCAGTAGGTATTGTTTATACAACATAAAGCCACTAAGCAATTTGACTCTCAGCCTGGAGGGGCACAGTACTGGCACAGAAAGGGGGTTTGCGGTACAGTGACAAGGCCTATGTGTTACGTGACACATTATCACCATCCAGTTCCAACTGGTTATTGTCCTAGGGCACTATAATGGGTCCCCGTCTGAATGCTGATCACCTCAGTATCATGACTTGATTGCTGAAGTGATTCATTGCGGCTTGCCTCATTATTGTATCTTTTTCTAGACAGTGTTTCTAATTTGGAACAGCCTCAATGACCCTCTCTTCGGCTGGTTGAGTGACCGGGTATTTCTTAGCACACAACAGTAAGTTTGTGCCATTCGAATCCTTAGTTAAATGCTGAAATCTTCAGAGTAGACTGGGGAAAAGATTATCTGAAAATGATACCTTAAAAAGACTGGCTGTTAGAAGAAGATTAGCTAGGCATGAAAATCTTAAACTCCCCTGCTCATGGGATCCTGAGAAGTTGGATGTCGCTGTGATGGAAGTTTCAGGGTTGGGTGCTGCTTGTCCATCATTGCAGTGTCTGGAATATATAGCGAAGCGGGTCAACGGAAAGTGTAATTACACTAATATCCCCAGTCAAGTCACCTTAAGGGACTGAGCCCAGAAGTTTGGATCTAAAATCATGAGCCTCTGCTGCTTGAGTTAAACCCCATTAAACTTGGATTCAATAGCAGACATACAAACCTTTACATATGGTCCCTCCATCAGAGGGAGACGGAGCTACACTATTAAAACCAATTGAACAATCTGCCTTGCTGCAGATTTACCATGGGATTGTGAAGCAGACAGTGCTGGCCTGCCAAGACTGGCACTGTTCACTCCTGTGAACTGTGCACTCCTGTGTGTTTGCTCACATTCCTGGTGTTGGGGCCTGTTATCTCCTCACATTAGCAGAGCGAGAAAAACGGGTGCTGAACAAAGACACTTAACTACCCTGACAAATGCAGTATTCGGTATTGAGATCTTTTCCACTGCCTCTGAGACTTTCCTATGAGGAAATAGAGGCTGTGGCAGGGGGACTTCCCAGGGATTGTGACCAAAGTTTCTCTCTTCTCTTGCAGGTCAGGGGTGGAGATCTCCTCACCAGAAGTCATTCTTAAGAGACTTAAGGCACTGAGCCGCAATGGTCCTCTTTTTGCCTTCTCTTTCCTGGCTTTCTGGGTTTCGTGGGCCCATCCAGGTTTACAGTTCCTCCTCTGCCTCTGCCTCTATGACAGCTTTCTTACCATGGTGGATCTCAATCACAATGCCTTGCTCGCAGACCTTGCAGTTTCTGCAAAGGACAGGACTAGCCTAAACTTCTACTGCTCGCTTTTCAGTGCCATCGGTTCCCTCTCTGTCTTCATGTCCTATGCAGTGTGGAACAAAGAAGACTTCTTT
Source organism: Emydura macquarii macquarii (assembly GCF_026122565.2). NCBI lineage: Eukaryota > Metazoa > Chordata > Testudines > Chelidae > Emydura > Emydura macquarii. Next base: position 9,597,872 of record NW_027133829.1, on the reverse strand, counting down.
TCTTTCCGGATATTTTGTGTGGTGCTGGCGCTCTGCTCTGTGGCTGGATTTACTCTGGCAACGTGGCTGCTAAGACAACGATTTGAGACTGAAGGGAAAGTGAAATGGGACCAAGAGTCAACCTTAAAAGAGTAAGTGGCACCAAACTACATACCATCAGATAAATACCCATTTGATGCTGTGGGTCTGGGTCTCGGATGGGTTTGTATTTAGGGTGACTAGCCCTTGCTGCTGCTGTGGCTACGCTCTATTTTTAGCTTGCTAGCTCAGTCAGTTGGGAATCGTACCCCCAGCTCCAAGTGTAGATATACCTTTAGTCTCTTAAATCACTTTTTAAAATGGAGCCTAGGAAGCCTAAGTCACTTTGGTAAAATGTTCAAAAATGCCTATCAGTCCTAGCTTCTTCCCTACAAAATTCAGAGTAGCCAAAAAAATTAAAGAGAGAGAGAGGGACTGAGTCCTGAGGAAAGACCCAGAAAACTGGCCCACATTAACTAGTCCCTTAAAGTCAGGTGTGTAGTTGCACATGCAGAAAGTGTAGAATAACTGCACCCAGATTAAATGAGTGCATGTGGTGTTGGGAGTATCCTGCTTACGAATGCCAGAGAGCCCGTCTTTGCACAGAGCTTCAGTAATTGCATGTTTAGTTCTGCACGCAGTTATGTGACTGGCTTGCTAAAAATTGGGCTCTTTGTCTAATTTGGTTACCTGTTGACAACTAGGTGGTTTTCACATCTCTCTACAAGCATCTACATGTAAATACCAGGGAGGAAAAGGAATGACTAGAATGGTGTATGGAACTAGAATTAGAAGTTATGGGATGGGTCTAAGAGAAGGAAGATCTAGGCTGATGACCAAAAAAGGTATCCTAATCCTGAGGTCTCCAAGGCTGTGAATAGACTTCCCAGGGAAGGGTTGTGCAAGCCCCATCTCATGGAACATCTGAAACTAGACTAGGCATAGCGCTAGAGAATGTATTGCTGGCAGGAGTCCTGTTCTTGGTGGCAGATGGACAAGAAGTTACCTGAAGCTTCTGTCCCTTAATTTCTAGAATATACACTAATAGTAAAAGGCCTGCACCTGTTAAAATGCCAGCAGAGCATTGTCATAGAAATAGACTTGCCCTCCTTTTACCATGATAATGGAAAAAGTAAATGTATCTTGCCTGTCAATCTTACTGCCTGACCTTGACTAAGCAGCTGGTGTGTGCGGTGCTGCTCATTCCAATGTTCATAACTCACTGTGCCCTTGGGCTGCCCCTCTGCTGTATCCACTTGTCACAATCTAAGTTTAAGAGATTAAAGTGCTCTTTGGAGCAGGGACTCTCTCATGTTTGGGCAGTGCCTCATCTAGTGAGGCCCAGTCCTGTCGGTGTTCCCACAGGACAATTAACAATACAGATTGAGAGTCGGGGAGTGGGAATCTGCATGGACTGTAACAGCTGCCACAGGAGGAATGCTCTTACTGGTGCAAGTTCGAGTTGCTGATTCACTAGGCAAATATTCCAAGTTTTTGATGACCCTGGTTCTGGTGGTTGCTTCTGGCATGGAGCAACATCACACCAGCTTCTGACTTCCTCCAGAAACAAAGAAGATCAATCATAGGAACTGTTAGGATGAGGAAAGTAGCCAGCTGGGCATCAGTGTATGCACTTCTGAGCAAAGCAGGGAGCATTGGGATTACCAATCCCTTCGGAGTGCAGAGGAAGGGGGATAATAGAAATTCTCACATGTGCAGAAACAATTAGAGTGGTTTCATTGTCCCTGTAGGTTGTACATTGAGCAACCATCTGTCCCGCTGGAGAAAAGAATCACCCTGGCAGAATACCTCAAACAGCTGTCCCAGCACCGCAACTTCCTCTGGTTTGTCTGTATGAACCTAGTACAGGTAGGTGTAGCACTGATGCTCTAGCAGTGATTCAGATGAGCCATTAGCCAAGCCCATCTGAAATTATGGTTCAACAGGATGTTGATTCCCCATGAGGAAAGTAATGGTGTCTGCATAACGCCATAACTCCTCTTGGTGCTTCCTGCACATGCTTGTGTGACTCAGCGTCAGCCAGCTGCTCTGATATTGGAGTCCCTGAGGAGTCTAAGGCTTCTGGGGGTCTTATTATTCCATCTACAGCCAGGAGGGGTGATAAAGTGTAAGCTGACTCCAGCTTCACTGAGGAGGAGGATTTGGCAAGTGGGAATTCCCAGCCCTTCAGACAGAGACCATCGTGTGCACTTTACGTAGGATGCTGCAGTTTAATGCCTTATTATGGCTGTTGGGAGAATTGCTAGTGCAAAAGCAATGGCCAGGGTAGTCCTAGTTCCTGATGTCGAATGCCTTGGGAACAGCTTGGAAATGCATTCTTTTCCAGCCTTCCTGTGGGAGCACTGAAAATCCTCTCCTTCCCCCACATGTTCCTGAGGTACACGTCACAGCTGGGCTTTACTTAGAGTTAGTTCTTGGTTCCTCAGATAAGTGGCCACAGGGATTACTGCCAAACACCAGCAGGCTCTCCGCATCGCTCACAGCCTCAGTCACCTCTGACTGTTTGGATTTCCCACATAGTAACACACACACAAGCTACTGGGCTGGCCTGGCTACTGGCCATTCATGGTGGCCATCTGTCTTGTGATGTACAAGGGTGCAACTGATGGTCCGCAGAGGTGAGTGCAGATGGCATCAGAGCTCTTGTATAAACAAAGCACACTGTCTGTCAGCAGAACCAACTGTTAGGCTCTACAAAGCAGATCTTAAGAATTGCATGTTGCCCTGGCACTGGACTCCTAGCAGAGCGGAGCCCAGCATGGCAGGATAACACCAGCATGCTGTTGGCTTAGCCTTCCTCTTCTTGCTCTGAGTACTGCTGGTCAGATAATCTCCATGCTGTTTTTTCACAGGTTTTTCACTGCCACTTTAACAGCAACTTCTTCCCTCTCTTCCTGGAACACTTGCTGTCAGACCGGATCTCTCTCTCTACAGGATCCTTCTTACTAGGTGAGCCTGCATGGGGAACTGCAGTAAGCAGCGCCCCAGAGCTGCTGGGTTGGTATTTGGCTGGTTCTTTCTTCCCACACACTGGAAGCACTGAGACTGGGGGTGGAGGGAAGGTGCACTCTATTTTTTTTTTTCTCGGGGCTACAGGTTTGGGACTTGGCCCACCTATCCCAGATAGGACCATTGCTGCAACTATCTTGGGTCTTAGATCTTCCCCTCCCTCCACAGACACACAAGAAATAATCTCTAATGCTTTTCAGGGGCAGGAGGGGGGGAGGCTGGCATTGGATCTCTGACCCTGGATTCCAGAGGTGTAAGGGGGTTTGTGTGAGACAGAGACCTAGATCTGATCAGCTTTGTAAACGGGAGTTCAAATCCAGACCTGAGGGTGGAGACCATGAGCTCAGTCGCTTTCTCTTAATTATCGTTGGCTCATACCCAGGCTCCCACCCAGATCTGCCCAGTGGGCAGTGCGAGGTTCAGCAGAGGCTCAGCTCTGGAATACAAAGGTTGTCTCTGGGCCAGGGCTGAGGGGCATTGGAACTACCATGGCTGACTTCCACCAACTCAAGGAGCTTGTGTGTGGAGTCCGATCGAGTGAGCACAGAATTGGAAGTTTGCAGCTCCAGTCCTGGCTCTAATGCTAACTGCCTGTGTGACACTGGACAAGTCAGTTACCTCCTTAGGCCCCGATGCCCCCATCTGAGAAATGGAGCTAAGACTTCACAGGAGAGTTGTGACATAGGTGGCGAGTTATATGGGCCCATGGTGCCTAGGCTCCACCAACACTGAGGATGGTGGGCCTGGCTCCACCAATATTTCTGTGGTGCTGGGGGGCCGGCTGTGGCGCCTCCAGTGGCGCTCGGCCCTGGAGGTGCAGAATGCAGTGGCCCCAGCATGGCCTGGCCCTTCTGCTTCCCACCCCCCTACCCGACACTCAGCGGCTGGCCAGGATTGACAAAGCTGCTCCAGCCCCAAGTGGTGTGCGGTGCAGCGGCTGCTGCTTCTCCCTCCAACCCCGCTGCTCTCCCCATGAGCCCAGCACCCGGGCCAGGAGCCCTTCCTCCCCCGCCCCCTCCCATGTGATGTGGGCCCAGCGCCCTGGCCAGGACCCGTTATGGGATTGGGCACCACCAAAAATTATACGGACCTGGCACACGAGTTGTGAAGATATTTTTGCAGTGCTTGGAACGGAAGAAGTGACACGTAAGGGCTGAGTATTTCCAATAGCACAAATTCACTCGGTTTAAACGTGTGTAGATGTTCTGTAGTTTTCTTCCTAACACCCAGCTGTCTGAGTTGAGCCTGCATTGGTCTCTTGGCCCTGCCAGATGCTGAAACGCCCTTGAATTGTTTGTGCCTCTCTCCACAGGTATTTCCTACATTGCCCCTCATCTCAACAACCTCTATTTTCTGTCTCTCTGTCAAAGATGTGGGGTTTACGCGGTAGTGCGAGGGCTCTTCTTCCTGAAGCTGGCTCTCAGCATCATCATGCTCCTAGCTGGACCCGACCAGGTGCATCTGCTCTGCATCTTCATAGCCAGGTATGCTGTGTATCGAGGGTTTCACTGACCTCTGTGCCTATGGGTGAGCTGGTGGAAGTGGTTCAGGTGCTTTGCCACCCCAGGTAGGGTAGATGGCGTCTCCATTGAACAGCTGGTGAACCTCCGGCATACAGGTGAGCCATGGTCATGCAGCAAGTCATTGTCAGAGCTGAGAGTAGAACCCCGGAGTCCTGACTCTTGACCAAGTGCTCCAACCCCTAGATCAGGTTGTCCTGTCTAGTGAAGAACTCCTTCACCTCCGAAGGACTGAGCTAGATGGACTGAACAATCCATGTTTACTCCCCACTTCATACAAACTGTGTTTAAGAAGCCATGGGGAAATCACGCTCTCTCCACAAAAATCATGCTGTGTCTGCAAACGCTGGCTTGGCTCTGCCACATGGGACTTATTCTCGCATAAGCAGGGAGGACCAAGGGCAGCTGCTTTCAAACACACAGTCTGTCATCTGGTATGCGAACTCTGAACTGGATGAACATTGCCATGTAGCCTGTTCCTAGCAGGCCTGTTCCTGCACTAGGTGAACCTCCTTAGCTCAGCGGGCTGTACAGTGGACTCGAGTGTGCAAGATGAGGCAGATGGTTGTTCTCTGCGTTCTGGTAGTTCTGGGTTAGTGGGAGGAAGGCTGGGCTTATGGCTAAGGCACTGGCCTGGCACTGAGGCGTTCCGGGTTCAGTTCCTGTCTCTGTGAGGGTGTGGCCTTGGGCTTCCCCTTTCCGTGTACCCATTTCCCCGTCTGTAAAATGGGGCGAGGACCCACGTCTGAGGGGTGGTGACGTTAAACTTCCTATAAAATGGATGTCAGGTGCCAGGGAGAGGTGAAGCAGCACTGTTCTGTATTAGTCTCTCTGTGTTTCCGTGTGCTGCTGTTCCATCTCCTTTCTGCTACGCTTCGCAGTAACCGGGTGTTCACGGAAGGGACGTGCAAGCTGCTGAACCTGGTCATCACCGACCTGGTGGATGAGGATTTTGTCTTGAACCGCAGGAAGCAGGCTGCCTCAGCACTGTTGTTTGGGATGGTTGCCTTGGTAACCAAGCCTGGTCAGACCTTTGCCCCCCTGATTGGCACCTGGTTGCTCTATGCTTACACAGGTGAGTGACGTAGGAAGTGTCCTTGGGAGACAGCGGCGAGGTGGGGTGGAGATGAATGCGTCTGCTGGCTTTTGTGATGTGACATGCCTGGACATAGTCCACTGGCAACATAGTCTGCAGGATGTTTTATTACTTGTCAGGTTGTGTAAGTTAACCTTCCAGGTACTTTTGCACCCATGCCACCTTGAGTGTGGTGATTGTCAGGCTTGGGCAGCATGTGAGTGGGAGACCAGCCTGAATGGGAATTGGCTGTAGCGATTCACTCGGGGCGTTCATACCGGACACATGTCCCAGTGTGGTGCTATATGCTGTATCTCAGCCAAGGATGAGCTTGAAACCACTCCCTCCCTACCTCTCGTGTTGAGTGACTTCAGATTTGAAGCCAGGCCTGTGAGATACAGATCTGATGCTAATCCATCTCCCCACGCCTGCGTTGAACTCCTCATTGCATGATCTGCTCCCTTCTGCCCGTGCATGGGTATCCCAGGAACCTTGTATCTGAACTGGACTGAGAGTTATTGGGCTCTGGGACCTTGTCTGGCGGCTGTGAGCACCATGCACAGACCCCAGAAGGAGATGTGGAGAGCTCCACATTACAGCAGTGGTTTGGGGGTGCATGGCGTTTTTGCAATTTGTAGCTGTGTCTTACAAACTGTTTTGGCCTCAGGTTATGACATTTTCCAGCGGGACCCTCTGGGTAACATGGGGAGCGCCCAGCCGAAGCTGGAGTCCAGCGCAGCCTGGGAACCAACTCTGCGCCAGGGTTGCTTTTACCTCCTTGTCTTCGTCCCCATCACGTGTGCATTACTGCAGCTCCTTAGCTGGTCTCAGTTCAGCCTCCATGGGAGGCGCCTCCAGACGGTCAAGTCCCAGCGCCAGAGCCCGACACAGTTGATTGCAAGAGATCAAAACGATCTAGATGTGCCTGAGCCCTTCGGCTCTCACTGATTCTGTGCTGTGAGTGTGATTACGCCTCACTACAGGCCAGAGGGTACAGACTGAGGCGAATGAGATTGCTGATGAAGAATTGAAAGTGATTACAATTCAACTGTGAAATGCTTACAGTTTAGATGTTTACTCACTCCAGGAGGCAGTCAGTTTGGAAGGCGGATACTCCGGAGACACGGGTAACTGGAATGTGCTCAGAGCACTGTGGGAGGGAAGGGGAGTTTGCTCAGGCAATTAGATAGTCTTTGCTCTTGCACTTCTTGCACCCAGGGCTCACTGAGATGCTGATGATCCCGGGGGGTGACAATGGTAAAGAGCACGGGTTCCCAACCTTTGTCTTTCTGAGGATCCCCACGACATACTATAAAAATTCCACCGCCCACCTGTGCCACCACAATTGTTTTTCTGCATATCCATTAGATTAAAAACCAGGGCTGATGTTAAGAGGTAGCAAGCAGGGCAATTACTAAGTTATTCAGCTTCAGCCCTGAGCAGTGGCGCTCATGCTTCAGTTCTCTGCCCTGGACCCCAACAAGTCCAACGCCAGCTCTGCTCTCTGGTTTATTTCGGTGGACCCCCTGAAACTGCTTGTGGCCCCTCAGAGGGTCTCAGACCCCTGGTTGAGAACCACTGGCCTAGAATAAAGGAGACAGACATTCTAGTGAAATGCCTAGTGCAGGATCTCATCCGATGGGACATCCGTGGGAAAGCAGATGCTGTTGGGCCAGACAACTGGTGGTTTTGTGCAGTCCCAGGGTAGATGTAGTTATACAGGCAAAAAAGAGCTTTAGCTTACTTAGTTCAGGGAACTGGGATAAGCCATGCATTCAAAAGCACTCTTTGTGGCATAAGCTCTACGTGCAGTCCTGTCTAGCGTGGACTAGACCCTGTCTCCTGCCCTGCGCTAACTCCCAGGCTCAGCAGGAACAGGTAGTGTTACAGAGCACTGTGGTCATCTCCTTGGGGGAATGAATGCTCTTCCTCACCAGGCCATGCAGCCGGGTAGGGTCACCCTGGACTTACTCCAGCAGCGGAGGGCTGGCCAGACCACTGGAAGAAGTGGTGACTCTGGGGCAGGGCTTCGGAGCTGGAAAGGGGTTTACAGGACAGGAAAAATTGGGATGGGGGGAGGGGAGTGTCTTCTAAGTAATTGGGATTTGAGACTCCTCAGTGTAACTACTCCCTGCTGATGTAATGCCTTACACCTAATTCGCTGTCGAGAAGTGACGCAGTTCTTGGATCAAACCCCTTTTGTTGGGTTCAGGAGAAGCCTGTTCCTGGAACTGTTTTACGCGAAGCAGAATTCCTTTAGCAGGATCAGCACGCACTTATCACAGCTGCAGAAGTCTCTCGTGGGGTGTTCCTAACTGACACTTTTTGAAGTCATTCAGCAGCCCAGAAAAAGCTGGGGTGACTTGCCCGTTGAGCTCTGAGTCCAAATGAAGGGGGAACTCTTTGCTCAGAGTCCTAATGCTAATCGCTTTCACACAATCTGCAGGGGCTTGTGTGAACGTGATCCCAGACTGTCTGCAGTGAATGGGCAGCATGGGGGAGAGCCCACCTTCCCCACATTACTGCCTTTCATCAGCGGGTTCCTTGTCTGCTTTTTTCTCTGCTAAATAAAAACTAATGGCACGTGGTTCATGGTTCTTGAAGCCAGTTTTAAACAGGGTTTAGGACCTGGTGTGTGGGAGGTGGCTCTCGAGCCATCCCCTCCACCCTGAAGGGAACTGATACAGAAATAGCAGTTTTGTTGGGGACCTACTCGCCACCAAGCCTGATGAGATTGCTGAGCATTGTAGCCCTTCCTCTTGGCAGCCTTTCAGTAAGAGGGAGCAGGGCTTCATGCGAGCAGCCTGCCCATGCAGCACAAATAATCCTCTTGAAATCAGCGGAACTGCCTATGCCCAGAGCCCAGGGGAACCAAACTGTACCTGGTAAGGGGAATAGTTTTGTTTCTGCCCCAATCCAGGGGCAGTGGAGACTCCATTTTAAACCATCGTGGCAAACCTCTCCACTGCTGGGGAAGGGAAGCCCAACCCTGCACTGCTATCAGGTTCTTCTCCTACTCGCACCCTTTTAAATTCTTCTTTTCTACCATTAGTGAAATTTGGGCCCCAGTGAAATGTATGGGAAAACTCCCACTGACTGCAATGGGGGCAGGATTTTGCCCCATCTGTGTAAATAGACATTAGTTTTGTGTCATCAAGTAGTATACGTGCTGAGAATTTAGAGCGGTATCTAAACCAATGAGTGGCAGTTCTGATCATAAACTGGGTAGTCTTTTGTCTTGTCTTGTTTTAAACCATGTCCTAGTTGGTCAACTGACTAAATCAGCAGCCAAACAGAAGTTCTGGCCTGAGATAGCAAGCGGGGTTGAAATCGACAGAAGGACTTGATCACGCTGGGATCAGAATAACCACACGTTTGTAGCTAGCACAGTTCTGATCCTGGTTGCATGCAGGGGCCATTGATCTGTGAAATCCTTTAACTGGTTTGTCTTGGAATGGGTTATGCTGAATCTATTTCCGCTTGCATTGGCAAAACTGGATCATGACCAACATGCGTCGTGCCAAAGCACTTTGGGATTTGGTCTCAGTCTTGACTGGAGGTGGACAAGCACCCGCCTCCTCTCATAGCGGCAGGAGAGCAAGGAAAGCAGCTGGAGCATGTAAAGACCAAACTCCCCCATCATGTCTAACTGAATACCCAGCACATACACCAGTGAGGTGGCTCTGTTGGGGCTGCTGCTTGTTCTGCTGTTAACACTGGGGCCAGCCAAACTACTGCCATTTCACCTCAGGACAAAGCCGCCTTGGGGCTTGGACCCAGATGTAACAAAGCTGTAATATTTACTGCCTGGAGGCTTCTGTATCTTTTGATGGTCAAATCATAACTTATTTATGTAATTTTTAATGAACTTTGGCAGGTTTTTTCATTTCCTAATGAGTTGATTAAAAACGACCTTTTCTGTACTGTTGTTCTACGGTTCAGTTTGGGGTGGGTATGTTAATACTGTCCGTTTCTGGAGAGCTTTACAAGCCAGCGAAGCTTGGTCTGGACTAGATTCCGCTTCTTGGATCTCAGGCTCCCAGCATGAGCCAGGTGGGATCTGTAGTTCCAAGGTTTTGGCCTTTGATCTGTGTGTAACAGCTACAGGTGTACAAAGTGCCAGTGTCCTCTCAAGTTCTCAACTGCAGCCTGGGCAGACGCTCCCTCTCTGAACTGCAGCTCTTGCGGCACACCCTGCTGGTTTTGGACTTGCTTGTGACTGGGCTGTGCATCCTTGATATCTTCCCCGTTCCATATTCTGCCAGGCTCGGAGCACGTCTCTTTCCAAGCCCATTTCCTTAGGGCAGTGCTACTCCACAGGATCATGTCTAATAGCTAACTGCCTCTCTTGCTGCTGTGAGCTGGCAGGCCTGTGAAACTGCACACCACTCAGACTTCTCAGTCTTGGACATATGCAGGGCAGCCAGATGGTCCCTGCTCCAAACGCCTACAGTACTGTTGCTTCAGTTTAGCCCCGTAGGGAAAATCTCGTTTTCCCACTAGGGAAAACTTGGTTCTCTGGCCTGAAGAGCTTGTTCCCAGAGCAGGAGAACCTGGGCTTTCCCACTCCTTAGCATTTCCCTTATTGGAGTTCACGCTCTGGTGATCTGCACCTCACGTTTGGAGGAGTGAAATCCATCTGGTTGGGTTTGGGGCTGGGTTTGCACTTGCAGGTGCCAGTGTTGATGATCTGGGGCATTGCTTGAGCTACTTGCTGCCCTGTAATGAGGAGACCTTCAAAGAAGCAATACTGAACTGCCTGGAATTCTGCTCAAGAAACCATTAGCCAGGCTGCTCTTTCCCGGGCTCAAAAAGAATATTTTTGAGGTGATGCATTTTTATTTCTCAGTAATAACTCAGGAGTTGGGAGGAAGGTTCTGGCCAGCCAATGGCAGTGGGGAGCATGTGCTGAGCAGGGAGAGGTTTGTGCACTGGTGGAGGATCAAAAAGTCGTCCTCAGTGGTCTAGGGCCCTGATTAACTTAGGGTGCCAGAGGTCCCGTGCCCAAATCCGGGGGAAGCCCGGCTGGCGGAAGTGAAAATGAGGGGACCTTAATTTTGTCCAAAACACCATCAGGGCAAACGAACACACGATTGCTGGCTATTAGACCAGCTGATTGCTAGCTATGCGACCTAATGTGGGGAGGAAATACCCTACCTCTGCCACTGTCGAGCTCTTACTTCAGAGGCAGGTGTCTGTTTCTGGCCTCTGCTGGAGACGGGCTACTGGGCTGGACTGACTGTAGCTTGTTCCAGTCTGGCAATTCCTCCGTTTCAAGGTACTGCTAGAGAAGTTCAGCCCTGCTGGGAGTTGGCTTCCATCTCTCAGGTAGCCAGATTGTGCGACTGTCACTAACCATGCACGCTCTCTGCAGGCGTTGGCCCATGGAAAGTTTTCTGCCTCGGTGTGCATCTGTTAGAGGTTCACGTTCCCCTTTCCCTAATACCTTGCGCTGCGCCCCTCTGGCTGTTCTTCCGTTCTTTGCAGAGACTCTCTGTTTTGTGTGTGTGGGTGGGGTGGGGTAGGGGGAAGGTGTTGTGGTGTCAAATCTGGCGTCTGGCTCCCTTCATTTTACATTCTTCTGTTGGCTGTGAGCGTGAGTGAATTCGCAGCCCCATCTAGGCACAGTCCTTCCCGCAATACAATCTGAAGCAAAGTTCTGCTGCCAAAAGCTTTAACTGCCCTCCTTCTACGTCCGTGTTAATGTGGCTTTTCCATCTGCTCTCTGATTTCCCTTCTTAAAGATTAAACACTTAGCCGCAGGAGCCAGAGCTCCCCCTCCCAGCACGGTTCTACCAGCCAGCTCTCCCGGCCTACTGCATGTGCTGGTTTTCTGCTCTGCTCTACACCGGGTGAAAAGTGAGGGAGCAGCCTCTTCTCTGGTCGGGAAGTGACTGACTCCATTGTTTGAGCATGTGTCATTCTGGCCTCCCTAAGAGGGAGCAGAGAACTGTCCTGTGGGAGGATGTGGAATGTGAAGTCGAGGTTGCCTATATCAAGCTTTGTCTCTCTACCCTGCACTAGTGTGAGGAGTCAGAGCTCGTTCAGCCATTTAGCGACATCCTTTTCAGGGCTCAGATGTACCTTAACAGGGGCGTACCATGCCAGAGGCGGCAGCTGGGATCAGTGACAAGCTTGTGTGTACTGCTAGTCTCTCTCAGATGCAATAGGACTGGGCCCTACTCAGATATTTTACCACTGCCCCTTCCTGTTGGACTTTCCTCCCTGGCCTCCTCAGCCGTGTGTTCCTCGAGGAAAAGCTCAGACATTGGTCGTCAGCTGGCACCGAATGAACATGGCCAGCTTTGACTGTCATGCTGCACTGCGCTATTCTCTGGGAAAGCTGGATTCGCCCAGACACCATCTTAAAGCTTCAGGTACAAGTGCCTCCAGGGGCAGCACTGGCTGAACTATTACAGCAAACTTAGTGTGAACGTGAGTGGGCCCCCTGTGGCAAAAGGTAACCCCTTAAGCCCGGCCCTTGTCCCATCTGCTAGGTAAGTAATCTCCCTTTGCCTGTAGCTTTCCTCTGTTTGGCACCCTACTGTCTCCATGCTCTACACAGACAGGGTCTGCTTTCCCATGAGGAACATGTCGGAAATCGACCCAGTCTTGCGACCCTGGAGCAAGCAAAAACTCGGGCACTGTGTGTTCCAGGCCGATGCGAATAGGTCCAGTCGAGGAACGCCCCACTTCTGGAAGATCATAGCCACTACCTCTGGGTGCAGTGACCAGTCATGGGGGGGTAGAAACGACCTTCTGAGGCGATCCGCCTCGCCGTTTCTCACTCCCAGGAGGTGAGAAGCAGTCAAGTGGAAATTGTGCCTCACAGCAAAGTCCCACAGACGGATAGCTTCCTCGCAGAAGACCAAGGAGCGCGCTCCGCCCTGCCTGTTTATGTAAAACATGGCTGCGGTGTTGTCCATCAGCACCTGCACCACCCTGCCCGTCAGGAATCGGAGGAACACCTTGCACGCTAGGCAAATGGCCCTGAGCTCCGTCACATTGATGTGCAGGCGCCTCTCCTCCCCCGACCAGAGCCCCTGAGTGCCTAGGTTGGCGCTGATGTGGGCTCCCCATCCTACATCTAATGCGTCAGAAATTAGGGTGACCGACGGGATCAGTTCCCTGAACGGAACACCCTTCATCACTGCCCTGGGAGTCCACCACCAGTTTAGGGAGGCTAAGACGGGTAGGGGAACTGTGACCACCCGATCCAGGGGGTATCTGCTTGGCACATATACCGAGGCCAACCACTCCTGAAGCGGTCTGAGCCTCAGGCGAGCTAGTCTCACGACGTAGGTGCAGGCAACCTTGTGGCCCAACAGCTGCAGGCAGTGCCCGGCTGTCGTGGGGCATCAGTGCAGCTGGGAGATGATAGAGACCATCGCCTCGAAACGTGGCTGAGGCAGGAAGGCCCCAATGAATTCTATGCATTGCACTGGGGTTAGTGTGGACTTCTGCTCGTTTATGGGCAGTCCCAGCCTGCTGCATGTGGAGCAAGTGAGGGTCACGCTCTCCTGCACTTGGGACCTGGACCTGCCCCTGATCAGCCAGTCGTCCAGGTAAGGGAAGATCTGCACACCCTTTCGTCTGAGGCGGGCAGCTACTACCGCCGTGTGTGTGGTGAACACCCTTGGAGCCAAAGATAGGCCAAAGGATAGGGCTGTAAACTGGTAGTGGGAACCAGCCACCGTGAAATGAAGGAAACGCCTGTGGCTGGGGAGGATGGACACATGGAAGTATGTGTCCTTGAGGTCGAGGGTGGCATACCAGTCTCCTGGATCCAGGGAAGGGATTATGGAGGCTAGGGAGACCATGAAAACCTGAGTCGTGTGATATATTTGTTGAGACGACACAGGTCTAATATGGGTCTCAGACCCCCCTTCGCCTTGGGGATGAGGAAGTACCTGGAATAAAACCCCTGCCCCCTTGTTGCAAGAGGAGTTGCTTGTGAGAGGGGTCCCTGAAGAGGGACGGGGGGTGGGTTGTTGTTTGGGGGGGGGGGGGAGAGGAGGTAGATGTAAGTTGCAGGGCATAGCCCCTAAGGACTATCCCAAGGACCCAGCAGTCTGACGTGCTGTGTGCCCGTTTGGTGTAGAAGGGCCTTAATCTGTCTAGGAAGGGGTGAGGCGGATCCAGGGGAGTGGTAGGGGTGCCACCCTCAGGCGCATCATCAAAATTGCCTTTTCCGATTGCCTGACCCCTTGGGGGGGGCCCTGCTGGAAGGCTGAGGACGAGCTGGGGGGCTGGTTTCGCCTTCTAAACCCTGCTTCTATCCCTGCTCCAGTAGGGCTGGGAGGGTCTAGGTGGAGGCTGTGGTTGCTACTGCGCCTGGGGCCATGACTGCCACCTGGAAGCCTGGGGCGTGTACAAGCCCAGGGAGTGAAGCGTGGCCCTGGAGTCTTTAATCAGTCCGATCCGAAAACAGGCCCGACCCAGCAAAGGGGAGGTCCTGAATCGACTGCTGCACCTCCTGGGACAGCCGTGAGGATTGCAGCCACGAGCACCGTCTCATGGCAATGGCAGAGGCCATGGCCCTGCCCGCCAAGTCAGCAGCATCACTGGACGGCTGTAGCGCTGCCCTCGCCACCGTGATTCCTTCATCCAGGACCGTGGTGAAGTCTGCGGGAGTCCCACAAATTAAAATTGTACCTGCCCAGGAGGGCCTGGGGGTTGGCAATCCTGAACTGCAGGGCTGCTGTCGAATAAACACTCGGTGCTGAAGTAGATCGGGACGGCTTGGAGGCCGGGCAGCGCGCTGCCTCCATTAGCAGGGCTTTTAACCGAATCTCCCAGTCCTTCTGGGTCTGCGGTTTAAAAGCTCTGCATATTTTGCATTTGTCCTTCCTCTGCTCTTCCCTGAGGCACTTAAGGAGGGCCGGCAGGGCCTCATATACCGTGGCATGTGCGCGTAAGGCTCCAGGGGGTGCCTGAGCCAGCTCTCTGGGATCTGCTCAGGGGAAAAAAGTTCCGGAAACAGTGCACGGAGCTGTGCACTCACCTAGAGTGGAATGGACATGAGCAAGCACTCGAAGAACGAAGTCTTACATGTCGAAATTCAGAGACGCCCCGAAACATCTCTAGCAGATCAAGGCTTTTCTGGCAGGAGAAAGCAACATTTGCTCCCACTGGAGTCTGCCCCATTACTTCCCCCTACTCCGATGTGGGGAGTAGCCCAGGGGGAGCAGCCCAGGGGGAGCTGTTCCACAAAGGTTTCACAGGCTCTGCATGCAGATTCTTCCAAAGTGCCCCCACTTCTACCGTGCTGGCTACAATTAATTACCCAGCTGCTGCCTGGGCCAAGGGCAGAGGGAGATTTTTTTTTTTTTTAAATACTATGTCTCATTCGCCCCTCCCCCTCGCCTTGTCCGTTGGGTCGCTTTGTCCCTCCACTTTGAATCCATCAAAGCACAAGTAGCTAGCCCACAACGGTAACGTCATTTTTATTTACAGAGCCCCTGGTACAGCATGGACATGAGCAGAAATGAGTTACCACGGCCTAGCCTCTAGATCAAGAGATGAGCGCACGGGTTACGCTCCCCGAAGCACAGGGAGGGCTATGCCAGTGGGTTTTGCCTCCCCGCAATTGCAGGGGGCTCGTTCTAGGCCCTCAGAAGCCAATAACTTGTTTTAGGAGATAAAGGAAGACGGTGGCAGTTGTACCCGTGTACTGCACCCCTCTGCTCTGAGGCCTGCGATGAGCAGGCAAATTTTGCAGCAAGAAACTGAATCCAAAGAAATTGCTGTAAGAGCCCATCCAGCCCCCCTCTGCAGCCAGAGATACGCAGGTTTGTATGTGAACAACTTTATTTAGGGATGGGGGGCACCCTCGACACCATGGTTGGGACAGGTGTGCAAGAGAGGGTGTCCGGCTGCTAGAACAAATGCTACATTGCAGAAAGCACCTTTCAGTCGGGTCCATGTGATTTACAAGCAGAACACGGCCTCCTGCTGGCTCAAAGCCAGGATAAGGAAAACGCTTCCTCTTCTCTTACCCCATCCATGAGCTGTCACTGCTCTTAACACCACGGGTCATTCCCTTACCTCCCTGCCTCACCCGCTGCCTGATGCTACCACTCAGAATACAACTTCTTTCCAAGGAAATTGGCTTTGTGGTACCAGCTGTTCCTCATCAATGGGGTTTTTACAGGTTCTCTTACTTACAACCACAATTCTTTGTTCTTAGAAGGATGGTGAGTAGTGGGAGGCTGAACAGCAGCCATGCTTCCCCAGGGAAATAAATAGCGGGAGATGAGCTGTCTCCTGAGGGGTGGGGAGACCATGGAGCCTTTGAAATACCAGCTGTAGCGCCTCAGCCTTTATAATACTTGCTACTGCTTGGATGGTGTGCCAGGTCCCGAAATTGCACTTCAAACAGAAGATGCAACTTCGTAGCATCAGGGAAGAACTCCATGCACAGACCTCCCTGCATCAGCGAGGTGGGAAGCTGACACTTGGTAGAAGATGTGGCACTGAACGGAACTATGTTCCCAAACGGTCCTATCACACACCGGACTGTCGCATCACGTTGCTTTCTACAACCAAATGCGGCAGCTTTTGCCAAGGCCAGAGGTCTCTTCGGGTGCCCTGCCGCTTGAGGAGGTTAGTTCATGCCTAGTAGGAGGCAAGTCATGCAAAGAAATGGAGGGGACCAAGCAGAATTTGCCTTACATGCAAATTAAAGTCTGGTGTCCAAATCCTCTCACTTCCCTCTTCTCTGGGCCAGCAGCTGCCAACCACTAACATTATAATGCGTAGCAGTTGCGACGCGGTGATCAAAACGCGAGCAGCTAAGATCTATGGCAAATATATAAGCCTGTTTCTTCCTCATGTCTCTGGAAAAGACAAAATAACGTCTTAGGGCCATGGTGGATGATACAACCCACTTTTAACTCTAGGGACGCAGCAGATTGGAAGAAGGGGAGTTCCATGGCTGGCATTAGCTATTTTTATCCCTTGCTCCTTGGTCTATTCCACAGCAGCTATTTAAATCAGCATGTTAAATCAGAGGTAGCGAGTGCACAGATCTTCACTAGCCCATGGCTTCACGTCAGGCTGGTCAGCCAGAGGTGCCAGGGATGGAGACTTACCGCTCTGAGGTGAATTAAGAACAAATTTATATCCTGCTGGTGCAAGCAGGTTTGCGTCTGGAGTGTACATACAGGATCCAGAAAGGGAATCAATAAGCAACTAAGGTACAAGGCTGTGAATATATACATCACCTGTGCTACATGTATCACCTGTGTCAATTTGTGCCGGGTGGAAAAATGGGAAGAATTTGACTAGCTGGACTGAGAGAACATGCCCTCACTGCACAGCTGTGTGTGCGCCAGCTGTTTTAGGCTATGTTACTTTTATAACAAATTACAGCTGAGCTGCAGCCTAGCCAGCTGCTGAGAACGTTTTACAGACTATCACCCAGTGTCCTCTGCTATTCCTAAATCACCTGACCTCAGACTCTCCATAGGGGGATGGCGCGCTGTTTCTGGTGCAGTATATCGGGTTAAATTATAAGGGGAAGGCTACAGCTGCAGAGAGGTCACTTCTTGCACCCCTCCCTTTCTATCTTCCTTGTGCTTAAAGGGGTGTCAAAGCTGCTCTCTGCCGCTGTTTTGCCGTCAATGGTGTGATTGCCAGAGTTGGATACTTGAATACACAAATACAACGTGGTGAGGCTGCAGCTGCTGTTGAGAGTGTAGCAGTGCCAGCCTCGCTGTTTTTAGTGGGGGGGATGTGTAAGAATCTGACTTCCACTCAAGTTCTGGCTGGTGTAAAGCGAGACCCTGACAAAAGCAGCATGAGAGGCCGTGGGAGTGAGTGGAGAGCAGCCTGCTGCACTGTACTGCTAGGCAGGAGGAGCAAATTCTATCCCTCGAAAACCACGCTATCAATCCATTGCAGCGCATGGAGGAACAGGTTCTGTTCCCCACAGGCAGCACCAGCCCGAAGTTGTCCCACAGCCTGGAGTCTTTCAGGAGCACGCCTGGCTTTTCACAGCTGCAGGTGGGGCGCTGTACAGGGATATTAACGGGAAGGGGGGGGTGTATGAAGCCAAGGACAGAGCAGTAGAGGTGGGAATTACAGGTGCTTACAGCTTCCTTTTCAAGACAAAGCAGGGATTTACCACAGGCCAGTTACCTTTTCTTTAAAAAATGCTATCCAGCCTGTCTTCTAAAAGAGCAGGTGTGAACATTCCCCCCCACCCCGCCTTAATAAGCACAAAGTCTGCATTTGCACTTCTGATGAAGGCGCAGCTGGTGTTTATATTGTAGAAATAAATCCAATTGCACATTCTAAATCCGGGGATTGAGTCTCCACTCTAAACTAAGAACCAGTGCTTTAAAATAAAAAAAGTTTTGAACAACTGCAAATCCCTTAGGCAGTAGGAGGAGCTCAGGGTCTCCCCAGGCTGCTGCTTTCCTACTTAAAATTCCTCCTTCCCACCCAGACTTGTTCTTTGCAAAGAAATTCTCTGACAGATGCGGCTCGCTGTAGAGAGAATGCTACTACACTGACTCCACACCTCTGCTGTGTTCTCTAATAGGGAAGTGGCTAAAACACACAAGACATTTGGTTCTCAGCAACACACCCTCCCTTTCAAAACAAAACAAAACAGTGAAAAGTAAACAACACTGAAAAGTAAACAAGCACCTGGTGATCCATCAAACACAACACACCCCACCCAAAGCAAGTGCCTGGCCTTTACACTGGCTGTAGCAGTGTCATAACAGAGGGGCCCACAAAGTTAACAGCGTACGTGCTAGAGTGGAAAGAGCTATTGCTCAGGACTCCGTTCATAATGCCAACGTCCTAACACAGTTTATTGTCCTCTCCGTTCGTGCATTCACGGAGAATGGTGACTCACCAGCAGTAACCAAGGAGCGTTGCGGGTTGGCTGGCTGGCTGCTACGTTAAGCATGTGTGCTGTAAACATTAGTGTTAGCATTAAACAATGGAAATTCAGTACAAAGGTGTTGGAAGGAGAGCAGCAGCCTGACCCCCAGGGGCAGCGACGGCCCCTGGGAACAGCAGCCCTGTTAGTAACTTAGCTATTACTGAACATTTAAATAAATAAAATCATTCTAGTTACAATGCACTTTTTCCAATTGGTTTTTGCCCGAGGACGGATCCAATGAAAGAGGTTTCGTCTGGCTGAAAATGGATGGTTCCTTGTCCCTGCTGTGGGAGAAAGGGGGATATGCAGCTTCACCTTTTACAGCGAGAACACAGCACGGGAAACTTTCAAACCAAAATCAAAGCAAACACACGAGGGCCTTTGTCCCTGCCCTGGGCACTCGCTTCACAAGGAGAAAGAAGGTTAGCGAACAAGAGACTAGATCATAACCAGCTAGTACAATCTGAGCGGAAGAGGGGTGGTTGTGACCTACACCATGCAACACAAACTACGTCCTACCAGCAATTGCTCCAGCTGTGCACTCATAGTCCAGCCCCACGCAGCAGACTAAGAGTTTACACAAACACACCAAAAAAAAGGGGGGGGGAGGGGCTATAACTGCTCCCAATGTGCTTTTTCTGTATAAAAATATACCAAAAACAACTTTAAAAAAAAAAAAAAAAAAGGCTGAACTGCGCAGTGAGTCATTCACTGCTGAGCAACAACGAGGAGCTAAGGGGCCAGGGCTATGAATTGCCAGAGGGTAAAGACACGCCAGGGTTTGGAGTCTTACGCTAGGTAACTAGAACCCGGCTGGTTGATTTGCAGTGGTCAGTGTCTGTCTGTCTCGCGGTTTCTTTTCTCTGTGCTGCCAGATGTGGCTGTAAAAGGAATGGATCGTTCTGGAGAAATGGGGCCTGATTATTTTTCCTCCTAGTTTTTAAAAAAAAAAAGAAAAAAAAGTGATCTAATCCTTCTCCTCCTTGCTCTGCGACATTCTGGGGGCCATGCTTGCCCGCGCGCACACACACACGCACACACAACTCCTCACAGACGCTCGGACTCAGAAAAGCGAGTTTGGAACTGGAGTGAGTCTCCGAAGGACGGGTCCGCAGGGCTAGAAGGTTTTTCGGTGGATGGCCCGGGCTCCATCTTCTTCGTATTCCTTCTTTGAAACCCACATTTTCTTAAAGGTGTCCAACGAGGCCAGAATAGAGCCGCTGGGGAGAACAAGCGAGTGTGTTAGCAGAGCAGGACAAGCCGATGGCTCCTCGCGTGGGCCGTGTTCCCTCATTACGCACCCCCAGCTCCCATGTATTATCCAGACAGCGATAGCACAGCCAGGCCAACGCCCCCTGGTGCTAACCCCTGTACAAACGCAGAGGGAGAGAGTTCCTGCCCCAAAGACCTTGCAATCCCAGTAAACCGAACTCCCATTAGCTTCAGGCCCATGCTGATTATGCTGAGTTTCCAGCCATCATCGTCCATGCTTTGTCCACGGGGGAGCTGAAACTGTGCCAAGAGCCAGCCAGTTGCAAACACGGGTGTTGCCAGCAACGTAGGTTTTCTTCTTTCAACAGCACCTTAAATGGGCATGGTCAGATAGGCACCTGCAGCCCCGATTACCCTCTCACTTACACTGGTCGAAATCAGCCCTAACTCCACTGAAGTAACTGGTGTCAATGAGAGGGGAACCCGGCCCCAAACTCCCGCCCTAAAGTTTACAATCCAAGGGCTTGCTCCACTGAATGGGATGTGCAGGACTGAACCTTAAAATGATAAACAACAGAGGCTGAACTTAGAACTGTCTTGAGTCCAGCATGGTTTTCTGATGAAACAGGCCATGCGGCGGAATTTGGGACAAGGCCAGAACCTGGCATACAACAAATATGACCCAGCACGGCTGGGGCCACCCCGTGGGCAGGTTTGAGCTATCCAGGGAAATACAGGCTGAGAGGACAAAGTGCTTTATAGGCGTCACTGCGCAGTACGTACCCGATCCAGGTGGAATATAATCTCTCCTGAGGAGCAGATATCTGAAAGGAGAGTCAGGGAACTTGGATTAATATTGACCCCGGCTACAAACTGCTCCGCAGTTACACACACCCCAAGTCGCTCCAGCACATCGTACGCATGCCCTGGGACTGCTTTCGCCCCCAAGCGGCGTGGCCGGAGGATGATCTTCTCTAAGAGATCATGGGCAGAGATCCCGAAGGCGGGCTGCACTGCCAACAGGACGTCTCTCGCAAGAGCCTGAGTGGGCTTCAGCGCTAAGAGCAGCCACCACAGGGGTGCCTGGACTCTTTCCGAAAAGCTGGAGTTGGGGTGATGGGTAGGGCAGCGCCTGCCTCGGCCTTGTGTCCCCAAGGGGCTCAAATCTGCTGACGTACACCGGTGCACCACACGGGAGAGGCAGGCCAGGAAGCCTCGAGAGAGAGCGCCCCTACCCTTATTTTGACGTCCTTGGGTGCTAGTTTCTTCACTTCGCTCAAGAGCCTGTCTCCAAAGCCTGCACAGAGGAGGAAACTTTCCTTTAGTTTGGCCCCGTGAGCACGGCCCCCAAAATTTACTGCAGATGCAGCGACGCGAGACGCAAAATACTCCAGGGCGATGGCCCTGCCTGACCCTGGAGCCCGTGAAGTCCCTCCCCAGGGTCCTAGGCAGGCTGGGGGAACCGGCAGAGCATAACCAGAAAGAAGATCCTGCTACGGGGATGTGAGGGTTTGGTATAATTTACAGAGCCGTCCCACTCTGAGTAGTGCTGGATTGTCAGATTACTTGGGATTTCTAATTACAGCCAGGAGCTGGTTGTTCCCTTAGAGCATCTCAGGGTGTAATGAACACCGTGGCTTTGAGAACAATCTCTCCCTCTGTGTCCTTCTCTTCTCTGCCCCAGGCTGATGTGGGACAGGACATCCGGACATTCTGCTGTGGATGTAGCTACGCTCATTGCACATGCTCAGCTCTCGCCTGGGAATATTCCAACAGCCCTGGCATCAAAGGAGAGATCTACGGGAACTTCTGGATCTGCACCAGCCTTCTAGCGATTTAATAAAGAAACTGCCCTAAAATGGTTCAATGGAAAAGCAGAAAGAGCCTGGCTGTTCAGTCCTTCCTCAGGCAAAATGATGCTGCGGGAAGGGGACGGACAGGACAGCCAAGGGAGAGCATCAACGGCACGTGTGGGAGCTGCATGCCTTTAAGAAGTCTCCACTTCAGTCTGCAGAAGCTTGAGGGACAATTTGAAGCAGGGGAGGGATTATCTAGGACCCAGAGGGCTCTGACTTGGAGTAACGGGAGGAGTCTGGATGTTGGCAAAGTTTTGGAGAAAAGAACAAAGTCTCAGGCTGTGGCATTGTCTTCCCAGGGAAGTGGGCAAAGCTGGACAAAACCTCACTCCCATCCTGGCCCCTTGAGAGTGGTCGGAGAGTGGTCCTAGGATTCCAGGAACCCCCTCCGCTCCCACTAGCTTCCAGGGGACTTTGGCTGAGTCAGAAGCACAGGCTCAGGGGCGCTGCAGAAAACAGAGACCTTTGAAGAGCGTGGAGCCCCCAGACAGCACAATGTTGGAGAAGAGCGTTCGCCTCAGGTCCATGTCAGATTTCTGAACGGCGAACACCAGCACTTCGTGCAGCCCCTCGCACTCCTCTCCAATCAGGTCAGGCCGGAACAGTAACTCAGGGGCTCGGAAACGGGCAGGGCCGATCTGCAAACAGCAAGAGGGAACAACTTAGCTGCCAGTTGGGTAGGAAAAGGAGCATGGCCTATGCCTCTATCGCAGAGCCGCTTAGCCCTTCAACGGTCAAAACATCAACAAGTTATAGAGTCTCTCTGGTCTACCAGATGCTCGAATGGCATCTTGAAGAGGAACACAAGGCTGCTGGGCTCCTCCCTTTAACACACGCCAACTGCCCCGTCCCCGCTTCCATCGCAAATGAGCAGCAAAGCTTGGAGCAGAATCCAGATCTTCTCATTCCAAGTCTGGTGCCTTAGGGCAAAAAACGCCCCCCCCACCCCCACATATTCCCTCTCCTTCAGCCCTCATCTGCAAGGGTTCAATCTTTAGGATCCTTTCTAAGTCTTTCTTCACAGCACCGCTCGAGAAGATAAACCCCCTACACAGGTCGCTTCTGGATTTGCAGTAAGCTGAGACCCATTCGTCCTGTCCCTGACCCTGCATCAGAACCTGCGACTGCAGCCCCCTGCACTGCAGGTCTGTTATTCGAGTAACAGCAAGTCGCGTGCATTAACTAGGAACTGCATGTGTTTCTGGATCACTGGGATTTCAATGATTTACGGGTGTGCAGCGGCTCTCAAGAGGAAGCTGCATTTATCAGAAACCATTTATCAAGGGGTTCAATCACTGCAGGTCTTTCAAAGGAAACAGATAAGGAACTAGTCTAGCGATTTCTCTTGTAAAAGCTGTCCCTGCTGCAGCCACGTTTTAGCAAGAGATTCAACTGGGGCCTCCCAGCTCCCAGCAGCGAGAGGGCCCGGACATTCTACTAACACTGAGTTTCTTATGAAGAATAATTTAGAATTTATCCGTACGCACCTCAATAGTGCTTCCATCTGGCAGGTAGTATTGGGCTTTCTCGGTCTCTAACGTCTCGTCCTTCTGTGGGTTTATTGACAGGTAACAGGCACGCTGCAAAGAAAGGAAAGCAGATGGGTACGGCTTCTAACAAAACATTTTTCTTTGGGAAGAGAACGATTTTCAGCAGAACCTTGTGGGGAGACCAACAAATATTTCAGGTCTTTCTGAACTGAAACCTTTGTTAGTCCACCTTGAGCCACTGAGGTGCCTCATTTTGGTCCCCGCATCCCAGCTGGACTACATCTCCCATAAGGCACCCCGGTCTCCTACCAGCCTAGCTGCTATTGGGTTTCATGGGAAACAAAACATTCGGACATTTCGAAAGAGAAATGTCTTGAACTTTTTGTTTTGCAAGAAGCTTTGCTATTTTGAGCTGGTTCCAGTTTGGGACAAAACACACGTCAAAGTATCAGAGAGATGGAAATCCTTTCCAGGCAGCTCCACAAGCCAGTTAGGAAGGAAACAGTGTGAAAGTCACAATGCAAAGCAAAAAAAAGACAGGGGTAAGCCCAGAATTGCTAATGTCCCTGCTGACTGGCTGAAACGAGGTAAAAATCTTTTTTTTTTTTTTTTAAATGATCCTCTCTGAAATCCTCAGTACTACCAACCTGTCCTTCAAAAATCATGAGTTAGGCACCAAAATAATTACTGAAAAGTTCCAGAAGGGTAGCCATGTTAATCTGTACACAGCAAAAACAACGAGAGTCCTGTAGCACTTTAAAGACTAACAAATTTAATTTCTGCGGCATAAGCTTTCGTGGGCTGCAACCCACTTTGTCAGATGCAAGAAACAGAAATCAGATTGGAGGTATATATAGATATCCAAGGGTAAGGAACAACAACGGGGAGGGTAGGTGTTAGCAAGGTCCATTCAGTTAGAGTAGATGAGGCCTATTCACAACCGTTGATCAGAAGGTGAGAATGTGTGAACAGTGACAATTACTTCTTGTAATGAGAGAACCATTTCAAGACCCGATTCAGACCCAGTCTGATTGTGTCAGGTTCGAAGATCAGTTCCAGCTCTGCAGTTTCTCGCTGAAGTCTGTTTTTGAAGTTTTTTTTGTAGAAGTATGGCAACTTTCCAGTCAGCTACAGAGTGTCCTGGGAGATAGAAGTGCTCTCCGACTGGTTTATGGATGTTACCATTTTTTATGTCTGATTTGTGTCCATTTATTCTTTTGCGCAGTGACAGTCCGGTTTGGTCAATGCACATGGCAGAGGGGCATTGCTGGCACATGATGGCATATGTTACATTAGTAGATGTGCAGGTGAATGAGCTCCTGACAGTGTGGCTGATGTGGTTAGGACCTGTGATGGTGTCACTAGAGTCGATGTGCGAGCAGAGCTGGCAACGGGGTTTGTTGCAGGGATAGGTTCCTGGGTTAGTGTTCTTGTTGTATGGTGTGCGGTTGCTGGTGAGTATTTGCTTCAGGTTGGGGGACTGTCTGTAAGCAAGGATAGGTCTGCCTCCCACGGCGCGAGCGAGTGAGGGATCATCTGCTAGGATAGGTTGTAGATCCTTAATGATGTATTGGAGAGATTTTAGCTGGGGGCTGTAGGTGATGGCCAGTGGTGTTCTGTTGTTGTCTTTGTTGGGTCTGTCCTGTGGATGGTGACGTCTGGGTACCCGTCTGGCTCTGTCAATTTGTTTCTTCACCTCTCCAGGTGGGTATTGTAGTTTTAAGAATGTTTTATGGAGATCCTGTAGATGTTTGTCTCTGTCTGAGGGATCGGAGCAAATCCGGTTGTATCTTAGGGCTTGGCTGTAGACAATGGAGCGTGTAATGTGTCCCGGGTGGAAGCTGGAGGCATGAAGATATGTATTGCTCTCAGTTGGTTTTCGGTATAGGGTGGTATTAATGTGACCATCCCTTACTTGTATTGTAGTGTCCAGGAAGTGGATTTCTTGTGTGGACTGGTCCAGGCTGAGGTTGATGGTGAGATGGAAATTATTGAAATCCCGGTGGAATTCTTTGAGGGACTCTTTCCCGTGGGTCTAAATAATGAAAATGTCATCAATGTAGCGTAGGTAAAGGAGAGGTGCTTGGGGACGAGTTTCGAGGAAGCGATGTTCTAGGTCAGCCATAAAAATGTTGGCATACTATGGGGCCATGCGGGTGCCCATAGCTGTGTCACTGACTTGAAGGTATAGATTGCCTCCAAATCTGAAGCAGTTGTGGGTCAGGACAAAGTCACAAAGTTCAGCTACCAAGTGTGTCATATACTCATCAGGGGAAATGTTCCTGATGGCTTGTAGTCCATCTTTGTGTGGAATGTTGGTGTAGAGTTTCTACATCCATAGTGGCTAGGATGGTGTTTTCGGGGAGATCACCGATGGATTGTAGTTTTCTCAGGGAGTCAGTGGTATCACGAAGATAGCTAGGAGTGCTGGTGGCATAGGGCCTGAGGAGATAGTCCATATAGCCTGATAATCCTGCTGTGAGAATGCCAATGCCTGAGATGATGGGGTGTCCAGGATTCCCAGGTTTGTGGATCTTGGGTAGCAGATAGAATAACCCTTGTCGGGGCTCAGGGGGTGTGTCCATGTAGATTTGTTCCTATGTTTCTTTAGGGAGTTTCTGAAGTAGATGTTGTAGTTTCTTTTGGTATTCCTCAGTGGGTTCGGACGATAATGGCTTGTAGAATGTGGTGTTGGAGAGTTGTCTGGCAGCCTCCTGTTTGTAATCCGACCTATTCATGATGACTACGGCACCTCCTTTGTCTGCCTCTCTGATTAGAATGTCAGAGTCGTTATTGAGGCTGTGGATGGCGTTGCGTTCTGCACAGCTGAGGTTATGGGGCAAGTGATGTTGCTTGTCTACAATCTCAGCTTGTGCACATCAGTGGAAACACTCTATGTAAAAGTCTAGTCTGTTGTTTCGACCATCAGGAGGAGTCCATGGAGATTCTTCTTCTTGTAGCATTGGTAGGA
Organism: Emydura macquarii macquarii; assembly: GCF_026122565.2. NCBI lineage: Eukaryota > Metazoa > Chordata > Testudines > Chelidae > Emydura > Emydura macquarii. Next base: position 9,571,802 of record NW_027133829.1, on the reverse strand, counting down.
AGGTATCTGTGTGTTAGTGTGTTGTTCAGTGGTGTGGTGGAAATATTCCTTGAGTCAGAGACAGTGAAAGTGGGATTCCAGGTCACCGCAGAATTGTATCATGTGTGTGGGGGTGGTGGGGCAGAAAGAGAGTCCCCGAGATAAGACGGACTCTTCTGCTGGGTTAAGTGTATAGCTGGATAGGTTTACAATATTGTTGGATGAGTCAAGGGTATCGCAGTTGTGGTCTCTTGTGGCATGTAGGAGTTCAGATAGTTTAAAGTCCTTTTTCCTCTGTAGAGAAGCAAAGTGAATGTTGCAAATGGCCCGTCTTGTTTTTGTAAAGATCAACCACGTGGAAGTTTCTGTGGAAGTTTGGCCTTTCATGAGATTATCCAGCATTGAGAGTTATTATTGGTTCAAATCATCAGACTTAAATAATAAATTAGGATTTCTTTTTTATTTTCCTCCAGGTTTTTTGCCTTTAAGTCACACAAGGGGCACGTTTTCAAGCTTTTCTCCACAACCAGGCGGGGTAGAATTTTTTTTTTTTTTTAATGAAAGCAGAGATTCTCATGGTTATCCCTTGTCTCCACAACTTGGGTCTTTAAGTAAATCAAACAACAGGGCTTGTGATAAAATCGTGAGCTGGCAGCACTGCCAGAAAACAAATAGCAGAAATCTCACTGGTATTTGTCGGAGAATGATGAATTCGGACATCTTCAGTGAACCAGGAATTACTGGGGGAAGGGGAAACAGTGGGGGTGGGGAGACAAATTTAAAGGTCTTGTACAAGCTAACTGTCCACTCCCCCCGCCTGGCTAGTGAGAAGGTTCAGCAAGTCTGGGCTCATCTCTGTTTTTGTTCTGAAGTTCAGTTTTCATAAGTGTAAGGTTCAGAAAATCATCACTTTCGGGAGGGATGGCGAGCTTGAAGGGAGAGCAGAGGTTCCAATACCGGTGATTTGGTTGTTTCATTTTCTAAGATGCAAAGTGCCCCAACGACCCTGGCCATTTGTAGGCGTGTTTCCAAGGCACAATATACCATCGATTTGGAAGCATGCACGTTTCTCACTTTCCCCACCCCATCAAGCCTGGCATCTTGCAAGCTACAGCTATTTACTTTTGCAGAACGAAAGAGAATCTACAACACGTCTCTCTAGCCATTAGAAAAGCCAGCCCTTCTTCCCGAGTAATCAGCACTCCCAAAGCAGAAATAACGCCACCACAGACAGCAGAACCACCACCTACAAGCCTCACAACTCCAGAGCTTTGTGCATTCTGCTGCAGCCACTCAGCTGCTTCGCACTTAGCATGCAAAGCAGCAGCTCTGGCATTTGACTCCCAAGCCATGAGGACATTTCCTATCTTCTCTCACTCTCTGACTGGCAGGAGATCACAGACTGAAAAAACCTCACTGATACCACTGACACCAGGCACATGCATCTGTCTTAAACCAACTTTACAGGCAGCAATGATGTGAAGGGATTTTGCAATATGGCAATTCTCCACCAGATGTCACTACGAAGCAACGACAGTCAGAAATTCGAGGGTGCTGGGCTCTAATCACTTCAGGACTGATCCCGCATTATGAGCATTTCTATGCTAGTCATTGCAGTAGCTCAGTACCCAGGGAGGCAAAGCCTCCATTGAAATCAATCAGTGGGAGTCCTATCGGTGTAAGAAACTGCTGAGTGAGGTCTAGAGAGATAAGCAAAGCGACTGCTAAGAATCACTCCCTCTTCTAGTTTAAAATATTTACCTTCCCCCCCCAGCTTTATCCTTTTCTTTGGCAGAGCTGAGCTGCCTTCCTCCATGTTTCTAACAGAGCAGTAGCCAAGATGGCTCTGGTTTGTTTACTTCCCTGATGGTGCATATTTATGAGAGACTTCTTTAGCAGCAAATGCAGTTCCCAGATCACAAAATACTGTTTATATTGGGACTCCTAAGAAGAGTCTCTCTCATTTGGGCACTGCACTTTAAATGTTATCATTGTGAACAGCGGCATAATGCAACTTGGAATATTTCAGACTTCTCAGTCTGATCCGGCATGGATTTAACTACTCTTTTTTCCATGAAAGGTTACTTTAGTGCTAACGGAAGGTGCTGTCTTGCCAGCCCTGGGGACTGGAGGTCTCCATTTATCTGCACAACTGGTACAGCACAGGCACTAGCAATGCAAGCTTCCCCCACGCCGACCTGCTTACGTGTCTCAACCCTAACATGAAGAGATCCTCTGTCGGAATCTGCCAAGACCGCCACCAAAGAGCCCGCCATTTAGGTTTCCCACCCCGTTTCATAGACCCCTTGGCTCAGCAGTGCAGAAAATCACACCCAGATCAATCACAGACAGCGGGGCACCTCCTTGATGGTTTTGACGATCTCGAACTCTGACGATGTGTGGAAGTCGTAGCCTTCTTTCCGGAGATAGAGGCGAAGGAAGCGGGATACGTCGCGGCCAGCGATATCAATCCGCATAATGGAGTGAGGCATCGCAAACCCTTCGTAAATAGGAACCGCATGGGTAACGCCATCCCCGGAGTCCAGCACCACCCCCGTAGTTCTCCCTGTAGCGTAACTGCAACAAAGGAGGGAATGATTGTGTTTCAGCGTGACAGACCGCGACCTTCACAATGCACTTGTAGCTGGCCCAGCCAATGCCACATTTACACTACCGACAAATAACAAAACAATTAGAAAGAGGCAAGTAATTGCAGAATAATTCAGCTTACTTCTGAAACGGGCATTTCTACTTTTTTTTTTTTTAAATGAAAGTTTTCTCAATTCTGAGGGACTCTGTTTAATTTTGGCCTTACTGCAGGGTTTGGGGTTGTCGGTGTTTTTAAATAAGCTTTTATAAAATGTAATATGAAGAGAAGCGAGTAGTTATAATCAATAAATGTGCATATTGGTAAAATGGATCAGTCCAGCTTCATAAGTGAAATGCAGAAAGCAAATGATCTGACTGAAGAACACTATATTGGAGTTAAAAAATGCATTTAACTATCTAAGGGTTACTAATAAAAAAGGGAAGGATTTTAAAAGAAATATGGTTAATCCAGTGTCACTAGCTGTGCATTTGAAACTGGACAGTGCACTAAAGACGACCAATTTTATAAAGCCGCCTTTTGTTTAATATGGCTTGGTAAAGACCAGGACAGAAGTCCTTGCAGATGAACCATGACTTTTTTTAAACCAGTCCAGTCACAGCCACTTCCCTGCTCACCCCATCTCCCCACAAGCCATACTTCAGAACAGCCGGAGGGGCAGGAATCGTTATGTCAGCCAGTCCTGGCCCCTCAAACTGCCAAGAGAGCACTTGTGGTAGGAAGCATGTGCCTGGTGCTTTCCAGAGCAGGGACAATATGGCTGCAACGCAAGGCCGTGGGAGGAGATGTACCGCTTTGGATACTCTAGCCTTTTCCCCCCACCATTGCCACCGGCAATTTAGCTCCCCCAATGGTAACAACTGAGGGGCACTAGTTTAGTCAAGGCACCGGCAGCCACCAGCATTTTAACCCCCGCGAACCACTGCTGTGGACAGGACTCCATGACAGGATGGTAGAATTACGAATGGCTGTGAGCCTTGCTCGTTTGTACCAGCTGAACTGCCGCCCACTCAGTCTCACACTCTGTCCTCTAGTGGTGGCTGGACCACACAGAGATTGAGCCTGGGGCAGCCTTGGCTAACACACCTGAGTCTTCTACCTCAGGCAGTAGAGGCTCCTGCTTTAAAGATCCCGAGATCCCAGGTTCAAGCCCCACTGCTAACGTAGGGTGCAGAGTTGCAGACTGTGGCCTGTACAGGGATTTGTGTGGTGGGCCACGTTACACTAGCAATGACTGGAAAGAGTTTTTTCAGAAAAAAAGCTTAATCGTCTGTATATTTCTCATTCCTTCCAGGTGGCTAAGGTCTGAATTAGAAATGAAACAAAACTGCCAACATGAAAGCTGGACCCAAACGTCCCTGTGGTTCTGGGATGGGCAGATCCATCTCCATTTACACAGTCATCCTCCAAAGGAACAGCTGGTTTACAGGCCAGCCTCACTCGAGTATTATTCCTGCCCTTCCGCTCAGGCTGTGCAGAGAAAGGGGCAGATACTTACAGGCTGAGCACAGCTTGCATGGAGATGAAAAGGGCTGGCACGTTGAAGGTTTCAAAGAAAACCTCAGCAGCTCGCTCTCGGTTCTTACGTGGGTTCAGGGGAGCCTCTGTCAGGAGCACAGGATGCTGGAAAGAACCAAAACAGAACTCAGCCAAGGGCTTTGTACCGTGGCTCTGAGCACATGGCAGGAACCACTGTGGCTGGGAATGCTCCATCACAGCTAGAGGTAGGAGTGGGGCTCTCTCCCCACCACAGGCTAGGAATGTCCATATGGATTGGCAAGGGGGGGGTGGAGGAGGTGTTACTGGAAATGTGTTCCAGAATAACCGTTTAGGAACCACAGGGCTACAAATAACAAGATGGGATGAAGTTAAGGAATGAGGGAACACTGCCAGCCAGGGAGATCTCATAGGAGTTTTTATAGGCTGTGGAATAATCTCCCACTGAAAGGGTTGGAGAAAAACTCATGAGTTCAGCCATTTCGAGCTAAGTTAGCCAGAGCACTGGGGAATAGACAACAGGGACAATCTTACTGTGCTGAGGATGGGCAAGATGACCTAATGGATCTTTTTCCATCTGTCCACTCAGAAGTCACATTATTAAGTTTCCAGCAGGGCTGTCTTAAAAACACAGGCCCTGACTAAGAGGCTGCAGAAGTCAGTTCATCACCAGAGTAGTGCAGTAATGCTTCTGAGCCACTTACAGAGCAATTTCACAGGCCATCTCGCAGACATGGCCCTATTTTATTTCTCTCTCGCCAGGTTGAGTGCACAAGATTTACTCCTCCTTCCTTTCAAACAATCTCCTTGGCAAGCATTGGGTGAGTGGATAAAGCAGAAACAGGAAAGATTAGATGCACCTGGCCTTGCTCAGAAATAATGGGATGCTACATTAGGGCGAATGTGTGCGCGGAGTCCCAATGCTGGATCATCAGTAAAGCTACAATCTCAGATTAGCCACAAGGCATCCTGCTTGGGCGCTTCTTGGCCGAGGCCTAATGTTAAGCAATTATTTCTGATGAACAAACAGGTCTATTTAGAGCTTCTGCGGGGCAAAGCAAAGGGAAGATGCTAGATCTACCCCACAGCTTATTAAATAGACAGTTAGCAACAAAGCACTGGGCCTGCACGGAATGAAGCATCTCACCTCTTCTGAGAAAGTCTGAAGCTGGTCTTTCGAATACACATACTGCCAGATGCGCTCCATGTCATTCCAGTCCTTCACTATGCCATGTTCCATGGGATATCTGATCGAGAGCAGACCTCTGTGCTCCTAGCCACACAGCAAAGACAACATAATACGCCTTTCAGCAAGATTTCCAAACATACCCGCCACTGCCCATTACTACTGACACTGCTCCTCTCACAAATGGATCTGCTTGCCTCTAGCTCCACAGAACAACACTGAATTTCTGTATTTAAAAAAAAAAAAAAAAAAGGAGAGGATGGATTTTAAAAGGCCAGGACTGTAAATAAATGACAAACTCCTTTCACACAGAAGTATTCCCAGGTGATGAATTAGGACTTCTTATGCTGGTAGCACATTAATATCCTGTATTTATCCAGCGCCTTCCATCCCTACATTCCTCCTAAACGGATATACAAATATCCATAAGCTGGTATGTTTGTGTCACTAGTTTATACATGAGGGGAAGCTGTAATGGGATCCACTGGTCTTTTAAGAGAGGCTATAGGCCAATTTCCGCACCAGACTAGGCTGTAGGCATTCATGCGACTGTGTGCTGGGCAACACAGGACTACACATGACAAGTTTTTGGGGCCATTTCGAGCTAAGTTAGCCAGAGCACTGGGGAATAGACTATAGGGACAATCTTACTGTGCTGAGGATGGGCAAGATGACCTAATGGATCTTTTTCCATCTGTCCACTCAGAAGTCACATCATTAAGTTTCCAGCAGGGCTGTCTTAAAAACACAGGCCCTGACTAGGCGTCAGTTCATTACCAGAGTAGTGCAGAAACACTTCTGAGCCACTTACTGAGCTTCTCTAGCTATGGAAACCAGAAGCAAAGCAAGACTGGGTTTTTAAGGTTCTTGACCATGAGAAATGGGGACGCAACGTGAGGAGGAACTGTGAGCTGGCCTAGAGAAAAGCCAGAAATACGAGGACCCGAGAGGGGTGAAGTGAGTGATGGAGGAAGCTATGGGCAAAAAGACACAGAGGGTTTGGGATGGGAACTGAGTGCTAAATTCCTGTTTCTGGGATCTGCGACAGGGACTTCCAGGTAGGGTAGAAGGAAATCCACATCCACCCTCTGTATCAAGAGGAGCAGTTGCTGGAGAAAAGGACTACTATTGGCACTGATCAGCCCTGCATCAACAGGGGTGGAGATGGATAAGCGAAGGATGGAAGCATTTAGCCGAAGGCTTTGGTTCTGTTGAACCCTGGAAAGGGAAGACGCTCTTGCTATGGCCAGAGGGCCAAAGAACTTCAAAAAAATCAACTGGCCTACAACAACAGAGGCTGCAGTTCAGAGGGGGGAGGCTGAAACACAGATCTGGAGTGGAAACTGAGGCACAACTACACCCAGCAACAGAAAGAAAGGAACCTGTTACTGAATCCCATCACTCCCCACTGAAATGCAGCCACCTCTGGGGAGAAGGACGGCAGTTGATTAACAGCCCACAGTACCACCACACAACAGTCAATAAATGTTGCATCCAGTTCAAAATGGCAGGGGAGCTCAGGGAGGGAGGATGTAACTGTCCAACTGGAATCAAGCCAGGACACTGGAGGGTGGAAATCCGACTCTAGGAAAGTGCTACGGACTCCATAACAATCCTATGTGATCAGGCCATTAGTTTTATTTTCCTTTTCAAAAGGACATCATCTAAAAGAAATACTATCCTTCTACAGGCACAGAGAACACGGACAGCAGAGAAAGACTCCACCGTTCCTGAGCGAATGTAAACTGTTTAGTTGAAACAACTAATGACAAAACCCAGGGGCAGGGCCCAACCGTCAGCCTGCTGCAGGCAGCACTGGGGCCTGGAAGGTCTATACCACTGCCCTTCGCAGCTCTTCTACTTTCAATGGGAACACTGCCCTCGACGAGTGAACTGCTGCGACTCTTCTCAGTTGGGAACCATTCCATTTGCAGACACGTGGGTACCCAGGATAAATGGCTCTTACCTCTGCTTTTGGCCCAATGAAAATGTCGCCTTCTAGCGCACCAGCCATGACACGAACGTGCTTTGGTCTGCCCACACTAAAATGGAGGTTACAAGTATAAGTGAGTCTCATGCAAGACAGCATACATGCCTGAGCACTAATCAGTCAATGCTTCTCTCGTCACTGAGAAGCTATTTCTAGCAATGGTGTGAAGCAGTACTTCCCCTTGGTGAGCACACACACACTCCTGTGAAACAGCTAGGCTGGGGAACTAACAGCTGGCAGTCGTGTACAGGCATCCAGATCCTCAGCTAGAACTCCCACGGACACTTTACATGAGTAAAGATGGTAGGACTGGGCTCAGAATAAATACATGAAGGTATTTTTTTACCCATCCTATTCTTGTTTTTTCAGTTTTCCAGAGTACCCCACTTGACCAATGTTTTTCCTGGGGTTAAAATTAATTCCACCTTCGGTCTCTTTATAGTTCTACAACTACAACCAGGTGCCGGGAGCCCACAGCACTTGATTGAAAGCGATGCATAATTATCCTTTGCACTTTTTAACAACTTCAGGAGATTGAAAAGCATTTAACATTACTGAACAAAACTCCAGAGCACCTCTGCGAGGTGGGCATCCCCTCAGTGGCAGAGCCAGAGATAAAACCCACTTCTCAGATTCCCAACCCCCACTTAAACCACAAGATCATTCCTCCCCTCTATGTAGATTGCAAATGGTCTGGGATACTCAGAGCAACTAAACCCCCCCGAGTTACTAGGATACTTACTAGTTTGGAAAACAGTACTTCGGTATCTGATCACCTGCAAATCCTGCTTTGATCACACCCGAGCCCTGTGGGAGGAATGGAGAAGTGTGTGAAAAGCAAGTAATTAATACTGAATAGTTCTGCATATCAGTCACTGTGGCCCTTGTGTTCAAAACAATTTAAAAACAAGTAGCATGGTAAATTGAGCCCAAACTGCCCTTTGCCTCCCTGTATCATAAAGCAAGCTGCCCGCACTGATGATCCAAATCCAAACAAGTGCTTCATCAAGATGTGCTTTGCAGTGTGCTAAGGTTCCTTAGAGGGAGTGATTTCCACCCTCCACTGACCAGGCCTTGCTGTGCAGGCCTGGAGTGGGAAAACTGAGGAATGTCAGCAAAAAGCAGCAGCTCATCTGGGCTGTCACACTGCTGCACAGAGCTACCCCAAGACACAGAGTCTGCTTCCTACAGAAGACTGTTTTAGAACCAAACACCGCCACCTGTTTAGCACCAAAAGGAAATGAGGCCTCGGCCCTCATGGGATTCCAGTGTAACCTAAACAATAGACAGATGGTGGAGAGGGCAACAGGAAGCAAATAATTAAATGGCAGAGTTTAGCAAAAACCAGGTCGGTTCAACTTTTAGATGCCATTTCTTAGAAGGGAAGTAGGAGAGTTCAGAGGCCTTTCGGAAGGAGCATGCCTTAAAATGGGACTTGGAGGAAAGGTTGGAGGCATGGCTGAGTGAGCCAAGGAGAGAATTTTAAGTGGAGAATGACCACATGGGAAACAGACTGGAATTGAGGCTGGGAGAAGAAAACACCAGCTCAATGTGCAGCGGCAGTCAAAAAAGCTAACAGGATGTTGGGAATCATTAGGAAACGGATAGATATTTTCTGTCTTATTTTCATATTGCCTTTATATAAATCCATGGTACACCCACATCTTGAATACTGTGTGCAGACCTGGTCACCCCATCTCAAAAAAGATATATTGGAATTGGAAAAGGTACAGAAACGGGCAACAAAAATGATTAGGGGTATAGAACAGCTTCCATATGAGGAGAGATTAATAAGACTGGGACTTTTCAGCTTGGAAAAGAGACAATTAAGAGGGGATACAATAGACGTCTATAAAATCATGACTGGTGTGGAGAAAGTAAATAAGGAAGTGTTATTTACTCCTTCTCATAACACAAGAACTAGGGATCACCAAATGAAATTAATAAGAAGCAAGTTTAAAACAAACAAAAGGAAGTATTTATTCACACAATGCACAGTCAACCTGTGGAACTCCTTGCCAGAGGATGTTGTGAAAGCCAAGACTATAACGGGGTTCAAAAAAGAACTAGATAAGTTCATGGAAGATAGATCTATCAATGGCTATTAGCCAGAATAGGCAGTGATTGCTGTTTGCCAGAGGCTGGGAATGGACAACGGGATGGATCACTTGATGATTTTACCTGTTCTATTCATTCCCTCTGAAGCACCTGGCATTGGCCACTGTCAGAAGACAGGACACTGGGCTAGATGGACCATAGGTCTGACCTAGTATGGCCGTTCTTATGTTCTTACAATCGTGCTGGGCAGTTGACCTCATAGAGCTACTGAAATCTCTCCAATCAAACAACAAAGTTCACTTCCCCTCACAGATATTTTCAGGATACAAGCTGGGAACCTGGCTGACTACCACACTCACTGCTGATCCCCTCCACTTCCTTTTCTCCTTTCTACAGGAGTGTCCTCTTGAAACAAGGAGTGATCTCAGGGAAACTCCCAGGTTTTTAGTATAAAGAACAGATTCTCATGTGCTTTGAGTCAGATAATCTTGGTTTGCTCTCTCAGGACACTGAAAACGAGCTCCTCCGTGGAAAGGCACGCAATTAAAAAATGAGAGTGGATTGAGGCATGTGATGTCTCCTGAAGCCAAGTGACTCTAAGAATGGGATCCTCTATTCACCTTCAGTGACTCCACTCCGCGTTTTCTCAGTTTACAGGTCAAGAGAATTGTTTTAACTGCCACCCAGGATCCCAGACTAACAAGGCTGCTCTTCACCCACAGATCACAAAGTGCCCGCCAACGGTGGGTTAGTATCTCTAGCCTCACCTTACAGACAAAGGCCAACAAACTGATTTGCCCAAAGACACTCAGCAAGTCAATGGCAGACTAGGAATAAAATTCATAACTCTGGCCTCCTCGGCCAGTGCCCTAGCCCCTGAACTACGCTGTCTCACTGTGAATCAGCCCCATCCTGCCACCAGAGCACAGTTAAGATGTTCGGCATGACACATAGGAGATTCCTGCTTGGTGGCCCATAATTTTGTCGGCTCTCTGCATCAACATACTCACACATGGAAATGATCTGTGAAATAAGAGATGATGTCAGCTTTACATGGACTCTTTTCTGACCTGCAGTCTTAGAGCAAAGCCATTATTCTAGTCTACAAAACACAGTCTTGAGTTTCCTAGGCAATAACTTTAAGGGCTATATACTTGGCAAATACACAATTTCATCCTTTGTTATTCACCATAGCAAAAAGCAGGATAAATAAATACAGTAAGGCAACCTCATCCAAATAAGTGCTTATTTAATATTTGAGTCTAGATAATAACTCTTAACACACTGCCAGCATGTCTTGCTCCAAGGAAGCAGTTTCAGGAGAACATGATGCTCGTATTTAACACTGTAATAGAAACGTTCTTCTGCCAAGCTAAAAATCACTCAGAGGTTCCAGCAAGTGATGCATTTTTAACTTACTTATTAAAGTTCCAAATCAGCTGACATTTATTTGTCCTTCAAAAACAGAAATTGGACTTTAGTGGAACACACAGGCCTGCAGGCCCAGGCCCAAATGCAGTGGTACCATGCAGTAATCCAACTGCAATTGTTAGCCATCTCTCCCTTATGACAGCTGACGATGCTTTCCAGTCTATTTAGCTCTCCTGTAAAATGCTTGAATCTTTCCAAACAAAGCTACACCTGTGTGCATTAGGTAGGTGGAGCTATTTAATCTTTGTTAACTGTCCCTGTAGATCCACACAGAAAAAAAATGTAAGTGGTAAAAGGGCACCGCCAGTTTAAGAGTCACTGTTTTAAAATAAATATTTTGGGGGGATTTGTTGCCCTGGAATAAAGTTAGTTTTAAGGAATGTGGTGGAAACAATTTTAAGTACAGCAAAACATGTAACCTCCCCTCTGGCTGCAACAACACTGCACACCAAAAGCATATTACATTTATTAAGACTGATTGATGAAGGAAGGAAAATAGATTTTTAAATCTGTTATCCTAACTGGTTTTGTATTTTAAATGGGGGGCGGGGGAGAAGGGAACCATAAAGACTGTTTTCAAATCAGTGAAAATAATCTCATGAAAATATTTTGTTACAGCACCTAAACTTTGGGAGCAAGCTATCCTTTCACCAACTTTGTAGTGAACTATACAACTGATTCACTGATCCTGAAGGGGTTTATGAGCTGAATAAAAATAGAATGCATTGACAGATTAAATCTACTCTGGTCTCACAACTCTATGGAAAGAACACATTCCATACTCTTACACTTCCATTTTGGTCGATGTTCTTTTACTAACATCAAGAGCATAAAAAAACTCTCTCAAAGAACCAATATCCAGGCGTGCTATATCAGCTGTATAAAACAACACTATTCAGATTACAAAGACACACTTAATTCTCCTCTCAGAGTTCAAGTCTAATGTAAGTGAGTACAACAGCACTGAGGTCAGGGGAGTTGCCAGTGCTGAATCTGGCGCTTCACCTTGACTGGTGTCATTTATGTTCACCAAGGCCATTGATTTCAGTGAGGCACCATATGGGTGCAGAGATCTGCCCAAGTGGTGCTCATCACACAGCGGGGACCCAAGTCATTTACAATTTACTTATGGGAAAGAGAAGGAGTATTAAGCCAATCTCCAGCTTTATACAATAAAATCTCTGTGTGGACACATGAGCATGAGTTTATAGCATGGTGATATATAATAGTAATAGGTAAGAGTAGGTACTACTGGTAACAGCAAAACTGGAATAGGGACTCTGGATCTGTTCCTGATTCTTACTGCCTCATTTTACTCCATGCCTACAGCAGGGATAACACCCAACTTCTTAAAGCCCTATGACACTCTCTGATGAAAGGCACTACAAAGAAGTAGAGAACAGTAGTGTACAGTCTGCATTGTTTCCACTGTCTGTCTCTCCTAGCACTTTCCTCTATCACACATGGGAGCCCCAAAATTGCAATGTCACTGTAAAATCCTGATCTGGGAGCCTTGCCAGCAAAAAATGCTGATCTCACAACATAAATTGCTCAATTATTTACATCTCACAGACCAGGAAAAATCAGACATGCTGCAGCTATCTGGCTCTTTATAGCCTTGCTTGATCCCAAGCAGTGTCTGCATATTATTAGCACTAAGTTTTAATGAAAATTCCTTTGCACTCCTCCCTTGTCTTTCATCCTAGAAGCTCAAAAGCCTTTTACCAAGGTGGGTAAGCACCACTATTCCCATTTCATCGATGGAGAAACTAAAGCACTGAGAGGTTAAGCAACTTGCCCAAAGTCACACAGAGTTAGTGGGAAAACAGGATTGAGGGGACCAATCTGTGAAGTCTGAATCAGGTTTCAAAGTTTGAAGGGTATAGATATAGTATTCCAGTTCAGGAAAATCTCTTTAAAAGGGAAAGGACCCAGGCCTACCAACCCAAACCACTGCTCTCACTTCTAGACTTTCTAAAGGGAAACATCAACTGTGGGGTTAAAAGCCAGCACTAGAAACTATGGCTGGAGCCGCAGGAAATTTGTAATGCTTCCCTCAGAGTGAAACAAGAGTCATGCCTCCCATTATGACACATACAAGTCACGAGTCTGAAATATATTTGGAATTAGTTACTGGAAAAGGTAGATTGGCAAAGAGGTATGAAAGAGTTCAAGAGATGGCTGGATTTCCAGGTGGCAATTGGGATGGATAGTAAAAATGCAGCAAGAAGAAGTTAGGAATCACCCAATATAAGAGCAGACATGCTAGGATGTCTAGTGTGGTCCTAAATGGTCCAAAGATATGAGGTACAAGAAAACCGGGAATGTATTCAGAGCTGCAAGGCAAACAAGCCTTTGCTGATTTTTCTTGAATCCTTTTGCCAAAGGGGATGGAGAATGGTGAGAGGACAGGCAGAATCCCCCCCACTTGACATGTGAACAGCAAAAGCAGTTTGGAATATGGGCATCCCGAGGCTGACGGGAGGAGAAAGGCGTGCGTGACCCATTGTAATGAATCCGGCTGCCTCTACATCATCCCTCTCCTCTTCTCACCCTTTACCAGATGGTCCTTCTTGTCGGGAGGCCCCGTGAACCAAAGCTAACCCAAGCACAGTCTGCATGGGGCTCTGGAGTCCCACGCCGAGGCACCTGGCCCGCCCCCGCCCTGACACTGAGATTAAAGTTTTGGCTTGAATCAAGCAGCAGCATCACCCCCTTGAACCTGTCATCTGTGCAGGCCCTGCCCCCACCCTTAAATCCAGGGCAGCGCAGTGCATTCTGGGAGCAGTCAGTCATCCCCATGGGGGGTGGGCCTCACTTCCCATTGGCCGGGAGATGGAGCAGTGCATGCTGGGAGCCGTCCCCACCCTGGGGTCCACTTCCTACTGGACACAGAGTGCATGCTGGGAGCGCTTATCCCCAGGGGGAGGGCACAGCCCTCTGACCTCCAGATGGAGCAGTGCATGCTGGGAAGTGTCCAGAGGCACACCTCCTGCTGGGCACCTGAGCAGTGCATGCTGGGAGCCTGGTCAGGAGGGAGCCTCTGCCAAGTCTGGTCACAGACCAACAGGGCCCAGGCCAACGGAGCCTGAGGGGCCCCAGCCTATACCTAGAACAGACAGCTACGGTAGCCAATCACCACAGGTGCCTGCCTCAGGGGCGGGGCTCGTCAGGTTTAGCCAAGGGTCCGGGCATCCCATGCGACTGACAGCCGAGGGAGCCAACCAGGCCACCAAAACACCCCCCCGTGTCCTGGCACCACCGCGGAGGCGGGACGGGTCGCACCAGCAGGTTCAGGTGACCGCTCCTCCGGTGACTGGCAGGCGCGGGAGCCAATGAAAAAGCGGGGAGGGCGGCGGGCACGGCCCGAAAGGCGGGACGAGGGCGTGCAGTGAGTTCGGTTGACACGTCGCGCTGGGTCGGGGAGGGGAGGGGAGGGCCCGACATCGGGGCGGGGCGGGGCTGGGCTGGGCTGAGGGGACTCGCCCGGGGAGGCGGGCGGGGTCCCGGTGACAAAGGGATGGTGCCGGCCGGGTCTTTCCCACCCCCCTTCCCCGGTGTCGGCCTGAGGGGGCCGGGCCCGGACTCACGTTGTCTATCACCACGGGCTGGTTCGCGATCACATCGTAGGACTCCATGGCGGGTACCCGCCGCAGCCGCTAGCCAGGGACTGGGAGCGCGACAGCCAAGCCAGCCAGCCCGGGCCGCGGGGCGCATGCGCGGAAAGGCAGCGCTGCGCCGGGCGCTGTGCGCCTTATGAGCGGGGCATGCTGGGAACTGTAGTCTGTACGTGAGGGGAGGCCCAGGGCATCTTGGGAATTGCTGTCTGGGGTTCTGTGCAGTCCCTGGGATGCTGGGAGCTGTAGTGGCTGTTGGGGGAGGGGCTGGTGCATGGGGGGCCTGTGCGGTCTGCTGCTAGTAACTGGGGGGTTGTAGTGTTTGTTGGAGGGAGAAGAGCTGGTGCATGGGGGGAGGGGCTGAGCAGTCTCTGGGGTGCTGAGGGAGCTGTAGAAGAGTCTGTCTGGCGGGGGAGGGGGGCCTGTGCAGTCTCTGCTGCTTTTGCACCTTAGAAATGTCTGGAGTGTTAACTGGGCTTCCCCACTTTGCTGGTGAACCTCTAGGTAGCGGGTCTGGTGCTTCAACCAGATTGCAGCTGCCCAGTCTTTAAGAAAGGTTTTCTTTCCCCAACACATTCGTGCCCTGTGCATGAAATGGAAGTTGGGGGAGGGAGCAAATAATTGTAAACAGTCTGACTAAAAACCCCTTTTCCTTCCCAAGTGCTGCAGCACTGAGTCGCCCAACTTGAATGATGTTTTAACTTCAGCACTCCTCCACTCACCATGCAGCCCTCCCAGGAAAACCTGACCTTCTAATGTAAAAAGCAAACAGCAAAAAGTGGTGTGTGTTTGGTTTTTTTTTTAAGCATAAGCCTTTAAGGCCTTTATATATCATAAAGAGTCAGTCAATGGAGGGCACAGAGCCAATATTTTTTGTTCCTCTGCAGATCTTCTTTATAGGAACATGGCAGTGGCCATACTAAATCAGACCAATGGCTCATCTAGTGAGGAATTCTGCTTCTGCCACTGACTAGTACCAGCTGCTCCAGAGGGAGGTAAAAAACACCCTGTAATGGACGACTTTGGAATTGCCTGCTCTATTGGGAAGTGTCTTCCTACGCCTATCAGTAATAGTTTTGCTCTCGGGCATCAGTGATTATATCCCAAATTTACATAAAAAACAAGCAAAATCTAGTTTTCTTGTCTTATGTAATTTATGGATGTTTTCGTTATCCATATAAATGACTAACCTTTTTGGAATCTTGCTAAACTTTCTACCTCAGTGATACCTTGTGGAATAAGTTCCATGGATTAATTATTTATGACATGAAAAAGTATTTCCTTCTATCAATTTTAAATTTGCTGCCTTTCAAATTAATTAATTGTCCCTTTGTTTCTCTGTTAGGAGAGAGAGGAAATGGCAGTTTCCAGTCTACCTTCTGGATACCTTTTTTTAAAAAAAAAAAAAAAAATCCATCATGTTATTGGTAAATAGCTCCAATTTTTTCAGTCTCTTCATAGGGAAGTCTCTCTATACTTCTAATCAGTTTGCTGTCCGTCTTTGAACCCCATCAATTTCTTCTCTGTTTTTTGAGGTGTAGCAACCAGACTGAACCCACTAGTCCATGTGATGATGTATCATTGATTTAATCTGCCATTCTAGTATTTTTCAATACTAATTTTGATCCCATTCTTTATACATTCTATTGACATTTTGATTGTTTGACTGCTGCTGGGTGCTGAGCAGAGGTTTACACCAAACTGCAAAATGACAGTCCTTTTTGTGATTGATTACAGTTAACTGAAAGCATATTCAATATTGAAAGAGTATTTAAACTGTGGGTTATTTAGTCCATTCTGTCTCATTCACACATTGGTCTTCTTCTGCCATGACCTTTACATTTAACCGAATACAGATAATCTCAGCTCAGATATTTATCTTAATAGATGTTGTTTGCAGTGTTATTGTAGTTGTGTTGGTCCCAGGAGACATGAGATACAGGGTGGGTGAGGTAATATATTTTATTGCAAGGGTTCTCAACCTTTTTATTTCTGAGCCCCCCTCCATGCTATAAAAAAATCTACGGCCCACTGTCCATAAATGGAGAATGTGCTATGTAAATGGAGAATGTGAACGTGTTAGTTTCCATGCTAGACATACTGAAACCATTAGGTTTAGTACATCATGTAGGGAAATTAAGATGCCTTTTATTTATATATATATATATATATATATATATATATATATATATATATATATATATATATACACCAATGTGTCCAAATAGCAGGAGGTGAAATGGCTTTTATTTTTTGTATGCTCTCTGCTTTACTTTGGTGGACCCCCTGAAACTTGCTCACAGCCCTCTGGTTGAGAACCGCCATTTTATTGGACCAGTTTCTGTTGGTGAGAGATACAAACTTCTGAGCTACATAGAGCTCCTCTGCAGGTCTGGGAAAGGTAATCGGTGAGTGTCACAGCTAAATGCAAGATGGAACAGATTGTTAAGCATAAGGAGTCAACACATATTGCAAGAGACCATTCAAGATGAAGCAGGCAGTTAATGCCTCTGCAGTCATAGGATAAAAGAGAGTTAGTGGGTTACAGATTGTTGTAATGAGACATAAAATCAGTGTCACTGCTGAGTTCATGATTTTTAATGTCTAGCAAAATTAAGAATGTAAAGTTTCAGGCTCCCCCCTTTTTTTTAAGGTGGTGTGCAGATTTTCTTTGAGGAAGAAGACTGAGAGGTCAGATATGGAGTGATTCTTACAGAAGGAATATCAGGACTCATTGAAACCATCCTTAAACCACTCATCACACAAAGGGCCCATTTCCTCAAGGACACAGCTGACTTCCTCCAGAAACTCTGCAACATTAACAACCTCCTTTCGAACATCACCCTTGCCACCAGGGATGTCATTTTCCTATATATCAACATCCCTCACCATGATGGCATTGCTGCCTGCCTCAAATATCTACAAGACACTGGGCAACACTCAGATCTCCACCCCAAACACATTGCCAAACTCATTCACTTCCGCCTCACCCATAACAACTTTACATTCATCAACAAACGCTTTGCCCAAACCATAGGTACAGCCAACTTCTTCATGGGCGACCTTGAGGAATGTACCACAAAACCAATGATATACATGAGATACATAAATGGTATTTTCATCCTCTGGACAGATGACCTAAAGTCCCTTATAGATTTCCACCACAACTTCAACAATCAGCACCTGTCCCTCATGTTCTCTCTAGAACACTCCTGTACCAGCCTCAACAGCCTGGACACCACAATCAGCTTCAGTAATGGAATACTACAGACAACTAGATACAAGAAATCCACGGATCACCACACCTACGTTCACAGATCCAGTAACCACCACAAACACACCAAAAAACCTGTTATCCACAGCTAGGCACTCAGATACCACAGAATATGTTCCTAAGAGAAAGTTTGGGGTACATACCTTAACACACTTAGAACCACTTTTCTCAAACAGGGACGCTCCACCAGAGAAGTAGATATTGTAATGGAATTGACCACCTAAATACCCTAAGGAAATGTGCTTTAGTACTACCAGCACTAGTTAGGCCTCAACTGGAGTACTGTGACCAATTTTGGTCGCCGATGTATAGAAAGGATGTAGAGAAATTGGAAAGAACCCAGAGGCAAGAGACAAAGATTATCAAAGGGATGGAATGCAAGATATATGAGCAAAGACTGAAGGAACTGGGTATATTTAGTTTCGAAATGAGGAGATTAAGGAGAGACATGATAGCTGTCTTCAAATACTTGAAAGGCTGCCGTTAAAAAGGATGAAGAAAAGTTCTCTCTTGCCATGGAGGACAGGACCAGAGGCAATGGGTTTGAACTACAGCATAGAAGATTTAGATTAAATCTCAGGAAAAACTTCCTTCGCTGGAGGTTTTCAAAAGGAGGCTTGATAGCCACCTGTCTTGGATGGTTTAGATACAACACATCTTGCATCTTGGCAGGATGTTAGACTAAATGACCCTTGTGGTTCCTTCTAATCCTCTGATTCTATAATATGGCAAAATAATCCCCACTGAATAAAATAAATCACCCCTAGTTGTCACCTATGACCCCACACTGGAACCCATGTGGGGTATCATCAAACAGTTATAACCCATATGTGATGGGAACCATATCCTGAAATAAATCTTTCCTGAACCTCCTCTTCTGGCCTTCAAACAACCCCTTAACCTGGCCAAGCTCATCATCAGAAGCAAGCTCCCGCCAGACCAGGACGCACCAACTCAAAGTGGCACTGGACCTGGCCGGAACAACAGATGCAAAACCTGCAGACATAGCTCTATCGCTATAATGATCAACACCCCCCCACATCCCTTTCAAGATCCATGGGTCCCACACATGCCTATCACAACATGTAGTGTACTTCATCCAGTGCATCAAATTCTCCAACAACTATGTGGGTGAAACCAGACGATCACTACCCTCTTAAATGAACTCACCCAGAAAAATGATAAAAGACAAAAACATTCTCATCTGTGAGCAAACACCTTCCACAAAGCAATCACTCCATAGGTGACCTCTCAGTCCTCATCTTCAAAGGAAAGCTGCACAACACCTTCAAAAGCTTCAAAACTGGAAGCTTAAATTCATAACTTTTCTAGACGCTAAAAATCATGGACTCAGCAAAGAAACTGGTTTTATGTCTCATTTCAACAATCTAATCCTCTTTTCTCCGGTGACTGCAGAGGTGTTTGTTGCCCACTTCATCTTGCATGGTCTCTTGCAATATGTGTTAACTCCTTATGTTTAACGGCGTTCCACCTTGCATTTAGCTGTGACGTTCTGATTACCTTTCCCAGACCTGAAGCAGAGCTCTTTGTAGCTTGAAAGCTTGTCTCTCTCACCAATAGAAGTTGGTCCTCACCCACCTTGTCTATCTTAACAAAGTTACTGAGTTTTATATCTTTACAATACACCTTTATTTAACATGACGGGATGGAAAGTGTTAAATATTCAAAGACAGTGTTATGCTAACTCAGATAAGTGATCAGAGAGACTTATTTTGTGTATATTAAGCCAACAAAATACTTGGTAATGATTCTGTGCAATATTTTCTCTAGTCACAATAGTTGACTTTTGAGGTGGATGAGACAAAAGTGGGTTCAGTATCAGAACAGGTGAAACACTGAATCATTTCAGTGTCAGCTTCATAGTATCAGCGTCTAACTTCTTAGCAATTGTTTTTATTTGCTAATGATATGTTTGTTCGCCTGCCAGTTTCTTAATATGTGAACCCCTGACAACTATTTTGTGTACATTATTTTTTTAATAAACAGTTTTTAAAAACCACAGAAACAAACATTGATTCTACGGCCCTATCTACACTACCTAAACACTGCAGCTCAATTTCCCCAATTATATATCTGTGCCTTGGTCTTGCAAAACTTTATGGGACTATTCACAGTATATTAACTTAAGCACATGCACAAGACACTGCAGAAGTGGGGGCCTGGTTCCAATTTCTAGTATAGACTGGTCCTTCACTGGGTTGTATGAAGGCTAAAGCCGTGGGTAGACTGTCTATAAATCACTGTATCAAAAGTGTCTGATTTATTTATGCAAAGGAAACAAAAACAGTTAAGGTTGCTAAGTAATAATCATGTCCCTGTGTTCTGTTCCCAAACTCGAATACCTCCTTCACCTTGTTTGTATTTGCTTCAGATAAGAGTGAGACATGAGAAAAGCTGTGTGTGCATGCAAGAGTTTAAGAAAAAAATCCTCTGCTGCCAAGGTTGGTGATGTTCTAATACTATCAACCCTGACTGAACCGATCTTATAACTTCTCTGAGGAGAGGCAGTAATATCTATGAGTGTGTCAATTAGCAATTGAGTTCTAACAGTAGTGAGGGAGGTTCTGAGTGACCCTGCTTAAGGTCCTCTATGGTGAGAGTTACCAACTTGTTACACACTGGGCAACAGTCCACGAGCAGTTTGTAACTGCCCTCAACCTTAATACAGAGTTTCTGATTTCAACATGCAATGGGGCCCTAGGGGGGAGAGACAGGGAGGAGAAAGATATGTTGGATGCCATGTAGCTTCACTTAGGACCTCTGGGCTATGGTAGCAGAGATGAAGCCTTTGACCATGCTACTCTGCAGCAGACACCCAGATTAACACCTGAGCACTAAAGGGATCAGAGGGTGTCTTCCTCCCACTCCATGGTAAAAGAAGAGGGTGTGTGTCACAAACTGCCCAGCTGTAGCTAGTGTAGGCCACCCTGTGAGAAAGAGTGGGCTGCCCCTGAAAACTATTAGTTGGTCTCCGTTAGCCTTAATACAGCCTCTTAGGTGTGCTCAGACTCTAGCAGCCACCATTTTTGCCTAGACCTCATTAGGCTCCAGAGGGCCCTATTACTAGCCAGAAGGCCCTCTTATCCCTTGCATCCTCCCATAGGGTCTTCTCCAATCCTAGGGGCCAGTCCTCCTACTTTATATCTCCCCCTCCTCCCGCCCCATAGCGCTGCTTTCTTCCATGTGGCCCTTATAGCTTTCCCTCCTGCCCTATTCTCCTCTACAGGGCCCATTCTCCTCCCCCCATAACTTCCAATCTCCCTAGTCTTTCCTCTCCATAAGGCCCCTATAGAGCCCCTCCTCCCCTAGTCGCCCCCATAGGGCCCCACTCTCGCCTTCCTGCTGCTGCAGCCCCAGGCCGCCGCCGCTAGGGGTCGCGCTCGCCCGCGCCTCTCTCCTCCGCCTCAGCAGGGGGTGGGGCCGGGCTGGGAGAGGAGGTTCCGCCCCCCCCCTGCGCTGCGATTGGCGGAGCCTCCCGCCTGTCACGCTCCGGGCAACGAGCGAGGCGCGCGCCCGGCCGGCCGGCGCCTCCTGCCCCAGAGCTGCCTGGGCCGGGTCTGTGGCGAGCCGGAGCCGGGAGCAGCCGCTTGAACCGGCCGGTTCCCGCCGTATCCCGGAGCGCGGCGCAGAGACCCCCCCCCCCCGCGCGCCCGTCCCGCTCGGAGGGGGCGGCCCCATGGAGGGCGCGCGGCCTGGCGGGGGCCCCCCACCGCCCGGGGCCGGGCCCGGCTCCGGCTCCTTCCCCCCGCTCTTCCCCCCGGGGCTGCACGGCATCTACGGCGAGTGCCGCCGCCTCTACCCCGAGCAGCCCAACCCGCTGCAGGTCACCGCCATCCTCAAGTACTGGTGAGACGGGGGCGGGGCGCGCGGGGGGGGGCCGTGCGCCGTGAGGGGGCTGTGGGGGGGGGGCACCCGGCCGGGGGGTTCTCGCCGTGAGGGGGGGGCGCGCGCGCCGTGAGGGGGGTTCTCGCCGTGAGGGGGGGGCGAGAGGTGGAGGCGCGCCGTGGGGGGGGGGGGGCACGCGAGGGGGAGCACGCGGCGGGGGGGGGGGGGCGTGGGGCAGGGGGCCTCCCCCTGAGGGGCGCTTGGCCGTGCGTAGCCTGGAGGAAGGGCGCCCCGTGAGTGGGAAGGGATGGGGGGGGTCCTGGGGTAGGGCCTTGTTCTGGGTGGGGGGGTTAATCCGGCCAGTTCAGGAGCGTTCCCTACAGGACTTCTCCTGGGGCTTGGAAGAAGTTTTTAGGGAAGGCTCCGCGTGTGGGTCTTCGCCCTCTTCGTTGGAGCAGACCTGCCTCTGCGGAGCTTGATCCCCAGCAGACCTAGAGAACTGGTCTTCCTGTGCCCGCCTTTGACGGACGCAGCCCCACACTGCCAGGGATCCTTGCCAAAGACGCTCCTGCCAGGATCTAGACCAGTGCTCCTCAGAGGAGGAGAAGTCTGATTCTCCTGGGTTCGTTGGCTGCTCGTCCGAATCCGGGACCTAGATCTAAAATAAATTGTTGCTGGATATCTGAGGAAGCTTGGGATAAAAATGGTTGAATTTTTTCAGGATGCGTGCAGGCCAACCCTTTCCAAGTTGGGTACCTAAATAAGGGGGCTGATCAGGTCACTACTTAGTTATAGCGGTGTAGATTTAGATGCCTAGTGTTAGGCATTCAAGTGTGACAAGAATTTCCGGTCACCTCTGTTTAGGATTCAGCATCTCTCTTCTGTCAACAATTTACAACGGTGTCAACTGGAATGACACAAGGTTTGTGTGAGACGAAGATAGATTTGGGTCTTAAAGAGGGCTTTATCATCATCGTTTTTAGGAATAAATAGTACTGAACATTTCTTAAGAGGCTGATTGATTGAGGTCTGTGTGCACTCATGTTAGACTCTGGAAAAGGAGCTAATGGCAGGGATGATACTGTTGCTTTTCTGTGGTCAGGTCCTAGGTGGCCTTCTCGGTGGTCATAACAGTGGGAGCTCCTGTAGCACAGAGAGCACCAGTGGTGCGATGTATACATCACATCTGCCACCAGAGGAAGTTTTAGCAAAAGGACTAGTTTAGACATAGTGTAATTAAGGGGAGATGACCTACCTGCATGTCAGAGTCTTTAAACATTTGTGAAAACATTGCTCAATTCACTGTTGTTGGAGCTTAGTGGAATTCCCTACCCCACACCTCATCACTCTGGCCTATGTTGTTTTCTTCTGCCCTCATCCCTCTGGGCTGTAAGCTGTTAGATGGTTAAAAGAGGAAATAGCTTAACAGAGCTCAGTGCCTCAGGAATAATATTGCAAAGCTGATCAGTTTTTAATTATACATAACCAGTCTCTTTTAGCAAACAAACAACAAAACCAAAGTTGTGAATGACTTTAAAGAGTATTGCAGTGTTTAAAGGGTTCAAGTTGTATTCTCCAGCTTGCAAAGCAAGGCAATTATCTATGTAAACATGCAGCAAAACCAGTTGAAATGCATACCTGTTGAGGGAAAAAACTTAGCTATGAAAACTACCTGCAACAGGTATGCCCTTTTAACATGTTCCATTTGCATATTTTTGGAGATTAGCACTCCTAACTGTGCCTTTACAAAGATGAAATTTCCACTCATAATCTTCAGATGATTGTTCATATTAAGAAAAGTGATTAAATGCTTCCGAAGTAAAATTCCTTCAGTATATACAATTGCAAGCCATAGAGCAGCATTGTTAGTTGTATTCCTTGCTTTGACAAAAGTGTTCAAAATGTGTAGAATTGAGGGTGACTTTCATCTTCACTCTTTCACCAGTTTGTTCTTGCCATATTTTATAGTTTCTAGGCATTTGTCTAGTGCCATAGTTCTTTTTCTGATGAATGCATCATGTTACCTCCTTTGCCTAATCCCCCGTTCAGGCTGAACACTTGGGCAGGTCTCTCTCCATGACAGAAGCCCAAGAAGTTACAGTGGTCAGTAGGGAATTCTTCATGTAAATGCAGTTTGTCCTGAGGCTAACCTTATTGCTCACATCCTCTATCCAACAGAATGATGTGTTACACATTTATTTCCTGTGCTAAAACTTTAATTTTATGTAGTTTAGAATTTTCTTTGGAAAAATTAAAACACTTTCATTTATCACAGTTTAGTGTGTGAATCTTTGTACAGAAAAATGAAGATTACAGATCAATTACAAAGTGTGCATTATAACAAACTCCTGCAGAGGATGCTATTTAAAGAGGTGTTTAGAAGGCTGAAAGTAATGACGATTCAGATATTTGTGCAACATATGGATTGTTCTGGTGGATTATTTGTATAGCATGAAAAGTGTATTTATGTGTCTTACAGACGGGCCTGTGCCCTGATGAAGTTACAATCTAGGGCTCTGATATGCCTGTGGGCAACAAATTATAGGATCGGGGCCTGACTAGACAACATGCAAAGGGATGGGGCAGTAGAGTATGATTGTATGTTGAGGTATGATTGTTTGAATCTTTTTACATTTGTTTTGGATAACAGACTATTTTTGTTTTGACCGGAAAGCCAGTCAGACAATAAATAGTTAAACAACTGTTTGCTATGTTCCAAAAACGCTTGTGGTATACTGTTGACATCTTGTCTCTTCTTGTTTTATCTGTCCTTTCTATTTTATGATAGACAGTACAAATAGCAAAGAAAACACTTCAGCGTGTTTTCTCATATTGATGGGGATTTACCTTTCTCTGCACATCCTGATGTAACTACAAATTGCTAATGAGTCCACTAACCTTGTTAGAATGTCAGCCAGGTTTTTTTGTTTTACAGCAGTAAAAATTTCTGCAAATTCAGTTTTTGTATAAAATGGATTACTCCATTAAGTAGTCTGCTAATTGCTATATCCTGACTGTAAGTGGTGTTCCACTATGCAACCAATTCTAATATTTAACTTGATATTGTAGGATATGTTTTTAAGTCATTCTAAGTTGACCTTCTTAGTCTACTTAGCGGAAGTTAATAACATACCTTTGCAGAGAGAATGACTTTTGTCTCCAATAGTCACATTTTGTTTGCTTTCAGAAATAGACAGTATTCTCTTAAAACTCAATCTTTTCTTATTCTACTTTAAGAAATAGAATGACTTAGAAAAAGTGGGAGTATACATTTATGAACTGTGTTAAGTGTTTTATAGTGTGATATTGCTTGCACCATTTTTCTAGTATAATTTTTCAATCTTTGAGGTTTTTTTATGTGGAAATTTCAATATGGTCCTCTGGACAATTTCATGCTTTAACTTTAAAAACACTCAGCATGGGAGACACATGCACCCTGTCTTCCTGTGCTTAAAACACTGGATTTAACTTGGATTTATTCTTTACTTTTGCTAGAGGTAATTTGAATATGCTAATTTCATTTTTTGTCACTTGCAGTGATTTGAAGGAGGCCTTTGTCTAAAAGGCCTATTCCAGCATCTGTGCAGACTTTATATTCATGTAGAATAAACTGTAATTAACACAAGATACAGTCTTTCAAGACTCCTACCAAAATAAAAAGTACAGCTGAAAGTTCATAACAAAACAGTTGTGATGATACATGGAAAAGGTCACATTTATCTGCATAGCTTTTTTTTTTTTTTAAATAGGACTCATGATATAAAGGGAATAAACCCAGTATCAGCATGTAAAACAGCTAAAAACTGTCTTTCTGTAATATTATACTGGAGCTTCCTTTTGTTTTTTACAGGTTGGGGGGACCAGATCCTTTGGACTACGTTAGCATGTACAGGAACTTGGGAAACCCAGTGTTGAATGTACCTGAGCACTGGCATTATGTCAGCTTTGGGTTAAGCGACTTATATGGAGACAACAGAGTTCACGAGTGAGTGCCTTATGGATTCTATTGCTGCATGTTGTGCTTTGTATATGTTGTGGATAATAACAAGCAGGAGACAGTAAAATAGCATCTTTGTTTGTGGCTCAAACATACATATTTTTTGCTTTAGGAGTAAGGTCCTGCAAAGGGAATTGTGCAGCTCCTCATGAGTGCAGGAGTCTACCATGCAGTTCTCCTTGCAGGACCTGGGCCTACTTTAGAATGTCATTGGTTAACTTATATGTTTGATTTTCATTTGTGAGAAAATTCTTAATTTTTTTTCTTGATACTTGACATTCAAACTTTGTGTTCTGCTGTGATCCTCTTCAACCCTCACCAATTGCCTTTTAAGAATCTCTTTAAAACTGCTGTTGGAGTACCTTTCCTTGAGCTTGGAAGGCAACGTTAATGTCAGTGTGTGTGCATAGGAAACATTTGTAGACACTGGGCCCTCATCCCAATCACTATAAAAGTGCCGAGATACAGTAATAGAAGCATACAAATATAATCATTTGGTCTTTGGTCCCACTCTCCTAGTGTTGGGCTGCTTACACATAGAAACATTTTTCCTCTTCCTTCTTCTTTTTAGCTTCTGATATGTTGGATTGGCTTCTGTCAGGAATGTTGCATCGGGCTAAGAAAAGTCAGGCTAGATCTTATTCTGGTCTTTTCCTACAGGCATTGACTATTAACTACAGCTAGATCAAGCAACAGTAGCTGCTAAATATATGGGAAGTGGTTGCTAGGTCTTCTCTGAGTGGTGTATCTAGTCGTCTTATTAGCCAGGGGTGGTAAGAGCTTCTTGTTGTTGTTGTTGTTGCCAGCTGGCTTTTATGGAGCAGAGACAGTTGATGTAGTGAAACTGAATAGTAGTGCTTCACAGTTGAAGGGCAGTTGATTGGTATGGTTGGAGTCTAAACTAGCTCATCTAAATTTTACCTCCTCTTTCTTGCCCAGCTTAATCTTCAGACAGCTGTTTTTCACCCAGATGCTTTGTCTCGCAAAAGCAGGCACATAGTCAATTCCTTTAACTTCACCCATATCCACAAGGCAGCAGGCCAAGAGAGGAGGTGTTCACAGCCAGACATTTTAAGATCTTGCTGATGAATGTAATGTTGGTTGTCAGCAAAACTAATATCTTTCACAATCTGAATTTAGACAAAGTATCTGCATCACTGAGACCTGGCAGGAAACCTTGACTAGCCTGATACTGGCCCAATTGACCTTACTCTACTAGCTACTCAATAACAATGTAGGCTAAGAAGAAGGCAAGGGCAAATTAGGAGAAAGGGAAGGTGAGGTAGAGACTTGTTTTGCTCAGGTGCAGAAGGGACCATATACTGGACACACAAACCTTAACATGTTCTGCAGAGAGGTGGGTGAAATCTCAACCTTCTAGCAACTATTTCAGATCTGAGGTGCTTGAACTAACGGTCCCTAGATTTAAATGCCTTGGACTTTGTCTTGTTGCTGCTTGTTGTTTTGTCAGAGCCCAAGTCTGACCTTCAGAGCACATCTGTTTGCTCAAACTCCTGTCTGCAAGGGGTAGCAGTGATTAGGGTATGGAGTTGGGGTCCCTCCTGAAGATCTCTAATGGATAAATGCATTTATCCATCAAAAAGTAAATTATGTAAAGACATTACTCTCTTCAGCCTTAAACCTGACTTTAACACACACCCTATCTTCATTTAAACCAAGCTGATGTTCCTGAAATGTCAAATGCCATTTTTAGCCCCCAGTAGATAGTTTGTCCTAAACTTTCCAGAAGCAACCTAATAGATAGCATTCAGAATTTGAAGTAGGATTTCCCAAAAGTGAAACCTTCTAACTTTTTATCTTGTCAAATTAGTTGGCCTACAAATTCCAAATTTGTTGATCTCAGTGGAGAGATGTCTTTTGCTGGTTGTGGTGCAAGGGAATTATTGAGATATTCAGCTCCTGTGGGCCCGATGAAAGGTGATAGTCAGAGAGGTCAGCATCAAGTAGCTTTCAGTGGCTGCTGCTGGGTGTTGAAAATCTCTTTTGGTGTCTGGGCAAACATATAAACCTGGTATGCTGTAGTTCACTCTATATGCAATCTGTACAAATATAGTGGCGTCCCTGCCTTAAAGAGCCTCTCATTCTTTGGAAGTGGACTTACTGAAGTTCTTATGAAAATATCTTAAACAGAATTCCAGTCAGAGTCCTTCAAGAGGATAAAATGGTCACGTGGGAGAGATTGCCAGTATAGGGCAGAAGTAAAGTTGTTTGGATGACTTTCGCTGTTGCCATACAACCTTCTAGACCCTTTTTTAAGGTGAGCCTTGGAATAATACACTATAGACCAAATCCAAACCCAGTGAAATCGAATGGAATTTTCCACAGACTGCAGAGAGTATTGGATCTGACCTTATCGCAGCAGTCTAAGGTTTTTAAAATAAGTGTGCATTTTCATAACAACTCCCTGCTTAATCTGTTACAAAACATGCTGTCTTTTTCCTAAACGAAACCTAAACCAAAAGCCATGCAAGCCTTTAAATCTGTCTGCTTGTGACCTAGTGTAGCACACAACCTATCTCTCTAACAGACTTTTTTTTTTTAAATACTTCCATGTTATTCTGTACAATTTAGACCAATTATAATGCAATATAGCTGAAAGGTTTTTAGGAGTGAACCTAGCCTGAATTGGGGGCCTGCTATACGTGTATTAATAATGGAATAGCAAACACATGTTGCAAATAAAGTGAACATGTTGACTTTAATTTATATTTTTTAATAAGAACCTGAAAAGCCTGAAGTGTAGTTCTCCCTGTGCCTCCTTGCTGACAGATTTATTTTCAGTTAAAATAGCATTATTTCCTGCACTGCTTAAATATCGGTTATGCTCTGCTTAGAAAACAGGTCTGTTTTTAAGAGCCACAAAATAACATGGAAGAAATTGAAGGATTTCATGTGGGAGAACTTTTTTCATTTAAAAGGCACTCAGTGTTTCATGGTATAATGGTAACCATGACACCGGCTTTGGTGGCTTGATTGCCCTCAAAATCCTAAATTGTTACATTGTGACAGTGTTATGGAACCAGAGGTCTTTCATTGGGACTTCAGGCAAAACTATATTTATGGAAATTGTATTTCTAAATGGCTGTGCAGCACTACCTGAGCGGCAGCAGAAATCCCCTTCCTTGCCTTTTGAAAAGGTTTCTCCCACTTCTTTAACTTTCCCCCTGTATTTAAAATTGAGACTTGTTTGTAGCTTATTTCAGGAGAGGACCCCACTGCTGTAGGAAGAGGCAAATTCATGGAGTGTTGGAGAGTGCAGTTCTTTGTGGCTGTGTTATTTTGTGAAGTCTGTATATGGCATTAAAATGCCATAGTGGTAGTGGCTGGTGTATTTATAAATGTATAAGATTCAACCTGTCAAAGGTATCTGCAACTCTCTTAAAGATAGCCTTGGAAGGATGAGATTTGTATTGGTAAATGCTGGTAAACGTCCATTGCACCGTACATGCACAAACTGATGAAAACACATTTCCTCATCAATAATAATTGAAATTTACAAAGGCAAAGTAAGAAAAATGCTGCTGGGGGACTGAGTAGATTTTGATTTAAGGATATTTATTTTGTATAACGACGTGATGTTGACTCTTGTATTTTAACAGTTATAAAGCTTTAACTTTTTTAATCTCAATATCTGTCATTAAATTGTCTAACCCTTCCCCATTGTCTGATTCCCTCCATAATTTCCTGCAACTATGAAAACTTAAAAAATAAAAATGATTAAAAATAAACATTATTATCTGTACATTTTTTAAAAAAAGAAATAGTTCTGCCAAATCTATCTCAAGGTCACTAAAAATCTACATCTTACTCAGAGGAATAATCACCATTCCAAGAATTCTTCTACATTTTTGTAATACACTGCCATCTTTCTCTCTTTTATTTGCATTATAGTAGCACCTAAAGACCCAGCTAAGTTTAGGGCCCTGTTGGTGCCAGGTGCTGTGTATATACACAGTAAGAGAGAGGCCATGCCCCAAAGATCTTATAATCTAAATAGACACGACAGACAAAGGGTGGAAGAAAGAAAAGATTATCATTGTTTTACAAGCAGAGAGGTGGCTTGCCCCAGGTTACACAGTGAGTCTGTTGTGGAGTCATATCTTCCATTTCCCAGTCCTACAGCCCAGCTCAAGATCACCCTTACCCTCCTTTCAGGTGCCTTTTAACGATTGGGGGTATGATGCTATGCCCTGCTATAAAAACCTTGAGGGGGTTGAATAACTTCACTGGTATGAAATCTGCAAAGAAATAATATCAAGCCACAGCACAAAACGCAATTTATATCCAGACTGAATTGTTAAGATTTTTTTTTTATTTAATGGCTGCTGTTTCCAGAGGAGAAAACTCCAATACTGCTCTCATGTTCAGGTGTTTAAATACAAGTTCCTAAAAGTATGACATTTTTGTCCTGATCTACAGGCGGTGTGTGGGAGACAATTGCTGCAGCAAATTTGCGTAAAACAGAGGTGGAGGCAGCTGCAATGGGCTGTAATACAGATGCATGTCACCACCCACCAAGACAACAGGTCCTAGTTTGCAATGCTTCTTTCAATTTGAGTTACTCTCCACTCTTATCAAAAAGGGAGCATTGCATGCTAGGACATGTTGTCTCTGAAGGTGGCACCTCCCTATTAAAGGTAAGGGTATGTGCAAACCTTGTACGAACTCCATGGCCTGCACTCTAGTTGCTTATACAGACTGTGTGAATTGAAAGGGTGTTTGTTATGGCTATTAAAAGTGCAAAAACTGAAAGGGGTAACAATAAGGGATTGAGGAGGAGTAGAATTTTTCTTTAAAGCTCTTATTTAATTTGATGAGTTTTTGGTTTTGGTATCTTAAAAAGTTGGTATTTTGAAAGTCTTCTGTCAGTGAGAACTGTCTTCCCTTTGTGAATTTGCATGAATGCAGAGTATGGTAGTGCTGACAGATGTCACTTCAGTGGCACTCTTAGTTTTGTAATCCCTCATATACATTTTAAAGCCCACTGCCCTCAATTTGGCAGCACAGAATCTGAAATTTGGATACTAAAGGATCCCCAGGTGCTTTACAAACTACATGCATAAAGCATCACTGAAATATAACAAACTGTGAAGTGAGAATGTGCAGAGCTGTAGTTCTAAACTTCAGTGTCACCCCACCAACCTGGCATTCAGGCATGCTTCAGAAGGTAGGGTAATGGAACCAGAACAATGTTCTGGTATCGTCCGGCTCCACTATGCCACTCAGAATCTGACAGTTAGCATACTGAAATGTAGTGTAGATAAGGACCCTGGACCTTCTTTATTCCATGAAAAGCATTGTTAGATAAATGTTTAGAGCAGACAGGACACTAGGATTTTTTTTAGTTCTCATTTGGAAGATCCGCACACAAACTCTATGGAATTTATTGTATCTGCCTTGAAATCATGAAAAATCAAGTCAGTCTGATTGGGATTCAAGCCTGTGATTCCAGGAAAACTTGTATAAACAGTAAAATTTTTAGCTTCTGTGGCTGCAAAGATAACATTCCAAATATGTGAACGGAGTTTAACCAATGCAGACCCATTGGCCTGAGTCTGCAGTCAGCCTTTAAAAAACAGTTCAGATGTGCAACCTCCCTTCTGCCTCCCACTCATCCCACTAGGGTGTTAGCTCTCAAGTCAAAAGACACTTTAAATGTATGCACTGACTCTTTGGTAACCATTTTAGTGGATGGATCAGGGAAGGTGGTATGAGTTAAGAGCCAGGTGTTAGGGAAGGAAATGCAGACTGTCTGGAAGAGGGGGAGAGACAGAAAGCGGGGTGGGGAGAGCACAGAAATGTTGATGATTCTAAAGGTAGGCACACTTCCCAGTGAGTGTTGCCAAATGCAATAATAAAGTGAGACGGATATGTCAATTGTCAGCAATACCCATGGTATTGAATTAATTTTAATGATCTTTAGGGTCCGTTGTATTAAGTGAATGACTTATGTATTATTGTGGGCTGGGATTATATGTAACTTTTCGAGGGGAGAGTGTAACCCTTCCGTGCCTAGAGTAGCCACCAGAAAATGCCAAGGTCAGGGCAGGCTGCAAAAGGAGACCAGATTCTCCCAATACGGGTGGGTGACACTGAAGTCAGACTTCCCAACCAACCGCAAACAGTGCTTCTGATTTCCCACACTGGTTATCAAGAAGCCCAAAATACAAATACACACAGCCCCCTTTACTGCATTTCAGTCTTCGGCCCCCAATCAGCCACTAGGTCCAGTAAAGAGACCAGTTATTTAAACTCCATGCTCTTTACTAAAAAGGTTCCCCCTGACCCCAAAGGGTCAGCCACAGTACCAGATCAATATAAGTTTGGATCTTTACCCAAAACACTATGCTGCCAGCCAATCCTTTAGTAACTAAAACTAAAGGTTTATTATAAAAAGAAAGAAACCATAAGAGAAATGTTAAAGGATTAAAGCAATCAAATACATACAAATGATTTGAAAGTCCATATACCTTAGGTTTCTGGAAGAATTATGGAGTTTGCAGATTTGTATAGTCTCTCTGTTATACATCCAGTACTTGGATGGGTCTCAATCCTTTGTTTCACAGCTTCAGTTCAGTTGTAGATGAATTGGTCCAGAGGTAGGTTGGTAGCTGAAGCTGAATCCCGACTGAAGACAAAATGCCTTATATATCCTCTGGCCCCTCCATGCTGTTTTTGGAATTTTACAGGAACCAAAATGAAGTTCAGAGTCACATGAGCAAATCCTGGTGACTCATCAGGTATCCCTCTGGCTTTTCCCCCTGGGCCCCTTGCATCTGTGAATGTCTCAATGGGCCATTAAACAGGCTGTTGTTCTGTTGCCACCCTGTCTAGGGTGTGTTCCAGACAGCACAATTTGAAATATAGATATTTCAAACATATCCGTAACTTCCATTACACACATAACACATGAACATAAACATTATCATCTTACTTAGCACATTATAGCCTTTCTAACAGTACCTGACATGGCATATCTTACATGAATTATTATGATTTTGACATACTGATGTCAAACAATATCATAAATGCTCCCGCCCCGCAGTCCAGCTAGCGTGACAGAGAGATATGATAACTGTGAGACCTTGAGGTTCCAAAGACTAGATTGAACAACGTCAACCAAGAATGGACTTTTGGAACAAAAAATGTTGAGTGGTTTTCTTAGGGAATAACTATGGGTAGGTGACTGCAAATGTGCCACCTCTGGTTATGTAAAATCCCAGCCTTTTGAAGCTGTGCCTTCAGGAATGAGCCATTGTTTGCTGATCACCTGCTGCATGAGGTCAAGATCAAAGGCTCAAGCCGTATGAAGGAAAGACTGAACTATTCAGGGTTGTCCTGAGTCGGAGATAGTTATGAACCTGAAACCACAGGGAAAACCCAGTTGTGGGTTTTGTAGGGCTGACACCTACCAGAGTCTGAAGCTGGAGTTTGTGTGATCTCTGGTAAGCTTTTTAGCATGTGTGTAGGTTTTTGTGTGGTTTTTGTTGTTTTCTCTGTAATGCTTAAGAATAAATGTGCTTGCTGATGAAGAGCTGTGATAACTTGTAACTGCAGGCAGTATATTGTTCATAACTTTTGGAGAGAAAGCAAAGTACAGATGCTGGCTGGCCTTTTAGGCAGTCTGGCTTGCTGGGGATATTACAGTGTAGGTGGGGAGCTGTGCAGTCTGGAAACCCCACCCCTCAGTCAGGAGAGAGAGAGAGAGACATGCAGGTCTCTGCTCAAGAGGGATGGTGACTGAATAGCTCAGAGCCTAGAATGGGTGCCCTTGAGTGCCTATGGAGGGGATATACACATGCAGTTGCCCAGAACAGTAACACACCTCACTGGACAAATAAAAATTGTAGTTACTAAAAAACGTCCATTCCATATTCTGTCCTTGGTCTTTGTGCAAATGTGCTGTTGACATCACTGGGAAACCCATGGGGGACTGAAGGTGGCATGGAGTCCTGAATTTATACTCCAGCTCACCCCATAATAAAAAAATTAAATTCTGCCCTCCCCAATTAATGAATTTGACACTCCTGATCTGTGGCTTCATAATGTTCTCTCCACTGGAATTTCTGGGCACCAATTAAAAGAACAGCAGCTTTCCTATCCATTGTGGAACCAAATTCTCTGCTCCTTCCTATTAATAGCAGGAATAAAAACATTTTTGCGCTAGTTGGTGGCCTCCATTATTATAGCATGCCCTTGAGAAAGAGAGTTCTTTCATTATGCTTAGATTATCAAGACTCCAGTTACGCTGTGGTGATCAACAGAGAGGCCAAGATAGGCCCACTCTGCAGTAGTCAGCCTTGAGATGAGTAAAGTATTAGCCATTACTGCTTGGTGCATATTTGAGGAAGCTGCAGTTTCTTGGGTGGCAAAAAATGGAAGGTGTCTCTGACCAATGTGTTGAGATGTGTGTGTCGAAGAGCAGCAGCAAGGCCTAGTAAAATTCTAAAGACTCAATATTGCTCTGCCAGATTTCTGCCCATTCTGGTCCTGAACTGAGCTTTACCCAGTACATGCAAAAATGTATTTCTTCTGGGCATTGTCATCTGAGAGAGCATCTGCTACAAATGAGGGGAAAACGTAGAGCTGAGTATTAAGGTCAGCTGAAAGGAAAGAGCTTGAGCCAGCTATCCTAGTTTCATGTTAATGGGGGTGAAGGCAAGGCATCTGAGTTTGTGGAGGAGGGCATTTTACTTTGGAACTACCCCTCTCTGCCTTCGGCCTGTTTGTCTGTCAGATAAAAATGTATTGATCCTCAAAGTAAGGCTCCTTCTTTCATTCAGGATTTTGCCTGAAGGATGGGCTGAAGGCAAGGGAGCAGAGGGAAGGTAGAATCCATGTACCTAATCAATTGTCATTTTTATTCTTTGCAGTGTTTGCTTAGTTAAGCAAATCTGATACATCTGAAAAAATAATTAAACCAAGCATTACGCCTGCCATCACACACTCATAGATAACTCCTTCAAATACCTCACTGAGGTAATGCACGAGAGCTGTTCGACTTCCCATTCTGTTTTGGAGGTAGACCTCCCTTGAAGCTATGGTCACCATATGGAAACTCCCCTCCCCCCCAGTGTATTTGGTTTCAAAATGTCATTTGTTTGAGGTAGCTAGCACTGTTAATAATGCAGACGGCTTGGGCCACCTACAGAGAAGTCTGCCTTGTGCTGTTGTATGTGCGTGCACAGAGTCTGTGGAACTAAAGCACGTACTTATAATGTGGATTTGGTGAACTTTTTTGAAGTGTTGAGGGAAAATATAACAATTATAGCACAGTAGTTGAATTTATAAGGTGGTCTGTGTTCAATAAAATGAATGTAACTAGGTTCATAGCTGTGCATTTCTGGAGGCAAAGCCATCTCCCCAATCAGCTGCACATCTGCATGTGCATCTCGGTAGGACAAGCATCTTCTCTCAAGTGGAAAACATTTTCCTGACACACAATGAAGGGAGCTGAAGAAAGATGGCAAACTGCCTCAAGTGTTTGTTTGTTTGTTTGGTTCCCCTCCCTTCCCCACCTTAAAATTTAACTTGAATGTTTGTCAGCAGATCCTCTGCCTGTGTGTGCTCATTCAAAATACTTTTGAGGGACAAGGCTTCCTTCAGAGCCTATCAGTGCTTCTCCTTTGTCTGATAAGTCACTGGTGAATGAGGTGGGACAGCCTTAGTGCTCTGTCTCTACAGCATGCTCTGTCCCTCAGCCCATGGGAAGAGATTCGGAATCAAACTTCTTCAAATGACAGCTTTGAGTTTTAGGTCCAGTTGCATGTCAACTAGAAAAAGTTCAGTGGATTTGGAACGTGTTCAAGAAGACAATGCTTAGAGGATGTGTCGATTTCCATCAAAGATGTGAAGGGAAAATTTTTGGGGCAAGGAAGGGAGAGGGAGGGAGAACTAGGCATTCCGGGAGACAAATAACACAATAGGTGGAACACATTAATGAGTAATCTCCAAAGATGAGATCCAGTCATACTCATGAGTTGTGAAGCTGGATTCTCTTGGATGTTGACAGAGGAACAAGAATAAAATAAATAAATTAGGTTTATAGGAGTTTAAAAGGTAAAGTGGACCTAACAAGTTACTCAGCTTCCATTGCTGGACAGTGGTTAATATTAACTCTCCAGTTGTGTGGATGGGCTTGATTTGATATATACAAATGCCAGACAGGAAGGAAAGGCTCCTTACATATGGAGGAGGAAGTAAGAAATTTTTATTAAAGTGCAAAGGAAAAACAGACTGCCTTAACCTCACATCTCTTCTAAATGCCTCTGTCTGGTTAGTGGCAATAAACTGCACAAGATTCTGAGATGGTGTCTGCTGCTTATTTTTTCTTTGTAGTTCACGTTTTTAAAACACAGTGATCTTGTGAAAATATCCACCATTGCTCATAAGGGAAGGACATTTGTTGTAGGTGGGGGTAGTTTTCTCTTCTAGCTCCTCAAAATATGACTTTATTTTTGTGACAGCAGCTTCTCTATTCAAATGCTTTCTTTGTAATCCATCCTAAATAAGCCTGAGATGGCTTGGCGGCTTGGAAACTTGCTGCTCCCAACAGTATATTTGCTGAGCATTACTATAAGAATCACAGAATCTCTGTCAAAAAATTTTGCACTTACTCTGGTGCAGGCAGATAATTTTCTATTAGACATTCAAGGCCTGATTTTCTGTTACCCTGCGCCTTTAAGTTATTTATATCTGTGTAACGTGAAGGTGCAATTTGCCATACACCATTAGTTGTGTTGCACTCACTTTGCCCTGGTAAAAATGACTAAACAAAGTGTATGGTAACAGACACATCCAGTGTCTGATTCTCTGATCACAAGCGCTCTACGAACCCCCTCAAAAGGATACATTCTGATGAATAGACTACAGGCACTGTCCATGTAATGTAAGGCCTCATTTTAATGTGTTCTCTCCTCTAAAGTAAACCATGTCATAGAATCATAGAATATTAGAGTTCAAAGGGACCTCAGGAGGTCATCTAGTCCAAACCCCTGCTCAAAGCAGGACTAACCTCAGCTAAATCATCCCAGCCAGGGCTTTGTCAAGCTGCAGCTTAAAAATGTCTAAAGATGGAGATTCCAACACCTCCCTAGGTAACCCATTCCAGTGCTTCACCACCCTCCTAGTGAAAAAGGTTTTCCTAGTATCCAACCTAGACCTCCCCCACTGCAACTTGAGACCATTGCTCCTTGTTCTGTCATCTACTATCATTGAGAACAGCCTAGCTCCATCCTCCCTGGAACCCCCTTTCAGGTAGTTAAAGGCTGCTGTCAAATTCCCCCTCATTCTTCTCTTCTGCAGACTAAACAAGCCTTGTTCCCTCAGCCTCTCCTCATAAGTCTTGTGCTCCAGCCCCCTAATCATTTTTGTTGCCCTCCGCTGGACTCTCTCCAACTTGTCCACATCCTTTTTGTAGTGGGGGGCCCAAAAATGGACACAACTCCAAATGCGGCCTCACCAATGCCGAATAGAGGGGAATAATCACTTCCCTCGATCTGCTGGCAATGCTCCTACTAATGCAGCCCAATATGCTATTAGCCTTCTTGGCAACCAGGGCACACTGCTGACTCATATCCAGCTTCTTATCCACTGTAACTCCCAGATCGTTTTCTGCAGAACTGCTGCCTAGCTTGTCAGTCCCCAGTATGTAGCTGTGCATGGGATTCTTCTGTCCTAAGTGCAGGACTCTGCACTTGTCCTTGTTGAACCTCATCAGATTTCTTTTGGCCCAATCCTCCAATTTGTCTAGGTCATCTTTAATAAGATCCAGATCTTGCTAATACTTAAGCTTTTCTAGTTGTGTGGGCAGTCTTGCTCCAGTATCAAAGGGGAAATATATTTTGCTGTATCTATCTAGCAGCCTAAATAATGATGCTAACAAAGTAAATATTGCAATATTGATTCACACTTAATTTTTTGTTTTCTTTCCTTCTCAGAAGTATGGTAGAAACACAATTTTCCAGCTAAATCCCATGCTAGAATAGATGTTCCATTACTGCTTATTCTGTGTCATACGCCTGGCTTATAGCTTGATTTGAAAGAGATCTATATTGTACTTCAGTTTAATTTTCCAGTTACACTTTTTTTTTTTTGCAGTGACTAAATGCTTATCTATGCAGGGAATCCTACTGGCACTACTGTACCAGGGTAACTATACTGTCATAGCTGTTTTGATGTTACTGCCTGTGTAGGAACTCTTATTTGGAATAACAGTGGACTTTCTTTGGTTTAGTTTGTCAACATACTTATAATGATGCCAGTAAATTGCCCCATGTGGACAAGCCCTAAATTGATGTTTTCTACGTAGATTATTCCTCCACGAGGTAAACACACTCTGTAATCCAGTCATGATTATAGTTTTATGACAAAGGTTAGTGCATCTCTATGAAACTTCTCTATTTCTCTTTCAGCAAGCAACTGACTCTCTCCAAAACTAATAGTGCTTGGCAAAGAGACAAGGCTATTTTGTCTTGACTACAATCTTTGGATGAAGTCCTGACTCCATTAGAAATGTTTCCATTGACTTCTAGAGGCCAGGATTTTACCCTTTGTATGAAAACTCTCTCCTAAGGTTGGGGCACAAATAATGCACTGGGGACAGCTTTTCCAAAGCAGTAAGTACACTGCAGAATCCATGGCCCCTGAAAGCTTAAGAGTCACAAGAAGGATACATTTTCATGAGAAGTCTAAAATTTAAGGATAAAAATCAAGTTAATCTGTCACAGCTGTCTGAATTTCCCATCTGGCATTCTACTGTCATCATTGGTCTAATGATTTCTCTTTTCCTGCTCTAATGAGATCAAGGCTAAGGCAGGCGGTTCTTTCCTTGTTCAGTGTATAGACTCTTCTCTGGTGCTCATGGTTACATTTTCTGAGCAAAGCTTGCCACTATCCTGGCTGGTAAAGTGTTGTTATCCCAATCTTTACAGATGGGGAAACTGAAGCTCACATTAAGTGACTTGACCACAGTCGCTCAGGGTTCAGGAAATAGATGGTATGGTTGAGAATAAAGTCTATAATTGAATCCAAGTCAGTGCCTTAACAAGACTAACTTTTTTTGCTTTGAAGTAATTTTTCTTGATGATAATTAAGGATTTAGATTGAATCCAGGTGTGATGGTATGCAGAACCCCTGGGGTGGTCTGCGTGGTAGCTAGGATACCACTGAGCCCTCTGTCTGACCAGCTTGGGCTCCCTCTCACACTGTGATGCTGTGAAAAACCACAAACCTTTGATAGGTACTGCATTTACATAGCCCTCCATGGGCAGGGACCATACCCAGCTTAGTTCAATGAATGCTTTCCACCCACTCATGAACCAACAATAGAGAAACTCCAGCTGGCTCCTTAGCTCAGGACCACACTGTCTACCCAGTCAAAAAGCCTGACTAGTGGAGATCATTGTCCAGTCTGCCCTTCCCTCAAAGTGGAAGGAATGTGCACCAGCTTTTGTTACTGAGCTCTCTCATTACAAGAGGTAAATTGCTTTGCTCACCTATTCTCACCTCCTATTCAATGACTGTCATTAGCCCTCAAGTACCCGGCTTTCATCCACCTCCCCCATTGTTCTCTATGCGCTTGTATATCTGTTTCCTATTTATTGTATCATTCTACCTCTGCATCTGACGAAATGAGCTGAGTCTCACGAAAGCTTATGCCTACAAAATTAAATTTGTTAGGTCTTTAAAGTGCCACAGAACTCTCATTGTTTTTGTTACTGAGCAGTTTGTCTAAACGCTTCACTCAAAAACCTACTGGTTAGGATAAAACTATTAAGCAAGTTTATTAACTACAGAAAAATAAATTTTAAGTGATTAGAAGTGGCAAGTGTAAAGAGATTAAAAGAAGTTACCAAATGAAATAAACGTAAGATTGCAGTCTAAATTCTACACACTAACAAGCTCTTGTATTAGCAATGTCTCACCCTTGTTAACTGTTACAAGCACTTTCTTAAACACAGGCTGAGCAATCTTCCCTGCCTGGGACTCCTCTCCTCCTCTCCCCCCCCCCCCCCCAAAAAAAAAAAAAAAAGTCCTTTTTGTCTTCCAGATGACCCTTCAGGTGTTCAGTTGAATGGGAATGGAGCCAAGCTATGATGTCTTTCCCCTTCTTTTGTAGTCCATTCTAACTTGCTGAAATAGTCCATGCATGTGATGTGGGGGCTGTTCCCCACTGGTCAATTAGTATCCCATTGTGTATGTGCTTTCTTGGTGAAGTCTTCAGGAGTGGGGGTTGAGAGAGCGGATCCTCCTTGGTGGTTCGTTAACATGTCTGGCCATTACATTGTTGTACCTGAATAGCTGATTTAGGTGTTTCCCACCTCATAACATGTTCTAGTCACATTTACAACAATATTTTATAACTTCACACACTATGGTACCATGTACAATCCAACAGTTCGCTACAGACGTCAGTGGGAGTCGAGCCTGGGATTGTTTGAACATGGAGGTCCCAAGAGTTTGCAACATCTGTGTTTGCTGGCAGAGAAGCCCCATTATGTCCTGGTGCATTTCCCTCTCCTTATCCTGCTGGGGCTCCTGGCCATTTCTTCTGTCTGCTCATTCTTCTCCAGGCTGTCTGCAACATTTACCCTCTGGGCTCTTTGCTCATGGTCTGAGACAGCACTTGCTTGTAGGATTTCACTGAACGTGTCATCTCAAATCCTCTTCTTTCTGCTCCTGTCAGGCTCAGGTGTTTCACGGGTGTGGAGAGGGAACCCTTCAAGGCCTCAATGGCAGCAGCTACAGCTAAAACACACAGAGGTACTATTGTCACTATAGTCACAATAGAAAGCGAAAGTTAGGATTTAGAACGGTTTTCCCTTGCTTCCCTAAAGTTTTAAACCAGACTTGTTTATTGATACTTCTGCTTCAGAGGGTTTGTGCACGGCACAATCACGGTACCAGCCACGGTGAGTATGGTCCACCCGAGGCCAGAGAAATGAGGAGAGAATTGCTCAGTTGCAAGAAACTGAATGTAGGGCAATGGCACTGAATACGGGCACCGTTTTCCCCAGCGATGGTGATTTCAGCTGCTATTTCACTGCAGGGTAACACAGGCACAGAGATCACAGCTGCGGCTGGTGACCTGAAACTGCCCAGGCCCGTATGCAGTCAACCTGTTTCCTGCAATGGTGCCTGTTGAAGTTATCAGCGACTGGCGAGGGGAAGAGTCCTGCCATGGAGGAAGAAATAAGGCTGCCGTCCCTAGAAACCTTTGGGAGAGGACTGCAGAATATCTCCAGGAAAGTTTTGTTGAGATCTCTTAGGATTCATACTTAAACAAACTGCTCCGCATGCCCCTCCCCCCATAACTATATAGGGGAATGAAAAGCCAATAGCTCTACTTCTCTTTGTAATACCGCTGCCGCTTCTAGTATGAGCCAATTAATGACAAGTCAGTAGCTGTGTCCTGTAAAGCTGGGGCCATGATCAGTCCATCAGTGTGATGGGAAGTACGCTTACACACTTACCTTCCCCTGCATTGGGTTTGCCCCTACTCGACGACCAGGACTGACTGGACTGCAGCAGAGTGTCAAACAGGTCCTGGCTCTTGGCATAGCTGGACCCTCCCTGGGCTCATCTCCCCCATTCTCCTCCTCTTCTTTGTCATCACTGTTCAATGCCAGGGATCTGTGTCTCATGCTCCTGGGAGGTATTTCCAGTGGTCTGTCGGGTGTGGTGGGGTCTCCGCCAAGTCTGGCATGCAGCTCTTTGCTAAAGTGGCAGGTCTGCGGCTCTGCACTGGATCGAGCATTGGCCTCCCTGGCCTTCTGGTATGCCTGCTGCAGTTCTATGGCTTTCATGTGTTGCTGCTGCTGGTCCCTGTCATACCCCTTCTCCTGCACCCCCCATGCAATCTGCTCATTGATGTCCAAGTTTCTACATCAGGTCTGTAGCTTGTATCAACCTCAGTACATTGACCATGGCTCAGTGCTGCTCAAGGAGATGGTGTTATTGCATTGCTGTAATGCATCCCTGCAGTTGTCTCAATGTGACACAAATTTAAATGTAGACATATGCACAACTAGGTTGACCCAAGGCAGCTTACATCAACCTAACTTTGCAGGTCGAGCTAAGGCCTGGACTATATTATCTGTGTCACTCAGGGCTGTGAAGATTTCAGGCTGTGAGCACTGTAGCTAGGTCGACCTGACCCTGATGTAGTTGCTGCAAAGTTGATGGAGTGATTCTTCAGTTGACGTAGCTACTGCCTCTCAGAGAGGTGGATTACCTGCATCCACAGAAAAACCCCTTCTGTCACTGTCGGAAGTGTCTGCAGTGTGGCAAT
Organism: Emydura macquarii macquarii; assembly: GCF_026122565.2. NCBI lineage: Eukaryota > Metazoa > Chordata > Testudines > Chelidae > Emydura > Emydura macquarii. The sequence goes on along the minus strand of NW_027133829.1, from coordinate 9,530,007 downwards.
AGGGCAACCCAGTGAGTCCAGCACTGTAACTGCACAGGTGTAGCGGTGATAGTTTAGACACACTCGTGGATTGGCCAAGCAGTACACAGAATTCAGTTCTTTTTCAGAGATTGTGATGGCTCTTAAAAGAGTCTTTGGGTTCTCTCATCATCCATAGAGGGAAACTTGAATTCCAAGGTCTGGTCCAATTGGGAACCTATGTACGCAGCCATGTAAACTTATTGGTGGACACCCCCTGCCTCTGATGCGTCTACCATTCAAACCATTCAATGCAACTACAACTCACTGAATGCAGCTGCAGTGTATGTGGATAATTCCCAGCTCCAGAGGGACAGAGTCAAGGTTACATGGGCTGTACCTTAATGCTCTATTTCCTGGTTTTTGAATTGTGTTGAACTTGATGTCATGGAAGAACACGAGCTATCACTAGGACTCTTTAACCCTGCACTATCAAAGGTTTTTGCCATTTAATTACTTAGTATGGTAAGGAAAGCACTTACAAATTTGGGTGCCTAAAATTGGACATCTAAATGCCTAATTTGGGCACCAAAAAGGTGGCCAGCCTCTCAAAGGTGGGCACCCAGCACTTCCATTGACACTTAAAAATATCCAATATGCTTCATGTGCCTATGGTTGTTGGAAAAAATTGATACATTATGACTGTGTAAATAATATCAAAATTCATGGACAGAGAAAGTTATGCGTGCAATTAACTTCATGTTTTAAATGTGTAGCCTGAATGCTTTTTAAAAAGAAAGTTGCTTTTACCCATTGTATCAACGTTTAGTATCCTATTTCTGGTTGTTAGCAGAAAAAATGCATCTGCAACCTTCTGTGCAAGATTGCTAGCAGCTGAGTTTTGAGGAAAAAATCAGCAGCGAAATGTGTGTAATTAATAGAAAATAGATGACAGAGTGGAACTTGCACTGAAGTCTTTTTTCCATAGAATAACTTCACTTTCTAAATGGTGGTTTGTTGTTACCAGAAGTACCCTTTGTATGTGGCTCTGCACTGAAACAATTTATGAATCTTGTTCTAGTGCTGTCTGAATGAACGGGTTAGCTGTCAATTCACTAAGCAGATTCTACTCAAATATTTCAGTCAGTCTTTAAAAAATGCTTTTTGAATGCTTTTGCATGTTTTGCACTTGGAATAATTTTATGAAAACCATTTAACTTGCAGCAAGGCTGTTTATAAAAGGCTTCCCTGACATTTATTGCAAATTGAAGAGCATTTTAGCGACTTTAAACGTGCCCTTACTCTTTGAAATGGTTTCTTAAGCACAGACTGGGGTAGTAGGAAAAGTCTAAATGCAAGGCATTGTTTGTCATCTGATCTTTGCAACAGTATGGTTTAGGTTAAACCAAATCCTTATGAGTGAATTTTAGCACTCTTTTCCCTCGGATTAGCTGTGACGTTTCTGTTGATATTAGGGTAGTAAGTCCAGTAAAAATTCAGAAGCATAGATTTTTGGTTGTATGAGTTTGTGGAATTTCCCATTGAAGGTTATGGAAAGATTCCCTTCTGATGTCCAGATAAATTTCATATTTCAGTGCAGTCAGTTGTGTATTCATAAAATAAATGGTAATTTTTCTGCTTTATAAAAATACTGCATTTAGGGGCAATACGAGAATTGCGTTCAAATAAGTAGTTTGGCCATGTTAGTGACTCTTGATGCTTAAGTCTTTGAGATGGGGTTGTTGTATGTGTTCATAGGAAATCTGTTCAGAAGGGCAGGGCTTTGCTTCTCAGAATCTTGACAAGTTTTTCAAATCAGTTTTCTGAGCTATTCTACAGCTGCATTTTCAAAACAAAATCTCACTTCCTGATTTAGGCAAGATGGGCTGGGGTAGCTTTTTACCTTTGGAATGTGTATTTATTTTAGTGTATATCACTTCCTGTGGAAGAGCATCATACAGCGTGCCTCCGTGGTTTTATTTAAGGAGGGTCACCCTCTGAATAAGAGCAATTGTGTTAGCAAATCCGCTCTTGCCCAATATTTTACTGAGAATGAAGACTGTCAGATGGTCTTTAACTGAGATACAGTAGAACCTCAATGATACGAACATCAGAATTACAGACTGACTGGTCAACTGAACGCTCTGTGAAACCAGAAGTAAGCAATCAGGCAGCAGCAGAATGGGGGTGGGGGGGAAGAAAGCAAATTCTGTACTGTGCCTGTATTGCATCTTAAAGGTTGGCATGCAGAACAGAAGCAGCCTGGGGTCTGTGCTGTTTCCTGTAAGCCAAGGGTGCTGTTTCATACACCTCCTCTCTTCTTCTTTCCCTCTCCCCCCCCACTGCACCCCACTGGGAGGAGGAAGCTGTTTTCACCACCACTTCCTGTCAGGAGGGGGACAAGCTCAAAAGCTAGCTGCCACAGGGACTACTGAGCTGCTGCTGTTGCAGCCAAAATCTGGCCAGGAGCTAGAGTGGAGGAGCTGCACTCTGGAGGAGTTTTAAAGGACCACAGCCTATGCACTGATGTGGCCCAAGTTTTCCCATGGCTGCACTTCTGGATCCTGCCAGCACCTCTCAGAGTGCAAGGGGCAGGGGAGCGAGGGGCACTGGCAGTGGGCTGGCACCAACCCCTTGCCACCTGCTGCCTCACTGGAGTCTGGCGAACAGTGCACAGAGCAGAGCAAACCCTGGCGAGAGGCGGCTGAGGCTCCCCCCCAGTTCAGCCCAAAGGCAAGAAACAGGAATAGGGCAGGGAGCTGCTTGCAAACCAGGCAGTGCTGCCAGGTGCCACCTTTGCGGAGATCTCTCCCAGCCTCAGCTGGAAGACACTGACTGCAGGGTGCTGTACCATCATGTTTTGTTCAGCGTTACGAACGTTTCAGAGTTACAAACAACCTCCATTCCTGAGGTGTTCGTATCGTTGAGGTTCTGCTATACAGCTACATAGCCAACATGGGTCCTTAAATTTTTTTTTTAAAAAATAGCCTTTTATTATTACTATTAACTTGGCATAAATGGTTAAATGCAAATAAGAGGTCTAAAACTTTGGATTTCACACAGCTTGGGACTGTGGATCAAGACAGGTTAATGTCACTTTCTGGTTCACATTTACTAGCACAACACTTCCTTTGATTTTGGTTTTTTGTTTTTTGTTTTTTTTAAAAACTGTTTAACAAAAGTAAGACTTACACTGGCACATCAGAAAAATCTTCATTTTAATGTCAGATTTATCTTTTGTAAAATGTATTAACATAATAAGAATTTGGAGTTTAAAATACTTTGGTCCGATTCTGCTTTTGTTGACTTAACTGGGAGCTGAACTGAACCCCTTGTCAATAGCCTTGTAATTTAGCTAACTTCTTGAATGAATAACTAAAATCCTTTGAAAATTACAGACTAATAGTAATTAATACTTACAGAGGCAACAGGGTAGGTAGGCAATTACTGTTCGCTTCTAGGGCTGAGTTTGGAACACTTTTGGCTCTGCACAGGAAGTAATAGAAGCTGTTGCTTATGTCAGACTCATGGGGGCTCTGCCTAGGTATTTGTATAGTCCTCAATGCCATAGTATCTGAGTTTTTCACAATTATAAGTAAGATTTAATCCTTGCAACATTTCTGTGAGGTAGGGAAGTACTGTTGCCATTTTACAGAGGAAAACTGAGGCACAGGATAGCTGAAATGACTTGCCCAAGGTCAGACAGGAAGTCCATGGCGAAGCTGGAAATTGAACCCAGGGCTTCTGAGTCAACAGCTAGTGCCCTATCTGCTAGCTCAGCTTTTTTGGGAAAGACTCTCATCCTATTGTTGAGGCCATAAATGGTTATTTAGAACTGTTCTGTAACTTCTGAAAGTGAAGTTATAGTTAAACTAAAAAATTTTTTCATTTACACTCTGTTGTGGCTGTAGTCAGCATTTCCACTTGTAAACTCCTGTTTTCAGGGATTCATACACCTAATATGTTTATACACTCACTCTCAAAAGTAAACACCCAGTACACTCTGCTACATGTCCAAGAGTGTGTATCTTTCTCACGTAGCTTTTAAAAGAAGACTCTTCGAAATGCTGCCATCTTGCACTGGAATGAAAAAAAGCTTTTCTTGTTTCTTGCTAAAGTGAGAACATAAGCACTTTGGCAAGCAGCTTTGATTTAAACTAAAAAGCCTCCAGTTTTCAGAGCTGATTTAATGCAGAGGGCTAGTTTGGCTTTTGATCCTCTTAAAGCTGGGTTATTTAATGTGAAAAACACCCTGGGTACTCCGTTGAGGAGGGAAGCAGCTTTTCAGTTCTCTGTGTGTGGCTTCTGGAGAGGTCCTGGCAGAGCAGTGAGTGGCGGGGGGCTCAGGGAAGCTGGCTATGCTGATCTATAAATAAAGGGGCCTCTATTTCTTTGGATTCCTTTGCTGGAACTAAATGTCATGATCAGTGAAACTCTTACCTCATTAAAAGAGCAAGCCAAACTTTTGCAGCGTATGTGAAAAATGTAGTCTGTTCCATTGGTCTGATTTGCTGAACAGATAAAGGGAGTTCTTAACCAAAGAATGGCATATAGCGTATGATCCTGGCTTTAAAAAGATTTAGTTTTATTCATATGACAAAATAAGGTTTTACTATTAAATATGGGGTTGGATTTGACTTGGCAGATTCCAGAACCTTCCATTACTGTTGTTGTTAAAATATGAAACTGTCTGATGTATGCCAGTGGTGCTAGCCAGTGGACAATGTAGCAAGCCAAGAATTCCCCCGTCAATGTCTGTTTTTGTGAAAATATGACGAGCTGAATGCTTACGAATCAGGACAGTTGTAACAGTAATAGGCTTCTTTTATTGGAAGAGGCAAAAATAACGGGATGTACCTAGAGGGTTTTTTTCCTATCCAATATCTCTGGAATTTGGGACAAGTATAAATTTTTCGGTAAAATATCTTTCACTCAGTAGTGCATAGTTCAGCACTAACAAGGAATAAACCAAACTATGTGAGGTATTCAGGTCTGTTAGTATAGAAACTTAATGCTGTATTGCAACTCTCAATTTATGTATCTGGGGGCTATTGATAGGTACAAAATGTTGGTTCTGTGTTCCTACACCATTCCACACACACATCTGCAGTGTTTAATTTCTAAATGTTGCTCAGACTAGAACTTTAATGTTACAGTAAATCTGAAATATGCTTTCAAACCAATGTGTAGGGATTCCCCTAATGATGGAGTATAAAGAAATTAATAGAACTACAGTGTTGGTACAGTGAGCTGAGTTTCAAATCTTCTGTAGTAAAGGAATAATGTCCTGTCAATTTCATCTTGCTGTCTCACACACATGAACTTTGTTTGAGGGGCAAAAATGGTGAATTCTTCAAATGTGTTAGCTCAGTCGTTAGCTTAATGTTGTTGAAAAACCCTGGAAAGGTTCAGACTGACATGTTTGAAGCCGTGTTAGCTGGTTGTACTGTAATTCAATTGAGAAATGTAGTGTTTGCCTGTCAAGACATACCCATGGAGAGAGAAACTGGGGGGAGGAATAGGTTATGAAAATGATAGAGGAGTTGGAGAAAATAAACCAGTAGAAAACAAATGAGGCTGTTGATCTCCCCCTCTAATGTTGTCTCCGATTCTCACTGAATTCAGAATTTATCCCTGGTTGCTTTCTGGTTGAATTGGACTCCTGTTAGTCATGGTAATGGGACAGTCACTGGTTGAGGAGAAAATTAACTTCTTAAGTAGTGTAGCTGGATCTCAGTGTCTACAGTATTTAAGCACTTTTGCTTATTATGGGCATTTATAGCAACTACTGTGACTACACCAGGTTTATTTAGAATTTTATTTGGGAATGTGATTCATAGGAGAGTAAAAGTAGCAGTTTTGACTTTATTTAGGATTATCAGCCATTTTATCAAAGTGGTTTGCTGTTCAAAATACATGGATGTTTTTCCTAATTTATATTTTGTCAGTTAAACAAGATTGGCTTATTTCTGTAAAATAAACTGAGATTTCACTTACACAAAATTGTTAATAAGTCTGTAGTATGCTCAGTAAATATGAATGGGTTTTATCAAAATCATAGATTGGCTTCTGAAATTACACATTGATCAGGATTAATTTTTTAAACAAATTACAGAGCTAAAAGTAGAAAGTTTGAGATTAAAGAGTTGCTCTTCATAAATTGTTATTGCCAGTGGATGTTAATAGAACACATCTGTTCCATTTCAGTATAATATGTCTCTTCAGTGGCCACTTGTCAAGTATATAACAATTTGAATCAGACCTTCAAATGCTATCTCTGTTACAGCTGACACAGTTTATTTAATGGAATAAAGATATATGCAAATAGTCATCTTTCTTAGTAATCGAATGCTTTATTTAAAGAATTGAATGCTCAGAGTTAAGAAATGAGAACTTGAGAACCATCCATGTTAAGTCTTATGAGCTGTCAATTTTTGCAAAAAGAGAGTGTTTCCTAAAGTAAATAACTCATAACTGTTGAATGTGTATGACTGAACTTTCATCTAAAGTTTAGGTTTTTTAAAAGACCTAAAATAGGGATAATCTACCTCTCAGAATAAAATTTGGGGAGGAAGGAGGATTTGTTCTCCTAGTCAAATGAATAATGTTGATTGATTATTCATGTTTTCTAGTAACTAGCCTTGAATAACTTTTAGTAAGGTTGATAATTATCCTGTAAAATTACCTAGTAGTAAAATTGATTGCCAGTATTACCACTGGAAGGTAACAGTTGGGTTGGTAGCCTACACTAGTCTCCCAAACAGTCCCCTTTGTATAGACTTTATAGCCACACATCTGAACACTTTAATTACTGAATAACTTGTTCACATATTATTTTACGGCACGTCTGAACTTTTGATAAACAATTATTTGTAGATAGAATGATGCACTTCACTTTATAGCAGCTTTTTAAAGATAAGCAACTGACTCACATACTTCAAAGTATATATTTAGATATCATGTACTGGGAAGATAATCCTGCAATGATCCATCTTGCTTTGAGAATTTTGACTGTAAGATCAGTTTGAAATTTCAGCACCAACTTGATTTTTTTAAATACATTTTAAAGTAATCTTCAGTTGCTGATATATTACTTTTAAAAGGTACTGTATCCTGGAATTAAAAAAAAATCCTTTAAAAAAATTATAGTAATTTTTCTACTCTTTCCTCTTATAAGGGTTTCTTCTGTAAATTTCTCCTTTGCTAACTGATACATGGAAGCATTGAAGTGTTTTAAAACACAAGTGCTGTCAAATGTGCAAAAGTAAACTGGTAAAAAAAAGTGTGAGCATTTGTATAACTGTGGGTGCTACATCTAATCATAGAAGAAACCAAATTTTCAGGCAAAAATTAGACTTTCCAGCTGATTATCTCTTAAGAGCTTTGCACTACTCCCATTTCATGCTCTAACATGCAAAGTCATCTCTTTGCTTGCCAGGGAGCTTCCTTGAATACACAAGTAGCAAACATTCATCATGATAAAATATGCTTGTTTCAGTAGTCATGATAACAGATCATAAGATTACTCTATTCCAATCGGGTCATCAGGTTCCAGTGCTTGCTAGGAATGTATAGATGTATTTTAAGTTTCCAGTTGTCTAGAACTAGAGCGAGAACAAATGAGCGAAGAACCCAGTTATGAAACCTTACACAGGTTGGTGAGCACTCACACAAGTAGTCCAATGCCTCCTGTGGAACTCTTTATGTAAGTGGTCACCGGCTTGAGAGAGGGTTCTGCATCTAGCCCTAAAACAATAAATATGGTCATTCAGATGATCACATTATATGGTAGCTTCAAGTGATTGAATGTGACAGTTGATGTAAGGCCTGGAAGTGGCCTCGAAGAGAATGTTCTTCATAGCTAGGACAGTGTGATGCTTCTTGGGGATACTCAGGGTTGCGAGGCACCTCACTTCCACCTGCCCTAGTGTGAGGAAGCTTTGTCTATGCCTGCTGTGCATCAGACCCCCAACTGCACTAGCCATGGGCAACACAAACCTTCCCCTCTAGGCCTCAGAGGCCCCGCTGACATTCTACAAGTTAGCAATTAGCACACCCGAGCCCTCCGAGCATCTCCCTGGAATGTCCAGCCACTGGTCCACTGGACACTCACAGTGTTCACAGATTTCTTGCTTCCAAATGGTGCCTCCTCCTCAAAGGAAACCTGCCCAACACTTTCTAAAGGAGACCCTGGGTGCTTAAATTCATTACTCTGCTAGGCACCAAAAATCATAGACTGAACAGAGACTGGATTTAGGGAACAACAGTCTGTAACCCACTAACAACTCTTTTTGTCCTATGACTGCAGAGGTGTTAATGGGCCACTCTGCCTTGTATGGTCTCTTAGGATACCTGCTAACTACTTATGCTAAGCATACCTTATGTTTTGCTGTGACACCGTGAGTTCCTTCCCAGACCTGAAGAAGAGCTCTCTCTGGCTCGAAAGCTTGTCCATCTCACCAACAAAAGTTGGTCTGTCTAATAAAAGATATTACCCTATCCGCTTTTCCTCCCTAAAGCAGCCTTTTTGGTTGGTCCTCATAAGTGGTCACTTAAGATATGCTTCACTAATCAGAATTCCACTTCATCATCCCAAACGGTCTGGTTAACCAATAAGCACTTCCATGGCTTATCTACAGTCTGTAATTATGCATTTATTGTGGCTTGTTACTACAAGATACATTAGCTTCTTGGAGTTATGTATTTACACCCCTTGACTAGCCTTTCTTGGATACTAGGTCTCTCCTATTTGTAGCAGATACGCTTTTTCTCTAGGCCAGTGATTCTCAAATTCTTCATATTGTGGAGTGTGTTAAGAAATCAAGATGCAAATGAATGTGTTTGATTGTGTTGGGTTGAGACCCTTAGTTAGGTATCTAATTTTTTATCTTTTCTATGTTTCTTTTCTCCCCTGTGCTTAGTCTTTCAATACCTTCTTCCATTGTCTGCAATCACAGGTACTCTAATCTCTTTAGGTTATTTGCCGCTTCTCCAGTTTCATCATCTGCAAATTGGATCAAACTTGCATCAAAGAAACCCCAACAAAGATAGTTATGATTACACTTGGAAGGATTTGATTTTTATCTCTAAATGTGAATAAATGTCAATTTCACCATACAACAAACCCATGAAAAAATATTTCCATCGATAATTGAAATTTACAGATAGGCAAAGAAAGAAACTTAAGACTGTTTGAGAACTTATTGGAGTTTAATTTAAGGATATTTAACTTGTATATTTTGCTGTGATGTTAACAATTTGTGTTTTTAATGGTTATAAAGCTGACTTTTTAAATCTCAACATCTACTGTCATTAAATAATTGCCTGGTCCCCCTATTGTTTGACTCCCCTGTAATTTCCTGTAATAGAAAAAAAGTGCTTAAAAATAAAAATCAGTATTGTCTGTTGCAATTACAAAAAAATAAATATAGAATTCTGCCAAGCCTAATTATGATGCATCTATGAAGAATACCCAGTAGTACTTGGGTTTTTGTTTGGTCAGTCTCAAAACCCTGCAAGCTGTTGTCCAGGCCAGAATTTCTAGGAAGCATCTCTATGTGAAGACACAAATTCTTTGCCATTATGGCAGCTCTTCTGGCACCTGGAAGTGCCCTGTGCACTACTGGTGGTCCGTGCATCACAACTGGGAAATGTTCTAGTGAACTTTTGACTGCCCTGTTTGATTATCTGTAGTATAAATAGAATGTTAACACTTTCTGTATTATATCTTTCCTGGATCCAGATCACTTGCTGATGTCTATGAAATGGTTTTCCGTGGATTTTGCCAGTTACCATAAAGGTTCTTGCAAATTTATGCAACTTACAAAATGGTACTGGCTTATGAAATGTGGTTTCTGTAGGAAGCCTCTATTCTATCTATAAATCCATTTTTCTTAAGCCTGGTTTGAACTTCATGGCATAGCCATAACAAGCAAGGGATGTGATGGCATTAGTATAAAGGAGACAAATGTCACTAACTGCTCTCAAACTTTGTCGACTTAAATATTTGTACACATGGCTTACAAATTTCACAGACAAGTCTGATGTTTTGTCGGTCTTCAGAGTCTGGGAGAGCAGATATTTTCCTTTCTGTATGAATGTAGAACTCAAAGTGGAGGGACTAGTGGCATTAAAGCCAGAAATAGCCCTGGACAGTCTTGCTTACTCCTCAGACTTGACCTCCCTACCTCTGCCAATGTGGCCTTACTCTCCTGAGTAGAGCTTGCCAAATAAGGCTGACATCTAACTCCTACAGAAGTAAATGGCCAAGCATTCACACTGTTTCTTCCGTAATCAGTTTCCTATATAACATTTTCAGTGCTGCCTACCTTATCTGGATACTCTGGACAAAATGTACCTCTTGTGCTAGTTCCAGTAGAACGCTGACATCCACAACACACATTGAAGTAGTTGAAGGGATTAAATCAGTGTTTCTAGTAAGACATTTTTAATCTTTTTCCACTTTTTCTGCTGACTTCACCCAGTACAGAATACTCCCTGCCATGTACCAAAATATTGTTTATATTTTTTTATTTTTGAATTATTTTATTCAGAAACTAGCCAGCTAATCTAATGATTCTGTGCTATTTTGATGCATATAGATTGAAACACAACTGGAGAAGCATTTAAACTCCTCATTCTTCCTAGGATGGAAAAAAATGGCACAATCTCTTGAAAACCAGTGCACCATAAATCATCTGATTCTCATATCTACCTAACCCTTAGATCTACCCTTGTAAAGGTGAAGTGTGTGACCCTTTTACTTTTCTTTCCCTCCAGATTTACAGGAACGGATGGGCCAAGTGGTTTTGGATTCGAGTTGACGTTTCGATTAAAGAGAGAAACGGGCGAGTCAGCACCACCTACATGGCCGGCAGAGTTAATGCAAGGCTTAGCCAGATATGTCTTCCAGTCAGGTACCGTGACATTAAACAATTGTTTCCTTGTTTTCTATCACTCTAAATCTGATGGATTATGTGAACGTTATGGTGGTAGATTTGAATCTTGTATGTATTCATTTAAATCTCAACCCTTTTAGTCTTGATCTGTCTTGTATGAAAGTGCTATTTGGTCAAAATAAATGTATTGCTTTCACCAGCCCAACTTTCTGATTGGTAGATCTCTGCACTATTGTATAGGTGATCTAGATCCCCCTGCCATAAGATGCTTGGAGGTACAGAATGGTTAGGTCTTGATAGGAAAGGTAGTCTTTGGGCTTATGTGGCAGTGACCCCTCAAGAGAAATGAGGTGCTGCTTAATGGTGGAAGAAGATGGATGTGATATGGGGTCTTAATGAGGTGGGGATTAAATCTGAGACAAATGGAAATCCTCAGGACTGTGTCAGTGATATAGAAGACCTCTGGGAAACGTCAACTTTCCTGTGTTGTACAAAATAACAGAATTTCAGAAAATGGCCTACAGGGTGGAGTACCAGTTCATATTGTGTTTATACATGCGATTCTGTGGAGTGATTGTGCATACAGTGTACTTGAAAGCTGACCTTAATTGTCACAAATTACAAGATCTGAATGAAAATATTTGAATGCCTTTTAATCCAGTTTTTGGGTTCTTTATAGTTAAAGAAGGTTCCTAAATCAATGATTACCAAGCAGCTAAGCATGCACAGATTTGTAACAGTTTTTCTGCCAGTTAAAAAATTGCTCAGTAACTTCTCTGATTCTGTGCTGTTTTTTCAGTCAGATGACTGACTTTTAAATTGGAGGGGCCCAGAAAAAACATGGACACTGTCAGCTCCATTGCTGCTGATCATAAATGCCTCCCCTCTGCACTCAGTAGCAGCACTGACAAGGTCACTTTCTTTCAAATGCTGACTCAGCAGAATAATCTACCTACAAATCACTTGTCTTGATCTTAGGAATGTCCCTTGATGCAGAGCGGAATTAAGACATCTTGTCTAAATTTGGCTATTTAAGAGGTGTGCAGGCACATTTTCACTCTTGCACCATTGAAATTCAGGTCCATTTGTTCTTTGAGGTTTTTCTGCCTTGGTTCCTCCCAATTCCTAAAGCTCTTTTATTTCATGTGGTTTCCATCAGCTGTCCCAGATTCAGAGTCTGTGTCAGAGTACAAGATTTCCCACCTCAATCTGATACACACAATTCTTATTTAGCTACAGACCTGTCAGAGGATGCATTAATTGAACTAGCTTTTTAAATGCATTTCTGAGATGTTTGCCTCTGACTTTGCAAGTGACTGTAAAGTCTCACTCCTAGATGTTAATATAATTTGGTCCAAGATTTAAGGCCATTTTCACAGCATTTCAAAATCCCTAAAATTCTGTATACATTCTTATACTGTGCTCATCACTGTAGTGTCTGAGCACCTTCCAATTGTGCATTAAGCCATGTGACTAATATCCATCCCTTGTTTGTTCTCATCTCTCCCCAGGAGAAGTGTGCATAGTAGTGTTTTGACAGGATTTAAAAAAAATTTAGTGGCCATGTAAGCCATGTTAATCAAAGAAGCAAGCTTCTGAATCTCTTCATGTTGCATTTCTTGGAGTGATCCAGTCATTAGAATTTCTTATGGACAAAGTGACATTTTCTGTTTTTATGTGTTTTGCACGAGCAGCAGACAAGTTGTACTCGGGGGTGAGCCATTTGGAACAGATTCCCTACAAGAGGACTTTTCATGCTTTCTGTAAAATACACAACTCCATCTTTCAGACCTGAAACCATAAAACCAGCTTTCAGTATTTTCTGGAAAGAGCATGTATGTCCTCATAAATTTCTGTTTTTCATCTTTGCCATGTGTACTTCACATTTAATTGGTCCATGAACATAAGAACAGCCATACTGGGTCAGACCAGTGGTCCATCTAGCCCAGTATTCTGCCTTCCAACAGTGGCCAATGCTATATGCTTCAGAGGGAAAGGACAGAACAGGTGATCATCAGGTGGTCCATCCCCTATCACTCTTTCCCAGCTTCTGGCAAACAGAAGCATGATCTTCCCTGTTCTCCTCAACTGATTCAGGCTGATGCTGTCTTTATATCCATCATGACTTGTGTTCCAGACACTTTTCAAATGTTTTTTAATAGACTGTGTTTGTGGTTCTTAGACAATTTTTTAAAAAATAGTGTGTAAATCAGGGATTAACTTGCAAATTAAACTGTCTATCCCTTGCAGTAGCCTCTAAACTTGCATTAGAGAGGCCATCTCTTTCCCAAAATAGAAGGAAATTGTGTGCTGCTGCAGCTAGTAAACAAACTAGAGTTTATTTTGGTACAAAGCTTGTTTGGCAAACTCTATCACTTGCTTTTCTGGAGGAATAACTCTCTGAATTACCTTACTGTACCTGCAGATCTCAGGCCCCCTTTCTCCCAAGCATATACATCAGGTCAGAGCACTGACTGACAGGCACACATTTGAAATGGATTTGGCATAGGGCATGGTGGATTTCTTGTTCCCACCAGTCTCCCAAAGCATTACTTGTGACATCTTGTGACCTCCTTCCCCTCTCAGCTCAGTCTGTTGCTCTGCTCAGCCCCTACCCCTACACTTGTTTGCTCTGCTCCCACTCAGACCCATCAGCCACCTCCTCTCTTGGAATCCAAGTCGCTATGATAATACAAATAATAATAACAGGTGGTTCTGAGCCACAGACTGAGCTGAGAGGGGAAGGGGGTGCCTCCAGATGCATTTAGCCTACCTTCAGCCTCCTTTGTCGTGCTTGTGGGGGAGCAGGGAAGCTGACACTAATAGTACTTTTTTTTCTGGTTAATGAGAAGATTTTCAGCTTTCCTAGACCACTTTGCAAAGTTGAAATGATAATTCTGTGTTGTACTGCTTTTCTCCTTTTCTTGGTCTTGGGAAAAACTTCAGTGCTATACACTGAAATATTAAAACACGCATGTTTCAGAGTAGGTTCTTTTTCCTTGAAACACAATCTGCCTGAGGCACATTATGGCACTAACAGCATTTTCTTTTATGCTCAAACATTTCCTGCTCAGAACCCTTTGCCCACTCAGTTGTGTGGTGTGGCTGTCAAATGCCACTTGATCAGCATGGGTAAGGATATCAAATCAATAGTACTTATAAAACCCATGGAGGTTTTAATATTTACAAATGGTCTCTAAAGCATTTGCTGAACCAAAACAACTTGAGTAATGCTCCACACTTCACTCTCTGAACAAGTAAAAAAGATTAAAAACTGGCCCAGTGTGTGAGTGGTGGTATCAAAGTCACATCTGGGAATGGGCTCCAAAGCTGTAGGGCCAATCAGTGAGTTAGGCTCCTCTACACCGTGTATTAGTCTGCACTAGAAGGGTGTAAATTTAGCACGCACTAATTGGCCCATATGGATGTACTCACGTTTCAAATGCACACTTTGAGGGAACTTTGAGTGCGCATCCGTAGGGTCCACAGAGGCCAGTTAGTGCACAACACACTAGCATGCTCTAGAATTTACTCCCCTCTCGTGCAAACTATGCACCATGTAGACAAGCGCTTACTTTCTTTAAAAGCTACATTGGAGCTAAAATCATGCCTGTGAGTAAAAACCAGTTTTTTTGTTGGTGTGCTTTACTACATCCTGTAGGGTGTGGGAGCCTGGGATCAAGTTATACCCCCACTGTTACTGAATAGTTTCATATGAAGGAAATAAAAGGGCAAAATTCAACCAACTGTTCAAAATAGCATTTCCACATTACCCGTGATTCTAGAACACCTTTCACTGGTGGTACCTGTGCCGTCACTCAGCCACACTATATTTTGTGATGAACACTTTTAAGCACACAAGTGTCGCACTCCTCTTTCTTTTTACTTTTCCTGCATTGCTGCTTAACTTCAGACAATTCGTCTTCTGCACTGAATTTTAGAATTCTTCAAGACTTGGCTTTTCTGTTCACTGTAACAAACACTTGATGCTTTGTGCTTTTGATTAAATGGCACTGACTTCCCTACTTCAACAAACCAAGTTTCCAAATCTCCATTACATTTGTGGCTTTATCTGTTCTTGATTTTATCACTGTTTGACCATGACCACAAATTCCAACTCTGTTTTGATTTAAAAAAATAAATAAATCCTAGAAATCTTGAAAATGAAACTGTTCACAATACAGTGACCTCAACTCGTCATGGTTCATGGATACATTGGGAATATCTCATGGTAGAACAGATTTATGCCTCAGTCCAAACTCAGGAGGCGAGGAGGAAAAATACTGCTCCAATGGAAAACATTTTCAAGGCTTTTTAGGTTTGTGGTTAACTGTGTATGCAGCAATAATAAAATAGTTTACCAGTTTTGAAAGTGTTTGTTTTTTAAATGAAACTATGCAATGCCTTCATTCTCAAGTCTAATTGTTTTCAATAATCTACCTAATTGCTACATGAAAGCAGTACTGTATTCATGTAGCACAAAGATTAACCTGTTGGGTACCTGAGAACTTGTAGAGTTTCCATGTTTCTTAGTCAGAGACAAAGCAGTTATATTCCTACAGCATGCATGCTGTAAATGGTGCATAAAACAGCAAGGGAGAGCTTGCATCATATTAGTTGTTTGTGAAGCTTGTATCAATGAATGTTTGTCAATTGCTTAAGTCTGAATGACTTGAAAAATATTAACAGATCCGGTTTTTAAAAGTAAGACCTCTGTGGAATAAGCACATTTAAACGTTCTCTGTGGTTTTCCTACTTTCAAATTGTTTGAAAGTTGATATCTGTAAATGACAGTTTTAAGGTAACAATTATTTTAAATATTGAACACTAGTATTTAATCCGTATGGTGTGTCTGTCATTCACATGACTGACACAGTGTATATCCTTATTGCAATAAAGAGTTTGAACAAACACTAGATTGTAAGCTCTTTGGGACAAGGACTGTCTTTTTTGTGTTTTTACAACACCTAACTCTGTGCAATCCTGGTCCATGTATGGGACGTCAAATGCACTGTGGGTAATACAAATGGTGATAAAGGAAGATTTTGATTAAATAGGACAGATTCTGTTCCTGTGCTAAAGCTTAATGTGGATTTTGGTAGTTACTTTACCTCATGGAGGGAAGTTACTTTTGTAAAGTAGAGCGCAAATCTTAGATTATTGTTGTCACTGTATTAAACTGTTAAACTTCTTAAAAGTTTACTATATACAGTAGAATTGATTCTAACAATACCAGTCACACGTCAATAACAATGTCATCTGGACTACTACAAAAATTAATGCAAAGGAATTCAGGCTTCAGAAAACCCTACTGGCATCTCTTGGCCCTTGTTCAGTGATCAGTGAGAATTTCCTTTGTCTTCTTTTGTTTTTTTTTTCTTTTTTTAAGGATTAAGAAATAACTTACTGGGTGGTTCTCCTTTTCCAAAGTTACTATAGGAAAATATTTCACAGCTTTGAGTGGCTCTGAGCTACAAGTAACAAATGTTGCAACGTGGGAGAGACTAACGGAGCTTCCATGGCATTTACTTGCCTGGCAGAACTTGTTTTATACCAAGGTGGAGAATTTTGCTTCTGTGCATGTAACTGATTTAAGACGTTATCACTGTTACGTGGATCTGAATATAGTGATTACTTACGCATAATGTAAGGATCTCGTTCTTTTCAGAGGTATGGAGCTCCTACAACTCAGTTAAAGTCAATGGGAGTTGTCTCAGTATCTATTTAAAAACAACAAAAATGAGGATTGTCCAAATTCATCTTCATCCCAATTACAGTTTATAGTAACGTCATCTGACTATCTCAACCAGCTTTATGAGCATTAATTGATTAGGTCTTAGTCATAATGGCCCTGTGAAGGTGCCAGGCATGTTCATTTTTACTGTTGAAAGAGAAGACTACTTAATTTAAATGAATTTGACTAAGGTCATACAACCTGAAGTGGTCAGCTTTCATATGATCTTGGCTCCTAGAGTCCCGCTGTAACCACTAGACAGTTCTCAACCCATTTACCATTGTGGGCCCCATATGCAGCTCTCTGTGTGCATCCATACAATATATATATACTACCCATATGGCTCTCAGAATGTCACCTGGGCCGCAGCTGTGTGCTGATTGGGCTGCAAGTGGCCCAGGGGCCACAGGTTGAGAATCACTTCACCTCAAAGTCAGTAGTATCTACAAGTCTATGCTCTGTTCAAATGACTCTGCCCGCACATACATGTTTTTGAATGCTTTTATTCAAGTACATTCTTCTGTAAAATGGTGCTTCTCTGAAAACAAATGAGATTTGTCTAGCTTTTATAAAATGCTGCTTATTTCCTCCCAGTGGGATGAATAAAACCAAATAATTGCCTAGTTATTCATATCATTTTTTTACTCTCTATGCTTTTTTTACCCCAGACTCATTTATCATTTTTTACTGGTTGCTATGGCTCTGAAAAATATATGCAGTTTCCAGTGTAGAACTGGCCCTGGATTCCCTATAGTATTTCAGAATTTTAGATTAGAAATGGAGGGGATTAGCTGTGTTTCAGCTCCACAAAAAAATAAATCAATTTATGAATTTGTTTTAACAAACCAGTTATGCAGTTAACTTTTCTGCACATAAACACTGGAACTTCTGCACAGTGAAGTTCTTATAAAATACACTATGGCCCAGTTGTTTCCCTTAGGTGAGTAGAGTTCAGCCATGTAAATAGACTGCAAGGCTCAGTTCTAGGAAGGGGTGTGGAAACTTAAGTTAGTCACTGTTTCTAGTTTAGCTCAAGTTGTTCATGGCCAAAAACTATCACTGTCCAAGGGTATGCACAGGAATTTAAATTCGACTGCTTTTGGAGGAGCACATTAAACACACACACATTATACCATAACTCAACATGCACATACATCATATAATACACATAAAAAACAGCAGTACGCGGATCATTTCAATGAAAATCCATGTGCTGTGGAGCTGTCTGATTAAATGTATCCACAAGTTCTTGGCTGTGGTGGGGGGAGAGAGAGAGAGAGACAGTGAGCTCGCTTCTCCAGCCCTGGGGCCAGAGGAGTTTTGTGCCCTTGCTGATTATTGAGGGGGCCCATGCCCCTGCTTCCCCCCCCCCCCCCCCCGGTCACTGTCTGATAGCTGTGTGGTGGCCCATGTGAAATCATTTGGGTCTCAGTACAGTTCCTGTTAGACTGATCATTTGCCCAATCCCCCTGCCCCACTCCTTGTATTAACATCATTGTTAACATTCACAGCAGAAATGGCTGAACGCTGACTGTATACAGATGGAAGTACCCTCTCACTCCCTGCATATATGAGATAAGGCTTATGTGGCAGTGTACAGGGAAGCTTGTGCTTCCATTGCCAGTGATCTAGAACAGCATTTCTGTCTCCAGAGTTGAGTCAGACAGCCAATGTTAAAAAAACTAAAGAAATACTATTTGGATATTTGTAGAATGATTCTAGGAGTCTAAATTTTGTAGGGCTGGATTGGTGCATTCTCTTGAAATAAATGATTCCAAGAGTTACACAAGCAACACACTTTAAACTCTGTCTGTGCTAAGCTTTTCTTTTAGTTTCCCCCTGGGGCTTCCGTGATGCTCTGGGGATGAAAGCATTACTGTAGACTGCCTGCTGGCATTTCAACCCGTCATCTAACTCTGCTCAAAGTAGGTCTAGATGAGATGGTGGTCAAAACGCCAGAGGCTTAGCTATGTTAATATTTTCACCAGTGAAGCTGGCTCTGCAGTAGCAATGGGGGAGAGGAAACTAAGAAAGTCTAGAGTCGCTAAAGCTGTAGGGTGGCTGTTCGGGTCCCAGTATTCAGTTCTGCACACTTGGGTTTTTTTTAAACATAGGCCCAAGTTTGGGAGGGTTTTAAACACCTATCTGCTTCCCTGATGTAACTACTATCGAGCTCTTGTGAAGCCTTATTACTGTTGCAGTTTAGTCTTTGATATCAATTATTTTTCTCTACTGTTTTGACTGTTAGTCCAGCTCAGTACACTGAAGAGGTTTTTATTATAGCTCTGCTCTTTTTTTCTCTCCCCATTCAATTGTTGTCTTCTAGCATTTTTCGGGCTTGAAAATGGTCTGACTATCCATGAAGAGAGGGGAGAAAAGAAGATGTAATTGTCAGATTTTCTTCTTAGTTTGTAAACTCTTCAGGGCAAGGACTGTTTCTCTGTGCAGACAGCACTTAGCACATTGTGGGCTCTGTCATGATATGGGTAATAGTAACAATCACGAAAGAAACAGCAAATATAATATCAGGGACTGCTTCTGAGTTATCTCTAGATATGACATATAAGACAATTCACTCTCTGCAAAAAAAAAACTTGATTTTTCAGTTAGATGCTGTTTCTATCTTAGGAACTTATATGGTGCCCATTGCTATAGATCTGAACACCTCGCAATCTTTTAATTATCGTCAGAACATCCCTGTGAGGTAAGGAAGTGCTGATCCCCAATTTTGCAGGTTGGGTATCGAGACAGAGATACTAGGGCCTGGTCTACACTGGCTGCGGATTTCAGTGGCAGTTGACAGGAGATACCCAAGCTACATACAGTAACTTGCATTTCTCCCATCGACCTCCTGACATCTACTTACTGTGGCATCTCCACTGTGCTGCGCCCATGGGAAATGCCATCCCGTCGACGCAGCACTACGCTACTTGCCGGGGTGGATTTACGGAGTCGACTGCCGGGTTCAGTTGAGCGAGTCTTTATTGTCACTCAATCGAACCCGCAAAATCGGTCCTGCGCTGCTGCTGCCAGTGTAGACATAGCCTAGGTGATTTGACCAAGTGTTTCAGTGTGTAGTGGAGCAGAGACTAGAACTCAGGCCTCACAAATCCTAGGTTAGTGCCCTAGTCGCTGGACCATCCAGGCTGTTTCACTTAGCATAAATGGTCTACAACATCATGGAGTTCACAACATCATGTTGATTTTGATCATAAATCTCAGACTTTATTTATAAGCCAACTAGGAAATCACAAACAAGTATGGGGAATTAAGAGGCAGTCCAGTGTTGTGGCAGTTCCGGGTCTCTAAGCCCAACCCTCAACTCAGACCACCAGAAGTTCTGTCTCCACTGGTGGAACTGGTTGGCAGCTCAGCTTCTCCTGACCATTTGATTTTACAACTTTAACTTTTATTTGTTTTTGTGCAGTAGCAACTTCATTTCATCTTCTGGCGCTGCTCTTCCCCGTCTCAGCTCAGGAATCAGCTGAGCATTGAGGTTCTAACCCTCTGGTTCCTCCAGCATAGCACCTCTCTAGCATGTTCCCTCTGCCCCAGCAGTAGAGAAGCCCTGCAAGCATAGAGCCAAGACCAAGGGGCACTAGGGGCAGCTTTTCAGGAGCTGGAGAGAGCGAGCTGTGCATTGTCGTCACACGCTACTGACCTTTGCTCTGCCAGTGGCTGAGGCTTTGAGTTGGGCTGGTGCATTGAGGCCTCACCCTCCACTCAAATCCACAACTCAGCTGTGGGAAAGCTTGACTAGGAGCATAAGGGTTCCCAGGCAGACAAGAACCGCTCACAGCCTGCTTGGGGTTAATCTAGCAAACTCCAAAAGCCACAGGTCTCAAAAAGCAAGCACTTCTCACCCTTCTTAAGGGTGTAGCTCATATTGTTAAAGAGCGTGCTGTGTAAAAACAGGGTTTAAACCAGCGGTTCTCAACCTTTTTTTCCCGAGTACCACTCCGGTCAGGTACAGTCGGGTCGAGTACCGCTTCACCTGACTGTACCTAGCCAGAGTACTACTCGGAAAATAAGCACATTAAGCACTTTCAATCAATACCCTCCGCCGAAACCAGTTGCCCTGTTGAACCTCCCCCCCATTTCCATAGGCTGGTGCTACATTGAAGCATAAGGAATGCTGCAGGCTGTCTGTGCCCAGAAGGGAGGCACATAAGGACTCCGTTCCCCATGCATTTACCCCCACCGTGGGAATACAGGGGAGTGAGTGAGAAATCTGTGCACTTCTTAAAATGGGAAAAAGTGGCTGTAAAGCCATAGAAACTTTCTGTGGGACTCTGTCGTACGACCTCAAACTAGGTAAATTTTTACTGACTTTGCCTACCAATAGTTTTATCACTGCCTGGGACTTGAGCTTGACTGACTGCTTCTCAGCTGTTAATACAGTTCATTTAAATGGCGTGTTAAAAGCACCTTCTTTTTGCTCTTCTGTATCAGTTCAGATGCTTGGGGTATAGTTCCTACAAGCCATCAGGTGAAGACTGTAGTAAGACTTTTGATGATACACTGCCACATGTAGAAAGGTATAGTCATCTCAGTCTCCCATAGTTTGTTTCCACAGGCGAAGAACAATGCTCCTAGCAGACTTCTGCTAGAAAGAAGAAAGAAGTAGGCCTGGAGGCCCAAAGGAAGCCCCGTGGCACACCTGTGTACAGCTGTAATAGCAGCACACACGATATACTGACAATCTGCGGGGGCCTCAGTCCTGGCTGCAGTTGCGCACTGCCCCATAGTGCTTGCCATGCTTGCCAGGCTCTGGCTCAGTGGAGCAATGCCAGCCCCCAGACTTAGAAGGATCTCTCCTTGGGGAAATCCCAACAAGGTAGGAAGCCTCACATGACCCTTCTTGCATCCTTCCACTAACATGCTGCCCCTTAGGTTTGGGAGGAGCTCTGTAAACATCCACAAAGTCCACGTCATTGTTCTCCTTCAAATCCCTCCTTAAGATTCTCCTCTACTGTGATGCCTATAAAAATCTTGATGGGGCTAGTCTGCTGGTGAGCCGAGACCACTGCCTGTCACGCTGATCAGTATTATCCCACTGTTTCTTTGTATTCCCCCGTCTCCTTGTATCCGTCTGTCGTCTCTTGTCTTATAATTATATTGTAAGCCCTTTGGTGAAGGGACTGTCTTTTTGTTCTGTCTGTACAGCGCCTAGCACAATGGAGCCCTGGTCCGAGGCTAGGGCTCCTAGGTGCTATGATCATACAAATAATGTATGAAGAGAATATTGCAGAAGCTCACTCTGCCTTGCATAAAGACTTTGTCCCTTACTTTGGAGACGGACCTGGGTTGCATGATAATTTTCCTAACATACTTAATTAACTTTGAGGAGGGTGGAAATATGCACATATATATGACCAAATCTTTGTAATTTATTTATGTGGTGTTTTTTATTTTTATTACTGAGTCTGCAAAGAAAAACGTACAGTTGTCCATTCTTTTCTGGACCTAAACTCAGTACAAACGCAAATAAAATGTTTTGCACGTTCTTGTCTTTTTTGTTTTTTCTTTTGCTTTTTTGGTAAAAGGTGGATGTCTGTACAACAAGTGTACCTGGACTTTGCTCCTGTTCTTGTGCTCGGAGTGTGTCAGGGAGCAGGAGCCTCTCCCCTCACCCTGCTGAGGAGATGCCAAGCCCTGCAGCAGCCCGGAGCCCTTGAGCTGCTGCCGTAGCTACAGCAACTGTAAACAGTGAGTGCAGCCCCAGGCAGGGGAAGCACCAACCTGTTTGTCTCTCTGTCCCGGTCTCCTGCGGCCCTGAGGGCCCACCCCGGGGAAGGTGGCTGATGAACTCACTGGCTGCCTGTGGAGTCCTAGGCACCCCAGGCCCTGCCAGGTGGGACCAGGGGAGCTGCTCAGGGGAGTGCCCTGCAACTGAATGCTGCAGCCACCTCCTCTGACAGGAGCAGCCTCCGGCACCACATACATTGGCCCCATGTGTCTCCAAAGGCACTGCCCAGAGACCCCAAGGCGGGTGCATGGTGCCGATCCCTACCGGCAGGGCCAGCGCAGACACCAAGGGGGTGCATTTCACTGTCCTTGGTAACAGCTATGGAGGAGCAACAGCTAAATGCTTCAGGGAGGGGCCGCTGCTATGTGCCTCGTTCTTCTCCCACCCCCCACCTCCCCCCAATCTCTATCCATGCTTTGCAGGCTGTTGTGGCCACAAATGTGGCCACCAGTGGATTTTTTTAAGAAATGCTACAGGATGCTTCATGGTCGGGTTAATCATGTTTACATATCAACTAGATTAACAGGAAAAAATTAGATCTCACTGACACATCTACTAACTTTTTGCATTTCCTCCGACCCGTGCACCTTCATTTATAGTGTCTCATTCCTGGTAACTTCAGGTTCCTATGTACAAGCCTAAAGGTGGAACACTGTTGCACAGAATGATTTAAATCTGTTTTCATTTAACTTTTATAATTGCATGGAAACATCTTTATTGACTTTAACAATGAGAAAATCCTAAATCTGCTTAAGGCCTCTTCAAGTGAGGCTCAAGAATTTATTTCTTTGGATTTCTACAGTGATGAACCTTCACCCTGTGCCATTTTAAAAATATTTCTTACTAAAAGTTGAGAAGTTTTATAATCTCAAATATTTAGAAAACTTTTTTTTAACAGAATTTGGTGTGAAGCCAGTTGCCCTCTGGTTTGATAGTAGAGCTGGTTTAAAAATGTTTTTTCCCCCCCGTTGAAAGACTTCAATTTTTCTGTGGAAACTTTAAATCAGGCTATGTCTATACTGCCGAGGGAAGTCGACTTACTTTAAGTCGACTTTCAGCAGCCAATTTTTGGAAATCGCAGCAGCGTGTATTCACTATGCTGTTTGCGCAGGTCTCCTGCATTTACACTGACCAGCCTTAATTCGAATTGCAAAGCAGTGCAATGTGGGTAGCTATCCCACAGTGCAACTAGCCATGGTGGCTGTTGGGACGAGTGTCATCATCCCATAATGCAACACTGTTTCCTCCCCTCTATTTCCCTCCCAAACAAACAGGAAAAGTATTTTCGCGCTGTTTTTTTAC
This sequence comes from Emydura macquarii macquarii, assembly GCF_026122565.2. Classification (NCBI taxonomy): domain Eukaryota; kingdom Metazoa; phylum Chordata; order Testudines; family Chelidae; genus Emydura; species Emydura macquarii. The sequence continues at coordinate 9,506,366 of NW_027133829.1, read as the reverse complement.
TCCTCGCGATCGCCATTGCTGCAGAGACATGGAGCCAGCTCAACTCTGCACTATTATTGTGAGCGTGACAAATACATCACGGCTTATCATCGATTATTTTCTAAATAGAGCAAGAAGGCGAAGCACAGACAACACCGATGCCACCAAGTCTGCCCTGCTACAAGCCATCGAGGAGCACAATTCCCAGTTGCTGCAGGCTGTAACGAGTCATCTGCAGTCCGTGGAGCGCTGGTTCTGGTGCAGGGAAACAAGCACAGACTGGTGGGACCGTATCATTATGCAGCTGTGGGATGATCAGTGGCCGCAAAACTTTCGTATGTGAAAGGCAACTTTCCTCAAACTGTGCTCGGAGCTGGCCCTGTCCCTGAAGCCCATGAATACTCTCTTGAGACAAGCTATGATGGTGGAGAAGAGAGTCGCCATCTCTCTGTGGAAGCTGGCAACCTCTGACTGTTACTGCTCGGTTGGGAATCAATACAGAGTCAGTAAATCTACAGTGGGCACTGCCGTGAATCAAGTGTGCAATGCCATAAATAGACTTTGGCTACGAAGGGTAGTGACTTTGGGAAATGTGCAGGACATAGTGGAGGGGTTTGCCATGATGGGGTTCCAAACCGGGGGGGGGGGCCATTGATGGGACGCACATCCCTATCTTAATGCCTGCCCACCTAGCAACCGAGTACATAAACCACAAGGGGTACTTTTCCATGGTCCTGTAGGGGCTTGTGGATCACAGGGGTCGTTTCACTGACATCTGTGTGGGTTGATCTGGGAAGGTGCATGGCGCACGCGTATTTCGTAATTCAGGGCTGTTCTCTAGATGCAGGCACGCACTTTCTTCCCTGACTAAAAAACTCACATCGGGGGTGTTGAAATGCCAATAGTGATCCTGGGGGATCCTGCTTACCTCTTGCTATCTTGGCTAATGAAGCCGGTCACCTTGACAGTGACAAGGAGTGTTTTAATAAGAGGTTAAGCAGTTGCAGAATGGTTGTAGAATGTGCCTTTGGGCATTAAAAGGGTAGATGGAGGAGTCTCCTCACTAGGCTGGACATGACTGAGAAGAACCTCCCTTCTGTGATATCTGCGTGCTGTGTTCTTCATGATGTGTGTGAAGCGAAGGGTGAGAGGTTCCCCCAGGGTTGGGCTGTGGAGGCAGAATGACTGGCTGCCAATTATGAGCAGCCAGGTGCCTGCACTACGCTGAGAGCGAACCGCGGAGCGCTTTGCATTAGGGAAGCTTTGAAAACCTGGTTCTGCAATGAGATGCAGGACTGATTTCTGTTCATGTATGATGTTTGCCTTTGGTGACCCTCCCCCCATCAGTATCTGTGCCCACCAAATCCCTCCAGAACAAGATATGATTTAATAAAGAAATGTGTTGAAATGATGCAAAATTTTATTTCTGAACATTCAAGTCATGGGGGAAGGGAGGGAGTGTTCATTCACTGTCTCAAGGACTAGGATGGTAGCTTGCTGGCCTGCTGTTAGCGGGGCCACCACTGCTTTCTGCTCGAGGAGAGCATGTACTGTAGCCTGGACAATCTCCTCTGAGACCTCGAGGGGGAGGGTGGCAAAGCCCTCAGTTGAGGAGCATTATGGAGTGGGACTCTGTCCTGCCTTTGCTCCTCCTGAATTTCCACAAGCCGCCGCAGCATGTCAGCCTGGTCTCGCATGATTCGCAGCATTTCCTTCGTGGTACTGCAATCATGCTCCATCATTTCTCTGCGACGCTCCCTGTCCATGTCCATATTCTGGGACAAGGTCAGCCTCCACACTCTTTGCTCTGTCTCTATGGCAGCTGAGGCGTTCATGAGCTCGCCAAACATGTCATCTCTTCTTTTTCTTTCCTCTTTCTAATCTGAGATAATCTTTCTGCAGCATTTTTCGAGGGTCGGTCCAGTGCTGAGGTGCTACAGAATGAAAAAAATAACAACAACAACAAGGTAGCCATTGTTAGCAGAATGAAGAAAATGATACAACTGCAACAATGTAGACAATGATCCCCATGCAGTGCACAGGGCAAACACAGAGGCTCATTCCATTCCTGACCTCCCATAAGGGTCTGCTCGCTGTGCTATTACAGAGAGGATCTGAGGACAGCGTGGTGGGTGGGTGGTAAGCTGTGCTGGTATTTTAAACCCTTACAGAAAGGAACTGCGGAGAGCGTGGGGGGCTGGGTTGGTGGGTCTATGCTTAAAATACAGATCCGCTGGATGCAGCGGGGTACCAGCAGTGTTCCGCCATGATGCAGGCTCCCTTGATTGCAGTGAAGTATCCTACTTGCAGGGAGGAACAAGGCAGCTCTCCCCTGAAAAGTTTTGCGAAAGATAACAGATTACATACATTAAAGTTTCTGTGAGATATCAACTGCTACTAAACGTAGCATTTCTCATCACATAAATTAACTGTTCCTTGGGTAACCCCAAAGTCACCAAAACGCCTAAAATCCCCTTAGTGCGCCGCCCCCCCCCTACACACACACACACACACACACACACACACACACACACACACACACACACACACACACACACACACACACACACACACACACACACACACACACACACACACAGTAAAAGAACAGAAATGCTAAGAAGAAAAAAACCTCACCAGATGTGCCTTCCCTGGGATCATTAGCGCTGTCCTGTGTGCTGCTGGACTGCTCGGCGGTCAGGAATATGTCCTGACTTTCTGGGAGAACGGACACCCTGCTCTCCTCAGCCTCCTCCTTTTCCTCAGCCACGGAGTCCTCATCATTGACCATGTACTGTGATCTTGCGGAGGCATCGATGCTGCGGGGCGGCACTGTGGTGGGATCGCCACTGAGAATTGCATGCACCTCATCATAGAAGCGGCATGTTTTGGGCGAGGAGCCAGAACGACTGTTAGTTTCCCTGGCTTTCTGATATGACTGACGCAGCTCCTTGATCTTCACATGGTACTGCTGAGCGTCCCTCTGGTGTCCCTTCTCCAGCATGCCCTGGGATATCTTCCCATAAATGTCCAGATTCCTTTTGCTGGCTCTGAGCTGAGCCAGAACGGACACTTCATCCCACAGCCCGATGAGGTCTAAGACCTCTGGTTGACTCCATGCTGGAGTGCGTTTGGGCTTTGCAGTAGCCATGCGGAAAACAGTGACAAAGCTCTCTCCACGCTGGCAGCACAGGAAATGAACATTCAAATCTTCCTGGCGCTTGAGGGGAGGGGACTTTTCCTGGTAGCGTGACCACTGAGCAGCACAGCGCGACTGTCCAGAGTGGTCAAAATGGGGCATTGTGGGATACATTCCGGAGGTCAGTAAATTCGATTTAAGTGACATTGTGTCTACACTGACACTAAATCGATTTAACAAATTCAATTTAGGCGCTATGCAACTTGCAGAGGTGGTCTTATTAAGTTGATTTTTCAGGCACCTTAATTTGAATTAACAGTGGTGCCAGTGTAGACACGGGTGTAAGTAGGTCGACGTAAGTGACTTTAAGTCGACCTAAGTCGCCAGTGTAGACCAGGCCTCAGAAACTTTTTGGCCAAAATTAAAAATATTTAGTTTTTGGAAAGGCTGCTGTGATACTTCATATGAGTTGTAATTTGGGTGTGTCATGCTCATGTTCCCATCTGCAATCCCTGGTTGGACTATATCTCCCATGATGCACCCTGATTTCCTCTCTCAAAAAGGGTAGTTGTTGTATAATGGGAGTATCTTGCCATAATGCATCATGGAAGATGTTATCCATCTGGGGAGCCTGGCCCATGGTGGAGAGTAAGGATATTTGGCAACCAAACTACAGCTCCCATGATGCACCAGGGCAGTATTTCCAAATAAAAATACTTGGGATTTTCGGTCAAAATACTTAATTTTAATTGAAAACTTAAATGTTTTGTTAACCTGCCCTAGTTAAGTCACTTATACTTCCAGTCTCATGCTCAGCTTGTGTGCATTCTTCCCTGGACTCTGCAGAAAGTGTATACCTGTGCAGCAAAGCTGAAACTGACGGGGCAGGAGTGTACAAAGAGAAAAGAAATGGTCTGAGCATGTTGGGTGTTGCTCCTGTGGGTCTCAGACCTTTCTTAATGTCAATAAGGGAGCAGAATCACATTGCTTTCTAACTTTAGACACTGGATGTCCTATATCAGAAAAAAGGTGAATGTTCCTTCAGACTTTAGCTATAGACATCATAGAGACTGGTCCATGTTTAATACAAAGGAATCCACTTAAACTAGCAAAAAACACACATGCGTTCTAACCGTCATCCTCGTCTTCCACTCCCCGCCCACCCCAGGGGGATTCATGTGAGATTACCCTTTCTTCCGCTGCCCCAGCTGAGGCTGTTTAGTCATTGAAACAACTTAATGAGTACATTAAAATACTCTCTTTTTAGGGATATCTATAAAACATGTTTCATTCTTTCCCCCCAAATGATGTGGATGCAGAATAGGTCAGTGGGTGCTAGCTCCACTGTTGGGTAAAGTGGTATGTAAAAAGTGACAGCATTACCCCACTCTATTGTCTTGGTAACTGTACAATGCACAGCTGTTTTCTGCAGGCTTGCCTGAGGGAAATCCTATGGCTCTGTAATAGTGCTGGTGCACTGCGGGACATCTAGCCAAACGAGTGACTAGCATTGCCTGAGAGTGATCAGCCAAGTGCTGTCAGAGTCGGAGACTTTATTGGGTCTCCTGTGAACTGCTGCCACGCCGGGCTCCTCACTGTCTGCCCAGGGAAAGGAGATAGAACAATGCTCCTGCCAACTGATTATTTTAGAGAGAGGTCAGGGGGGAGACAATATCCCCATGGCTCTTCTAGATGGTGGGAAGCAAAGGACACTTGAGCAGACCAACTCAGAGGTGCCTGTAAGAGTAAAGTTGAGTGGATTTTGAGGCTGGGGGCAGAAGACTGAAGGCAGGGAAAAAGGAGGTGGAGGTTGGGAATAGGGAAGGAGGTGAAGGAAAGTTAGTGATGCAGTTCTCTTGCGTTCAGAAAAAGGGCTCTTGCAGTTGTATCAGCTAAGACTTCATGGTTTCAGTGTTTCACTGGGTTCGCAGCCTCAGGCTGTCATAGTAATAACCAACATGTATGTGAGTTAGTGAAGTCCAAAGCTTCAACTGTCCTGATCCATCTTTGATGACATGCTAAATTCCGTGGCTCTAGTAGAGATGTTGCAGTGTTCAGGTCACCAGACATTTAGTATTCCTGAAATAGTCTCCCTGTTTCTGGTTTGCAGCATAGTCACAGGTTCTGTTCCTGGCTCTGCCACACTTGCTGTGCTGCTTTAGGCAAGCCATTACCCTTCTCAGTGCTTCTGTTTCCTAATCTGTAAAATGGGGGCAATACTTCCTTCCCTCGCATAGGTGTTGTGAGGATAAATCCATAAATGAGAAGTGCTCAGATGCTACAGTAATGTAGGTTGTAGAAGCACCTCAATAGGCCAAGAATGGAAAGGAGGGAGAAAACACAAGACAGGGAAAAAGGAATAGGGATGGAAGAAGGAGGAGAAATGAACAAACCATCAAAAACACCAAGATGCATAATGAAGAAATAATTTATCTGAAAGGCAGGAGAAGGAGTAAAGGAGGCACAGAAGCAAAGACAGTTACTTTTAATATAGTTGGATAACGGTTAAAGTTTTAAAGTAAAATAGATGTGAGTGCTACAGTATATTAGCTACGCTCTTATTGCTATTATTCCAGGTATGTGTAATTTGTCATATTTTCTAGGGCTTACTCTGCTCTAGAAAAACTGGAATCTCTAATTGTCCACCGGTGGAAGCTATAATATAAATCAGCCTTGATCCCTTTCCCATGTTGCCTAACCCTGCTCTGAGTAAGATTGAATGAGAGTTTTTAATGCTGGGGAAAAACCTGAATCCTGTTTCCACTAGTGGAGCATTACAAGCTCCATTGCTTGCCCCCCTGAGCCTGCTGTCAGGGGGGTGAACTGGATGATTAGCGAGGTCTTTATAATCTTTAACTTGTATGAATTGGTGGGACTCTATTGAAAGGCTCATTAAACATAGTTTGGATGTAAAAACGGACTGGACTTTTGAAGTCATTAAGCTTGAGCTGTGCAATAAAGAACTTTTTTTAGTTGACCAGCAGGTTGAAAGTACAAGATCAGTCACTGTTCTGTCTTAGGAACTCAGTTTTCAAACCACAAAGGCCCAGCAGTACTTATCGTACTGCTGATCGTTTTTGTCACACATTTTTCGTAGAGAACCTTCTGTCTAGGCCTCCTTGTTTCTAAGAGCCCAATTTGAATCCCTGCAGTGGAGGTTTTGTTTAATTGTGCTCCTGGGATTTAATTCTTCCTAGGCATCTTGTCTACGTTGCATGTCTGTGGCGGGCAGCACAATGTGATATATTCTGCAGTTTTGCACCACTTTAGAGTCCCTAGGCTATGGCACTTCCCTACTGTTTCCATTTTCCAGACTGATTAGGTAAGTGAGTGCAAAACCAAATTGCAGAAGAGAAACACTGGAGGGAGAGCGCTAATTATTTTTTACGTAATGCACATACGTCATGGTTTTTAAATTCTATTAATTCCTTGTGTGAGCTCTTTCCAAAATACATTCAGCTCAAGCTGAAAATGGAATTATAGACCAATGCTGCCAACACACCCTGCAAATTACATCATTGTTGCTTTTCTTCCCTCTTGCCAACCCATCTGTTAATTGCTATGTAGATTAGATAGGCTTGTCGTATACATTATGCCAATGTTAGGGTTAATTTCATTATCCCTAGATTTTTTAATTTAGTGTGGCCTGCAGATGGACTTGAAAGATATTTTATTCTTTATACCAATGTTTCTCAACCTTTTTGATACCAGACTGGCTTTCTATACCATGTCAGAGATATCTCAGGAACCAGTGCTGGTCCATAGAGTGGTCTTTGAGAAACACTGCTTTATACTACACTTCTGAGCAACAATTTGCTGTGACCGTGTTTGCTGGAGTGATTTTAGACTTAATTTTAAATGTCTTGTTCTTATATCAGGTATGGTCAGAATATATCCTTGTATGCACAGTAATATCTATTAGTGGGCATGCGTGGAAATACAGTAATTTTTTTTTTTTTAATTATGGCTAGTACATTGCAGAGTTGGGTGCTTCATCTGCTTCATGCTTCCCAAATGGTGGTGGTAGTTCAAAACTGCAAATAGCTTCTGAAAATCTACATTAAATCTAAGTTAAATGTGGTGAATTGCCAGATTTGGGGGTCGGGGGAGACAACAAAAAAAAAACCTGAATATTAAAGCTATGCTGAATAAAAGCTATTTATATGGAGATAAATTACACATACTGTGTGGTGGTGGTGATGAGATCAATGTGGAAAATTCCTTTATTTCTGCAACTATATGATAAACTGCATTTAATTTAAAGTTTTGGCCGTGTCACCTGCATTCTGCTCACTAATGCAGCAGGGGTCCTTTTAAGTAACATTCCACAATGTTTTAACCTCAGACTACTTAAAATCTTGCCACAATACTTCCTCCTCCATACTCCCTACATATGGACTTTCTCCCAAGTTGCCCTGATCTGAGGTACCTGACTGGCTTCCAACAATTTTAAACTGAAATTGTCTCAACTCAGAACTGGAAACACAAATGTTTTTCACTTTGGAGAGATGAGATTCCAGACTTTCCTGTGATATAGACAGTGTTTATCTGACCCCTGGGAGGAATGTGGCAATCTTATCCGCATTAACTATTGCTACCATACTGTCACATATTTATTGTAAGTGTCTTGTACCCATACTAAGACAACAAAGAAATGGGGGATGCAGAACTATAGCTAAGCAATATTATTAGATCTAGTGATCAAAATATAGTAGACAAATGTATTATTGGACCATGTTGCTGAAAATTCAAAGATTTTCAGTGCCTGAAGAGAGAGAGCATGTTCCGTGCAACTGAATAGCAGTCTTCCTCAGACTCTTAAGAGCAGTTTGACTATTTTCAAAAAGTCCATCCATCACAACAGTGACCAAGACGCTAAACAGAGTTTGAAAATGGGAAGTAGAAGGAGAATAGAGAATCCCTGACCCTGTTAAGTACATGGAGAAATGACTCCATGCCTGTAGAAAAGGGGTGGGAATGTTTTTGCCCTTCAACCAACTTCCATCAATTTTGAACAAAAGCAAAGAGTGACTAGACTAATTGAGCAACACTTATTCAACACCAAAAGTGTGCACAGGGCTTTATAGACTAAGGAAATATACACTGTCCTGCAGAATTTAGTCTAAATTAATAAGCATGATGAGATAGAACAGAGGAAGATGGAAAGGGCAGTGTAAGATTGTGCAGTTAGTTAGGTGACTGGTTTGCATCCTGTTGTCTCTGGTTTTTATACATTTTGTAGTTTTTAAGTTAAACTTACTTTCTCCATTCTTCTCACGTCTTCATGTGAAACACACCCAAGTGAATGAAGACTATGAGCGCAGGAGACCAGAAGGGATTAGGCAGTGGTGATACCAAGAGGCAGGCAGGTGTTGGCGCTGTCATGGGGGAGAGGAGACAGGGAGAAGAAGTTGAGGAACGAAAAATGCAGAATATGACATTTCGGTTTTTGTATCTGGTAAGCAGTAACTTTGACCATAAGAAGTTATTGCAGTGAGAAATATTCTGACAGTGGACAAACATTTTACTTGCTTTGAAGCACTAGCTTCTTAAAAGGACTAAATTATAAACTATCCCAGCAGCTTTTCCAAGGTCTAACTGCCAATACATTTGTGGAAGGAAAAATTTTCAGTTTCCTTGCAATAGTATCATCTGACGACAAGCAGTACTATAAGGCTAGCATTATTCAATTGATTTGGCAGCAGGGAGTTACTGATTTGAATGCAATGGCAGTATAGACAGGTCAGCTAATTGCAATGAGAGATCTTGTGTATCCTTAGCGCCTAGCTGCTAATCGTATTGCAGCTCTGAATTTAAAACTCCTAAGAGAAGGTGGCTAAGAGATATTGGGGAGGAAGAGGGATGGTGAGAGACAGCAGGCTAGAAATCTATTTTCCTGGGTTGAAATGTTCTCTGCCTAAAGCACCACACTTTTTCTGTTGTTCTAAAAATTTTTGTTAGTTAGGCGGAAAGTTTTATATTCACTTGTTTTGCGCCAGCTGAGTTTGCTTTCCTTTTGTACTTTCCTCATGTGACTATTCTAGTGAAGAAGATTTACTAACAGGAATGTTTATGGAAAAGAGAGATTATTAAGCAGATACTGAAGAATGGATGTGGAAAAGCAATCTGGAAATGACCAGTTTCTTATTAGAACTGCCTCCTCTTAAATGTTGAATATGTTCAACAAACTGTTTGCAAAGTATTGCCAGGTCACAATTGTGACTTTGAATTGTTTCTGCTGGCATTAAAATTGCCTTAAAATAGTGGCTAATTTCAAATAACATACATTGGAGAAAATTTTGATTTGTCTCAAATTGGAACGAAATTTTTTGTGAAATGAAATATTCTGAAATATTTTGTTTCTACCATATTGAAATGTTTTAAACTTTATCAGTATTTAAATATAAAAATTGAAACATTCAAATTATTATACACTAGTAAAAATGTTTTCATTTTTATATTGGATTATAAAGTTGAAATGAAATGTTTTGACCTTGTTAAAATAAAATTTTTCAATAATTTCCCATAAAAAGTTTTGGAATTGATAGACAGTGTTTTTGATTTCATAGAATTGATGTTTTCTGTCAGAATAAATGTTGCATCAGCCAGCTCTAGTCAATACAAATACCTAATAGAAAGTGAGTGAGTTCCAGCCTGGCTTAAATTATTCTGTTAAATGTTTTCTCAGAAACTTCTGAGATCCTCAAAACACTAACATTAAATGTTGGCTTCCAGTTTTAACCAAATGTTTTCTTTCTTGTCCCCAGTCATTATTCAAATTCACCTGCCAATGCAAAGTATTTTGGGTCTTTTCCAGTCTTCCATTTAGCTAACTCTCAGCATCCTTCCTCTGCCTGTTCTAAATGCGCAGATTTGATACATCCTTAAAAAGAGATTTCTAACTTTTTCTCGTTACTTATTTAATTTAAAAAAAATAAAGCTAAGTTTCTTTTGTGAATTAGCTGTTTTGATGCGTCAGCAAAGTTGTAGAACATGCTTAAAGTATATAGTGCGGGCAGAGAACAGAGGGTTTAGAACAGTGCTCCATCCCCACCCTGCTTTACTTGTACTTGAAGTAAATCTCCAATGTCTGGCATGTAAAATTTAAATTATTGGCAAGAGAGCAAAAGCCCTCTTGCTTTAAAGCTTGGTCTACTTTGACTCCCCCTGTGGCTTATAGTTTCGTAGCTCACTGAACCCAATCCCACCTCACACTTTGTCACTCCAGTCAGTGATACTTTCCTCCCTTTAATCTCTTTCTGCCCCCAACAAAAAAATAAACTCCTCCCCCCTCCTTGAATGCCTCCTGAGGTGGGAACACTCCAGCTGGCTTCTTCCCAACTGACAGGACAATCTGTTAAATAAAATATTCTTACTGCAGGTGTGCAGATCAAATTCCTTGCCTGCTATATTAAAATTATTTCCTCTTGTTAGCTCTTGTTAGCTTCCTGTACGGGCAGAGTTAATGTGGCCTTTCCTGACCTTGGCATTTTCAAGTGGCTACCGTAGGCACGGACGGGTCATAGGAGTATAGTGAAAGCCAGCTTGAGAAGATGTTCTTAGAGATGTAGAGGAAATGAAGTTGAGTACAAACCAAAGATCCTAAAAATGAGTGTGAAGATGAAAAATTGCTGCAGCTTTACATTGGTTCCCATAGTATGGGAACAACGGAAGTGCACTGTAGCAGAAAACTGCTTCTTTGGACCAAATAGCATCTCCCTTACATTTCCACATGGTCGTCGTCCTGCCTCAGCATGGGAGACTGGACTAGATGACCTCTCAAAGGTCCCTTCCCGAAGGTTTCTATGGTTCTGTGAGGCACATCCCTCAAACACACCACAATTCATGCAACACGGCACATTTGGGCAGGAATCTTATTTCTCCCACTCTGCCATGGATGCATCTCTTCCCATTTACCTGGAGTAGTACCCGTGGCCTGTTCCTGCTTTTTCTTGGTTTTGCGTAAGTATGCACACTTCATGAAGCTGGTGTACAAATTGCTTTTTGGTATGCATTTGGAGAGGGGAGAGAAGCCTTATGAAGTGCTGGCATGGCTCATCAACAGTATTATACGTCATTTGAAGGGGGCAAACAATGCAGGAGACTTCTCCCTTAACTTCTTCTTTCCATGCTTTTCAGGTTTTGGGTGGGAAGGCAGTTTTCTGATGCAACCGAAACTTTGCCAAAACTTAATTTGTTTAATATAATTTAACTTCTGATGGGAAAATCTTTTATAAACAATCTTGGGGATTTCCAGGTTTTTTAAAAAAAATCTTGTCTGTCTTAAACTTACACAAATAAAGGCTTTCATTGTTCTTGCACTTTTTCAGAAGTGTGATAAGTTTGATGTGTGGGGTGGAGAAGGTCGGTAGTCTCAGCTGTTATCTCCACACAAGAATGTGGACCTACGTGGTACATCTGGTCCTCTTTTGTTCCCATAATTTCTTGGCTTACACTGCTGAAACATCTGTAACTCAAACTTGCTTAGGAATAGCAATGGCTTCTTTACAAGAGCTGATCTCACATGGACTACAATTATAATGCAGAGAGCTAAGAGCTGAGTTTCAAGCCTTAACTCTGAATTTCCTGGGTCTTGTGAGTTTAAATTGGGGATCATGTTATTTGCACATGGGTTTTTTGGTTTTTTTTTGTGGTTTAATTGAGCAGTCAATGTGAATTTTGTGGTATTTGTAAGTGTGTGTGAGAGAGAAACATTTTCTAAGTATTCAGGGTTCGAATAGGCATAAACAGGTGGGTTTCCAGCAGAGACATTTGCATTTGAAAACCTGCTCTAAATGGACTGGGATTTCCCAGGAGAAGCAGCACTAGCAGTGAAACTTAGGGATCGATCAGCATAGAATTGAGTGAGCATTTGATGTGCAAAATGTTGTGGCATAAAGACAGGGCCCCAGAATGAGTTCTTTTGTGGCTTTGTTTCATTCCTGAAAACTGTGACCAAGAGGCTTTTATCATTACAAATTTTGTTAATCAGCCAGATCTCAGTTAATAGGTTGGCTCACTGGAAAATATTGGAAAGATTTTTCATGAAATTGTAAACACTATTTATTGAAAGGTATAGTTAAAAATAAACACATTGAATTTTGATACTTGGAAATCGTACTTAATTTTTATTTTAAAATCTTGTTTCAGTGACCCTAAAAGTAAGGGTTGTGAGAACCATGCACTAAACTGTATATCCCTCATTCCCTTCAGTTGAAGAGCTCAAGGCATTTAATTTATTGTATACAACGTGAACTTCACTATTTTTCAAGCGGGGGCCAGTTTGACAAAAAATCTTCAATGTGAGAGCCACATCAACTACTAAATTAACACGTTGGTTGCTATGGTAATATTACGGTTATTATACAACGGATGTACTTGGGTGTACTTATTGGTGCACATCGTACCATGTGGTCAATGTGACGTGTAAAAAAGGCGGACGTTGATAGGCTCGGTACATATTCTAATGTTAAAAATAAAATAAATTGGAATATTAACAATTAGTCAATGTTAATTAGGGTCGATGGGATCCGCCACTGGCTCTTGGGCCTTGCAATACAGAACACTGGTATACAGTGTTAAACTGTTTTTAAGCAGCTCTTATCTGATGTATTTTTTTTTCTTTTCTAATTTTAACTAATAAAATATTTTCCCTTGCTTATTACAACACTTCTGTTCCACACCCAACCTCTCTGGCCAAGTTGCCCTTGGAGTTTATTTTGATTTGTCTCCCCCCCTTCCCCCCCCCCCCCCCCCCCCCCCAAAAAAAAAAAAAAAAAAAATCAAATGAGCTCTCCAAGAAATGCAGCTGTAAAACATGACTTCTAAATTTCAAATAAACAGTGGGGACATCTGGTGGAGAAACTAAGAATTGCCACAGTAAATTTAGTCCAGAGCTCTTCAATCTCTGTTAGTGATGATAATGACACAATTATTGGCAAACATCTGTTACTCAACAGGATTAATTCATACCCACTCAAATAGTGACATAGAAGTCAGCAGGACTGCTCAGTGAATAAGAATTGAAAAGTCAGCCACAGAGATATTTATTTAAAAGGAAATATTCTGGAGTGGTAGTCATGCAGCTGGAGGGTGCAGTAGGGAGGGGTATAGCACTAATGGTACAAAAAGGTGTGTCTGGTAATAGTAGGGGTGAGAGAATTCCAAAGCAGATAACACCCCCATTCTGAATGGGCTCACACTCTGATGCCATAGGAAGTACCCCAGATGGCACAGTACTTTAAAGTAACTATTCACATTTTCCTTTCTGTAGGATGAGTGTCTTGTCTGATTTTTTTATTTTAATGGAAAATGCTTCCTCTCACACCCCTGGTATAACTACGACATTAGAACATTCCATTGTGAGGACAGCAGGCTCCCCACCTTTTGAGACACAGCTGGCTTCACAAAACACTTCTACAGAAAGGGAAGGCAGTGTGATAGACTGTGATGTCAGATGCATGCACACAGTGCCCATATCCACTGACTTGACTGGGAACCCCAGATTTGCATGAGAGGACAGAATTTGGTCTCTGGAATGTTAATTGGTACATCCTGTCAAAGTACTGTGAACAACAAGCATGAGATGAGGATGAGAACCAAATGAAGGGTTCAGATTTACAAAATGTACAGAATTACCCCTGGTGTCGTTCACAGAAATTGCCTGAGTTGTGCATGTCATTGCATTTCAGGATACTTCACTCCATTTCTAGCAAGCCATCACACCTTTACAGTGAAGTTTTCTCTCCTGTATAAACAGGTTCCAATGTGCCACTCCCCGGAATATCTCACCTAACAGGCACCAGATATAGCGCATGGGGCTTGTCTTCTCTCTTCCGCCTCTTCTGTCTGAGCAGGAGAGGAGAGAAATTGCCCCTCTCTTATAGAAGGGAGGGATACGGAGGAATTTCTGGCTTCTGCTGCAGTTTATCCCAGCATAGAGTGAAGACTATAGCCATCTAGAGGCTTTCCCACCATTGTGGAGTGACGTCAGAGGGCGCTCTGCTATTAACATTGCAGCACCAGAGTTGTTAAAACATGCAGTTGCGGGAAAAATTGATTTCAGCTTTCCTGCCAGACTTGTAACAGCCTAGCTATGAACTTCCGTAGGAGGTGGACTTCATCTGCTATAAAGCATCTTTTCTTCATGGCAAATCTAAGCCAGGCATTATGGCCATGATTTGCCATTCAGTAATCATATAATATAGATAGATGACTTTGTGTATTATATTCTCATTACTATGCCCCCTCTCCCCCAAGAGAAATTAAATGGGTTATAATAATAGATAGAAGCAAGACAAATGCTCTTAGTCTGTCTTCCTCTGGTGGTGGTGGTCAGTCCAGAGCACTGTGCTTGCAGCACCTATGATCAAAAACAGATCAGTTAAGTGTGAATTCAAATGCTTTAATGTTAGTTAGATAACCTTCCTGCTCTAGGGATGGGTGCCTGCAGAAAATTCAAAGACCCAGCATGGGTGAATACTGGCAGCAGTTTTATTACTAAATATCTTTGTTTTTTTCCCCCCTCCACAGAAAATACCTTCTGTAGTGGCGACCATGTATCGTGGCACAGTCCTTTGGACAACAGCGAATCTAGAATCCAGCATATGTTGCTGACTGAAGATCCTCAGATGCAACCAGTACAGACCCCATTTGGGGTTGTTACTTTCTTACAGGTATAGAAAAGTAATGGCTGTTCTGGCCATCATTTTCTGGGAACTAATGCGTACAAAATGGAGCTGACATCACATTCTTCCCTGATAAATAGCACAGTTCTGCAGCATTTTTTGCTTAATGATTATTTTCTGATTTCCACCTTTCTTTCTGCAGCTTTGATGATCAAGAGCTTTTGTCACTGAGGAGTTACACCAGGTTTTTAGATGGGGACTTACCTGGGATTTCATTCTTCTTTTGCTTATAACCAGGAGGTGTCATCCCCTTCATTCTAGTTCTCAGATCAGGAGTGGAATTGTTTCCTTCCTGGGGCTGATAGAAAAGTAATTTGACTCACT
The DNA here is from genome assembly GCF_026122565.2 of Emydura macquarii macquarii. NCBI lineage: Eukaryota > Metazoa > Chordata > Testudines > Chelidae > Emydura > Emydura macquarii. The sequence goes on along the minus strand of NW_027133829.1, from coordinate 9,491,237 downwards.
GAAATGCAGCCAGGTGTTGAACAAACTGTAATATGTATCTGGTCAAATAAAACTTGGAAAACTAATGGGAAAATAAAACACATTCCACAAAGTATGCTTCCACAAAGTATGCTTTGCTTATGCTGGTGACCTAAATAATATCTAAAATATTATGGGGGCATCAGAAGGTGGCACCATAATTAAGGTTGTATTGAGATTTGCACTTAGACCGTGGGAGACAGTGCTGTGGTTGCATACTTAATGGTTAAATTTTAGTCTGCAAATTTGATACAAAACATGCTTCAGAGGCCAGTTAAATTTTCCATCTAACAAGCTAATGTTTAAGAAAAGTATTTATTTGCACAAGAAACATTTTTTTAAAGAAGCCTCCTTCAAACATAGCCCTGAATCTCATTTCTTTGGGTTTTAGCCAATGGACAACAATCTTCCCCCTCCCCCACAATTCTCTCTCACTCACATCTTAGACATAGATCACTTATGAATTTTTTTTTAAATTAAACAGTTATTCCACTTATTCAGGCAATCCTAACTGAGTTATGCCAGTAAAACTAGCTGCTGCTCAGATCCGCCAGCTGCTTTGATTTTTCCCACACTTCTGCTTCTCCTGTGGGAGCAGCTTCTCTTGTGGGAAGAGCTCTCTTCCCTTCTCTCTTAGCCCCTACTAGTAACGAGGTCACAGAAGGGACCAAGAGTGGCCTAGAATTGAAGCCCCATTTAATCAGAGACCCACACGTAGCAACTCTGCTGCGAAAGCAGTGGCTCTCTCTGAAGGTTGTCAGAAGGGAGTCCCCATCTGATGGCCCTGAGGAAGTCTGTCCACTTTTGGGCTTCACAATATAAGAGGAGGCCTGGCTGGGAAAGGGATAGATAATGGGGGAATCAATAAGAAGTACATTGGAGATATGGGGGAGGGGAGCAAGGTTAAGAAATGAAGTTCCTGGCCGACTCTGTGCTCTTCACTGACCTGTTTTCCCCATCCCTTCTGTAGTACCCGGCTTTTTTTGTTCCAGTGGACAGCCCTAAATTCATGGATCCTAGTCCTTCAACCCCTTTCCCAATAAAAACATTTATTTTTCCCCTTCGTTTGTCTGATGGTTTATTGTTATGGTTTTTTTTTTTTTTTTGATCCATGAGAAAGAAGATCATGAAAATGAAGAAATTAGACACTTTTTTCTATTTTAAAGCTTGACTATCGTAAGGCATGTAGGAGGGGAATGTTGAAATAGAGGGACAGGGGCCATGAGGGCAGTTCAGGTTGCGCATGGGTAGGGGAAATGGGGCTCTCGGGGGACACGGGTGGAGTGTGGCTATGTATAGGCCAGTCACGGAAAGCAGAGTTCTACAGGGAGGCAGGTGGAGGATAACACATACCAGCACTGATAGTTATTCACATGGATCTCTATCAGTGTTGATATTACTTATCTGAGGGGATATAAACCTTTGTTTCAAGGCATAAGCCAACCACTACATGACGGGTCAGGAAGAAACTTCCCCTGTGAGGTGGTGTAGCAGGCTTCACATGGGCGCCCGCAGGCTATGGCTTGGCAGTACCCAAAGTCCTTGGATGGCCTTGCCGGGCAGTCTACAGGCTAGGCAGCCGAGTTAGTTGGTCATTCCCCAGTATTCCCTGGTTTCTCCCAGCCAGATGTGGGGATGTCTGGGGTAGATAGAGGGTTTACATTTAAATTGAGCTTCCATTATGGTGTCTTTGAAGAGGAACAGGCCATTACCTTCCTGGTTGGGCCTTACCCACAGTCCAGACCTTGTCTTGTGGATTGCTTTATACCAGAAGATGTGAACTGGCTTCCTTCCTTCAGACAGCCTCCCCTTCACTCTCCACCTGCTGGACTGTCAGAGTCCCCTTTTAAGCAGGGCCTCCATTTGGAGCATGCTCCGCAGCTGCTGAGCAGCAGGGCTACCTTGGGCCAGTCCTGCTCCATCACTCCCTTAGTCTTTTGTGTAGGGTCTGTAAACCTCATCACAGATTGCTGTTCCATTACTATCTACTGAAAGGTTTCCTGCTTCTTCCTCTGAGGTGAGTGATACAGCCACTGTCAGAGGGACCTCTGGTCAGAGGCAGTGTGATGATTCCTATGTTAAAAGGCAAACACTTTATTCGACGGGAGGGTGGGGGAGGAAGTCTTCCATCTCCCCTGCCGTGAGGAGTACATCACGCAGTGGATAACTAGCTACATTTTATAATGCCCACTGAGATTTAGCTGGTCAGCAGATTGATTCTGCCCAGGATTTACAAGTGCCTGAATATTCCTTCACGGCAGCTGTTCCTTTAACCTAGCTGAAGTTGCTAAAACAAGTGAGAAGGAGGAGAGCGTCTTGGGTAACTGAATTATTGCCTGTTTGTCAGCTTACCACATTGGGGCCCTAATGCATATGTTTTCACACAACTTGGTCTTCCCTACGTGGCCTAGACCAAATTGCTATAACCGTGTTGTGGAACCTAACTGAACCTTGGTTTTCATTGGGCTCTTGCATAGTTTGATCCCCTCTACATGGGCAAAATCCAAGTATGTAATAATGTGGCCAGTGCACAGCACAGTAAAAGGTATTGATGGGGCCAGTAAGAATCATGTAGATGGCAACCTAAAGGGCTGCATGGTAGTTTTGCTGCACGAGCCCATTCTTGTTTTATTAACTCCAAAGAGATTCAAGGAAGAGGTCTGTATCCTAACCAAGCCAAAACTCTCTCCATTGGCGCTTGGTACTCTTGCACCTGTTGCATTGTGATTAATCCATTTGTTCTTGCTATAGATTGTCGGGGTTTGCACTGAGGAGCTGCATGCAGCACAGCAATGGAACGGACAGGGGATCTTGGAACTGCTTCGGACTGTGCCTATGTGAGTACAGCACCCCCAACTGACTTCTGAGGCTGGTGACCATAAATGCTTATCACCCCAAGCAGCCGTGCAGAACTGGACCCTCACTGGAGGCAACGCTGTCACTTGTTTTTTTATTTGTAACTTGTGGCTTATGCTTATTTAAACATGTTTTTGTGGGCGATGGGAACTCAGTGCAGCTCTTTTCTCATGAGCAGAGACTTAGATGGCATCTTAACACACTTGAGAATCCATTTGTTCAGAACAGAGTAGAATGAGATCTTAAACTTTTAATTTCCTTCCTCTTATGCCTGCAGCATTTTCTTATTAGTTCTTCTTAAAGAACAGGCTACTAAGCCAGAATAATTTACTGAGATGACCTTTCAGTACAGCTCATGATAAAAGAAGGAAGGAGCCTAGTTTACAGTTACTAGCAAAATTTGGACAGCATCTCTATAAATGACCTATTGAGTCAGATCAGGTGGCCTAATTCACACTAGGAATGGTGGTACTTTTCCTAGTAAAGCTGGTTATGTGTAATTTCCCTCTTGCCAAAAACGAAGTTAGGGTTGGACAAAGAAAGATGTGGTTTTAAAGGTTGTGTGATATAATAATTCTCTAAGAATTAGCAGCACAAATCTGTTAAACCATTTGCTTGCTAGGATACACATCACTGGGTGTTCTATTCAAATGTTTTTCTCGTGTCTTTAAAGGCCGGGAGTGTATTGCAGTGTAGTAATAGATCAGAAGATTTTATATTACATATTTTTGCATGCACACACTCAGGGCTTAAACTCCTCAGGCTTTTCTAGCCTCAACAAAATGCTTATTTTCGAAAGTCCAGTCTAGATTTCTGGGACAATCCAGAATTAGGCTGATGTTGTTTCGCTCAGACCCCTTCCTCTCAGCACAGGTGCAGACAGTCCTTGAGGATGCCCCAGGGAGGAATATTTTAGCGTGAATGCAAGTCTCTTTCCTGTGACCCCAAGACTCTAAGCAGTGTCTGACCCCTGACTGCTCAAAGTCTGTGTGGAACTGCTTCTTTCTCCTGGTTAAATACTCCAAAAGACACACACAAAAAAGAGTGCAATCCTTTGGCCAGCTGTACTAGAATAGGTATTTCTTTCAACTACATCTGCAAGGGTAGGACAAAAAGCAAGAAGTACATGTGTTTTGAAGCCAAAAGCTGCATTGACTTTAGGTAATCAGGAATTGCATTAGATATCTGTAGTATCCCAGTTTTGAGGGATTGTGGTGAATAGCATCTTTGCAGTTCACAATTGCCAATCCCAAAGTGATAAGATAAACCAGTGATCGTCAGTTAATGTCAGAAAATGTAAAATACTCATTTTTACCATTTTAACATCTGATGTATAAGGAAAGTATAACATGAACATCTAAGGCCAGACGAGGGGATGGCTGATTGCAATAACATATCCAATGAGCAAGTGAGTTTCTACAGCAATTCTAGTAAATTAAACCTGTTTTTATTTAAAATGAGAAATAGAGCTCTAAACTGACTTTAGACCATCTGTGCTGACTGTCAGCCAAAGTGAAATTCAGGATGCCTCTTTTTGCAATAAACTGTCTCCCATCACCTCTGCTAGGAGAGGTGTTGACCCTTTCAGCCGCCATTGCCAATAAAAGCTAAAACTATTCTGAACCATTTAAGTGAAAAAGCACTGGACATTAACCAGGCAGAATGTTTACTGTAGGAACATTAGCATGGCAGGAAGCTAGGAATTTGGTTCTTTGCTGATCTAGGACTGGATTGACAAAGGTATTTAGGCATATAAGGATGCAAATGGGCACCTAAATATTTTGTCAGTTTGGCCACTGACCTTGTCTACCTTCAAATTTAGCCTCTGTGTAAACACTGAGATGTTATTCGATTACAACTCGGTGCCTAGCAAAGGTAAAACATAGTTCAGTCTTGCAGTGTAAATGGGATCAAACCATATTACCTGTCTTCCTGAACTGTGCAGCAGCTTGGAACTTTGGAAAACTTAACAGGATTCAGGAATAAGAGAGAGTCTGAGCAGGGTCGAGCATAACCATGCAGTGACCAGATTATGCAGTGTAATGAACTTTCATTATGGAACTGAAGATTTAAAGGATAACAGGACACTGCAAGATTTACAAGCAATCCATGTGGAGGAGGTGCTTCTAGCTGTTTTTTGTTTTTTTGTTTTTGTTTTTTTAAAGACAAACCCTTCATTTCCTGCTCCACATAGGCACCTGTACTGATTAAGCACCGTCAGTAATGGAGGGAGCTCCTGGTGGGAGTGAGTAACTTTCTTATTTGGTTCACTGCCTGTCTTTCTTTGTAGAGCTGGAGGCCCATGGCTGATAACAGATATGCGAAGAGGAGAGACCATATTTGAGATCGATCCACATCTGCAAGTATGTCTTTAGTTAGTATATATGTCAGCCCTTTTGTTGGTAGCGCCTCCCATTTTCTGTGAAGTTGAACTACTTGTTCAAGTGGATCCCATAGCACTTCTTAGTTAGGGATAATTCCTGTCCTCATTAACATTCTCTCTCTCAGTAAAAGTAGTTCTCATGATCAACTGTTGTTAGGCACATAACTGAATATATCTGTTTGGTGTTGCTGTGCTTGGCTGAATGTCTGCATTCCACCCTAGAGATGGCTGCATTTCAGCAATGAATGAACTGATTCCTTTAAATGTTGCAGTAAAGTGCTCTAGGATCTTTTAAGATAAAAGGTGCTACAATTGATGAAGGGCCAAATCCTGAAGTCCTTACTCAGTTTATCCAAGTACTGTCTTGGTAAAAACTTCTCTCACCTTATAGGTTTCCAAATTAAATTGTCAGCTCAGGAAAGGGACCTGGGTTTCATTATAGACAGCTCATTGGAGATCACTGCTTAATGTGCATCTGTGGGGAAAAAAGCTAACAAGATGTTAGGTTGCCTAAGGAAAGGAGTGGAGAATATTACAATGCCTTGATGTGAATCAATGATGCGGGCTTGTCTGAAATGGTGTTGGCAGTACAGTACCCCATCTCCAAAAGGATACTGCAGAAATTGAAGGGGTTCAAAGAAAGGTAATGAGTGGTCAAGGGCTTGGAAAAACTTGTATGTAGAGAAATTGAAAAATTGGGGATTTTTTAAATCTTAGTAAGGGGATGAATAAGAGGGGATATAAGTCTATAACAAGCCACATAGTATAGAGAACATGGATCAGGAACTTTTATCCTTGTTTTGTAACACACGTACAAGAGGACATGCAATTACATTTCAATGTAAGAAAATCAAAACCAATAAAAGGAAACATTCTCATACATGACTGACTGTGGAACTCACTGCTACAGAAAGTCATTGAAGCCAAAATTTTAATAAGATTCAAAACAAAATGGGATATGGATTTCAAGACTTGAAAGTTGTTATAAAACAAAATTTGGAAGGGATATTAAATCTCAAGATTCAGAGTTTAAGCCAACCGAACTACTAGAGATCAGGAAACGATCTTGATCTGGGGACAGATTATCCACAAAACTACCTACTGTGTGATTCTTACATCTTCCTCTGAAGCATCTAGTACTGGCCACTATCAGAGACATGATGTTGGGCCATAGATGCAATTGAGTGTAACAAATCGGTGTGTTTTGCTTTACAATTCTGTTTTGCCTTAGTAAAGAATTCAAAATTTGGCCCAATATAACAGGTTTTACGTTGGTTATTCCATTTGTCTTATGATCCATACATCTATGTCTAACTGTCTTAAATAACTATTCAGTCTCTCTAATGTGACATCTTGTTTATTACAACCAAATTATTTTCATTTTTTTCCCCAGGGGTATGTACATTTAAAATCCTGATAAAAATCTGGCAGAAACATAGTTCCCTATATCTAACAAACTTGTGTTTCTTGGTGCTCAGATTCTACAATGGTGGGCACTAGTACAAAACTCTGAAAAATGCATAATCTCCTACCATGGAAATGCATAGCTGAAACAGAGATGTTAAACAGTGAATATAACAGTACACAGAAGGTTATGGCAGATTTTAAAGAATCCTTTTTCATTTGAATCTACAGAGTATAGCGAGAGGCAGGATCAAATGAACAAAACAGGAATCGGGCCAGGACATAGATTAAGACCCCTACTCTTACAGGGAACGCCATGGGATGTTGAATGAATCCAAGTGGATTTCAGTTTTACATCTTATGTAGATCACAGTATTAACTTGGTAGGGTGAAAGGTAGAATGCTACTTACTGAGTCACCAACTCCACTTCTAGCATCCTTTTATCCTGGCCTCTCATGAAGTGTTGACCAGGGCTGAACCCCTTGCTTAGCCTGAGATCTCTAAAGATCACCATCTGTGGTATGGGAGTATGGTTCTACTTTGGTATTGTTTTTGGTCTTCCACCCCAGCTAGCAAGATTTGATTCTGACTTTTAAAAGCTTGCTGTGATATTTAATTTTTATGTCAGAGCTCTTCACTCCTAGACCGCACTTGACTATTCTTTGCACAATGGCTCCCCCTAGTGCCCACATGTTTAATAGAGATTCTAAGTCAAAGGGGGGGCCAAACTTCCTAACATGCAAGTCAGCCGTGGCAATCTGAGGTGTAGAAGAACTTCTTTTTTCCCCATCGTGCCATCTCAAGCTCTGACTATGCTTTCCCTATTGTAGATCTTCATTGATCTATTTGGGTACAAACAGTCCATGTTCTGTGCGTCTCCTGCCTCTGTCCTATCCAGGTGCACATAGAAGGAGATGCATGTATGTTTTCTACTGTGCTGCAGAACAGAGGTTCTGCAGAGGGCTGCACAGGCATAAGCTGCTGCTGCAGTATTGAGTACCGTGCCAGCCCCATGTTAAGTGTGTGGCACAAGGACACGCAGGGCAAGTGGTAGGGCCTCAATGAGCTGCGTGCTCAGAGCTGGTACGTGAAGGCTGAAGAACTACTTACCTAGGAGATTTCTTTAGTAGTTGCATTTTGTGGTGACAGTGATTGAAAATGTTTCTCAGGGGAAAAACCTCCTGACATTCCTAAGAACTGGTAATGCCCAGCTGCCCTGTAACCAGCGTGTGGTTTGATTGCATTATCTTTTGTGGGAGGAAGTTGGTCTTTTAGCACAGTGGTTCCCAACCTCTTCAAGACAGCTGTATCAGCTAACCAAGCTTTGGACCAAATGCAGCCCTGGCATAAGCAGGCATGCTTCCTATTTGAAGTCCATGAGAATTGTGTCCAAGGGCTGAACTTGTTCAGCTGTATGACAGCTGTATATGCAGCAGTGTTGGGTGCCTCTAGCTGAGTTGTGTGGATCTTGGACTGCTCTGAATACATCTCAAAATCACAAGAGCAGCACACACTGCTTTGTAGGTTACAGCATATGCAGGTGAGCACGGACAACAGAGGCACATCAGAGCTTAGCACAGACACTTCTTGTTATGGGACTGATCTTGCAAAACGCTGCATGCTCACAAGTCTCCCTCGGAAGTCAATGGAAGTTGAATGCACTCAGCACCTAGCAGGGTCGAGCTCTAAGGTAGAGATGAGGAGTCTTCATTGCTGCTACTGGAGTGTGTATATACCACTCGAAGAGCCGTTCTTTCACTGAATGCATGAAGTTCCTGCTTCACCGTTTGCTAGGTTCTCACTCATATTGAGATGTCCCTGAGGTATGCATCGAAGCAGAGATGTTGGTAGCATCACTGAAGGATGTGAGCTAGACTTTATTCAGTGGTGAGAAATTTGCAGTAGTTTACTGGAACCTTAGAGATGGCATCAGTTGTACCTATAAATGGCATGACCACCCTCTGGAGCTGACTCCTACCCCTGATCCTTGTGTCATGAGTCCAGAGCATACTGGGACCCCATAGCACGAGCAGGAATTTGGTAACTAGACAGTTAACTAAACTGACACCGAACGTGAGGTACCTGTTGAAGGTGAGGACGGGGTATGTAGGTAATGAAATGCAAAACTGAACAGAAATGATGTTTACTTTAGCTTGGAGTCAGCCCTTTAAACCACTGCAACGACAAAGAGGCTTGCACTGATAATCTGGAAACTGCAGTGGATACAAATGCTGCGTGCAAGTTTCCATTAAAATCTGATACCTGAAAACAAAGTTCAGAGCATCTAATATCCAAGCATGCTTGAGTCAGTACACTGAAGCAAGAACTCTATTTGAAACATGGCTGGAGCAGACTTAATTGTCACTTTTACTGTGTACAAACTGAAACCAGGAAGAAAGCTCCAGCCTTGCATTCAAATACATACAACTAATAGAAGCTGAGTTCACCTCTGTATTTCAACCCTAAAGAGGGTTAGCTTAACAGCATCCCCTAGTGGTGAAAAGCTGGAAGTTCAGACAAAGTAGTTCCTTCGCTAGGTAAATCTACACTTGAATTTTTAGCTGCAGCCCAAGGGCTAAACGTTACGAGCAACAACTGTGTGTATCCTAGAAAACTTGTGGTGTCTAAGAACTTCCAGTTGGGCACATTCATTGAGTTTATCTGTGGTTTAACATATTGATACAAGGGTAAGAGTTTGAATGAAGGGGGGTAGAAGTTTGGTCAGTTTGCAGAGAGATAATATATTCACTCTTCTCGTGCTTTGGGTCCTTCAGAAGCCTGTAGGGGGGGTCATAGCTGTAGTCACCCGAGAGCTGATTTGGAAAGAAGCTGTTCTGCATTCAGATGGTAACAGGTGGGCTGCAAGACTCTGCTTCTGACAGCTGCTTAGATCCAAACCACACCCAAAAAAGTCTTGGCTCTTTGGATCTTTTCAAGCAGGAGAGAGTCGATAAAGGGATTGAGACAGATGGCTCGAACCTGAGTGGAGTGAGTGCCAAATGTGCCTGGGATGATCTGAGCCGGCCCCCAGAGGACGACGAAGATAGTAGAAGCATTTGCATTGGAACGCAGCCACGACGGTTGTCTGGGAAAGGTAAGACAGACTTAACTGAGTCAGTCCCCTTTCCCCCCCATACCCAAGACCTTCCCCATGTACTTGAAACATTTTGTTTGCACCGCCTTAGGACTATTCTCCTACAGAGTTTGAAAGTTCACATTAGAGCTTTGCCCAATCTTGGGGTTCATTTGCAAACCCCAGCCCTGCTCAAAATCACAGGGAGGCTGAAGTCCCAGATAAGCCTGGATAACCCTTGGTGAGCCCTCTTCAGGGAAAGAAGGAATTTATAGTTTCAGGTGACTTTGTCTGAGTTTAGCTTTGTTTTGGGGTTAATTTGAATCTGAAACTCCAGAGTAAAACTCAAGAAGTTTGAGAAAAAACTTTGTGAGCTGAAACCAAAAGAGTTCATCAGACACCTTTAAAAATAGTTGGGCGTACCACATGGCTCTAATTCTAATATAATGTTTCCAAGTATTGGCTGTCAACTTGGACTGACATTGCATGTCACAACAATAACTCAAATGATACCTATAAATCAGGGGCTCTGGAAGACAGATTGAGATCATTGGCGATTCCTCCGTATAGCAAGATGGCATCTTGGATTACATGTGGGGGTAGGTGTGTGTTATACACATTAATGTGTGTAATTTAAATCCTATTTAAATGAGCTCTTTCAAATCCACATAAATTTATTAAAATAAAATGTGTGGAAGTGTGATTTATAGGAGGAGTTGAAGTTAGAAGGAAGTGATGGTTTCTGTAGACATAATCAACTAATATTTTAATGTCTTCCATTTTTTTAAACTTTTAAAATGCATCCATTCTTCGATTGGGGGGTGCATAAGTCACAATATATGAGACGCCAATTCCCCCCCATCTTCTCGGGCCCCCAAATGAAAAATCTGGGACATCTATACAAAGTCACATTTATGTTATGCCCCTTCAGATCATTCTAAAATACTATATTTAGAGTATTTCACTCTATAACTGATTTCCAACCTTTCACAAAGGAGGGGGAGCTTCTTAGGAAAGCTTGCATGCAAATATCCGTTTAATATATTTGTCTATCAGACATTATTGAAAAAAAGTAAAGGTTAAGGACTGCATTGAATGTATATTTGAAGTGTGAAAAATAAGTTTTAGGATGAATTTTTGTCCTGTTAAAATTCTGTTCAGTTCCTTTTTTCTTGGAGCCCACTCACATGAGTATTTAAATTAACTGACAGGTTTGCAAAGTCAAATGTAGAAGTTCAGGGAGTCTTTCTGAACTGATCTAATAAAGGGATACATTTTCATTGTGTCATTTGGTTTGGAAAACTCTCATCATCAAAGCTTAGATGTGTCTTGAATTCAGGAGGTTCTTCTTTGAGTTTTGTCCCTATGGTTGCTCCACTGTAAGTGCAGCAGCACACCCTGCGCCTGAGGTTGGAGATCTACATCAGCAGTGCCTATCGGACCACACATGTGCACCTCTCCCCTCTCACTGTGAGCAAGATGTGTATATATAGCGCTGTGTGGTCCGACCACCCCCCCAGTTCCTTCTGTACTGCCTTTGGTCTGGGACAGAATCCACAGCAAAGCTGCTTCTCCCTTTACCTTATCAGATAGTGACTTACCTGTTAGTTTTACTGTAGTTTAGTACTTTTTTTTTTCTCCTTTCCTGTCAATATTTGTTGTTGTTGTTCACTCCACCTTTACCTTTAGCCTTATTCCATAGTTTAGGATTTTGTTTCCCTGCTTCCCAGCCTACCTAACTGGGAATTTTTTTCTTTCACCCTTATGCGCGGATCTCCTGGGTTTAAGAGGTACACCTTCCCCGTAATGGTCATATAGTTCAAACCCCTGCTCAGAGTAGGACCAACCCCAACTAAATCATCCCAGAGCCAGGTCAAGCCAGGCCTTAAAAACCTCTAAGGATGGAGATTCCACCACCTCCCTAGGTAACCCATTGCAGTGCTTCACCACCCTCCTAGTGAAAAAAGTTTTCCAAATATCCAACCTAGACCTCCCCCACTGCAACTTGAGACCATAGTTCCTTGTTCTGTCATCTGTCACCACCGAGAACAGCCTAGCTCCATCCTCCCTGGAACCCCCGTTCAGGTAGTTAAAAGGCCGCTATCAAATCCCTCCTCACTCTTCTTTTCTGCAGACTAAATAAACCTAGTTCCCTCAGCCTCTCCTCATAAGTCTTGTGCTCCAGCCCCCTAATCATTTCCATTGCCCTCCGCTGGACTCTCTCCAATTTGTCCACATCCTTTCTGTAGCTGGGGACTCAAAACTGGACACAATACTCCAAATGTAGCCTCACCAATGCCGAATAGAGGGGAATAATCACTTCCCTCAGTCTGCTGGCAGTGCCCCTACTAATGTAGCCCAATATGCCGTTAGCCTTCTTGGCAACCAGGGCACACTGCTGACTCATATCCATCTTGTTTCCACTGTAACCCCCAGGTCCTTTTGTGCAGAACTGTTGCTTAACCCATTGGTCTCCAGTCTGTAGCAGTGCATGGGATCTTCCATCCTAAGTGCAGGACTCTGCACTTGTCCTTGTTGAACCTCATCAGATTTCTTTTGGGCTTATCCTCCAATTTGTATCGGTTACTCTGTCTCCTGTCCCTACACTCCAGTATATCTACCGTTCCCCCCCAGTTTAGTGTCATCCAAACTTGCTGAGGGTGCAATCCATCCCATCATCCAGATCATTAATAACCTCCGTTCGAACCAATGGCAACGTGTTTGTATATTCGCTTATCGATGAAATGGTGTTTCTCATCACTATCACCTCTGCCCAATGGGTCGGCGAAATTGGTGCCCTTATGGCAAATCCCCTGTACACACTTTTTCATATAGACAAAGTCATGTTATGTCCACATCCCAAATTTTTACCCAAGGTACCATCATCTTTCCACCTTAATCAGCCTGTCCACCTTCCTTGCTTCTTTCCGAAGCCTCACCGTAGCCAGCAGGAGGCAACACTACACACCCTCGATGTCAGGCGAGCGTTAGCTGTCTTCCTGAACATAACTAATCCTTTTAGAAAATTATCACGTCTATTTCTTTCAATGACAGAAAGATCCAAAAGCCCAGCCATCTCTAAACAGCACCTTTTCAAGTGGATCTCACAGTGTATACCCCTGTCCTACCAATACACACAATTGGCAACCTCCTACTGGAATTAGAGCACACTCTGCACACTCACTTTCCACCTCAGTTGCTTTTCTCAATAATGTCACCATTGATGACATCTGCAAAGCAACCACATGAGCACCAGCGGACCCTTCTGCCTTTCACTACGTTATCGCGTGTGACGACGCAGCAGATACTCTCTAGGACATACCGTCCTATCATCTGCAGTAAATGCCGCTCCAAAGCCCCAACATCCAAATAGGGACACTGCTTTATAGTCCCCTACAATGGAGCACCCATAGGGACATCACTCGAAGAAGAGAAGGTTACTCACCCTGTGCGGCAGCTGTGGTTCTTCAACATGTGTCTTCCCGTTGGTGCTCCACTACCCGCCCCCTTCCCCTCTGCTTCAGAGCTGACACATAGTGGTCGGACTGCACAGCACCATGTGTACGTCCCGCACACAGCGTGAGAGTGGGGAGGCGCACTGTGTGGACTGATGGGCACAGCTGGTGAAGATTTCCAATCCCAGGCGCAGGGGGCGCTGCTGCACCTACAGTGGAGCACCCCCAGCGGGACACATCTTGAAAAATCTCAGTTACTGCACAGAATGAGTAACTGTCTCTGCTTGGAGAACTATAGAAGCAGCCCCCTCTTTTGCTACGAAAAGAGGTGGATGAAATTCCTAATTGCTCAACAACGCCCCCTCTGGGTGACTTATTATCAGAGGGTCCATCCTTCCTTGCTGGGTATACCTAGGGGGCACCAAAATGGGAGAATTGAAAGAGACTGAGCAGTGAAATAACTTCGTAACCCCATGAGGTGTCATGGAGAGCACCCTTTTTTGCACCCACCCAAAGGGGGTGAGCTCAGTTGAATACCTGTTATAGAAATGGATATAAAAGAAGCTGACTCCATCAGGTTCTCTTTAGCAGGTGTTCTGTGATGTTTCTATATATTAAATCATATTCAAACAAACTTTATTTGCAGATACAGAGCAAATCAGGGAGACTTTGCGGAGAGGGCTTGAGATTAACAGCAAACCTGTTCTACCTCCAATAAATGCACAAAGACAGAATGGGTTGAACTATGACCGAGCCCCGTAAGTATGATCCTGCACTCTTCAGATGTGGAGAAAGGGAAGAGTACAAGTGTTCAGAGTGAAAATAAGATTACAGCTCAGTAGGATCATTACATGGGGAACAGAGGAAAGGGAATAGTGAGTACTTGCAGCCTAGAAATGCAGAGAGAGACGAATTGTTCAGGCATAGTAATTAAAGGAAGATCTTAGACTGGAAGGTAGTGTCCCAAAAGAAACCCCTTTACTTGAGTTGTTTGAAGCAGGACTGGAAAAGGCACTGGAGAATATATTGTAGGGAACAAAGCTGCAGTATCATTCAGTGAGTTAACTGGACTAGATGACACTGTAGATCTTTTTCCTCTGTAACTTCTGACTTGGTGAGTGCATGGCAAATGGTCTACATGCTCAAACATCTGCAGCATGTGCATTTTCACCTTTTGAGGGCTTCCCCGCCCACTGAACCTCAGACACCATTTTCAGTTATTATTGGTACTGTTTGCCCTGAGAGAGCAATGGAGGAAGACAGTTTAGCAATGCTGTCAAGCCATTAGCACCACAGTTTACCTACTTGGAATGGTGGTATCTGGAGGGTCTCACTTTCTGCACTCAGTGCATGTTTTCTCTGAGGAGGGAGAGGGTGGCTGGGCTGGGGTGGATTTCTAAAGCAGGCAGTAAAAACAATAAATAGTGGGAGTGGATTTTCATCTAAATGTATCTTTGCTCACGCTTTGTTCTCATCTCTTTGCTACCTTTTGTTTCCTTCTCCCACTTCAGCTTTTGTCCAAAGTGTAGAGATCAGCATGAAATCTTTTTTCCATAAATGTCAGAAATTCTCCTTCAAATGGCTCCTTTCCCCTTCACATCCCATTATCTGCTGCCATTGCTGTGCTATTACATTCTTAACTGAAGCATCATAGCCAGTGTAATACCGTTCTTAATACCTTGTGTAACCCTCTCGTCCTTTTCCTGTTTCTTCCTCTTTTCTCTGTTTGCCTGATTTAGACTGTAATCTTTTGTGGGTCACAGTGTCTCTGTGAAGCGCTGTGCCAAGTCAGCGCTTTGAAATTCTGTGCCAATTCATGATGTTATATAATTATTAAGTAACATGCAATAGATGTGGCTTGGCTGTTTTTTAAAAAGATACATGAAATGTTTCATCATTTTCAAAATCATTCTTAGATTCAGTATAATAATCATATGAGGCCACATTCTGATATCCTTACTTATGTTGAGTAACATCTTGCTCCATGAAGAGGGGGAAAAATTTTTTTTTTTTTACTACTTGTGTGCTGAGATTTTTTTTGGCTCACATCTGCTCCTTGGAAGGTTGAAATTTACCAAAAATCTTCTCTCGTTATGCAAGTGTGCTGATCTGTTATAGGATTGCTCATGAGTACTGTGCTACTGGTATGGAATTAAATAGCAGTATAACCCCTGTGTTCACAACGTTTCAGGGACATCAAAACATTTGGGGTCATTGTCAGTGTCTGATATACAAGCAGTAATGTTATACGGCAGCTATAATTCAGACAAGACAAGCATTCAGGCATCAGATAAACAGGGCTCTACTGAAGACAGAGCATTGGAGGGGAACTTTTGCAAGGGTGAGGGGTGGAACGCATGCATAAATATTTACATGTTTTTTAACAGTTCAAGGCAAGAAGGAAGGTGAATCAAATATGAACCGCCTGACCTTGACAGTGCCCATTGTAATGAACATATCTCATTTCCTTATCTTATCAGTAGTTCCCTGAAGCTAAAAGGATAGGGAATGACTGCTTCCTAGTATTTGCTTGCTAGAAGATCAATAAGTTGTTTTGCAGTCTATAGTTACCACTCTGCAAGCAGATAGCTACCCTGTTTCTCCATAATAGTGAATCTGATTAGGGGAAGACAGCTTCTAGAATGCTGTGCGTCTTCCCTGGAGTCACTTTGGTGATAGCTAGTACCCTAAGTGCTAAAGGAGGTCTCCCCCGCATAAAACAGCCATATGCGCCGCTCATGTCTTCCGTTCTTGCTGCATCCGTAGAGATTGGTTTATAAAGAGGAGCTTTTCACTTCATGCTGCTGCTGCTTTTTCCCAAAATAACTACATTCATGGAAGAAAGTACAGTGCTATCTTTCTAGGCCTTGTCTATTCTGAGAAAATGCCTTATGTTGGGAAAACATGTTAACGAGCACGTTTTAACTAGTACGTTGGTACACAAATCATATTTAAGACACTTGGCAGTCGTGTTTACCATTGTGCTACTTAAAGTGTACTAGTTAACACATTTTCCCAGTATATACAAGGCTGAAGAAATCAACCTTATTAGACAACTTTCTGCTGTCAGAGACCACCATAGATTATCCCTGGACTCTGAGCAGGGTTAGACCACGTGGTGGTTAGAGCATCAGCACCATTGATACTAAAACTGCTATAACTGGTGGTGGTTCCATATTTTTGCATCTGTAGACCAGATCAAATACCCAGTCTTAATGCAAGTATCTTATGTGTGATAAAGAGCAAGACTGAAAGGCAGGCTGTATGGTTCAGGTATGGTTATATCCTAGGACTAGCGTTCAGTTCAGCTGGTGGTTACTGCTGGCTTAGACCTAGGATGCTATGGAAGCACTCGATATTCTGAAAGGGAGGATATGTCTATCTTTGCCACCATCAGAGCGATCTTTCTGGATCAATTGAGTGGTCAGTGTAGACCCGCTCAATCGATCAGGAAGTCGATACTTGTAAACCAACCCCTCAAATGGCGTAGCGCTGCAGTGCAGTGAAGACAGCGCGCAGAAGGGAAGCACAGCAGTTGACGGGAGTTACGCAAGCTACTCCGCGTAGCTTGCATAACTCCTGTCGACTGCTGCCGAATCTCCAAGTGTAGACCAGGGTGGAGGATGGTTCGTTTTGTAGGGTACTAGTCTAGGACTTGAGACCTAGGTTCAGTTCTCTGCAGACTTCCTGTGTTACGGTAGGCAGGTCACTTAGGGTATGTCTGTACAGCAACTAGACACCTCCGGCTGGCCAGTGCTAGATGACTCGGGCTTGTGGAGCTCAGGCTGTGGGGCTGTTTCATTGCTGTGGTCTGGGTGCTCTGGTCCTCCCACCCCACAGGGTCCTAGAGCCCAGGCTCCAGCCTGAGCCCAGATCTCTACACAGCAATGCAACAACCCTGCAGCCCGAGTCAACTGGCATGGGCCTGCTGCGGTGCTTTTTTTGTTGTTGTTGTGTAGACATACCCTTAGCCTCTCTGTGCCTCAGTTTCCCATCTGTAAAATGGGATTGTAGCACTGCCCTCCATCACAAGGGTATTGTGGGGATAGATATATTAAATACTGTGAGACTCCTCAGATACTACACTGATGGGACTAGTGTGTGATCATGTATTGCACTGTGTTTACAGACTGTAAAATATAAAATTGTGGCTTTTTTGAAAGCCATGTGAATAAGTCTGATGCTCTTGGGGATCTTCAGGAGAATGACAAAAGTATTCTCTCAGGAAGAGCAAAGTGTGTTGCATCCACTTTGCGTGCTGAAGTCCACAGAATTTCAGATCATAAAATTTGCACCCAGTTGACAGTAGAATATTAAAATCTGACATGTGCAAACTCAAATAGCTTTATGCAGTAGAAAGTATGTAGTTTTTTCCAAAGACTTGCAGTTACTGACCACTGTTTTCCCTTCCTACTCCTCCTTACAATAATCCACCAATATTGAAGTCAGCAAAACTTTCTAGCTTTCTAATAGTTCTATGCATAAAACTGTGTGGATCCTTGATGTAATTTGCTAGCCTGGTATCATTCATATGTATTCTAAGCCACACATTTTTTGGTTGCTGAGTGGGTTTAATCCTACAGATTGCTCTGCACTTCGGCCTCAATCCAGCACGGTATGTGCTTAACTATTAGTATGTGAGTAATCCCACTGCTTTTAGAACCAGTTCAGTTTGTCCCAAAGTCCTAAGAAAAGTTTCTTCAGGAAAAAGTTGGTTTCTGTCTAACCTCTTCAGGACAGCATCAATCACAAGTCTGGAGTTCTCTTTTGTAATTACAGTAACAGTGTAGTTTCTCTTCTAAAGATATGAATGAAAGCACTCCTGATGTTTGAATGTGTATTGGACAGCTGTTTTCAAAACAGCTATTGTTTCTCAAAATGACTATTAGTTCAGTTCATAAGCACCTATGAATCAGTTCATAGAAACTAAATGAAAACATGTCTAGTAATCTTTGGAAACGATTTGTCCTTTGGACCATAGATAACGTAATACTCTGCATCACTGCTTGGGGAAAATGGAACTTACATGCATCAATATACTTACTAATAGGTGTGCATTGTTTGTTTGTTAGGACCCCAAATATGATAGCTGCTTTCCAGACAGACAAGAAGGCATGGTCCCTTCCCAATGAAGCTCACAATCTAAGATGAAAGGAATCTATGTAGGAGCCAGATACTGCTAACCTCTGTTGGTACAGTGTGGCTGCCCGTGAGAGTCCCAATGTTCAGACTGCACACTATGGCTATTCACATCCTAATGGGCTGAGGGGAGCGCTCTGGCTCTTGATGTCAAAGATCAGTGGCACTTGTACAGTCCTGCTTTGTTCTCTATCTAACTTCTTAACATCATAGATCCTGGGACAGGGACCTTAATAGCCCTGGCAATTAATCCGCACAACATCACTGTGAGATAGGTAAGTATTATCTCCACTTTACAGATGAGGAAGTAGAAGATAACTAACTTGCCCAAGGTCACAAGCTCTAAGAAGAGCCAAAATTGGAACCTGTGAGTTGTTAATTCCTAGCCTCCTTCCTGAATCCTCTAGATCACACTCCCTCTGTGAGGGTGTAACGGGGTTGTGCTTCTCACCACTTGGCAGCGCCTTCTTGTGGCACATCTGGGGAATTAGCTCACCACTGTCTATGCACTGTCCAGCAGTCACTCAGCCTATTGTCTCCGTTGCTCTGCTCTGCAGCCCCGCTCTTGCCAATCAGGAGCTGCAGCGCCCCTCCTTCATGGCTTAGCTCTCCAGCCAAATCACAATCATCCTCCCCTTCCAAGGTGTCACTGGAGTCACTCTCCCCACAGTCTCAGGCAGTCTCACAATTCACTATGCTGATTGAGCCACTCCTACAGTGACTTGTAGGGGAAACTGAGCCCTCCCTCTGCTCCGGGTTCCAATCCAGGGACACTTGAACCAGTGGTTCAGGTCTGTTTTCCCAGCCCTTCTGCTCCTTCCGTGGACTGCTTCCTATTCTCCTCTGTGTATCAGGGAGTGCGACTCAGGCTCCTTCACTGCAGCCCTTCTCCTCTGTCACCGACTCCCTGGCTTGATAGAAGCCCTCACCTGTTTCTGCCCAGGTGAGTGTCCTCACCAATTAAGCCTCATTGTGTCCTAACTCCACTCCAGGGGCAGCCTATGGCTAATTGGCTTCTCTTGCGTATATTGACTCCTCTAGTGGTAATGTGGGGGTGAACATCCCATTGCAGAGGGCAATCATTTTTGTAAACATGGTGTCAGTAAAACTGTTGAAGTCAACCAAAGGACAGAATATAAATCTACAGCTAGTGAAGTGAGGTACTATGCAAACTAGGTTAAAATGACTAATCACTACTATTCACTGTGCCAGTGCTGTGATACCTTTCACCCAAATCTCCAGTGATCTGACCCCGTTTCTCAACAAAGATTTAAGCAAGTGAGTGAGGCCTCCTGTTACAGAGACTGACTGACTTTGGCAAAATGCAATATTGACTGACCATACTACTCGTTAGTATTGTGTTTAGCTCTCTTCATCCATAGACCTCAAATAGCATCAAGAATTAGAGCAGCAATACTTACTGCAGCAGGAAAAGTACTCTGTTCGTCTATCTTTGACTTTGAAAAACAGTTTGTAATTCACTTACTAATCATTACATTAAGTAATTCTCAGTTCATGCATTGGCTGTGGATGCAGCGGTAGGAATGGCAATATTGCAGACATCTTTACTGCCAGCTTTCTTATACCCTTGTCCAGTCTAAACACTGCTTGCCAATCACCCATGTGTGGTATACATCTAGGGACCAGCACTCAAAGAAGTGGTGGTTATTTGGCATAACTGGAGGTTCTTTGAGATGTGTGGTCCCTATCTGTATTCCACTACCTGCCCTCTATCCCCTCTGCTTCAGATCCTGTTGGATTTGTGGTAAGAGAAGGATCTGGAGAGGTTTCGACGCTCACTGCTGCTTGTGCTCCCAATCGAGGGTATGAAGAGAGCTACTATGCATGTACAGGTCAACAGACACTTCCATGAAGAATTTCTGGACTTTGGTGCCTGGTGTGCATGCATACCCATGTGTGGAATATAGATCAGGACCATACAGCTTGAAGAACCTCCAGTTACAGCAAGTAACCTGCACTTTTTTTATTACTACTATGGCCTTTTTTCTTGTTTTGGGCTTTTAGTAACGTGTTCTTAAATGATTCCCAATTATCATTCACAATTTTCTGATTAAATTGTTCTTCCAGCTGATTTGGCTCATAATTGTTTTCAGCTTTGTGAATTTTTTACAGCCCCAAGTATATATATTACTGGTCTGAACTCTGTTCTGTTTGCACATTATAAATGTGATCGTCATAATTGCTTGTACTTAAGCTACCATTAATTGTTAGTGCTGTGATCGGTTCCTCTTTGGCTGTCAAGATGAGGTCCAATACAGGATTCCCCCAGGTTGGCTGCAACACGTTTTGAGTTAAGAAATGATCATCTCTAATATTTAGCAACTCCAAGGATGTTTTACTACTAGCAGCGTGAGTCCTCGAGCATGTCACTCAAATTGAAGTCCCCCATGATCACTCAGCTTTTTTTCTCAATCTACTATTCTTACTTAAGCCAACTCCCATCAATTTCAGCAGGAGTCTTGCCAGAGTAACAAATGTAGCACAGAGCAGAAGCAGGTACATTTTGGGATGTTAATACATTTCAGGGGTATCATCAGGCATGGGCCTGAAGATTGAGTGACTAGTGAGCAACATCGTGTAGCAGTATGCCTGTTGCAGTATATTGCAGTCACTGATATAATAGCTTGTACTTCTACAGCTCACGCCGTCTGAGAACTAAAAAGTGCTTGATAGGCATGAATGGGTTAATCCTTAGGACACTCCTGTGTGGGAAGGAAGAACTGGCTCAGTTTTACAGATGGGAAGCATAAAGAAGTTGTGTGATGTGCTCAAGATCTCTTTGGGCAGTGTTCTTCATTGCAAGGCCCAGGAGCCAGTGGCGGCTCCCGTTGACCCAAGTGCAGCTCCCTGACTAATTGTTTATATTCCAGTTTATTTTATTTTTAACATTAGCATATGTGCTGAACCTATCAAAGTCTGCCTTCTTTACATGTCACATTGACCACATGGTACGATGTGCACCAATAAGTACATCCGTTTTATGATAACTGTAATACTACCATAGCAACCAACGTGTTAATTTAGTAGTTGATGTGGCTCTCACATTGAAGGTTTTTTGCCAGAGTGGCTCCTGCTTGAAAAATAGTGAAGATCACTGTTTTAGGGAGTCAGTGGCAGAACCAGGAATAAATACAACTCTAATCTCCTGCTTCCAGTCTAGTTTTAGCGACAGGAGAATCAGTATCCCTCAACGTATTAGCAAAATTATCTCACAACTTTCAAAATGGATTTGGCAGTGGGGGTGGGTTGTTGCTGCTTTGCACTGCATTCAGGTGATGTCCTCCGGGCCCCATTGTACTAGTCTCAGAGCTGGTTTAAACTACAGAGTTTTGTCCTTACCCCAACCAAGCCGGTTAGTCTTGAAACCTATAAAATAACTGTCATCAGGACAGTTTGTGAAGAGATTGCTATAAACATGACTTGTCTCATAAGGCAGGTACGTCCAAACTTGTGCAACCAATGATTGTACTGGCAATTTTCCGAGAGCCCAAGGGCTGCTGCTAATTGGCATAAAATGAAGGAAGCAGAGTGCAGTCACCCTCATCTTTTAATATGCAGAGAGGAAGGACCTAGGGAGGCTACATGTCCAGCGTGTGGCCACTCAGGATGGAGTATCGCATGTTGGAACCTGTAGTCTCTCCTAGGTCTCTTCTCCCTACTTAAAGCTAGAGGAAGCTGCAGTCTGTGTTTGGCCACCCTGTGCTACAGGAGCCCAGCTTTAGAAATCTGATGTGGCTTTGGCTACCTATTGCTGTTAATCTTCATTCACAAGATTTAAAAAGAACCCAAAAAAAACCCCCACAGATTCAGGCTATTGGTAGAAACTGAAGCTGGAAAAAAAAAATAGATAAAAGTCAGCGAAAGTCACCTTGGTAACTGCTGCAACACACTCGCGCGGAATGAGGAGACATCAAACCCAACTACAAACAGCTTTAAAGAAACACAAAGAATTTAATCATCTAAAGAATTAATCTGACAACTGCCCACACTTACACCTCCCACAAGTCTTCAATCACTTCGAAATGTGCTTTAATCTCCTCCAACTCCCCTCCAGTTTCATAAAATGCTAGATGTGCAGTCTTCAAACTGGGGCGTTTCCGGTGTACTGCGTACATTTAAATGTACTGACTTTCCAAATGCTGCAGCCCTGGCTTTTGCTGACTTGTTTTTTCTGGACAGAGAGAAACAAGAATTATTTATGTGGGTTGGATGAAGTATTAAATCTGGAATAGACAAAGTTTGCAACAATATATGTGGTAGTCAACTTGATCTTAGTCATAACAATAAAAATTACACCAGCCTTTGCTCCTGATTTATTTGGTGATGGGGTGGGGAAGTGAAAGGTTATGGATAACCAACAATAATAAAATTGGAGATGTTAGTGCTAGAAAACAAAGTGTTTCTAAACTCTCCTTTAAAATTTGAAACTACAAGCTATGCATGGCAGGGAAAGCTACACCATGAGCTTCTCATTAATAACACCCCAGCAGTTCCATCACCCCTCATCTGGACCGTCACCCTTTCTAAGGGCCAGAACAAGGATTTCCATTTCTGCTGAAAGAATGTTAATGTCTCTTGCAGAGTTCTGTGTCCTATTACACACTCTATAATCTGAAAGTCAGATCTATTTCTTGGCCTTTCTATAGCGCCTTCCATCTGAGCATCTCAAAGCACTTTACAAACACCACTCTATTAATTATTGCAATCTAGGGAAATATCTCCATTTCACAGATGGGAAAACCAAGACAGAATTTAAAAAAAGAAAAATCCAAGGCTTTGTTTTCACTGCAAAAAAAAGTGAGGTTTTGTTTTGTACATTGTTATCTATGTTGAGGTAAAATCCTAGCGGAGATGACAGAGGTAGTTTTTTTGCCTCTATTAGCTACCTCTAGGTAAAAGCTACCTGTGTGCCCACTAGGTTTTTAAACTAAGATAACAAAGTTGATGTAAAAAAAATGCTTTTTTTTGCAGGGAAGACACAGTTCTTGGCAGAGCTGGGAGTAGAATGCAAGTGTTCTAATGCCTAATCCTGTGCTGTAGCAACTAGATTCTTTCTTCTCATGGATCGTACACTAAAGATCTGATTGGACATCCTTCTAAGCAACTGGTCTCTAGAACTGGCTAAACCACAAATAATGAAGATGTCCTTTACCCTAGGAATGCTATCCTTTCTGCGACATTGCCATTGCGCTATTTCTGCTAGCAGTGCAAGTGTTGTTGTTAACAAACCTCAGGTATTGGAATGCATACGCTAGCACTTTTGCCGTTGGTAATAGTGCAGCTGCACCATTGTAATAATGCATATGGAATTCCTAGTATAGAGACCCAGGCCTGGTCTACCCAGGCTGTGGATTTCGGTGGCAATCGACAGGAGATAAGCAAGCTACGTACAGTAACTTGCATATCTCCCGTCGACTTCCTAACATCTACTCATCACGGTGTCTCCACTGCACTGCGCCAACGGGAAATGCCCTCCCGTCAACGTAGCGCTACACTAATCGCCGGCGTGGATTTACAGAGCCGACTTCCGGGTTCGATTGAGCGAGTCTTCACTGCCGCTCAGTCGAACCCGTAAAATCGATCCTGCACTGCAGTGTAGACATAGCCCCAATGTGTTGTAAACAGGTTGTAACGTTCATCTAACCCAGCTACACTAAACAGTGGTGGAGTTGAGTCCTCAGAATAGCGTCTTCTTGCCCAGCCCCCACAACGTGTCTGCACCTATCATGCACCCTTGTTTGTATCAGTGCATTTTGAGAAAATCTGGGTAGCTATCCCCTGCTACCTCATCAGAGGAGCACGTGCCCTGGGATGTGCACACAGAGCAACAGGAGCATTCACATGGGGGGACAATGCACTCGGGGGTGCCTTCTTGTGCAAGGAGGAGGATTGGCCAGCTCTGCTACACGTGTATAGTTGTGAGTTTATATCAATACAGCAAAAGACTTGTTACAACCTGATTATAAGAATACATTGATGTAGACCACATAGCTACTGTGGCTACTGACTTGTGGACACACAACGTGTCTAGTTTGACCCATGTCACTCATGCTGCTCAGAAAGTTATAGTGTAGACAGGGCCTAAGCCTGGATTCGACTACCCCAGTATTACTCCTGTTAACATAAGCAGATTCCATCCCAGAGCACAGTCATAGGAACAACCCCAGTTTCAAAGAAACAAGAAACACAGTGATTGTTACTGTTTTAGAAGGGCTTTTAGCTAAGGGATTGCTAATAATTTGATGTTACTTAAAGTGTTAACCGCCACATTGCTTCACACCTTCACCTTTTTAACAGAATGGCTGGTTACTGATTAATGTAAAGTCTTAGTTATTTAGGGTCTGAAAAAACCTGTTAGCTGTATTTCAAAGTTATACATTAGTCAATGCCCTCTAGTGAGCACATAAGACACAAGCAGCATTTGCCATTTAAAAACAAGAGTTTTTAATATGACCTACAAAGCCCAGCCCTTGCCTTCACAGTGTTATCATGATTACGTTGGAGTCTCTGGGGGCTAATCAGGAATCAGAGCTCCGTTGTGGTAGGCACTGTACAAACTAGTGAATTAAAAACAAAACAAATCCAGCCCCAACCCCAACCCCAGAGAGCTTACACACTTTAGGTTTGTGGAAAACTCTGTGGAATTATATTCTGTAAATGCTTATCCATTCTAAACTTAAATCCACTGCCAGAGAAAGCTGCTCAAAGCATTAACCAGTCTGGGTAGAAAAATACCAATACCCCAGCTCTCATCTTTACTGACAAAATTGCTGAATAACTCTGGATATGTTCCAGTGCGCACACATTCTGTAATTGAACTTACAAGTTGGTAAGCGTAAAGTTGGCGCTAAAATCTCTCACGTTTCTGGTGGCCGACATCCTGTTGGGGGATTGGTAATGAATAATTGGAAACTCTAGATGACAGGCTAACTTTCCCACAGCTTAATGTGTATATAAGATCTGATAAGGAAGTTCAGGTAAACCTTAGGTTAAGGTCAATTGATCATTAATCAAACATGCACTTCTTGAGTAATCAAACTGCAAAATGTTTTCTTCAGTGTCTGGCCCATTCCACTCTTTTAAGGCCCCACCTACATGGAGCTGTAAAATGTGTTTGATGAACCAGTTTAAACTCACCGGTTTAGAAGCCAGCTAGACTACAAAGGGATGTGTCTTCACTGCAGAATTTATCCGGTGACTGGCACTCAGGTGATCAGAACCTGGGTTAGCCTAGCCCAGGTGTGAGCAGACACACTGCAAAGCTGTGCCCGAGTTACTGTGTCCTCTCTGGTGCTGCGCTTGCCGTGTGTGTCACTAGGACTCAGGGAACACATACAATGGTCCTTTGTGCTGCTCTAATTCTTTCCCAATAAACTGAGAGAACATGTCTGTCCTTTCAGGCTCGAGGGGGCGGCAGGGTTGGAATTTTGGGAAGGCATTAGAGGAGTCAGCACCCAAATTGTTTAGCCCATTTCCTCACTGCAAAGTGGGGCAGGTGACCAGCCCTAATGAAAGCCTCACTGGGGTTTTAGCCTATAGCCCTAGACAAGCCAGCTAAAATGCCACCAAACTCAGGTGAGAGGGTTATACCTGTGGATGGGAGGGGAGTTAGGGGCAACATCCAAGTAAGAGCCCTGGTTAACTCTGCAGTGAAGACAGACCCAAAATCAACATCACTGGCAGACAAGCTATTACATCACAATTCTCTCATTCTGCATCTGGAACATGGCTACATCTTGCAGCGTAGAAAGGATCAAGCCATATTTTAATGACGTTCCTGAGCTGCGCGGTAACTTGGTAACGTTTGTTTAGTCTGCCCTGCAGGATGGAACCATGTTTGAACTGTCAGGGCACAAATGATTGTCAGCTACTCTCCTTCCTCTCTTCTCTTCCCTCCTCTTCCCCTTCCCTAACCAAATACAGTGATTCTGTAGTATAGATGGGACCTTAGCAATGTGTTGCCTCTATTAAATCAGGATTGACAGATAAGAGAAACATAAGTCCTGTCTCTTCTGACTTCACGTAAGTTGCTAGCACTCTGTATGTCCCTCCCTTTCCAGCCTGATGGCTTTTTTACTGTCTCCACTTCTCCCTGTTCTTGATCCCAGACCTTCCATCCCCTTATCACCCAATGCTTTGTGTTTGAAATGTTTTCAGGGTGGGGGAAGTCCTATTCAGTGTAAGCTCCTTGGGTCAGGCACCATCTTTTCCTGTGTTCTCTACAAACAGATAAAGAATTATAATGCCACTCTTTGAACGTATACAGTATTTTAGTTTATGGTCCGGTATTTTGAGATACCTACCTGATTATACTGAGGATTCTGTCTTGTGAAGTTCATAATTGCAGAACGTAACCTCCTAAGTTAAACAACATCACCACGTGTAATGCACTGCCTTTGTAAAATATAGTATAAAGACTGCATTGTTTTAAAGCAGCTCTACTTCAAAGGGAAAACAGTCTACAAATATTCTGTGAATTGTGTGTAGATTTTGTATTTTGAATATTGTACTTAATGCTAGCAGAAGTTAGAATGTTTAAGAACTGGTATGCAACATCTAAAGCCTTTGGTTGGTCTGGTGACGGAAAAGAGTTGGGTTCATTCAGGTTACGTCTATGCTATAGGTCTCTAAGGCTAAGCTTCTATAGCAAATCAGTCAGGACAGCACAGAGCTTTCCAGACAGCCCTCTTTCTTAAAGAATCCTAGAACTGGGGTGACCTGCCAGGTCACATAGACCAGGCCTCTGCCCATGCAGGGTTGTACCTTATAGAACATTTTGTGGTGCTTCTGGCTTCAGAGTATAATTTTACTCCCATTCTTTATTAAACTTTATTTCCCGAACCTTTAAAGTCACTGGATCAAGATGAAGCATTGCATGCTAAGATCTGTAGTCTGTGGGCAAGACTCGCAAAATAGAAACAAGGGCGACAGCAAAGTAGTTATGTCCTTTTGGCAAGCTGTTATTGTGTCCTTCCATTAGACAGCTTTCATGTAACTGCTCTAAATCATCATTGAATTTTTCTGCTGTCTTTTCACAAGGCTGATAATTGGAATGTGGATCTCAGGTTCTAAATAGGTACATTCTGTTTTTTCTCTTAGAAGCCGTAAGGATAGTTTAGAGAGTGAAAGCTCAGCAGCTATCATTCCTCATGAGTTAATCCGCACGAGACAGCTTGAGAGCGTACACCTGAAATTCAACCAGGAGTCTGGAGCACTGATTCCACTTTGTCTAAGGTAAGAGCGGCTGGTTTCTTTCTTAGCTCTGCTTCAATGGCTGCAATTCTGCCTTCTGGTGTTGTTTCTTCAGACAAATGATCCTGTATAGATTTTAAAAGACCAGAGCTGAGACACTTTGCCAAAAACATTAGAAACAGATAACACTATCCATAGACCTCTGAAGAAGAGCTCTGTGTAGCTCAAAAGCTTTTCTCTTTCACCCACAGAAATTGTTCCAATAAAAGATATTACTTCATCCATCTCGTCTTTCTACTGTGCACATATGTTCATCGTGCCAAAATTGTTTCTTACTCCTTTTGTTTCCCATGTTTTATGTTGGGGATTGAAACAGCAGAGGTTTTTTTATGAGACTAATGCTGTTAAATATCTTGTCAAACTAAGGGATGGTTCCTAAGGTCCTGTCATAGAAATCCCATAAGCATTACCTTTAATTTGTGCCGTTGTATGCTAACGTTTGCCATCAGTTGTGCACACTGTTTTCTATATGCAGATACCATCACTTGTACACCTGAGTGCACAAAATGTTGCACACACACATGGGGTAGTCAATAGGTAGATTGTGGGTCAAATCCAGACCGCCAGATGCTTTTGAACACGCCCTGGCATCTTTTTATTTACTTTTTATTATTATTGTTATTATTTTTGTATTATCTTCTCAGGAGTCTGGACCTAGACTATACTTTGACCAAGAAATTTGGACCTTAACAGAAAATAATTGATTATCCCTGCTGTAAAGGTTGTATCTCGAGAAGTTGCACCTGCAGAGGGGATAAGGGTTTTGACCAGCTAGTGACCTGTCTACATCTCCAGAAAATTCAGCTAATTATTTTTTTAAAATGTTTTGACAGAAATTGTAGGAGAGTTCTGGTCTTCGAAGTAACAGTAAACTGAAAGGTGTTAATTTTTATTGAGTTAACAATAATCACTTTTGTTGACTAATTTAAAATAAAAAAATGCAATAAAGGATGCAGCAACTTGCCTAGCAAGCCTCTAAACCAGTGTTTCTCAACCTCGGGTATTAGAGGGGTCGCAAGTGCAGAGCTGGTATTGGGGGTGGCAAGAAAGGCAATTGCCTGGAGCCACAGGGGCGCCATGAAACTAAGTTACATGCCTCAGCCCCGTGGGGGTGGGACTCAGGCTTCAGGGGTACAGTAGTTTGGAAAGGTTAAGAACCACTGCTCTAAACTGTTTCCCCTCAGATGTACTGGTGTGGCTGATATCACTAGATATTTATTATTTGAATTGTGCAACATCATAAAATAAGTGCTTGTCTACATGGGGACATCCAGGTTGGTTAATCCAAATTTAAAAAGGTGTAAATGTGCAGTAGATTAGTTAAATCGCATTAATAATCTGTGTGAACACCCTCATTCAGAATTAAGGCCACTTTAATTCTGATTAATAGTATCCACACAGGGATTTAATTTGGTTTAAGTAATCCACTTCAAATTCACACCTTTAGTTAATTCAGATTATTTTTCCTGGGTGTCCCAGGTAGACAAAACCTAAATTAATGAGGAAAGATAGACTTGTGACTAATGCACAGGGCTGGGAATAGGATCTGGATTTTATCCCTGGTTATTATACAGGGTCACACAGGAAGTCACTTAACGTCTCTGAGCCTTAATTAGCCCAATCTGTAAAATGGGGATAACATTCACATCTCACTGAGGCTGTGAATTTTAATGCTTTTGGTGTGACCTGAGATTCCCACATGGAGAGCATTGTTGCAATAAAGTATTATTTATTATAAATGAACAGCCATGTATCTCTTCTTCTAAACCTTTTGTTTAACATGAGTCCACTGACACAGACTAAATGTAATGAGTTACTAGGGAATGGATTAATATATAACATAAGTTATTCATGTGGAGAAGTTAAGGCCAGCTCATTATTCTAGCGGGACTGCTTTGCACTACCACCTAAGAGATGTGAATTCTGGGCTCACTCTTGCTGGTGTTCTCGGAGTACTGGTAGAAGTTGGGAGTACTGTGCCTTATGTACCAGTGGCCCATGGTGGTGGTTGGGGACTGGTGCAAATGGGATGCTAATAAAGTCCCATTCAGTCTTCCTTTGTCTAGAGGCATCGTAGTGTGCAAGCGGGGCTTTGGGATTGATGGGTTTGAGCGCACATGTGCACTTCCAGAGCTCCAGAAGAGACTTGTGACCTACACTTAAGGGACAAGGCTGTGAAAATCATTCATACATTCACTGAGATTAGTGATTACTGGGGTATGAAGTATTCCTTTCACAGAGGTTCCAGTGTATATCTTGTGGTGAGTCTGTACTGACCTGCTTATGACCCTTCATTTACGGGTGTGTGTTCTGTTCTCCAGGGGCAGGCTGTTACATGGACGGCACTTTACATATAAAAGTATTACAGGGGATACAGCAATCACGTTTGTATCAACAGGAGTAGAAGGAGCCTTTGCTACAGAGGAGCATCCTTATGCAGCACATGGGCCTTGGTTACAAGTAAGAACCTCTCTTTTTTTCTTCATCTTTCACCTTCC
The DNA here is from genome assembly GCF_026122565.2 of Emydura macquarii macquarii. Lineage (NCBI taxonomy): Eukaryota > Metazoa > Chordata > Testudines > Chelidae > Emydura > Emydura macquarii. Next base: position 9,461,137 of record NW_027133829.1, on the reverse strand, counting down.
TTTTCAGTTCCTTCAAAAAATAATTCCTGTGCAAAGGTTTCTCTGGCCTAAAAATCTTACAACAAAGCTATACATCCTGCTGCAGCTTCTCTGATGATATACACCTGATTATTATATGGTACTTTCAGTAGCTCCAGAAGTGATTAAAATGTTAGAACTATTCCTAGTTATGTGAATGGAATTTAAAATATAAAACCGTGGCTGGCAATTTCTAATATCTTAAATTAATACAGTGATTTTCATCTCTCAGAGCCCCAGAACACTTTACAAATACTATATATTCCAATTCCTCCTTCCTGCCACTACAGTGCAAATACCTGAGGGGTGAAATAAAACGGGGGAATTCAGGGAGGCAGAATGGAGTTACTTAAACTAGTATGTAGCCAGGGCAATCAAGGCGAACAGCTTAATCATCGTTGGAAAAAGTTATGTGCTCTTTAATGATTGGAAGTGTTCAGGAACTCTGCCTTACACTGTCCCCAAAATAGGGCCCTTGTGGCAGCACATCATCCTGTAGCCCCTTCGCTTTCATACCAACTCTGTGAAAAGCACACCACCGCCTCAAAACACCACACGGCTTCCTGCACCAGCACCCTGGGTTTTCCTTGGAGGTTCCCCATCCACATATTAACAAAGGACAACCCTGATTAGCTTGAGACCATCAGTGGTGGGATGTCACAGCCATTTCCTAATCTTGTTTACAGCCAAGCAAATATACACTTTGCAAAAATAAAATAGCTCTGGGAGAATCTTTGTTCAGAAAAGCCCCATTTCTAAAGAACGGGATGCATGGTGCTCTCTCTCTCCCTTTATTGTACACTGTCCCTCCGAGGTGCACTTCTGTTTAAACACTGTTTTGGATCCTACTGTTCCAGTGTCCCAACTAAACTGGCTATGGCTAGTAGTCAAAGCATTACAATGTATATGTTCACAAATTGCAGGAAACCAGATATGCAAATCTTTAACTCCAAAAGGAACTGATTGGGGTTCTCTCTGAAGTGGCTTGCTTTGTTTTGTAGATTGGCGAGCCCAGCACTCTTACAATGATTAACAGTGAATGGTCGGGTTAAGGGGTGGGTCGTTCACTGTTTGGTTCTTGTGCTCACTAACACATGACACGCAAGATCTTGTGATTGTTCACTCCAAACATAACAGTGTTTGTTTGAGTTTACACCCGCTCCTGAAATGTATTAATGTGTGGAGCAGTCAGGTAGCTTCTAAAGGATGGAGAACGGCAATAATTAGGCCATCATTCAGGCATATAACTAATATTAACCCTTATGGAACTAGCTAATTCCCAAATGTCTGTTACTGGAAACGGAAGATTTACTGGGAAGGAAGGAAGGTTCCTGGTTGCAGGGAGGCAGGAGCAAGTCCCCACCTGCCACCTACACTGGGGAACTTCTTTGATGAGGCCTGCTCTCCTTGCTGCGGGCCCCTGCCCTGTCTCTTAGATTAGTGCCAGCAGGGGTAAGGAGGTCAGACTGCAGATAGGCAGGGCCCAGCATGGAACACTGGGAGGTGCGCTGACATTGTGTAGAGCTGATGGGGTGCTGAGACTCTTGACTGAATGTAGGGAAGGAGGAATAATTTTTGAATGAGCAGTAGCTGCGGTGCTGGGAGTAAGGTGCGAGGTCCTAAATACAGGTCCACTGGCTTCAGCCTAAGGGGCAAGAGAAGTTGTGATGCGCAAGAGACTACATTGATCCCAGGTCTGGTTTCTTCTCCTAGCTGTTGGAGTGGCAGGGCCCGAAAGTACTGAAGCCATCAAAGTAAGGCCTCTCATCACTCTGCTGAGACTCTCACACACAAAGGCATTGATGGACTCCGGAGGGAGTCAGTCTGTGGCTGAAAGCAGATCATTGTGGTGTGAGGGCTTGTTGTGAAGGAATATAAGCCTGGGGGGCTGCACAGAGGAAAGAAAATGTCAAGCCTCTCCTGATGTAGACTTTTTCCATAACTTGGGGAGAGAACAATTGAAGAGGGTCTGAGAAGCCATGGTTGTGTGTCTGTGCAGTAGCCATGGACTACTAGCTGCTATTGATGCAGTGAAGACCCAAACCTGCAGACTAAACACAACATCCATGGTTTACAGATATGAGCCAGAGTGGAGTGCTCTGGCTTCATGTGTCAAAGGTAGGATTGGCAAAGGAGTATACTGAACAGCCTTTCAGCTCTGGCGTGGCTACCTCCACAGCAGACTGAAAGTCACTAGCATCTGATGGCTGCTTAGATTATATAATGGGAGTTTTGTAGGTCTAGTCCCAGTTCCATTCCTAATGGACAGGTGTCCATACCATCAAAACACCACCACAGCTGGCACCATTCAATATCGTTTTTGGCAATCTCCACAGACTGAATATAGACCATGGAGACAGAACACCCCATTCCTATAAACAGTCATTTGAGTTCAGATTTAAGGCAGATTAGTAGAGAAGTGCGAGGGAAGCTTGCCCTGCTGCTATCCAGGCTATGGGGATGATGAGATTATTCCATTCTCCGGAGCAGTCAAACTGGAATCTTTCCCAAGTACTTGTAATATTTTTCCTGGAAGTAATTTTTAATTAGTTATAAAAAAGCTAAATTCTAGTAAAGGTCTATCGTGTCAGTCTGGTTTATTTCTTAGCTTCTTCCATTTTCTTGCATTATTGAATAAAAATGTCACTTTGGTTCCCAAAGGTACAGACGTATTCATGAAGTTCTACTTGTTAACATTATAGATTTCTGCTATATGTTAGCTACTGTGTTCTGATGTGTAACACTCACTCTAACACCGCACATGATCAAAGACTTCCATGAGGCTTTTACCCCTTGCCCTTTCCCCAGGACAATGGCCATCCAAGGCAACAGCAACAACACCCTGACCACAATGCTGAGCGAAACCTCTTCCCCTCACCTCTCCGCCCCTCCCCCTAGAGAGTAAATGCTTCAGGTGAGTAAAGAAAAGGTAAGGAAGGAGGTGCCCATCCTGACTCCCAGTGTTAGAGTTACGGGTGGTAATTCCCAAAGGTTGATGCACGCTGACAGGCTTCAATGCAATTAATATGGGATGACATTAATATGTATTAAAGATTCTTGGGACGGACAGACTGGATGTGCTGAACCTCTCATTGGAAATCTTGCTGGTCTGTCTTTAGACCTGCTCAAGGTGAGTCAGGGTGACACATGCTCCCCCTCTCTTTATTTGAGTGTGTTTAGACTGTATATATGGAGATTCGCTGTTGAAATTAATCTGTCCCAATCAACTTTTCCTAACCCTTTAATACATACTAATGTTCTTCCTCAAGTAGTGTCCCTATGGATGCTCTACTCCAGGTGTTGGTGTGTCCTCGCATCCTTGATTGGAGATTTTGCCGGCATTGCCCGTCCGGGTTGCGCATGTGCTGGTGCCATTGGCACCCTTTTCGGCATATGCAAGCTGGGCCCTTCTCAACCATCCACAGTCCAAGACGGAGCTCCCAGCACTTCTTCGACAGCCTGTTCTAGAAATCTTCAATAAGTCTTTTTTCCCTATAAAGTTAGTCAGTTTATTTGTAGTTAACTTAAACTTAGTTAAGTTTAATTCACTTGTAGTTTAGTTTACCTGAATCTTTCCACATTTAAAAAAAAAAATCTTTTTCCCCTCATACTTAATAGAAATATCATGCCGGGTTCTCCCAGCTTCAAATGCTGTACCTCATGCAGGGGCGGCTTCGGACAGACATTCGGAGTGCATCAGATGCCTCAGTGAAGGGCATATTGCCCAGTAATGCGTTCACTTCAAGAACTTGAAAGCCAGAGCTGGGCATGACAGGGACCTCCACCTGAAGCTAATACTCATGGAGGGGTTTCTGAGATCTGCCTCAGACCCTGAGCAGGGTAACAGCTCCTCACACGAAAAGATCAGAAAAAGGCACTGTACTCCACCGACAACAGAGCATGCCAAGAAAAGGAGGTCACCAGAAACGGGCAAAGGATCCGGTACTAAAGAGGCTCTGGGTTCCTCTGGTACATTGACCTCCATGACAATGAGAGATTCTCACCGCTCTTCTAAAGAGCTGAGAGACAAAATGAAACAACCCCGTTTTGAGACGGCACCATCAAAAGTAATGGTCCGCAAAACAGCGGTAACCACCACAACACCTACATGGACCTCGGTGCTGATAACCGGCATGGCACTGGTACATGCTGAGCAGACTACATCAGCACCGATGATGCCTGGTGCCAACAGCACCAATAATGACCAAGGGCCTGACAGCCTCGAGGGCATCCACGGTACCAAAGGCACTGACGGATATGCCCGCACGGAGAAATGCTACGGACCAGACCTTGGCGCCATCATTAACAATAGTGCTGGCTCCATGAAAACATACTGAAAAGTGCAAACATCTTGACAATGAAGAAGAATTTGTAACATCTTCCCTGCTATCACCACTCTATGGAATTTACACCTCTCCAGTACACTTCGCTCAGGAGCAGCCCATCTCTCCCATCTCCTTCTCCAGTGATGGGGAGTATGATGGTGAACAGGCTTATTTTTCTCCCCAATAATCATCACCTAGGAGCCACCCATCTAGACATCGACCACATCCCAGACAGCCAACATATCCATGGTTTGGACCTCTATGATTTGCTCCACCATATTGCATGCACTGGCCTGGATGGGACACCTGGTCTACTTATTCAACATTGCACAGTAGACCATCAACCTCCTATAGATACAGAGAAGGGTCACCTATTAGATCTACTCTAACAGGACTCGAAACAACTGGTCCTGCTGAGGAAAAGGGTGAGCGTGCGGAGCAAGAAATACCTCCATACACAATTTGTCCTCTTCACCCGAGGAGACCATAGTTCCCCCACCTCCGACAACTGCAGACAATTTTAAGAAGTTCCAGGAACTGTTTAAGAGGGTGGCAGACAGATTGGACATCCTTCTCCAGGAAGTGGTAGGGTCACAACATACATTGCTAAAAATATTGCAGACTTCAGCTTCTACCAAAATCACCCTTCCAATGGTTGATGCCCTTATGGAGCCAGCAAATAACATCTGTCAGACGCCCGCCACCATTCTCCCCACTTGTAAAAGAGCTGACAAAAATTGTCCCTGCCAAAGATACCGAGTTCCTCTTCATCCATCCTGCTCCTAACTCATTAGTTATAGAAGCTGCTAACTGAAGGAACAAGCAGCATCATCATAGGTCAACACCACACAATAAAGATGACAAAAGGCTGGATTTACTGGGCAGAAAAGTTTACACGTCAGCTACTCTCCAATTAAGAGTAGCAAATTATGCCACCTTATTGTCAAATTACAACCATGATAATTAATCAAAGATATCAGAATTTATTAAATTTGTCCCAGAGGACAGAAAACAGCAATTTCAGTCATTGATTAAAGAAGGGCAATTAGTCACAAGAACAGCATTGCAGGCTTCCCTTGACGTGGCTGACACCGTGGCTAGAACCATGACAACTGCTGTCGTTATACATAGGTCATCATAGCTTCCCTCTGCAGCCTTTCTTAAACAACTACAGGCAATGATCGAGGATCTTCCCTTTGACAAAGCGAAGCTCTTCACAGAAAAAACGATGAAGTCATGCATACCATGAAAGATTCCAGGGCTACGCTCCGCACCCTTGGAATCTATATACCGGCAACAAGAAGACCCTTCAGGTATCAGCCGTATAATTCCAGATATCAACATAATTCACAAAACAGACGACATGACCAATCACACTCCTGACAAAGGCCACAGCAACGATGACAGACAGACCAGCAGCTGTGAACGTCCCAGGCTTCCCCTCTAAAGCAACAATTTTGAGGTCTTGGTCGAGGGTCTGTAGGACCTCCCCCACCTTCCGCAGCCAGAGTCCATTTTGTTCAAACATCAACTACGGCCCTTTTACCAACACTGGGCAAACATAACAACAGACAAATGGGTACCAGAAATTATCCGATCGGAGTATACTATTCCCTTTACCTCCATACCTACAACCCAAACTCCTTCTCCGTCCCTCTTCAGTGACCCATCTCATGAACACCTATTACAACAGGAGGTCCAGCATTTACTCCAGATAGGTGCCATAGAGCATATCCCCTCCCAGCGCAGAGGCTTCTATTCCCATTACTTTCTCACCCAAAAGAAGATAGGAGGTTGGATACCCATTTTAGGCTTAAGAAAAGTTAATACATTTATAAGGATACAAAACTTCAGGATGGTTACTCTTACTTGCCTGTGCTGGAACAGGGGGACTGGTTTGCAGCCCTTGACCTTCAGGATGCATATTTCCACGTTACTATTCATCCAGCTCACTGAAAATTCCTAAGATTCACACTGGGCAACAACCACTATCAATACACGGCGCTACCCTTCGGCCTTTGCACTGCTCCAAGGGCCTTCTCCAAGATATTTGCTGTCATAGCAGCTTCCCTTCACAGACTAGGGATCACCATATTCCCATATCTGGACGATTGCCTGATAAGGGCACACACCTACATGGAAATTGTCCAAGCAATTCACACTACAAGGACATTATTTCATACATTATGATAAATGACAAAATATCCACCCTATGGCCTGTGCAACAACTGGAGTTTATAGGTCCACACCTGGATTCCCTCACTGTCACGGCGTTCCTACCAAAGACCAGATTTGAGACAATTGTGAATCTGGAATCTCTTATACAAAACAGTCCAACTCTGAATGTACACACATGCCTCCAAATGTTCGGTCATATGGCAGCTACCACCTTCATAGTGCAACATGCACCATTACACATGTGACTCCTTCAAATGTGGCTCACGACAGTTTACAACCACACACACAATCTTATACAAAACTGTGGTAATGCTAAAAAAATCAAACAATCACTAAAATGCTGGACACAGCCCAACAACCTTCAAACAGGAACTCCATTCATAAGCAAAACACCCTCGATCATGATCACAATGGACGCATCCCTAATTGGATGGGGAGTGCACTGGCAAGAACATACTGTTCAAGGGAAATGGTCACCACAGGAAATGAAATTGCACATAAACCTACTGGAGTTGCGTGCTGTCTGCAATGCCTATCTACATTTCCTGCCTCTGATAGCAGGGAAAACTATAAAGATAATGACGGACAACATCACATGTATGTTTTACATCAATCATCAAGGAGGGGCAAGATCCAACTCCCTATGTTCAGAGGCAATAAGACTATGGAATTAGTGCATATCCACATTTCAGCAGCCTACTTACCTGGTACCCAGAACACCACCGCAGACAACCTGAGCAGAAAATTCGGCAACAATCACGAGTGAGAATTACACAACAAAGTCCTGGAGAATGTATTTTGCCAGTGGGATTATCCCACAATTGATCTGTTTGCGACAGCAAGGAATCGCAAGTGCCATTTCGTCTGCTCAAGAGCAGGTCTAGGCAGAGACTCGAGGGGGGATGCATTCCTCATCAACTGGAATACAGGTCACCTCTATGCGTTCCCATCTATCCCCATGATAACCAAAACCATACACAAAATACGCAAAGACAATGCGAAGGTGATGATGGCATCAGTATGGCCCAGGCAACCATGGTTTACTTAGCTGAAACAAATGTCGATTCGTGCACCAATCGCTCTCCCACTAGTCGAGGATCTCCTCTCCCAGGACAACGGACGCATACTCCACCCGCACCTGAAAAAATTGTATCTCACAGCATGGTTCCTAACTGGTTCCAACAAACTGAACTACAATGTTCGGAACCAGTAAGACACATTTTACTGAATAGCAGAAAATCTGCCACAAGAAAAACTTAACTTCAGAAATGGCATAGATTCTCCTTATGGTGTCAACAGAGGCGAATCAATGCACTAGCAGCGTCAATCCCCACCATAATAGACTATCTCCTGGAAATAAAAAAAGCAGGATTATCCATTAGCTCACTTAAAGTACACCTAGCAGTTCTTACCACCTTCCATGATCTCATAGATGATACCACAATTTTTGTGCACCCAACTGTCAAATGTTTCATGACTGGCATACGAAACATGTACCCAGACATACGTCCTCCCACAATACTTTGGGACCTCAAATTAGTCCTAAGGACCATCATCAAGCTACCATTCAAGCCTTTACTGACTTGTTCATTAATGCACATGTCCATGAAAGTATAATTTCTAGTGGCAATCACATCAGCATGTCACGTGAGTGAGCTTGGAGCGCTTATAGTCCATCCACCAAATACAGTATTTCATAAAGATAAGGTGATGCTATGACCTCATCCTAAATTTCTCCCCAAAGTAGTATCAACATTCCACCTTAACCAAAACATTTCCTTACCTATATTTTATCCTAAATCACATACTAATGCACAGAATGCAGCCCTCCATATGCTGGCCGTCATACGAACCATCGCGTTTTACCTAGAAAGAACAAAACCTTTCAGGAAATCTCCCAAACTTTTTGTGTCAATTACAGAACATTCCAAAGGCAACGCTCTATCCACCCAAAGACTTTCAAAGTGGATTTCCAGCTGAATCAACACATGCTACACACAGTCAGGGATATCACCACCCCAAATGGTCAGGACGCATTCAACCAAATCAATTGCAACATCCACAGCCTTTTTGCATAATGTACCAATTACTGAAATATGCAAAGCAGCTACCTGGGCTTTCACCCACACTTTCACAAAACATTATGCCATCGATCAGGCATCACGACATGATGCAGCAATTGGACTCTGTTCTCTCTTCCGTTCAGTCTAACAACTCCAAAGTTCCGTCCTCCAACTGAGGGCACTGCTTTGAGAGTCAACTGGAGTAGAGCACTGACAGGGACACTACTCGAAGAAGAAGAAGAGGAGGTTATTCACCTTGTGCAGTAACTGAGGTTCTTCAAGATGTGTGTCACTGTGGGTGCTCCACCTCCCCTCCTCCCCTCTACTTCGGAGTTGAATGTTATGGCTCTACAATAGAGAAGGAACAGAGGAACCCGGATCATGCATGCTGAAAAGGGCGACAACAGCACCGCGAGACGGGGATGGCACAATGCCAACCTGGACGGGCACTGCTGGCAAAATCTCCAATCAAGGACATGAGGACGTGCCAACACCTGGAGTGGAGCACCCACAGGGACACACATCTCGAAGAACCTCAGTTACTGCCCAAGGTGAGTAACCCTCTCTTATCCTGAGATAGCTTGTGTCAGAGCCTGTCAACATGCATGCATCAGCCCCTGGGAATCACCATCTTTAACTTTCAAATGATGGGAATCAGGACTTGCTTATGCAAAACATTTCAGCTTTTATGTGGCGTTTCTTGCCTGCCTAGCACAAAGCGTGCCCCTCCTCACTCGGACCTCGCTTACTTGGAGGGAGGTTTATTTAACATTACCTTCTGAGAATTTCTGCTCCTGCTGCCCTGGGCAGTCATTGTTCTAGGAAAGGAGAGGTGGAAGCCTTTGATCATGTGCAATGTAAATGTTACACATCAGAGTTTGCTGCAGTAACTGTCGAACATACAAGCCAATCTACGTAGCACATTTAAAAAAAAAAAAAAACCCACTATGGCAAAAGAATGTTCATTAGGTTGCACAGTCAAGCACTCAGAAGTTAGGAAATGCCTGAGGTAAAGCTGCCTGTACAACCTTACTTTGGCTCCCTTATGCATATGCATTATGATAAATCTCTAATTACATGATCAGATTTTCTCTGCTGAATCCCTGGCCCACTCACTGCACACGGTGGACCATCCAGGCCGGCTCTAGGCCAAGTGGCGCCTCTCTTCCCCCCCCCCCGCTTCCCCCCACCATCTATTAAACTTTTGAATTCCTTATTTTTTATTGCATTTGTAGCCTGTTTCATGCCCCTAAATCCGGCCCTGTGTACCATGCTGCGGGAATTAATTAGGGCTGTGTAGTGAACGTAGGCATTTGTTTACAGAAATTGGAAGGTGTGTAGTGAATGAAACAGGGGATTACAGGTAGAGAGAGGGGATGGTCTCATGGTGAAAGCAGTTGAATACTCTCCTGGAGAATTAGATTCTATTGCTGCTTCTGCCAAAGACGTCCTGTGTGGTGCTGGGCGAGTCACTTACAATTAGTGGTCACATTTGAAGGTTTTAATTTATGTTCCTCATATTCTGGCCATCCATCTTCAAACATCTTAAGATCTGGTTTGCAAAAGCACTGAGCGTCCTCAACTGCATCTGAGGTCCATGGGAACTGTGCTCTGAATATATAAAGGGCTACATAATGCTAAGTACTTTGGAAAATTGGGTCCTAAGAGAATCTCAAGTTGGGCACCCAAAACTAGTGGACACTTCTGACAATTTTGGCCTTAATCTCTCTCTCCTTCAGTTTCCCATCTGTAAAATGGGGATAACAACACTGCCCTACTTCACAGGATAAATACATCAGATTGTGAGATGCTCACATGCTATGGTGCTAGGGGCTATCTGAGAATCTAAGAGAGAGATTCAGTGCGGGGTTTAGAATGGTGTGCAGTAAAAAATTAAGGGCCAGGCAACACACTGAAGGATGAGGCTACAAAGATATATTCAGTAGCTATCCATTAACTGAGCACTGACCATCCAGTGCACTGAATGACGCAGGGGTCCTGTGGAAAAAATAGTATGCGATCATGTAATTGAAGATTGTATCATAATGTGTACACACAAGAGGTCCGAATGAATATTGTATGGGCAGCTCTGGTGCCACTGTCAGGCCCCCAGCAGCAGGGAGGAATAATTGCAGAAAAGCACTGCTCAGTCCCTGCATCCTTGGGCTGGAGTATGCTCTGTGGGGTTGGAGCATAATCAATGAAGATGGAATCTTCAGAGAATTTCGCTACTAGCCTCTAATAAACTTCTTTGAGACATACAAATGGCAATTGTCAGAGGCTTATAACTCCACCAAATTTGGGTAGATCTTCACGGGGTCAGCAAAGGCACTTCCTCAACCCCAACGGGACCTCCTGCCAAATTGCTAGTCCTTCCTCTAAAGTCTGAAGTCAATATGATGAGGATAAGAATTTTTAACATTGTCAGAAAGTATTTGTCCTAAACTTGTTCTCTGAAATGACTGCATTATTTTTGCTGGAACCTTTCGAAAGAAACACAGATACCGGCATGGGAAATTTCAGCTTGAATGGTTAGAGTGGAAAAGTTATAAGCAGGTAAAAACATGGCCTTTTTAAATATTAGGAAGCCTTAACTCTAGGCATGACTACCAGCTCTATCTGTAATATAACGTGTGTAGATCATCCATCATGCTAGTACTGTAGAAGTGATAAAATTGTACAAGCAAACCATGAAGCACATTGTATTATCACCTCCCATTGTTTAAGGAGACCCTATGAAAATCATACATTAAAGATGGAAGACCTTATTAGGTTATCTAGATTCTCCCCCAGAGGCCAATGCAGGATTGTTCCTGCAGTACCTTTGCTATGCTTCATCCATTCTTATTTTGGATGACTCAAATGCTTCCGTCACTTCCTAGGGAAACTGACTGTCCCTCAACATAATGCATCTCACTGTCAGGAAGCTTTTCCCCCACTTGTAGCACCCTAGAGAAGTGCTCTCTCTCCTTAGCAGTCACACCCTTAAAACGCATGCACTTTTGTCTTCCTTCGTTCCCCTGTCTTTGCTGAGCCAAGCTGTGCATAGTCACTCACTATCCAGGGGATCAATGGAACAATGCTGACCGGCTCCAAAGTGTACCCTTTATGGCCAGTCCAGGTCGAGTTTTAAAGCAGATGAAACAGAGCTGAGGAGTCCCTGAGGATCCTTAGTGCACCCAGAAACCCTCCAGGTAGACAACATTTAGAATCCTCATGTACTTCTTCCACCAGAATTGTAAGGTCCCTGAATAGAGCAATATGGTGCCTGGGGCATGTGTAATTAGTTTTTCCTTTACAGAGAAGATCCATTAGTTTCCTGGGAGTCTAGCAATGGGATTCCACCTCACAGAGGAACCCCCCTTGTTTGTCCACAATACTGGTACGTGTGAGACTGTGGGGAAGACTATAGGGAAATCGTACAGCAGGGTGTCTGTTTAGAACTGATGACCCAGTGTCCTTGTTGGTCAGGTTGCATTACAGAAAATAAGAAGACAAGGCTTCTGCCCTGAGCTGCTTGCAATCTAAATGAGAGAGCACACAATGAAAGACAAGCAAGGGGCAGAGCTGGATGAGAGAGCAGAGGGGCTGCTTATGGCACTGAGCACTATTTACAAGGAATTTGATTAGTTGGATTTTGACTTAAAGGAACTCCTGCTTCTGTAAAGTACTAGTGGCAGGAATTAAACAGAAACACTTTCAGTGCTGTCTGCTTCCAGGAGTTGCAGGAAATTAGTTATGTTGCTGGTGAAAGGAAGTAAGCCACAAACTTTAGACCGGCTGGCTCATCCAGTCTCGAAGCTGCAGTTTTATGGATGGAGGGTTTCTTAGGAGCTTATTATATAACTTACTTTAGGGTATATTACAGCATTTTACAAGCCAGGCATTCTGAAGATGAAAGGCGCTGTGGTCTGCTTACCAGCTGAATTTGGGGGGGGGTCTCCCCTGATCAGAGATTTACCAACTGTGGCAGGCTATAAACAGTGGTGTGAAATGTACCATTGCAGCCAGGGGTCAGAGCCAGCCTGTTTCAAATTAAGAATTTCAAGCCCTTGCAATGGATTTGAACCCCAGAAGTGAGAGATTAGTCATGCAGTTGCACCTGTAGACTTAGTCATACCCTTAAATTAGTCTTAAGTTTTTTTTTGAGTGCCAGTCATCATAGTATGTAGGTTGATCTACAACAAGCCAGATGTGGTGATAGCCTGAATCTTGATATTGGGCATAAGTAACACACTCATCTAGCTCCCAGTGGTTTTTCAGGCATTTTTGGATCCTGCAGAGTTTCATTCACACCATCACTGTTTAAGTATTAAAAAAAAAAAAAAATTGTGATAGTCATGTAGGTGCCTCAGTCATCAGTGGGGCTCAAACCTCGGACCTTTCATATCAAAAGTACAACCCCGCTCCCACCGGAGCTATGGAAATAATTCTGAGAGTTTAGAAGTAGTAGTAGATTGTTATAGTTGCTGAAGCCAACCACTAGAGGGAGACATCACACACAAAGCCACTGTATTACATAATCATAGTGATTTTAATCGGGTTGCATAGTATAGCATTTTTAACGTGTGGTCACACACAAGTTTCAGTAGGAGTTGCCAAACTTTGGACCTTCAGTTGCACTTTAGACACTCTCTAGTTTAGTGATAAAATTGAGGACTTTCTCTGCTATGTTTTTTCAAGCAATAGGCGTACCAGTGTAGCAAGGGATTCACAGAGCAACAGAACATGTATAAAATGGAGTCTGGCCCTCCTAGCTGGGAGTTGTGGATCTGACCCAGAAAGATGCTGGCATGTCCATGGCTGTGCAGTGTTGAAGGTAATGTTTTGGATACCCCAGCTGGACTCTTAAGCTGTTGCTTATGAATATTGCAAACAACCATTACGAAGGCAGAACTTCACTCCAGTGTGTGAAACTGGTTGCAGCAGGTGAAATGTTTGCGCACAGCTGCTGAACTATGAAAATGCTGTGTTGTGAATCTCTGGGGCTTCTCGGACACAACCTCTAACAAGTACCCAGAGCTTGTTTTCTTCCTCAGTCATGGCCAAAAGATTTCACAGTAGGAAAGGTCTGCTCAGAGGAGAGGCACATCCAGCTTTGAGTGTGCAGAAAACCATTTAATTTGGCCTCCAGATTGCACAGACTTTCCCATAGTTGCATCACAACAGAGAGTCTGTGTTATTCTTTGGAGAGTGAATAAGCTGCTCCATCATTATGATCTCCCTGCAGTATCCTGTTGATAAGATCTGCTAATGTTTTCAAAGGAAGACTCTGGGTTCAGGTCTGAAATACACAAAGAACAGGGCCTATTTGTTCAATTCAAGCTTCTAAGGTTTACATCCCAAAGGAAATTAAATTATGTGCCTAGAGCTATGACAGTCTGTCCTGTTTATTTGCTGGAATGTCACCATTAATACCATGCGCATCGAGTGTGTGTCTGTTAATGTAAAGTGGTAGTGTACTTTGCAGGACTGGGCATGCTAACAGGACTAAAATTTTGGCAAGTATTGAGTATGTGAGGGGAGTTGGTACTGATTTTAATTTATTTTTGCACTCTGTAAGTATCAGAATAAAAAGAACTCTCTTCTATATGAAGATCTATCTGCTGATCACAAGGGTAGGATCAGCGTGGTCTGTACACTCCTGCTTTAATGCCTTTGTTACATTTTGGCTGGGCTAATTCTACTGGAAGGAACCTGGTTTCAGCTTGTGTCCAGTATAGCTGTGTCTTTAACCTCTAAATCTCTTCAGCAGTTAGATGTGCCCAAATATTATGGTAATGGGTACCTTTCCCCAGCATCCTCCAGAGAGTATAGTGGCAAAGATTTTCCCTGCCTGCATGGTCTAGCAAACCATTTTTTTTAAAATGTCTTAAAAGCATTCCCAAGACACAGGGCACTATACATTTGGTTACTCCAGATTTCCAAAGCTTCCTTCACAGGAAAGGAGGCCCTGTTATCCCCAGGAGCAGAACTGTGCTGGCTAAGAGGGCTTGTGCACTTGTTTCAACTGGCGTTAGTTGATGGCAAGTTAACTGAAGTTAACAAACACAATTGTAAATGCTAGTCTAGATACTTCACATACATTTGTTCCAGGATCCAAATGGTGGTGATTGACCCTAGGGCTTCATCTTTCACCCTTTATTCTCTCCTTAGAATGTGAACATTCTTCCTTGTTCATCCCATTGCATTTTTTCACACCCCACCTTGTTCTTCTCTAGCCTGCAATCAGATTGTTCATTTGTGCATATATTTTCTCCTTCTCTCTTTCCTATTTAAGCATGGATTTTATTCCTATTGCCACATCTCATTTTTATCATTCTTGCTATCCCTGCCCCCTCTGACCTTTTCAGTTTTTGCTCATCTGTTTCACTGCTGAATATGTGTTTCCTCATTGCCCACCCATCTGATTGCTTTGGTTGCTGGTTCCTTCCTCTTATTTGCTGCTGTGTGGCTTGCTACATCTGCCATATCCTTCTCTGTCTCTACCCATTGCTGAGTCACTCGCTGCCAGGCTGCACCTGAACAGAAGCTGATCTGCTACATACAGAGCCCCAGTGCCCTGCCCAGAAAACCTTTGCCAGCTGCACCATCTTCTGAGCTAACTATTCAGGTGACTGTTCTGCTTTCGAATATGGACGGCTTTGGTTGTATTTCTGAGAAAGCAACCCTTTAGGTTCTTCAAACTTTCCATCAACAAACAAGTATTTCCAGTTCAATGTGCACGAGGGCTACCATCTCCTTCAAGGATTTTGCCCACCTTAGTATAAACTAGTCATGCTATAGTGCTCATAGATATTTGGGTTAGTGTGCCAGCCAAAGAGATGACAATCCTGAGGCCCAGCATACACAGTAACAGGCACACGATCATCTGAGTGTAGCTAAAAAGCCTCATGGAGCATGTGAGTCTGTGATGTGATGCCTCTGAAAGGCCCACCCTACTACCACTGCTTCCGCTGGGCTTCAGGGGTTGCTCCATGGTCTCAGTGCCCAGTTTGTGGTGTAGCTAAACTCTAATTTAGACTGACCGCTCGGTGCCGTCCTTTTTGTACAGTGCCAAAATCACTTGATGACACGTATGAAAGTAGCTTGAATGGCCAGTGCCTTTTCTGTCCACCTCGCTGATTCAGGGGTTCTCAGATTGTGGGTTCCCAGTATAGCAATATAACTTACTAGGGAGTCTGCAGCATCCATCCTGTTACGTGCTTCTCGCAGTGATCACTTCAAAGCAATGCTGCCATGGAGGCTGTCAACAAGCAGCACTGAGGTGAGCTCCAGTTTGGATCCGGAGGGGACCAGAAAAGGGGTGGAACTGGGAATTGGCCTAGCATCCTTTCAGCATTGGGAGCTGAGGAAAGTTGCCTGAGCTGTCAGCTGGGGAATGCAGAGCTGGGGGGCCAGAGGGGAGGAAGTGGGGGAACATTCAATGGATTTGGAGAGGATGCGTGAAGAGTGAGCAGAGGAGGAGGGAGAATGCAATGCAGGCAGAGAAGCGGGCATGCCAGTCACTACAGGATGGAGAGATGCTGGAGGCAGACTGCAGGAGGAAAAAGTGGAGTGAAGGGAGGAAAAAGGAACAAGAGTAGAAGCAGAGAAAGAACAGAGCTGTAAGCTGAAATGTGCAGTTACTAGCTTGCTGGATACCCAGACATTACACCCAAAGCCCCCTCACTGTATCCATGTGTGTAAATGATTTCCTTAACCCTGACTGCTTCCTCTGCTTGTTTCCATCGTGTACCTCACCTCAGCAGGGCTTGTGCTTCTCTCTGGCCCTTTAAAAACCATTCAGAAGAGAAACTGGGTGCCTGCACCTTCTGACATCACATATTTATTTTTAAGAAAAGGGGGGTGAGCGGATCCTGTGAAGGACTGGTTCTTTCCTTAATACTCAGGACAGATCCCCAGCTGGTGTCAATGGGCATATCTTTGACTTCAGCGGAGCTGTGTTGACTTAGCCTGCTGGGGGTCTGGCCTTCTGGTTTGTTTGTTTTGAGGGGTAGTCAGAAGTTACTGTCCCAGGGACTTCCTGTTTGTTAGTTCAACCCTGAAAAAAACCTGAGCCTTCCCCCTTCCACCACACCTCAAAACTCTCACACCTGACTAACAAGGCTGACAGGGTGCAGGGAGTGAGGGGAATTGCACATTTGGGAATGACCAGTGACTGGTTTCCTGAGCCGAGTCTGAGAACCATGTTCTGTATCCCAGGCCCTCCCACTGCTGGCTTGGGCACCTCTCTGAATGCGTCCCCTACTGACTCTTTGGTTCTTCTAAACGATACACCATTCAACAAGCCAGTTCTCCAGGTCAGAGACCTGGAGGTGTCCAAAACGCAAACTCGGTGCAGGTTCCAGCCTGTCCCGCCCTGTCCCCCTGCACCAGCTGTAGCCCACTTATACTCCAGACTTAACTTCACTTTGCCAAATTAAAGTGTCTCTGTTTCCCACTGCCTTCCTTTGCAGTTGTTCTCTTGACCCCTTTTCGCCCTCCTCTGCCTCCCTCCCCCTCTTCCTCTCTGAAGCTGAGCCTCTAATTTTAGACTTAGGAAGATAATTGATGGTAGCAAAAGATTGCCTTGTAATCTTAGCATTTTTTGCAGTGGTTGGGGTTGTGAGGGGAATAAAGCCAGGAACTAGAGGCCTCAAACCTTTGTGTCGCCAAAGAAAAGTGTGTACAGTCTCCCTTCTGTGTAGAAGAAAGGAGTCTGTTGCTTGGCAATTACATAAAGCTTGGCGTGTAAAAGAGTAAATTACTGTCTCCCCCTTGCAGATCCTGTTGACTGAAGAGTTTGTCGAACGAATGCTGGAAGACTTAGAAGATCTGACTTCTCCAGAGGAAGTAAGGCTGCATTGCTCCCATATCTGGCATCTACTGGCCGAGAGAGAAGCGGCACAGTTCGTTGTTTTGTTAGTTTCTGAGTTTGGCAGCCTGCAGCCCTTCCCACAGTTTCAGGGCGCGTCCACCTTTCGAACCTGCTGGCATAAACCAGGCCACCTGGAAGAGAAGGGATTGCAGAGGCAATTGGGGACCTGCAGCTCATCCAGCACAATCCCCAAAGTGGGGGGGTGTTGGCCGTGAGGAGGCCTTGGAGTGTTGCTGTGGAATGCACTGATTCAGGCCACTTCCACTGGCGGGGCTCCCGACAGTAATTCGTATGCCGCCAACCCAAGCCCCAGTGGAGGGCAGCTGTGCAGCAGCCCTTGGCGGTGCATTGGGGAGCAGCTTGTGCCCCCTGCAGCAGCATGGATGAATGGCGCCTTTGTATGTTCTCTCTTCAGCTGTGGTGCTAGCTGTACACTTCGTGCTGGGGCCTGCAGAGCACTGCTGAACAGACAGCATATTTGCTGCCACTTCATATTGCATTTTAGGATCTCTTTCAGGTGAGCCGGGGGGCCAGAGGGGTTATTTAATAGCTGCTGCTTGTGCCTAGTTATCTCCCTTCCCTCCCAACCTCTATTAAACTCAGGCCTGGCACACAGACACACATGACCAGCCTGGCAGTGTTGAGCCACAGCAGCAGTGGATGCTTTGTGAAGCTTTGCACCACAGTGACAGATTTTCCCCATCGTGTGATCCCGTCGCCAGGAGCATTTAACATGAGCTCTCCCATGCACTCCATGTAAATATCCTGCCTGACTTCAAAGAGCAGTGGCAGCAATGACATGTAATATTTTTAATCCTATTTTTTACAGTTCCCTGCAGACTCTAAAGAAACTTTCCTTCCCCTGTCCCTCCCTGCTTCGCCTCCCAGAAAAATCTCAGTGCTCTTACGGTTTAACCCTGAGCTGACTTAATGCCAGGGTTGTATATGCTGTGTGAACAAGCGCAGCCGTGAATCAAGCACCTTGCTGACAATGTCGTGAATATCAGGCCAGCTCTTATCCGTGTAAACCTAATCCAAAGATCATTTGAGCCAGTGACATGCTAGCACAGAAGAAACCATTTAGGAGCCCCTTTTGCCATGGCTTTACTTAGGCTAGTGTTCCGTAGCTTTACTGGAAAGCAAGTACCGTAAGTGGGGTAATTCTGTAGTGCCAGACAAAGGATGAAGCACTGGCTTCCTCATTGCTTTGACATGACTCGTTTAAAAAAAAAAAAATCTTGACATATTTTTCTCGGATGTGACCATTTTGAAACCAGTTTAAAAGAATAACAGGTGGGGGATACTTTACATGGTTATGATCTTTCATCATGCCAAGTCCTGCAGGACTTCGTAAGTTACAGGATCCTGGTTTGTAAAGAGTTTTGGGTCGACTTTATATATTCCCCAGAGACTTCCTTTGGTTGTTGCCAGTATCCAGCTACATAGAATGAAAACCAAATTTTGGATTTCAGGAATAGAACCCCTCCTTCGTGGTGTAATGAGCTAACCGTGGAAGGTGAAATAAATACCAACTACAACATCACATAAGTCTGGCTGAGCATCTCAAAAACTTATGCTATGGCTTCATTGTGTCTCTTCACTAACATTAGAGTGATAGTCTTTTATATGCATGAGACATTAGAGATGGAAAGGGCCCATAGGCTAAATCAGACAGTGACCAAAAATAAGGGTGCAGGTTATACTGAGTTCATAAAACAGTTGGCAAAGTAGAGTAGCTTGCAACAGTTTTTATTCACTAGAGGAGTAAAACTGAGAGTCAGATTAGAAACTGAGGGGGCAGATGTAGCCAAAAGAGATGCAATTACTGGAATAGTGAAAGGTTAATGTATGGGTCCTTTACCACTTAAGCCCACTATCCAACACACTTGTACCAAACATAGGTAAGTCTACACTGCCAGGGGGTCTGAACAGCAGCTCGAGTTTTCGTAGATAAGTGACTGCTTGTGCAGTCAATGGTGAAGCACATTCCATGGCGTCCTTGCTTCTAGTATTAGCCAGCTAGCTAGAGTGCAGCTATGGTGGGTATGTCTTCATGAGATGCCATTCTCACCCCTGGCTGCAGTGTTCACATGGGCCAAATGTAGTGGTGACACACGACCTGTCATGGGAAAGGAACACATTGCACTAGCTATGAATTTAACCCTCTAGTTTAGACTATCCTCCCTAGCTAGTGCAGGATCCCAGCTAGATGCCCCTGTTCAAATATGAGGTAAAATCCTTGTATCAGCTAGGGTGAGGCTGTGGATGGAGCAAAATTTTAAAAATGAAATAATTCTTAGATCAGTTTTCCAAAACCCTTTTCCAGAAGTTTTCCTATGCTTTGTCCGCACGGGCTGGCAGTGACTGGGACAGTCATGTTCTCTGAAACAGCTTTCAAGATCCGTTCATTGCCCATTTATGGATGGAGCAAATGTGTAGCCTAGACAAACCCTAAAACACAAGAGGCAGCTGTAAATAAATAGGCTGCATTGTACCACTTAAGAATTTGCAGTGCTAATCAACCCTGCCTCTCCACCACCCCCCCCCTTGACAGCATTTTTCCATTCTGGTTTCTCTCTGCTCAATCAGCAGTGGGAGGCAAAAATGAAATGGAGTTGGTGTCTTTTTCCTCCTCTGAAACACTTACTCACTAACCCCATGATTGCCCCACAGCATGGCTTTACAGCTGCTCTGCCTGGGCTTACCCTTAGTGTAGACACACCCTTCCATGTGCTTCCTGCCCAAACTAACTGTTGCAGGGACAGACTTCTTGGGATGGCCAGCCATCTTGTTTCAGAGCATCCCACGGCAAAACTGTTTTTGACAGTGCTGTTCTGGCACGTCCACACGCAATGCACGTTAAAGCCAGGGTCAGACCAGTACATTGCAAGGACTCTTCAGGCATCTATCCCAGAGTGCCCACCACTAGTTCTGGGAGCAGGGGTTTTGGACTAACTTCCTAACGTCAGGCTCTGCGTTGTGGAAGGGAGCTAGGATTGGATGAACCAGTGCAGCTGTAATATTGGTGGCTTCCCCTCCAAGAAGTAGCAGTTGGAGGCAGTGTTGTGCAAACCAGACTTGAGCTAAAGTTCCTGTGCCGGGTGTTGCAACCAACACTTACTAAATAATCAGGGCAGCTGAATGTGAGTGGACATGGGGTATCATACAGGCACTGCAGAGTCAAGCGGTTCGTTGCAGAGCTTTTTTGTCATGAATGAAGTGGGCCCAAGGACAGTATTCAGAAACACTAGCTCTCTTCCACCAGGACAACGTGACTAGCTGAATCCTCGTGCCACTTTCTGCTTGCTACCTACAGAACAATACAGCCTCACACACATCATACAACCTAGAGAATCTTAAAGCCGCTGTCTGATTCTTCCTTTAAAGCAAACAAAGGGGGCTCATGGGGCCTGTGTGCAGCTGGAGGAAACACAGTGAAGTAGAGAGAGATTCCCGCATGTTGCAAACTTTCACTGAGACATGGGAGGGGAGGGAAAATGGTGGTGGGAACAGTAACCCTGGCAGAATCCACCTACTGAAATGAACAACGCTTGGGCTGCAATCTCATAACTTTACTTTGGCAATGGAGACACAAACCACATCATCTAATGTCCACTGCTGTCCAAAACATACTGATGGGAGCGAGGGGGTGTTTTCTTAGTGGTCCTTGGCTTTAAAAAAAACAACAAAAAAAACCTTAGCTCTTAAATGGAGGGCGGCCTGCTTTCAGAATAGCTTTGTTTTAATGTGGGTTAGGCTGCAGTGACATACATTAACTGACTCCCTTTATTGCCTTGTAGTTTAAACTTCCAAAAGAGTACAGCTGGCCTGAAAAGAAATTGAAAGTCTCGATCTTACCAGACGCTGTGTTTGACAACCCGCTCCCTTAGAGCTGAATTACACCCTTCTGACATCTGGGAGAGCCAAGTTACTGTACATTGCCCAGTGACACACAGGATAATTAATGCAGAAAGAATAAAAGAGATTGCTGCACAACCACTGCAAACAGAAGAGGAGTTACACAACACCAATCCAGACAGAACTGGACAATGTGGAGCCCTTTCCCCATCCTTTCTTGGGCTGAACTCTCTGGAAACGGCCTGCATATGTCTGAGTGCAAGTGAGAAACTTTTAACTATGAAAAGTAGTGGTAAGAATTCTTTCCCTATTCCAGTTGGCTACAAATTTCCCTGCTGTCTTAGCCCAGGGTGGAGATCTCTTGTATGCCTATATTTACTCATGCACTTCTGCCAGGTGCCGTGGATTAAATGTTCTGTACGTGACTCTAGAATCCCTTTTGTTAGCCAAACTTTTACTGACTGCAGAACTATTTCTCCATGTGCTGTTTTGTCTTCTCGGAAACAATGGTGTTAACGAAGGCCAGACGCTCGAACGCTTGATTTAAAGTTGAACCCTCCAGTTTAGTCGAAAAGCAAACCCAAACCCTCCCTGGCACTAGAATTAGGAAAGGTCTGGGCACTGAGCTCAGTCTGATTAGCTCTGGTA
Organism: Emydura macquarii macquarii; assembly: GCF_026122565.2. Classification (NCBI taxonomy): domain Eukaryota; kingdom Metazoa; phylum Chordata; order Testudines; family Chelidae; genus Emydura; species Emydura macquarii. Next base: position 9,439,187 of record NW_027133829.1, on the reverse strand, counting down.
TCACTGCAAACAGAGGCAACTTTCTTCTCGCACATCCTGTCCTGTCGTATGAATGAGCCCTGGAGAAGGTTGTGACCTCTGCTTTTGCACAAGCAGGAGGAAGAGAGACTACCGGGGCAGAGGAGGCGATCTCCTGTTTACAGAACGTTTATCTTTAAAGGGACACTGTCAAATCCTTTTTCCTTGCTATTGTACAGAATCCCTTAGAATCCTGGAAGTTGGGAAGGGCCCATCTGTTCAGAGGGGCCACTTTAGCCTCTCTCCAGGAGCCAGAGGGCTGCTGTAAATTGCTTAAAATGGAGATCGTATCCACTCTCCCCGTCAACAGAGTGTAGCCGCCAGCAGAGTCCAAAAAGAAAGCCCGACTGGCGGTACAGAACAAACCCTGCCGGGGACCCTCTTACAACACAGTTATCCCTTGGCCCATTTCCATCTTACCAGACTCTGTGCTCGACAACCCACTCCATTTTCTTTGTGTACATAGGACCATAGCCATGTGCTAAGGCTTGAACCTTGCTTTAACAATTGGGGGATGGCCTTGTTGTAACTGGGTCCCCCGGATTGCATTGTAGTGTAAGCTTCAGGCTCTGCTTCCAATGTGCAACTGCCTCTTGATCCCAATGGCCTCCCTTAGACCAAGATGAAGCATGCATGCTGAGAGCTTTTGTCTCTGCAGGTTGCATCCTGGTATGGAAGAGTGGATCATTTGTGGGTGCATTGCAAATGGGCTCTAGGCCACCCCATGCTCTAGTCCTCCCCCTGCCAATCCAGGGTTGTTCTCTAAAGCATATTCCCCAGTGCTTTCTAGTGTTGTACGGCAATGCGAATCTGTCACTTCTTGTTACATGGCTGCAGATTTCTCCCCCACCCTTTTCCACTCACAAGCTAATGTGGCCGTTTCGCCATCCATGGATGTACACGGTACCTGTTGGTGGTCTTAACACGGCTTTTAACACTGACTCTCTTTGATCAAACAGCAATGCCTAAAACTGGCCCTAGCCTCACAGAAGCTGTTCCGTTGTCTTAGTTGCTGTTTGTTGTCTTAATTTCTTCCCAACAAAGTGGGATTTTGTCAAATTTAAAAAAATCTATTTTGGGGCTGGTTAATGTTGGATGGATAGTCCTGTGATTGAGGCATGTATCTAGGAGCGGAGAGATTTGGCTCTGCTCTGGATTTCCTGTGTGACTGTAGGCAAATCACTTCACTTCCTCCTGTGCAAACAGGGATAATATTCCCAGGGGGGTTGGGAGGCCTAGTTCATTAGCATCTGTGAAGTGCGGCAGGATTCTCAGAGGGAGGTACAAGTACTATTATTATTATTATTATTATTTAAGGCAAGCCAAATACAGGTCCTATGCTGCTTAACAGTTTCATTTTTACAAACCTATGAAAGCAATTTAGATGTAAATGAGTCTGTAATTTTGTCTGAACTCAAAGGATCATCTTGAAATCATACTTTTAAACGAGCAGAGTTTCAAATCTCTGTGCCAGCTGGAGTGATTTTTGTGTAGTGGCAGACTGTATTTGTCCAAGGGAACCTTTGGCTGGCTTTCACTGTCCCATTTAGTATTAAATGTGTACACAGTGCAGGTCTGTTGTGTTCCTTAACGTTGGTGGGAGTTGGAGATGCATATGCAGGGGCCAATGGACTAGAGAGAGACTGAAAATTGGCATGCAGATCTACCAACACAGGCACAAAATCAACTCCCTTCCCACCTTAGCATGAAGAAATAGAGAACAAGTGAGTGGTCATTTACATGTCCCTCAGAAAAAGAGGAAAGTGGGCAATGAGAACTTTGCCCTAAAACCACAGATTTCAAACTGCAGCCCATGAACCATTGTAGAATGGCAAACACTTGTGAGCGGTGTCTGGAGAGCTGGCTGATTGCCATGGCGCTGGCTCCTCTTCCTTGTTTCCAGCTGCTAAGTCTCATTAAGAGACACTAAAAGAACAGGACTTTCCTACTGTTATTTGTCCATGTCAGCAATTGCTGCTGTTCCCACAGAAGTCACAAAGGGGCAGAGACCAGGAAGCCATCTCTGAATTCTGTCCCTGTGCCCTAACTCAAGCTGAGATTCTTTGAAACCTTTCCACAAGACAAATGAGTGAGTGCCGTACTGTATGTAAAACACCTCATCTCTGCAGGCTTTTTCTCCAGATCTGCCTCTCCCGTATGTTTGTTCTTCCATTCTGTAGTCACTCCTGTTTCCAACTATGAGTTGGATGTTGGTTGGCTTCAGAGGGGCTGAGAAGGAACGACACTGAGACCTGGTCTACACTACACAGTTAGTTCAATGTACGCTGCCTTGTGGTGACCTAGCTGTGGAAGTGTCTTTACTTAAATTTGGCTCCCACTGATGTAAGTGCCTCTCTGTGCCGATTTAGTAACACTACATCCCCAAGCGGCATAGTTGTGGTGTTCGTCCTTCGAGTTCAAAGATGACCGTGACATCACTGATTGGTTTGGGTTCTGTGACCACACGAACATGTGTGGCTGATTAGGCCAGTTTGAGCTTTGAATGCTGAACTAGAACTTTGTTCTATAGCACACTGAACAAGAGATGCCACTATAGGTTACTTGATTAACTGCAGATGTGCTGCTATGAGATTTACGCTGCTGGCGCTTCTGCTCTGCCTCAGTAGTTCTCCTTTGCTCATAGACTGTGGCTCCAGTATGGATGAGACTTCACCAGGTAGAATAATCCCGAACAAGATCTTACCAAAACTCTGGGTCAGTGTTGAAACGCCTCAAGGATAACTTGGGGGAGTCTTTGAAAGGTTTCTTCTGGCCTCTCTGAGAGCTCTTTCCCTCCTTTAGTTCACCATAAAAGATCTTCTTCGGCAGTTGTTCATCTGACATTCTGGTGACATGGCCTGCCCATCTCATCTGTGATTTCATCAACAGAGTATGGGTGCTTGGAATACCTGCCTGTCTGAGAATCTCAGTATCTGAAATCTTGTCTTGCTATCTGATCCTCATCAGTTTCTTCAGACAGTCCATGGGAAAGTAATTCAGCTTCATAACATGGCGTCTGTACACAGTCCAGGTTTCGCATGCATACATCGAAGTTGGCAACACAATGGCTTCAGTTTTGTTTATTGACTAAATGCCTCTGTGCTCCCACACATTTGGCATTGGTTTGATCATCAATGTGAACTGCACGTGACAGTGTACCGCCGAGGTAGATGAACTTGTCCACTGCCTGGAGGGTTTGGCCATTCACTATGATAGTAGGCTCTACATACGGCTTCCCTGGTGCAGGCTGGTACATCACTTCTGTCTTCCTGATGTTGATTGTGAGACCAAAATTATCATGAGCTGAAGAGAAATAATCCATACTGCACTGCATGTCTGACTCAGATTTGGCATTCAGGGAACAGACATCAGCAAACAGAAGATCATGAACAGCTACTTCCTGAACCTTCGTCTTTGCCTGCAGTCTCCACAGATTGAAAAATTTGCCATCAGTCTGGTATTTGATGCCAATCCTGGTGTCACAGTCACAAAAGGTATCTGTAAGCATGGCAGAAAACATGATACCGAATAGAGTTGGGGCCAACACACTGTTTGACTCCACTGGTGACTGGGAATGGTTCAGATGACTCACCGTCACCATAACGAGTCACGGTCGATGTAATTAGGTTGAGGCATTGTTAGCATAGACACTGCATTGCTTATGTCAACTGTTACTGGCTTTCAGGAGCTGTCCCACAATGCCTCACACTGGCGGTACATTCTATACCAGTGCTCTTCATGAGGACGTGCACTGCCAACACAACAAGCCAAGTGTGCAAACACACAAGCGATTTAATAATTGCAATGGCTGTATGCCAGCATAAATTAGGTTGATGTAATTTTGTAGTGTAGACATGGCCTGAGTGCATTGGAAATCCCAGCTATATCCACACATGTATTTTTGTTTATATATCATGTATTTATATATAGTCATCAGTATCTGAGTTATGACCAGTTGGCAAGATAGGTACCTTTTATTTCTCACAAACCTTATTCTTAAAGCCTAGCTGGCTGCCAGATTGCATTTTGTTTCAAGGGAAGGAAATGGGGTCTTCCTAATTAGTTTAGCAAAAAAAAAAAAAAAGGTAAACAAATCATTGCTAAAATAGCAATCTGCAGCCTACTGCCAGCCTCTCTCAAAGGGATTCTCTGGTGAAAGGAAGCCATTTGACTCTAATGTCGCACTCCTGTCTCAATCATTTTAGACAAGAAAGTTGCACATTAATCAATAGTTGGAGAATTTGTCACCCATAACATTTTCCTCTTGTGCGGTTGAAGTTTGCAGTCATGCCAAAGACTATTCAATTGACAACTAAACTAGATCTTGAGTTTTGATATTTTTCTAGTTGTTTTTGTCTTGGGCAGTGGGGGGAGGGCATGGGGAGGAAAGGCTACCTGTCTTGGTGAAATGGAGAAAGAGACATTATAAATATATATTTTAAATGAGTAAATGGTTTGAAAAGGGAAATACTATAAGTGTTAATTCCAAGGTGGTTTTCCAGGTCAGCCTTGCTGAGAATGGCAGCTCTTCTCATGCTGCTTTTAGATTTGTTCAGGCTGGCGGAGATTTGAAACAGGCGTTATCCAAAAACAAAAGCCATGCAGTTTGTGTTGGCTACAAGCAGGGATCTGGATGTAAATCGCATTTTAAAATAAGAGTTAGAGATTTCTCTTCCCGCTCCATCCCCTCCCAAAAACATTTTAAAAAAAGAGCGAAATCTTCCAATGCAGATAGATAGGAATACTTCCAAAGGTAAGAACCTTATGGCAGGTCTGTAATGCCTTGAAAATCTAGCCTGGGGGACAGCAACCTTAAAACAAAGGAAATCCCAAGAACCGTAAACATCTTTCCCCTCACACGCTTGGTTTAAAAAACGGAATTAGTTTCAGTATTAAAGAAACTCGGCTCTCAGCAGACCAGAGAGAGCCCTTAGTGTTGCAGTTGGCATGACCTATAGCAATATTTTCTGTGGCTTAGATATAGAATATCTGCTATGTGTAATGGCTTTGAGGACGGTGGTAGATTGGTTTTATTGTACGCAGGTTTGCCAAGAATGATTTAAAACCACATTCTAAAGCCCAACGTTTTAAATATTCTGTAGTTCTTGAATGGTTTTTAAAACGACACTCAGGTCACAAGATCATCTTTGAGGAAATAAACATTTGTTTATAAAACTTGAGACCAGTAGAAACGCTTACAGGACGGAATTTAAAAATAGCAATTAATTGATGCATAGTTTGTCAGATAAAACATTGCCTCACAGTGTCTGTGACCACAGTGTTGCAAATCGGGCTATTGCAAGCAAACCTGGAAATGAAATTAACTAAAACCAAAGTGAATCTGACTAAGGACCCACTTCTGCAAAGGGATCCGTATGAGCAAATCCTTATTCCAATGCTGAGTCCCACTGACATTCGTGAGGCATACGGATCAGCTTATGTGGGTCCTGCTACATGTCCTCCGTCAGCCTGTGTTGATTGTGAATGCAGAGAAATGCAAAGAACAACCACTTGCCATAAAAAGCAAATTAAGAATTTTAAAAAATCTCCAGTAGTGTCATTGATGATATACAGAGCAAGTTGTCGTATTTATTTTCCATGCATTGTCCACCAATTGTTCTCACATTAGCAAATAGAAGGTGCAATTATGATGTGGCTGCTTCTTATTCTGTTTTAATCATTAACAGTTTATAGAAGATACTTCTGCTTTTCTCCTGATCCCCTCATGTGACTCTGCAGGCTCATTAATTGAATGAGCTTCATTATCATTACTCACGTACTATGTACATTTATCACATCAAGCTGGTCAACAGCTCCTCCCAAGGAAAACTTTTAAGACACTCCATTTAGAAACGTTGCTGCAGCTCACGTTTTTCTCAGATGGTGGACAGGAGGGATGTCTTTTACTTTCTCTGGCCTTTTTATTACTAGGAAAGGCCTGTATGGAAAAGGGATCTTTGTTGCTTAACAGTTCATCTTGCACCTGCTGCTTATTGCACCTGCTGTTTGTTCCCTCCCCACATGTTCATATCCAAAGTCATAACTCCCACTTTGTGGCCTTGTGACTAGCTGCTAGCAAGGATTGCTGTCACAAATGAGGTGGGGACTGTAACATCAGGGGATGGGAAATAGTTTCATAGATTTTTAAAGTCAGCATGGCCATTAAATCATTTAGTCTGAGTTTCTGTCTAATGTGGCCCAGAGAATTCCACCCAGGCACCATGTGCTGAGCCCAATAACTTGGGTTTGTCTAAAGCGTCTGGTAGAAAGGCATCTAGGCATGAATGGAAGACGCTACAGGAGCAGATTAATTGTTAAGCAGCAAAGCTCTCTTTCCTGATTAATAAAAGCAAGGGAAGGAGGGGACAGGTGGGGGAGTAAAGGTTTCACCAGCAATGCATCTGCACAGAACATTTTTGCTCTGAGGCGTCATGGCCGTAATTTAGGTCTCCGATACTATTGCAATTTGCATCAAGGTCTGTAGCATCCTATTATTTGTGTAACACTTCCATATTATAATGATATATGCTGCTGCTTTTCTTTTTTTAAAGCTTTCATTCAGTGCAAGTCCAAAATTTCAAACAGAAAATAAGCCTGAGCTTGGTGGTGTGTTTTAAACTGAGCCCCATACTGACCTGTATCTCTCAGGCAATTAACCTGTCATGTAATAAACTTCACCACTTATTCATTTCTAGTACAATTCTATTTCTTCTAAAATTGCTTACAGACCATAAAATCGTAATAAGTGGCATATTAGCTTAGAAATGTCATTTCAAGTCTGCCACAAGGTGCCTGTTCCCTTCCCTCTATGAGATAATGGGGAGTGGTAAAAGTGTTAAATAATCATGCGTGCCTCATTATTCACAGTTGAAATGTGAGGTCCCTGATAACAATGTTACACAATGATGGAAATATACTGTGTGGTGAATGGTGAAAGGACACTGTCAAATGCCTTTTTATTTTTTAAATGGCTTAAAGTATTTTTTCCTTTTTTCCAGCACCCTCTTAAAAGCTGGGGTAAAATTCCCTTTGTCACTGGTGCTTCTGTTTTGCAAACACTGATTTTTCCTGCTCTCTGCCCTTCTCCATTCTCTGCTAGTGAAGCTGAAAAGCAAAATGGTTTTTGTTCCCTTCTCTGGGGCCTCACTACACTATTGTAAGCGCAGCTCTGTAAATACTCTTCTATTCCCCAGGAGGTGGAGGGGACCAAAATATTATCCTGATGTAGGTCCTACCTAAACTCTTGTGACTTTGTTGTTTCTTGACAGTGGAGTGGTTAGAATCTGGGGGATATTCCACAGTACAATAGTTTCCAGGTAGCAATAGGTCCAAAGTAGGCCCAAGATCCCTTTGCCAGTTTCCTCAGTAGCAACCTACAGTTTTTCAAGATCTCACCTGCCTTAGAGAACGTGACCAGCCCACTGGGGACAGAAGAAAGTTGGAAGTGAGTTTAAATGACTGTGTTCTTCGAGCGGTGACTGATCGCAGAATCTGAGGATTGGGCTCCCCCCTCCCCCCCTTTTTTTTTTTTTTGGTCCTTTTGACTTTCCTGGAAACAGCAATTTGCAGCACAGTGGCACCAGATTATTTCCAGTGCTTGGGAACCTGCCGTTCCAGAGGCAGGATTCTTAACTGGCCCAAATACTTAGAAGCCTCGACATTCAAATCCAGCTTCAACCCTCCCTTCAAGTCCCAGTGGGTTTGGATTCAGCTGCAGTCAGAAGCGGAGAAGGAGATGTTTAAAGGAATGATTAGCCATATTCACACGGAAGAGATTTACTTGCTTTCTCAAAACCCTTTTCTATCCATGTGGCCCTAGGCTGGGTTCCAAGTCCTTTTCCTTACCTACAAATATCTTTTTAAGAAGATAGAGCTTTTGTTGTTGTTGTTTGTTGTTGATGTTAACTGTTGGAAGGCCGTTGAGCTGGATAACCGAGGAGAAAGTGAGCATTTATATGGGGGTTACATAAAGTGGACGGAACCATGTCTAACCCTGACCGCTGTGGTTGCTTTTGCAGCCGTCAGCTGAGGTGAACATTTTTGTAGTTCATCTGTTTCTTTTTTGTGTGCGTGTGTGTGTGTGTGTGTGTGTGTGTGCGCATGTGTATTTTTCTTACTAGAATTCTAAGGACACTACAGACTTGGTCTGCAAGGATCCTGCGTTCCTGCAGTCAATGTGTTGTACTTTGTAGTTGGACTTTTTTTTTTTTTTTTTTTTTACAAAAAAAAAAAAAAAAAAAAATTAAAAATGGAAAGCTAAACTAGCAGAGGTTTTTAAATATTTTATATTAGTTCCTAATGTAAATTCTTACTTTGTTATTGCAGTGCTGGTGCAATCCACCTGCACACGACTTTTGTAATATTTTTGTGAATCACTAAACGTTTTTTCTCCCGTGTATTCTAAGTGCATTAAACATATTTGCATAATTGGTCGTGTCCTTTTCTCTGTGTGGTTGCAAAAGTGAGAAAATGGGATGGATTGATTCACACTCACGATCAGAGCTGCACTGAGATCCCTGCTTATCAGCTCGTCTCTCCTTAGTCTGTTTCCTTCCTCACACAAATGGAGACCGCCTCTGTTAAGGGCACCATCAAGCAAGGACCTTGTAGATCTCCAGCAGAATGGAAGTGGAGGTAGAAAGTCATGCCCCTCTCTCTGTCCAACACAGGGTCCTGAACTAGCTAAACGACAGGTCTCATCGATGGGTAACTCCTGTTTTAAACTGTTAGGGCAGACCATAAGTGAGAAAGGAATAGAGACGTACACATTTCAGGGCCAATTTCTGTCCTCAGGTGCATCTGCCCCTTGGTTTCAGTAGTGCAGGCGTGTGTGCAGGGAACAAATAAATCCGGGAGGACAGGAGAGAAGGCACAGAGAACATTTACGAAAAAAATATTACTGAGCTAATGTTGCAACGATTTTCCAGTAATGCAGAATGATTTTGCAGTAATCTTTTTTGCACTCTTCAGTAATAAATTATTTTGAGGTCAGGGAGAGGAAGGGTGGAGTACCTGAGCTGGGGGAGGGGAAATGACAGCCAAGAAAGGAAGGGAGAAAGATGAATGAGGAGAAGAAATCCACCTTCAGTCTAGATTTTTTCTCTCCTTGAAGGGATACTGTGGGGTCAGTCATTCCCCTCCTCCCCCCACTTTAAATGGAAACAAGTATTTTGCTGTCAGCAGAAATGGTTCCATGAGGTTATTTTTGAAGTCTGAGCATGGAAACCGTCCATTTCTACAGGAATTAACCTTTGTCCTGCGAACAGTGCAGCATCCAGCTACTGGGAGAAAAACCAGAAAGTGAAACTGACCATGGCAAAACTGAAATTGACCAGCCTGTTTCCATTGCTCAGCCTGAATGAAATGCAAAAAAAAAAACCAAAAAACAACCCAAGCATACTTCTCCTTGTAGGGAGCTGTTAAGGCACCTGTCATCCTACTTTTGCTTACAATGCCAGACGCAAAAAGACAAAGGTGTCACCGCGCGCTATGACTGACAAAGTGCTGGCTTTCTCATTTTGACCACATCATGATAAATCGCAGCCCCCAGCTGAACTACACTGATGGGCTACATACAACAGTATGAACAAGTCAGCCATTGTCTGTGTGAAATTTTAGTTGGTACGGCCTTCGCTGGTGCTTTCCACGTAGCCTGTGGTAAAACTAGGCAAATACCTAGAATGAGTGGAGTACCCCCTGCGAGAGCTCTGAGTACCCCCGCACCCCTAGGTGAGAACTACTGCCCTAGAGGGGATTCTGCCCCTTGCTGGTGTCCCCCCTCCAAGGTTTCCCTGTGGGGAGAGGGGTGGCGACCCCCTGAACCTGACCATGATCGTGGGATTTGGGGGTTAAATCCCATCAAGGTTTCAGATGCCCCAGCCATCAATGTCCATGAGCTGGGGGTAGGAGTTTCTGCCAGCACAGCTAAGTGCTCAGGTTTATATGGGGCAGAGCTAATCTGGGAGAGAGAGACCGGGTCACTGACCAGATTCCAGGGCGGGTGGCTCTGAAAACATGCGGCTTCTCCTGCTCCCATCAGGTTGGCTGGAGTTCAGACTGAGATGCTGCAGAAGGGGAAGTGCCCGGAGGCTTGGCTGGGTTTTGTTTCTGTTGGAGAGCCCTTCCAATAAACTGGGAACCCCAGAGAAGTTACTGGTAGTGGGAGGCACCCGGAGGCAGAGTTCAGGGCTCCCTTCTGCGTGGTCTTGTGTAGGTGCAGGACCATGCAATGACAAGACGCTCCCTGCCTCAAAGACCTTACAGCTCAAATCGAAGACAAGGGACGAGGGGTAGGTGCGCTGGGCAGACAAGGTAACAGCTAGGACGGGTTGGCAGCTCACTGAGTATGGGCCTCCTGTGAACTTTCTCTCCAGCCTCCAACCCTGGCCCTGCCATGTAGAAGAATGGTTCTGTGCTGTGTAGAGAGGTGCTGTGCCTCCAGCCCATGGCACGTGGCTAATCCTTCAAAAGCTGGAAGGTTGTGCTGAGAGCTAAGCACCAGGTAGGGCAGGGGGAAAGTGCCCAGATACTCTGGTGACGGGCAGCCGTATAAAGCCAGAAGATAGGGAGGGAGCCTGGATTGGCTTGAGGCAACTGAATTCTTGGGCCACGTTTGATGCAGTCTCTTCGGACGGGGGGCCTCTATTCCTACCCTGGGCTCGGTGGGAATGTTGGCACCCGTGGAGGTGACGCTAGGATGGGTCCTTTCACAGCAGCGAAGGTGCAAACACTGGAGGCAGGAAAGCAGTGTTGCCAGGAGCTGCCTTTGGAGGGCAGAGCAGGGGAGGTCTGGCTAAGGGACAGCCGCGTGCTGCTTGGTTACAGCCTTAGATCACACCAGAAACACCCCAAGACTCTGACTTGGCTTCTCGGGGGGAGCAGGACTATCAAGATCACCTCCCCACTCACTTGTGTTCTCGCTTTTGGGACTGTCTCCAAGCCAAGCTGTGGCAGCAGCTGCTTTCCTACCTCTCAGCTGCTCGCTGAACTCTGCCTACACAAGTCTTGTTTGAGTGTGGACTTAACCGGATTAGTCAGTAACACTTCCTGGAACTTGTCAGAGGCACTGCTCGGCCCCCCACACATTCTTTGGTTTCCTGCGTTGGCTGGTTTTAAACCCAGTAGGAGTTTACATGTCAATTCTGTCTAGCGAAAACCAAGCTGTTCTCCTCCTATTCCTCCCAGGGGCGGGGCGGGGCTTCTGGCTGACGAGCGAGGGAGCCTGAGCCTTTCTTTTTTGCCCCTGTGGGTCTGTTTTCTACAAGCTGCTGCCCTTTCAGAGCCGCTCTGCGGCTCTCTCGTGGGTGACACGGTTCCAGGCTCGGGACGTACTGCTTTTGGCAACCCAGCTGGTGAGCAATAGTCACTGGTCTGGTGACCCGTTACCCACTGCTGCCTGGTTAACAAAACTCCACAAGTGCCATCGACCCATTAATTACACACACACTGTTCTGGGCAGCACGAAGAATTTGGCCTGGTCTCCTGCCGATGAGGTTAGCATCTGGCGTGACGTTTTGCGCCTCCGGAGGGGTTGATTTGCTGTGGCTTGGCCGTTTTAAGGGAGAAACCTCTCTGTGCTGCAAGGACAGAGCAACAAAAACGCAACTGCTGCTTCTGGGCGGCCTCCCCTTCAAACCTGCCAGAAGCAACAGATCTGCCTGCTTCCTATTAACCCCTGAGTAACGCCCGGACACGGCACGTTCCTCGGGTAGTGACAAGCGGTTCAAAGAGGGAAGGGGTCACCCCAGGGCGTACTTTGTGCCAGGGCTGGCTGCGTTTGTTATGGAAGTAAAAAAACTGCTTGAGCCCCGGCACCTCTTTCATTACAAATTAAACACTGGGTCACACCGATTCCCTGATTCACCCCCTTCACCCTCCCTTCCTGCCGTACTGCCGCTTGCAACGACAACCCTACCTCCTGGGTCTAGACCTCAAAGCCCTACGCAGACATGGGCTGAGCGTTGCCATCCTGTTACCGGGGGTGGAGGGCGGGGAGAAATAACTGCCCTGGCCAAGGTTGTAGTAAGTCCGTGGTGGAACTGGGGAGATAACTTGGGTCTCCTGCGTTCCGTCCTGCCGTGTGCTCAGTCTGGTAGAGCATCGCTGCCCTCGAAGCGATGCTGGACAAATTCCTTGCGATTCCCCCCCTTCTGAGCCAGCGTCCTTTACGTTTAGTAATGATCATTCTGAGCCCTTTGTGACGGGGTGTAGCTACTCCGCCCTGGCCCAGCTGGGACTGACCCCGCACTGGGGGCTGCAGAGGCCACGATCCCTCGCCCCCTGCTGCGCATGCGCTAACTGGCGGCAGGCTGTAAAAGGGAGCAGCCCAGCTCAGTCAGGGCTGACTGAGGAGGGGAATGGATGGACGCTGCAGGCTCCTGCCAGAGAGCTGCTGACACGGAATCCAAGCCAGAATTCCCCTGGGCTGCGGCGGACACGGGTACCGGGAGGCCGCTCCCCCAAGGGAACTGGTGGAGCAGGAATCAAGGACAGGAAGCGGCGCAGAGAACACACAGATTGAAACGGGAAACCGAGCCTGAATCCAGGACTACTGCTTGCACAGGGACCTGATGGCGTAGGGAGGGTCCAGGGCCCCCTGCCCCGCCCCGCACGTACTGCTGGGTATGAGCATCGCCTGTAGGGCAGACATGAGGACTCTGGCTGCTGGGTTATGCCATCTTGAGAGCAAGGGCAACTTTAAGGCCTGGCCATTAGGACTCGCTACCTTAAAGACCGGGGACACCCTAGTGACTCATGCTGCGTGAGTCACAGCTACCCCTTTAATTGTTTGCCTCAACCCAGCACCCCGCGACACCCTCTTACATTTTCAATGGGCTTTACACACATTAACTAATTAAAGGCTGCTCCTTTGAAATAAGGAGTCCCTGTTATTTGACTCCAGCGGTCAGTGTCCTCCTCCTCCTGACAGTCAAAAAGATCCCCTGTGCTACAAACGTTTGTACCTTTGTTCTCTGACTTTGTCCAGCTGACCCACCCAGACTTGGTGTTTTTAAAGGGCTGCCCACCCCCGTCCCAGCTCATCTCTTTGTTGATGATGATGCTCATACGGAGCCATCTTCCAAGCTGCCCATGCATCCACCCTGCTCAGCCACCATCCATTCTGTGCGCTGTGCCTTGATGCTGAGTGTGCTCAACTGCTCTGCCAGTCTGAATCGTCCCGTGATCCAGATACTGCTGGTCACCTGATCAAGTCACCGGATGCTCCTAGATGGGGCCAACGGGAAGAGATTCTTTGGAATGGAGACGTCACTCGCTCACGTCGGAAATGCGGGAATTTGATCCGTCTGCTCGGCACCTCTCAGCAACCACCAGCCCTCAGCGGACCAGCTGTCGTGCCAAACCACGCTGCCGCCTGCCTGCTGCATATGTCAAAGGCCCCAGAGGAAAAGCACGTCCGATGACAAGTCCATGACGAATGGTGTCGGTTCCATCGGGGAAACGCCGCTCAGCAACACACGGAGCTGTTCACAGCCACAGAGCTGGACGAAATTCTGAGCGATGTGAGGAATGGCTCTGCTGCTGGCTATGACAACTTATTGCCAGAGCTCTTGAAGCATCTTGGACCTTGTGCTCATCAGTGGCTGGCGCAATTCTTCATGCAAGAGGTCATTGAAGAACAGCTTCCAAAACATGTCGAACGTCAAAAGTCTCTGATGAAACGGGAAAGAGACGTACAATGTTGCAAGCTGTCGAGCGATATCCTGGTTGTCTGTGCCGTTCAAGGTGTTGGAGAGTCTTGTTCTTCGGTGCAGCTCCCCAGAAGTGGAGTCAATACTCAGCATCGAGGAAGCAGGCTTTTCAAGAAGTCAGAGCACGTGCTGGGAAGTGCTGGATTTGACAACATTCATCGAGAAAAGGTTTTCAGAAAAACCTGAAGACGGGAGTTGTATTTCCAGACCTGACAGCAGCATATCACACGGTCTGGCCTCTGGGGCTCTTAGTTAAAGTGTCAAGAGCACTTCCAGCATGGATAGTCAATGTCATTGACCTTCTCCTCTGCAATAGCCATTTCCGAGCGTACCTGAGAGATAGAGTTAGCACATGGAAAGACAAGCCAATGGTCTAGCCCCAGGCTCTGTGCTGGCACTGACGCTTTTTAACCAGTACGCAAATGACCTGCCACTTACCCAGTCCTGCCAGTTCACGTACACAGATGACATTTGCTTAGGCATCCGGGCACGGTCAGTCCCAGGACTTGAGGACTCCTGTTACGCTGACTTGATTAAGATGACTAAATACTGTAGTCAGTGGCATGTGCAACCAAATGTGACCAAGATTGTTTTGAGTATCAGACGTTGCCAGAGTAGCCCAAGAACTGAGTATCTTTCTCAATGGACGTTGCTTGAAACACGAATCCCACCCAGCCTACCATGGAGCAACCCAGGGTAGATCTTTCACATGTCTTTAACCACCTGTGGAAAACGCCAGCTAAGGTGCGCTTGCGTCACAGCCTTCCAAGGAAATTGGCTGGGATTTCATGGGGAGCAAACGTTCAAACTCTCCAATCATCTGGGTTAGCCCTCTGTTACTCTGCAGCAGGACACAGTGCTCCGTCCATCTCACGTCAAGGCTGTTGGCACACAACTACACTCAACCATGGGCATTGTAATCGGGATGATTGAACCCAGACCAGTACCACGGCTCCCCCGTTAAGCAACATCACTCCTCCGTGCATCTGCTGTGAGGATGATACAGGCAGAATGGTTGAGAAGATCAAGGCAAACCCGAGCCTACCACTGTACACAGACCTCTTCAACCACTCAGAAACATGCTTGTCAGCGAGGCATCCGTTGTCGGCCCGCTTGCCCTGCCCAGATTGCTGTGAAGAATGGTCTGCAGTAGACAACAAAAACCCGTCTCGTGTAACTGACCTGACCATGCATGCACCGGGCTTTAATTTGCCACACCACTCGTGGGCCCTTATGAAATGATTTTGAATGGGCCAGGGTCAATGTCCAGCCTGCCTTCATGCCTGGGGCCAACAAGAGGGTCCCACATGCGGCTGTGGCCAGAGGCAGACCACGCCACACATGACTGATGACTGCCTTCCGACCAGCCTGGATGGTGGTCTGAGCGCGCTGCACTTTCGTGACGAGGCTGCCTCAAATTGTCTTGGCAAGCTCTGCATCTGATAAGACGAAGATCTCTTTAGCCAGGTCTACACTACACGCGTTCTTCAGTGTAACTGCACGGCTCGGGTGTGAAAAAGCCACATCCCTGAGCGATGTAATTATACTTACCTAAGCCCCTGTGTGATGGCACTATGTTGGTGGGAGAGCTTCTCCTGCCGACATAGCTACTGGCTCTTGTAGAGGTGGAATTATTAAGCCGACAGGAGAGCTCTCTCTTCATCAGAAGCGCTACAGCGGCAATGCATTCTTCTCTGAGTGATTGCTCATGTCCATTCCCCTATAGGAAATACTGATGACAATGTCCTGTACCTGGGAAGACATATAGATTGTTGGACAAGGTGTCTCAAAAATATAGTGGCGGAAATCCCAGCAGAGGTTGCTTGCCTTGGTATTCAGATTGGGGACAGTACTGCAAAGTTCGGTTTGGACATTAACTAAACTGGGGAGGAAAATAACGCTCCCTTAATTACCCAGGCCAAGCAAAGGAGGTTTTGCTTCTTTCGGGTTCATCTGTCTGCTCTCCAAACACCACGTCAATGGGCTAAATACAGTAACAGCACAGGTGCCCGAACCGATGAACCTGTGACACTTTTTTGAACTTCAGGTCCTGGGGACACTGGGTGCTAATGTCATGAATCCTGCAGCTCTTTGCATTCTCCTTGTGTACATTAATATCTGCAAAGAGCATTTAGTATAACAGTCTCAGACACATGCTTCGTGGATGGTAGGCTCTTTATCAGCCTGGTTTCGATATGTTTAATTGCACCAGGCACCACTGGCTGCTAAATCCCGCTGATCATTTAATTGGATGCATATTTTTTTCTCTTCTCTACCTTTTTGTTGTCATCTTTGCCCAACTGTTGTGCCTCTCCACTGAGTTGGGGGATCTCATATGCTTCTTAAACTTAGTCCTCTTGAATTTCAGTCCCAAGTGTTTCCTCTGCTTGGCAAAATGGAAGCGACCAACAGAGAAGCAGAGCAATAAGAACATGAGAACCTCCCATTTCCAGCTCCAGGATGGCTGAATTACCTATTGCTTCTGAAAAATACAGGGTTAAAACCCAGGTCTGCACAGCCAAACAACCATGCGAAGGCTGCCACGACGTCCTGCGGGAAGGCAACCCTACTTCCTTGGCTGGAAAGCTTATCTGACCACTTAAGCTAAGCAAGGTAATGGTCAGGCTGGTACCTGGTTGTGGGGGGTGGTCCTCAAGGAGAAGCTCCAGCATTCTGTGGGGACTGCTCTTACCTTTGAATCAGTAGTGAATGGCTTTATAATGTACAGATGTCCTTAAAGTGAGACGCATGCATGTGCCGACTCTGCACTGATCTACTCGAATTGTGCACCGTACGTGGGTGGTTAGCTGCCTAACGTGCACGAGTGAGCAAGGTGGAGGAGGGAATATCTTTTATTGGACTAACTTCCGTTGATGAAAGAGACAAACTTTCAAACTCTTCTTCAGTGACGCGATATCTCATATATCCTAGGACCAGCAGGGTGACAGCAACACAGCACAGAGCCATGCGCATGTTACAAGTACCTGTCTGGCTCTCCCACACTGGATTTTGTGTGCATCAGTCCAGGTGAGTAAAAATGCTTGGCACCTAATGTGCCTCAACCTGGCCTGTGTCAACAGGAAGTGGACTAAAACCAGCCCACGCTCCTTTCACCCAGTCCATTGAAGAGACGCCAAGGGTAGCTGTTAGATTTTCCCCAGCTAGGTACTTATAGACCGTGATCAAGTCACTTCTGAACCTTCTCTTTGTTACACTAAATAGATCAAGTTTCTTTAGTCTCTCCCTGTAAGGCACGTCTGCCAGGCCTTAAATAGTTTGTGTAGCTCTTTTCTGAACTCTTTCCAACTTGTCCACCTCCTTTTTGAAGCATGGACACCAGAACTGGACACAGTTATCTAGTTATGATCTGACTAATGCTGTATGCCGTGGTAATCACACTTCCCTACACATAAGAACAGCCACACTGGATCAGACCAATGGTCCATCTAACCCAGGATCCTGTCTTCCGACAGTGGCCAGTGCCAGGTGCTTCAGAGGGAATGAACAGAACAGGGCAATTTATCAAGAGGTCCATCCATTGTCATCATCCAGTCCTACCTTCTGCGTGGTTTAGGGATGACTAGAGCATGGGGCTGTGCCCCTGACCATCCTGGCTAATAGTCATTGATGGACCTATTCTCCATGAACTCAACTAATTCTTTTCTGAACCCAGTTATACTTTTGGCCTTTACAACATTCTCTGGAAACGAGTTCCACAGGTTGACTGCCCGTTGTATGAAGAAATACTTCCTTTTTTGTGTGTGTTTTACACTTGCTGCCTATTAATTTCATTGGGTGAACCCTGATTCTTGTGTTATGTGAAGGGGCAAATAACACTTCCTCCACACCATTCATGATTTTATAGACCTCTGTCATATCCCCCCTCGGCTGTCATTTTCTAAGGTGAACAGTCCCAGTCTTCTTAGTCTCTCCTCATATGGAAGCTGTGCCATACCCCTAATCATTTTTGTTGCCCTTCTCTGTACTTTTCCCTATTTGACTGAATCTTTTTTGAGATGGGATGACCAGAAGTGCACGCAGTATTCAAGGTATGGACATACCATGGATTTATATAGTGTCATTATGATATTTTCTGTCTCCTTATCTGTCCCTTTCCTAATGGTTCCTAACATTGTTAACTTTTTTTGACTGTTGCTGCACATTGAACAGATGCTTTCAGAGAACTATCCACAATGACTCAATATGATGTCTTTCTTGAGTGGTCACAGCTAATTTAGACCCCAGCGTTTTGTATGTATAGTTGGGATCATGTTTTCCAATGTGCATTACTTTGCATTTATCAACATTGAATTTCATCTGCCATTTTCTTGCCCAGTCACCCAGTTTTGTGAGATCCCTTTGTAACTCTTCGCAGTCTGCATTGGACTTAACTACAGTATCTTAAGTAATTTTGTATTGTCTGCATATTTTGCCACTTCACTGTTTACCCCTTTTTCCAGATCATTTAGGAATATGTTGAACAGCACTGGTCCCAGTACAGATCCTTGGGGGCCCTACTATTTACCTCTCTCCACTGGGAAAACTGACCATTTATTCCCACTCTTTGTTTCTTATCTTTTCACTTGATATTCCCCAGCCAAAGATTTGCTGTTTTAACCACTACATCACACTGGGAGTTCATGTTCACTTGGCTTCCACCATGACCCCAAGTCTTTCTCTAAGTCACTGCTTTCTAAAATAGTTGCTTCTCCTTGAAGTGTGACCTATATTCTTGGTTCCTAGAAATATGACACTGTATTGAACTATATTAAAATACAAGCTGGCCATGCATTCCAGATTGCTCTGTAGAACCAACCTTATGACCCCTCCACCAATTTTTGTGTCATGTGCAAATTTTAGCAGCAATGACTTAATTTTCGTCCAGGTCATTGAGAGACATTGAATAGCATTGGGCCAAGAACAGATCTTTGTGGAATCACCCTAGCCAGGCTCTTGTTAGATAATTCCCCATTTAAAATTGGTTTTTAGATCTATCGGTTAGCCAGTCTTTAATCAATTAAATGGGCTGCGCTAATTGTATACAGATGCTAATTTCTTAATCTGAATGTTGTGCAGTGCTAAATGAAATGCCTTATATAAGTATATTATGTCTACACAGGTACCTTTGTCAACCAAACTGGTGATTTCATCTGAAACCTCATTGACTGGAATTATTTTTGCTCCATCCTTTAATTCTTGACTCATTGAATCCTGTGGTAGCCTTCCTGTGATTGGTCTGAGATTGTTGTCAGGCAACTGGGCCAAGTTTCCCAGGTCATTCTGTTAACTTTTTAAAAATAATGGCACATTAGTTCTCCTCGAACTTACTGGCCTTAGATTTTTCATTAATAAATGTAGCTTCCATTATCAATTGTCAATTGTCTGGATTTTATGACTGCTAATTTAGCCATTTCTATCCACTTCCTCCCTTTTTCATTGATTTAATTTTTTTTTTATTGCTGCTTTCCACTTCCCATCTTAACCAGGATGCTTTTTTTAACCAACTGAAGGCTTTTGTTTGACTGAGGAACTGTGAGTTTTTGGGGCATCTAATAATCTCTCTTACACAACTCCTAGTTTAGTTTTATCCACCCTGTACATTGTTACTCCATCCTTCACCACCAGAATTTATTTCCAAGATCTTGTCCGCAGTACTTGGCTTAAAAATACAAACACACTCAATGCTTATTGCACACATCTCTAGATTTCTCCCTTTATTATTGGCTTCCTCCACGCATCTCCTCAGTGTAGATGTGGGATGGGAGCAAGGATTTTTGTTAACAGTAGCAACTAAGAGCAGGTGAAGGAAGAATCCTCTGCAATCTGTGACTATTTAATTGTTCCCCCCTCCCCCCATGCCCTTCTTTCATTACCCTCTCTAGGGAAAGAAATTAACATAGTAGTGATAATGATCATTAGACCCTTCCCAACTAATGCTACTGGTTTAACTCAGAGAACTCTCAGGCTTGGTATCACAGGCCCCCAGGTTTGGGACCACCCTCCCTTGCTTTCTGCCCAGATCAGGGGGCACGTCCTACCTGGTGGGGGGGGGGAATGGTGCCCTTTCCTGTTGTAATGTGGGGTCATGGCATGGCAAAGGTTTGAGCCCCACTGGTTTAACAGCCAGTGTAAATGGGCCCAACCCATTGCCAGCTCTACTGCAGAAAGTCTGGCTGAGCCAGCTCCATCTTGCACTAGTCCTGGGAGACCCACGAAGCGTCTCCAGTCCTGCAGTGGACACAATCCTCGTCCGGACCCGAGCATCCATCCATGTTAGGAAATGGACCCCTGGCGGACGGCTGCTTCTGCCACGCCCCTTCACTGCCTCCGTTTAGACGGGTCCCAAATATTTTCTGCGCCACTCCAGAAAGCCTGGGCGTGACCTTGCATGCTGGCTCTTTTCAATGCCGGGGGAGGTCCCGTTGGTTGGCAACCATTGTCCCAGCCTAGACAGGAGCTCCCATTCTTAGGCGGCCTGCGGAAGGCCACCATGAGCACACGTTCCCTGGTGCGTCACGAAAATACTGCCCTTGGACACCGGGAGGTTAGCCGCTGACGCTGCCTCGCAGGGAGGGTTGGAGCTGGTCCCGTCAAGGTTTCCCATGCAGACTGATGCTGATGGAGGACTCCCTCCCTCCCCCAACTCATGGATGAAGTCAAGGGATTTCCTTCTCCTGCCTGGATGGGTGTGGTGGAAAGTTCTCTTTCTCTGAGTCAGTCTAAGCTGCCGCCTGGTCCCCCGGCTGCCTTCCTCCTCGTAGGAGGGGCTCCTCTGGCAGGAGACAGCCACCTCTGGGCAGCGAATTTAATTCAGGTTTCTAACAAAGGCGTAGCTGAGAGCGCCTCCTGGACCGGGCCTCTCAGCTTCATTAGGAGCGGTTGGTTGCTAACGACGCCCTTCTAATTAATAATGGAAGAGCTCAGAGCAGCTGCCGAGCTGGGAAAGGGAGGAAGAGATTTTTTTCCCCTCTGCAAGTGGGTTTTTTTTTTTTTTTATTCAGCAAAATAAATATTCAGATCTGTGGAATTTAAATAACGAGGGGCTGGCATGGAGTGAAAAGACAGTGATGCCTGGGGTCTGCGTCCTTTCTTAGAGCCAGGGGCCGGCCGGTGGAGGATTTCCTGCTCCCCCCCTTTTTGCAGCTGTGCTTGTGGCCGTGGAAATGGGGGGGAAGCAGGAAATCCTCTACCGGCTGCTCTGGTGCTGGGTGTTAGAGGCCTGCTCCGAACCGCCCCTCGCGCTGTGGGGCTGCCCCACTGAAGTGTGGGAGATGGCAGAACAGAGCAGAGGGGATTTCACTGAGTGGCAAACTGCCCAGCCTGCCCCTTATACCCTGCCCCATAGGAGAAGCCAAGGCCTGAATAACCAGGGCTGAGTGCTGTGCGGGGGCGGGGGGGTGGATCTCAGTGGGGCAAGCATCCCCCACACCCTGCAGCCCATGTCCCCACCCCCACCCTTTTCCTCCTCATGTGGCGATAGGGAACGGCCAGCAGATCTACATCAGCCTCCTGGCCCTGCGCCCAGGGATGCCTTCGGGGGTGCGGATCCTCTCTGCCTGAGGTCTTGCCCTAGATGCACTGCAGGCAGGCGGCCTCAGCCTATAGTCGTGGAGGGGGGCAGACCATGCTAAACCCTGCCCATGTCAGTGACCAGGAGGTGGGCAGTCATGCCTTGTGGGCGGAGCAGGAGTCAGGCCTAGTAGTTAGAGCAGGAGTCAGTAGCCCGAAATCTAAGCCCAGGATCAGAGGACAGGTGCCATAGTCAGAGTCAGCAGTCACGAATCGCATCTGCAGGTCAGACCCTCGTGTGAGGCAGGGCTGGGAATAAGCAGGTGCCCGTCACGTCTTTGGGATCCGCCTTCTGCCTGACCCAGGACAATGGTCTGACCAGACCAGATGCAAAGGAACCAGACGACAGCCCCGTTTCCAGGGCTGGGTGCTGAGATGTTCCTGCCATTGTGCCGTTCCTAGTCCCACTTTCTTGCCCCACATTATTCCTCTCACCTCGCCCCCCCTTTCCCAGTTACACCAGGTCTACCTAAAGGCGGATTTTTTTAAAGCCACTTAGTTAAGTCAGTGCAGCTTTGTGTGTGGACTCCCCTTAAATGGAATACGCTGTTCGGGACCAGGACCACTTTGGTGTGGTTTGTACAGCACCTAGCACAATGGGATCCTGGTCAACGACTGGGGCTCCTGGATGCTGCTGCCGGACAAATACTACATCAATTTAAACCTGATTTAACCGGTTCTAAAGGGAATCCCTGCAGGTGCTTGCACTGGTTTAACTAAACCAGTTTAATCCAGTGCAGGTTTGTGTGTAGATGAGAAGAGTCCTGCTTCCCCGACCACAACAGAACCTGCCCGGCAATGCTTTGCTCTACTGGAAATGATTCCTGAGCTGACTGAGCTGGAGAAAATTATTTGTCTCCTGCAGGACAAAGGAAAATCAAGGCAACCTACAGTAGTTAAAATCCTGAGCCAGAGAGGAAGAGAGCAAGGGCCAGCGGTGGCTCGTGAGGTCGTGCCATGCTTTGGTGTTTCCAGCGGCTGAACTGCCAACTTCACAGAGGGAAGCTGCATTTTCCCCTCTTACTTTTCTTTCCTCTCCCTCCTGGCGCACTTGTCTTAGCCTGGGTCTACACTACAAGCGTCTGTTGGTATAACGACGTCACTCAGGGGTGTGGCAAATCCGACGTAAAGTGAGGAAGTGATGGATGTATCAAAGAGGATGGCAAACAGGTGGTGCTTACTGCCACCGCAGACAAAGATAGCGGATGCTTGCATGATGCCCTGCCCACAGATGATGGGACAAGAAGAAGAACAGCAAACCCCCAGTGGATTTAATGCTGTCTCTGGCTCGTCTCCTGTTGGGGTTGGTTGGTTGATTTGTTTGTTTCAGTTTGCAGGGAGGGAGGGGTGACTATTGTGAGTGTCATTCTTGTTACGGGGGGAAGGGTTTGCAATGTTTCCTGCGTACGGTCAGGCTCTGAATATCCCTGATCTCTTCTGGAAGATTGTCCTGTAGCTGGATTCCCCTCGATGGAAAACGCTTTGTCTCCAGATCTCACCGACATCCTCCTGGGCTCTGAGATCTGCACTGTCGCTGAGGAGCCCAGCTGTTGTCCTGGGTCACAGATCAAAATTCGATCTTGGACATAACTCGGGCCTAAGCCATTAATTGCTCTGAAGTTTAGGATGAAGGCCTTGAACGGGCATCAGAAGCTGACTAGGAGGGGCTTGAGCTGAGTCTGATGTGCTCCTGGCAGCTTAGATCATGGCAGAGGCAGGCAGCGACCTTCTGTACCACCTGGAGCCTATGCATCTTCCTCACATTCGGCTTCAGAGACAGTGAGTTATGGCGATCCAGGTGACGAATGCATGGGTCACTGCAGCCGGGGCCTTGGCTGGGAGAACGGATGATGCTTCCTCGCGAGGGGAAGGTGACAGAAGGGGTTTTTAGATACCTGGTCGTTCCAGCTTCATGAAGAGTCCAACAGGATCCACACAACATCGATGGGTGGGAGCTGGGCGCCTTCAGTGGAAGATGGAGCTAGTGTCTTACTTGGCTGTTCTTCAGAGTATTTCCTCCAACCAGCATCGCCTTAGCCTGGCCTGGATCTAGCCTGAGACAGCTGATTCCTGTAGGCATTTCTGACATCTTAGAAGCAGCAGCGGTTGCGTCAGCGGCCAGTGGAAGATACAGCGGAACGGAACGTCATCAGCATGTTGTTAGCAGCTAAGCCCAGGGGTATCACTATCTCTCATGTAAACGTTGAAGAGAAGATTAATTGACAGGGCCACTGTGATCATCTAGTCTGACCTCCCGAATAACGTGGAGGACTTCCCTGTATTAATCCCTGCTTTAATTAAAGCAGATCTTTTAGAAAGACATCCAGAGCTTGCCTTTAACATTGTCAGCAGTGGAAGATCCACCATGAACCTTATTAAATTGCTCCAATGGTTAATTACCCTCACGGTTAAAAATATACACCTTATTTCTCGTCTGAATTTGTCTAGCTTCAACTTCCAGCCACTGGACTTTGGGATACCTTTCTCTGCTAGATTGACAAGCTCTCTGTTATCAAATTTCTGGTCCCCATAGAGTTACCTACAGACTGTGATCAAATCACCCCTTTATCTTTCTGTTGAGAAGCTAATGAGATGGACTCAGAGAGCTCAGTCAGTGTAAGCTGTGCTTTCCAGTCCTTTAATCATTCTCGTGGCTCTTTGCTGAGCCTTCACTGATTTATCACCATCCTGTTTGCGTTGCAGACACCAGAACAGGACACGGGATTCCAGGACTGGTTGCACTGGTGACAAATACGGAGGTAAGGAAACCTCTTGTGAAAGAGTTCACTCACCACCAGGTGCCTGCTGCTGGACAGGCCCGGTGTAGCGGCTCTCCCTTCTCTGACGAAGTGGGTTGCAGTCCATGAAAGCTCATGCCCGCAGAAATTTGTTAGTCTTTAAGGTGCTACAGAACTCTCGTTGTTTTTGCTGTATACAGACTAACATGGCTACCCCCCCTTGGAACTGCTCCCTTCTCTAGCACCCCCTGCCGACGGTTGTTCCGGCGCTCAGTCATTCAGCCTCTGGCCGGGTCACTCTCAAGACCGGGTCTTTTGGGGTCACATTTATCCAAACTAAAAGTCCCCAAAACGTCTGAACAGAAACAAAAATCTTTCCGCCCTCATTAGGGCCGTTTCTCAGCCTGTCGTCAGGGCTCATCCCACAGCCCCGCTTGCCGGGCTCAATACCCTTCCGATGGGCTTGTCCGCCCCCTTCCCTGGGCCAGGAGGGGAACCCAGCCCACCCTCCATCTGGGGGCTGGCCCAGGGCCGTCTACTGCACAGCTAGGTCTGCTTCTTCACATGCGCTCTGCTTTTCCCTGGGCCACTTCCTGCCTCGAGGCTTTTTGTGGTCCCCTCTGGATCTCTCAGACTGTTCCCATTTAGTCAAGGTCTCTCCCTGGCCTCCCAGTCTGGGGAGCTTTCCTCCCTGCCCTGAGCTTCTTGCCCAGCTGGGTGTCACCACCGCTGAGGCCTGGCTCTCACTCTGCTCTCCGTGGGGAAGTGTCTGACTCCCCCAAGGCAGGGCTCATTCTGTATCAGACTGACGTAGCCCTACGCTGCCAGCTCCCAGGGCAAGCGGCCCGTTACGCCTCCCCACTCTGCTGTGTAAACAGGCTCCCCTCGGCCCTTTTGGCTCCAGCGTCACCCTGTGAGTGCATGCTGTGCTGAGGAGCAGTGGGGGGTAGGCTGGATCCTGGCAGAGCCCCACGGGTGGCAGCCTTAGGAAGGGAGAAGCTGTTCCCCGTCTCCCCGCCCGGAGCTCCGCCGGAGAGGAACTGCTGGGTCTGCTGTGTTGTGCAGGTGAGCTAGCCCTGCCGTGCGGGCCACTGAGCCAAAGGCCCAGGCAGGACAAGAATGATCAAAATTACAGCCGGCCCCAAATGTGCCGTGCGTGCCCCAGCCCCTGAGCCCCGTGGAATCCTGGAACGAATTCACGGCCGGGGATGTCAGCTGAAGTTAACAGGCAATGAATGTGGGACTGATTCAGCAGGGATGGGGGATGGTACTAAAATCTGATTAGAACTGAACGGCGTTCCTCTGCACTGTGGACACGCCCTGTCCCTGTTGCGTGCCTCAGTTTCCCCCATAAAAAAAAAAAAAGATGATGGTGCTTTCTTTGCAGGGATGTTGTGACGCTTAATCCTCTGACGTCCGTCAAGTGCTCTGAGGTGCTTGGCTGGAAGGGCAGAAGAGGGTGGCTCTGCCGATGAAGCTGATCTGACTGGCTCTGTGGTGTTGTGGGGCTTTCCCCTCCCCTCTGCAGAGAAGGTGGCCGTGCCCGCGTGGGTACGGGCTCAGCCGTGAGGGCCACGCTCGAACACTCAGTGCCGGACGGGTGATGTGTTACTCAGCCCGGGTGGCCCTCCTGAGCAGTTTGTGTGCTGTGTCTTATTACAGTTTTTCTGGAGGGGCCTACGTTGGTGTCTGCCACCATGGCTCAGCTCTCAGGAATGCCTCCCATCCTGACACATGACTCTGAACACCCTGCACTCCTGCAGGGCTCTGAGTCACGCTGAGCTGGGGAGCCGGAAGCGGAGAGGCACAGTCACCCAGCTGGGAGCAGCTTCCCCACCCTGGCGCTGGTGCCAAAGAAGGGCCCTTGTTAGTTTCTCAGCAGCTCTCCCAGCCCACAGGGAGGAGGGCTGGGAGCCGTCTCCCCTCTCTGACTGGCCCAATGCGATGGGATTTTCTGCAGGGGCCCCAGGATGGCCTTGAAATGAACAGAAGGGGGTGGGGCATCGGACTGGCCCGGGGACTGGCGGGATTGGGAGCTTTTCCCCTGGCGGCTCACGGTTCACACCCAGCCGTAGCGGTTCAGCGGTTGAGGGGCCTCATCCTGAAAGCTTTCGTGGCTGGCACGAATCGGCCCCTTTGCTGGCAACCTCAGCGAGGGTTTGAATAGGTCACAGACTCCTCCCCAGACCCGATGCGAGGCCCCTTTGGCCTAGGCCTGCGGGTGTGTCTTGTCCTGCCCTTATTCCTCCTCTAAGGATATTCTGGAGTCCTGACGTCTCCAGGGCTGACAGCAGGGCATCCTTCACCACAGACGAACTTCTGACACTAACGAACGAGCTGGGCTGGTTTCCTCATCAGACTGAAGTGATCCAAGTGTCGGTTTCAAGTCCGCCAGCCCAACCAGACAGCTAGCTCTTTGCTTCTGGGGAAGTGGATTTGGAGTAGGCCCTATCATAAACACCAGCGTTTGTCTGGGTTTAAATGCTCGCGGCGGGCCTGTGGCGCGACTGCGAAGGTCGAGCTCTGAGCTGAGTTTGGATCGCTGATTCGTTTCTGGCAGTGCCCACAGCCTGCCTGCTGGGGGTTGCACAAAGCAAAGGACGGCCCCGTGCCTGCCCCAAAGAGTTTACCAGCTCCCAGGGCAAACATACACCTCAGCTTCAGAGTCCCAGGGGCAGAGCCTCTTTCAATTCCCTCTCCCCAGCGCGTATTCACAGGCAAAGCAAGTCTCGCTGATGGCATGCCTGAGTCTTGGGATTTGGTGGGGGAAGGGAGTTCTCTCTCCCATCACTCAGCACGGTCCCCTAGCTGGCTGGCTAACGGAATGACCGTGGTACCAAATACAGATACCCATCCCATCCGTGGTCCATGGGGACCGTCATGGGCGGCCTGGAGGGAGAAATGGACAGAGAGAGAATGGGAGGGGGCAGCGGGAGAAATGGCTGCTATTTCACGCCAAGATGGTATTTCCTGACCCGGTGTCAAGCAGGTTATGTTTGGGGCAGGTTTTTCCCACGGGGAGAGCTGTCCGTGGAGAGGAGATCTGTGTCCATGTCGCGGATAAAGGCAGGACCAGCAGCACCAGGAAGCTGTTCACTCTCTAGGCAGGTGAAATTGGCCTTGATTTGACTTAAGGAAGAACATGATGATCGGGACCCTGGAATTTAGAAACGACCCAGCTTGGGTTTGCTTTGAACTGTTAGTCCTAGGCAGTCCCCGAAGCTGCAAGATTCTCGCAGAGGTGCTGGGTAAATCACAGTCCAGCCTCCCGGGAGGCAGCAAAACCCGGTGTGTGAGCGAGAGAGAGAGAGAGAGAGCTCGGTTCCATATGGGTCCGTCTGCGTGGCACGTGTTACCCGGTGGGGAGTGTGTGTTAGTGGGCCCCTTTGTGCTGCGTTCATGCCTGCTTGCCTGCACAATGCTATGTCTCTGGGGGTACACGTGTGCACCCATGGATGTGCTGTCTGTGCACACGTGAGTGCCTGTGTGCTCTTGTTTGAACCCGTGCAGAAGTAGCAGCATGACCCTTGCAGGCTGGTGCGGTGGATTCTAGGTGTCGTGCAGCTGTCCTTGAGAGCAGCGAGTTCTCCAGGCCCATGTGGCCAGGCAGCTCCTGGGAAAGCAGCACCGAAATCCTGTTTACTCTCTCCTGGAAAAGGAAGGAGGCTCACCCCCACCAGTTCTAGTCCTTGCTGGGTTTGCTCAGTGCAGTTGCAACCCTCCCCAGAACACTGGTGTCTGCCTTGCCCCCGTTGCTTGCACCTAGTTTCTCTCCCTGTCAGGTGATGTCTGTGGAAAGCCTGTTCTCACGCGTTTTGTCCTGCTTTTACGCAGTCCTCTGCCCTGGCCCCCTTTTCCACTCGCTTGTTTTGCAAGTGACAAAGTAGAAATGAACGATGCCCAAGTCGAACGTGAAGCACTGGGAATTGTTTTCGGAATTCGGAAATTTCACCAGTACCTGTTTGGACAGAAGTTCACACTTCTCACCGACCATCAACCTCTCACGTCAATTTTTGGACCACGCACAGGCATTCCACCACTGGCTGCCAGTCGTATGCAACGATGGGCCTTGTTGCTTTCTGCACACACATATGAGAGCAAACATCGAAATCCACTCTGCACTGCAACGCAGATGGTTTCTCAAGGCTGCCTTTACCAGTTAAACATCAAGATATTGGCCCGAAAGAAATCTACTTTGAACAGGTAGAGAACACACCCATCACTGCTACTCAA
This sequence comes from Emydura macquarii macquarii, assembly GCF_026122565.2. NCBI lineage: Eukaryota > Metazoa > Chordata > Testudines > Chelidae > Emydura > Emydura macquarii. The sequence goes on along the minus strand of NW_027133829.1, from coordinate 9,410,920 downwards.
GTAAAGAAGGCAACTCGCGTTGACTCAGTCCTGTCCCAAGTTATGGTCTTAGTGATGCATGGAACATCTCTCAGGTCTCACCCGACCCTCTTGCCTACATGTCCAAGAGGATGGTGTTATCAGTCCATTCTGGTTGCTTGTTGTGGGGGATGCGTGTCGTTATTCCGCCACTACTGAGATCACAGACGTTAGAACAGCTACATGCAGGTCACTGCGGAATAGTGCGCATGAAAGAAATTGCACGGGGCTACTTTTGGTGGCCTGGGCTGGACAGTACCATTGAAGAGAAGGCAAGAGCTTGTACATCATGTCAGAGTGTGAGGAACGCACCGCAGTTGGTGCCCCTACATGACCCATGGGACTGGCCTGGAAACCCGTGGCAGCGTATTCACATTGATTTTGCTGGCCCATTTGAAGGAAGCATGTTCCTGGTTGTTGTAGACACCCACTCTAAATGGCCAGAAGTCTCTGTAATGCCGTTCACTACTGCTGAAAGTACTATCTGGAAACTGCGTGAAATCTTTAGTCGTTTTGGTCTGCCAGAACAACTGATGAGCGACAAAGGACCGCGGTTCGTCTCTCAGGAGTTTGAAAATTTTATGAAAGCAAATGGGATACATCACATCACTTCAGCACCGTATCATCCATCCACCAATGGATTAGCTGAAAGGTTTGTGCAGACCATGAAACAAGCTTTAAGATCTGCAAGGGGACATTCATCCATTCATCTGGATGCCTTCTTACTATCCTGCAGAAACACACCTCATGCTACGACCAAAGCATCCCTGGCCTTTCTAATGATGGGACGACAGCTGCGCACTTGCTTTGATCTGCTGAAACCTGCCAAAGCACGACAAGTTGTGCAATGTCAACAGCAAAACCAAGTCATCAGACGAGCACACAGAGCAAAAGAACAAACCTTTAGTCCTGGACAGCCTGTCCTAGCTCGAAACTCTGCTTCTGGAGCTAACTGGGTCCCTGCTCCAGTCAGCGCCCAGACAGGAGCTGTTTCCTACACAGTCCAGCCTGCAGATGATCTCACCTGGCGGTGTAGATCAGTTGTTGTCAGGTCATACATGTCCCAAGGACACATTGCACTGCCTGACCTCACCATTACAGGAGAGAGATCATTGAGTCAAGAATCACCGTTTCTGACTCCCCTTCTCTATCCACCAGATACAGCCCCTCCCCTGTTCGAGCAGATACAACATCCTCCCCTGTTCGAGCTATGAGTCCTGAGCCCATCCTTAGACCCGCACCAATAACACCTTCCGGTGCAAGAACACCAGAAATCCAACGGAATTCACTTCGAGAGAGCGAAGGCCTCCTCCACCGCCGGATCTTTAGCTAGGGAAAACCCATGTCACAGGGCAGAATAATCCCCGGGGCTTAGCCAGGAAATGCGGCAGTCTGCCCTCATTCTCTAGTTTAGTGACTGTGCTGTTAAATGGGCGTTTTCATTGAGGGGGGAGGAATATGTTGTGTATTTGTGTCTTGCCTAATTGCCTAGGTTGCTGTAGCAACAGAGCTGAGCTTGTTACCAGAGCAATAGAGCTAGACTATTAGGGGATATCTCGGCCAGTCCTGGCTGGTTTTTAGTGTTAGTTCAATAAAGACGCTCCCTGTGATGCACCTCTCTGTGATCCTGTGCTGGTTTCTCTCTCTGAATACAAGCAATTAAAAAGGTATTCAACATAACAACAACCCTACAAAGACGTCCTCCTGAACGGAGTGCCCGGCGCACACCCCTTCTGCTGCTCAGGCATTTAAACCTTTCGAGGAGACGCTGATATGCCCAAAAACTACAGCAATTGCGAATTCTCCAAATAGCTTTCATAACAACGGCCCCATCTGTCCAGCAAAGTTTGCGTTGGATAAAAAATGGCTCTGTCTTGCCACAACACCTCATCACTCACTCTAATTCAAACAGAGCGAGAGACAGGCAAAGGCTGAGCGGCTGGGGTCAGCTCCAATGCTTTCTTTGTTTCCTGTTGTTTACTTCCTGGCCCCGGCCTGCTCTGCTCCAGTTCACCTGTCTCATCCCCAGGACAACACGTGGGGAAGCAGGAGTGGGCTGCGGCGCTCCTGGATCGGCACAAAATCCGCTGGCGGCGACGGAAAGGTTGATTTTAGCTCAGTTCTTGAGAAAGGACCTGCTTGGGCAGGGCTGAAGGCTGAAGCCTTCACGGAGCGTGTATAGCACGGGCAGCAGCCAGGTGAGATTCCCCCTCCTTGAATTCAGGCTCTTTGGTCCATTCAGTCCCTGGCCTGGAAGTCAGAGGAATTCCCACCCTGTTCTGAACTGAAGAGACACACCTCAACCAGGATGTTTGGTTGGGCTCAACATCCGCGGGCGACACCCACCTTTCTGGAGAGGGCCAGAAGCAGTTAGATTCTCAGAATAGCTCTGCCCAGTCAATGTCAAGTTCTCTTTAAAATCTCGCCAGGAGCATCCACAAACTTTGCTGCTGGAACTCAGGGTCCCCACCCCTCGGGGCAGCTTTCCTGGTTTAGCGAATGATTGTTTCTGTTAAAGTAGTGTGTAGAAATCCCAAGAGTGCACATGGGCCCATTGTGCTAGGTGCTGTACACAGAGTGGACGAGACAGTCTCTGCCTCAAAGAGCTTCCAATTGGAATCAACCTGACAGACAAAAGTTGGAGGGGAAACTGAGGCACAGAAGCGGAAGTGACTTGCTCAAAGGTGCACATCTGGGATTACAACCCAGGGCTCCTGAGGCCTAATTCAGCAGCATCACTGGTCCTTGATGTGGTCTTTCAGGGGTCCCTACTGCCCCCTGATTGGCTGCTTCTGGTTCGCCCCTGTGAAGACAGTTCTTAGCCCCTGGCCTCTAATTAGGCCTGGTGGTCTGCTTTAGTCCCTTGGGGCTGTGTTTCTGGAGGCAGCCTCGTGCCAGGGTGTTACCCCTTCACCCTTCCAGTCCTCTCTGCCTCCCTTCCTGATCTGAGCTCTCTCCTTTGCTTCCCCTGTTGGCTGCAGCTGTGAGTGCCTGCCTCCGTGATTGGCAGCTGTGTGGGGGTATGGCCAGGCTGCTTGCCGATAGGCAGGAGAGGTTCCCCTCTCCTTCTGCCTCTGTTCAGCATGGGGTTTCTAGATGCCACTGCGTGCAGCCTAGCCACTAGACCACACTGCTTGCCCCAGGCCCACTGGCATCCTTTTCTTACCATGTGCTGGTTTCCCTCCTCTGCAGTGCAGCTTCACGAGCGACTGCTGCCTTGCCTGTGACCTGCGGGCGCATCCATCCTCTGCCCTCTGCCCTGGGGTGCAGTGCTGGGCGGCAGTGGAGGCCAGCTTCACAAGAACCACGCTCCAACCAGTGCAGCCCTTCTCCAGTCAGCTGGCCTTGCACAAGCCTGGGGCCGGCTTGGGGAACCAAGGAGGGAAGAGATAAGAGAGCAGCAGCTGCCACAGGTGCCCTGAAGCATGAGGTTTGAAGTTTTTGTTTTTATCCCAGCCAGTGTAACTGCAGCTGTTCTTGTTATCCATGGTCCATCGGCTGCGAGGCCAGAACCAACCATCGTGAGTGCTCACTTTCTCACCTCTGGTGTAATGAAGGCCAGGGATTTTCACCCAGTGATTCCTGCATGTTTAAACCCTCTTAATCTCATACTAAATTATTGACTTCTTGTGGCAGTGAGTTCCACAGGTTCATCATCTGCTGTTCTTTTACATGTGTTACCTTTTAATGTAACGGGCTGTCCCCTTGTTTCTAGCATTACGAGGGACTGAACGGGAGCACTCTATTTCCTTCTCTCTCTCCCGTTCATTATTTTATTTACATGTCCCCTATTTGTCTCCTCAAACTTCACAGAACCGAACCTTTCCACTCTCCCCTCTTATGGAAACGTTTCTGAGCCCCTTAATAATTTTTGTAGCCCTTCTCTCCACCTCTTCTCTTTCTGCTCTATTCTTTTAGAGGTGAGGCAGCCAGAACTGAAGGTAGTATTCCAGCTGAGGAGTATCAAATTGGCAGTCAGCGGTATTCGCCCCTAATGCTCTCTAGCATTGCATTGGATGATTCGAGGGATCACACTTTATAGCAGACAGAAAAGTGGCATGTTCCAGCATAGCCCCAAACCCTGGGAGCTCCCTCGCCCAATCACACATGAACAAAATGGTTCTATTAATTCCATTTCCGACAGCACCAAATCCCAGAGCTTTGCACGCCTCGTGAAACAGGAGCCCATCTCCCTAACCACACCTCCCTACCCGTCCCCAGCCGCCCCCGCACACAGCCCACTGCTAAGCGCAATGGCATACATATAAACACAGCCGGGGTGTCCTCCCTCATTCATTCCCACCGGTAAACCTGAGACTGGCCCGGGCCCAGATAGCAAATGATTAAAGATTTAACGTGGCATGTAATTGATCAGTGCCTGAAAGGTCAGGACAGTAGTTTGAATTGATTAGACTGTGATGAAAAAGAGTCACGCACCCCCTGACCTCAGTAGCATACGGAAGAGGGAAATGGAAAGCAGGCACGCAGCAGCAACTGCCGCATGGCTTTTGGGCCTGCTGTTGTTCCAGGCTGGAGGCAGATCAGGGTAGGTTTCACCAAGTCTTGATTGAAATATACTGGATGCTGCCTGTTCAGCTGCATGAGACACAACGAATCCTGCAGCTTGACTGGTCAGGGGAGAATGGTTTAAACTTATAGCAATCCCTCGGCACAGAGAGGTTAAACAGTGTTACCTGAGGTTGCAGGAGTGAGTGGCAGCGGTGGGATTAGAACCCCAGGGCTTCCTGCCGCTTGCACAGTCCCTTGAGTAAATTGCATTGTTTTCTTCTCTTGGTATGATTTTTTTTCCCCCACAATGAAAAAATAAACAGCTAGTGGCTATAGTCAGAGTTCAGGAAACAATTGGTCAGAAGGGGTTGTCAGTCAAGAGATTCTCATTGTATGTTCAAAATTTCTGACCAATAGCAGCTTTTGGGGGACAGATATTATCATGGCTCAGCTGTCATATGCTAAGGGGAGACGCCCCTGAAACAGCCCTTAGTGTTTTACTATTCAGAGCTTTTCTAAAAGATACAATAAGAAAAACATAACGCTTTATTGCAAACCTACCTTGGAGCTAATTCACACAGACCCGCCCTGCTCCCACCCTCCTCCTGTGTTGAATACACATAGTTAGGCTTGGAAGGATTAGATTTTTATAAATGTCAATTTCACCACACGCCCGCAAACCGACAAAAAAATATTTCCATCAATAATTATCAGCATTTAGAGAGAGGCAAAGTAAGAAAAATGCTGCTTGAGAACTTTTTGGAGCTTGATTTAAGGATATTTCCTTTGTATATTGGGACACGGGATGTTGATGACTTGTGTTTTAACGGTCATAAAGCTTCCACTTTATGAAATCAATGTCTGTTATCATTGAATATTATTACCTGATTCACCCTGTTGTCTGACTTCCCCATAATTTCCCACAACTCTGAACATTTAAATAGATGATAATTGGAAAAAATGCTTAAAACTAACCATCGATATTATCTCGCAAAATGATTTAAAAAAAAAGTTAATTCTGCCAAGCCTACACTTGGTATATATTTAGAAATGGACCCAAATTGCCATGTTGATAGCCAGATGCCAAATTCTCCATAGTTCCAGGGTGGTCTGAGTGAGGAGATTAGTGTTTCACCAAACTTTTTAGGCTATTTGGATCCAGGATTTTTATTCAGGCCTTTATGTAGCATTAAATCTAGAAGCAGCAGATAGACACTGAACTGGGAAATAAGAGGCCTGAGTTTTACCACTGACTCGCTGTGTGACTTTGGGGAGTCCCTTTGTTTTTCTGCCTCCTTTGTTTCTCTTTCTTATTTACCCACTTTTATAAAGTTCTTTGAGATTTCCAGATAGAAGACTCTATATAAGAGCTAAATATTGTTCCTCTCTCAAATTCATCCAGCACTAGTGACTGGAGAATTTATTCTTCACTCAGTGTCCTAAGCTGTGGTTGCCATGTGCTGTTAAACAGCTGCAATGATCCACCCAGGAGCTGGCTGCATTTCAGAGGTGGGTGAGGCCATTCTTGTGTGTCTACGTTGTAAAGCACTTTGTGAGCCATTGGTGTGTTGACAGAAATGCCAAATAGCGTTAGCTTAATTTTCAATCGGCTGTTTTTCTTCCTGAGTTACTGCAGCTGATTTAACAAACTATCTGGGAATAGATGAATCTATGAATCTGTTTTATCCAATTAATGAGCAAAACAAATAAAATGGCTTCCTCTGTATAGCTGAGTTACTATTGCAGTGGTAGATTTTCCTGAAAATATGTTTGAGTCAGTTCAAATCATTGGGCTCAATTCAGGGGTAACTGGGTGAAATTCTCTGGCCTGTGTTCTGCAGGAGGTCAGACCAGATGATCTAATAATCCCATTTGGCGTTAAAATCTGTCAGCCTACGAATTGTCTTTGGTCTTTCCAGCCTAAATTGGTGGTTTTAATTGGGCAGCCATGATGTTCCATTAATACAGTATTTTGCTTCTGATTTCTTTGCTTTAAAAACAAAAGAGAAAATACCGGTACATTTGCAGATTTTATCATCTGAAACGTAGGGTCCTTGGATCAGCGGCGTTTGTAACTCATGATCTAAGCAGGCATGCGTGCAGCTAGGTGAGAATGCGTCTGTCCTCCATCCATTGCTAAAGTCTCGCTGTAGATTTCATAGAACTTTTTTACTGTGCAAACTCATTAAGCAATTTGCAAACACTCATAGCCGTTATTAAATCCAAACCAATTTTCTTCAAAGCAAACTGAGGCGCTAGGCCTCAAAGGCCCTGTTGACATGAGGAAAGTTTGGAAGCGTGTTTCTGCGTTGAGGCTACCAAAGGTAGACGCTCTTATAATATAAAGGTGGGGAGAGCATTTTTGTTAATATTGAATGTGTTCTACAGTAGCTCTTTGAGGCCCTGTTGTGCTAGGTACTGTACGTTTGTCAGGAGTGACGGTCTCTGTCCTGAAGCAATTCCAAGTTAGACAGAGGCAGCAGGAGGGAAATGACTCACCCCAGAGCACACATGAGGTCAGTGGCAAACCAGGTCAGGTTGCCAGAGTCCCAGCTCCGTGCACTATCTGCTAGCCCAGGTTGCTTCCCCACTTACCCTGCTTAGGTGACACGGGGGTGAAAACGCTTGTGTCTCTTTATGCTACATTTTCTGCCAGTGATAGCTCAAATGGGCTGCACAGAGGGCAACATGGTCTTATTGTCCCATTCTAGATGCACCAGAGGACAATGCTGATTGCGTCAGATTTCATACCGCAGCTGTTCGTGCTGCAGCCATTTTCCAGAAAAGGTAGTTAGGCTTTTCTCTGTGTGGGAAAAGTATTTTTAATTCACTTTCCCGTAACTCTTATTTTTTCAAACTTACCACACCCTAATCACAAATCATTCACCTGCGGGCAGTCACCAAGGGCAAAAGCTGAGTGCGTTAGAACATGTGTACATGGGAGAGCACCATAGAAACGGTTCTGCCAAGACAGCGCACATCAAGATGGAGAATTGGTCGAGCTGGTCCAATGAGAGCAAGAGAACAACAAGGAAAATTAAGAGTGAATCTTCGGGATAATTCCTAGCAGCGAGATCTTTTAGGCTATTGAACAGCTGCCTGAGGCAAGCAGCAGGAGCCTCATTGCTTGAGTCATTGAAACGTAGACTGATTAAAGCACTGGAGAAGAGACTGTGTGATTATTTGTACTACGGGAGCTGCTGGAGGCCTAATCTGAGACTGGTCCTGTTGTACTAAACGCTGTACAGCTGTGTAATAAGAGACAGTCCTTGCCCCAGGGAGATTACAGGATAAATAGGCAAGACAGGCAAAGGAGTGGCCGAAGAAAGAGGTTGACGGTCAAAGTTCACACAACAAGGAGAAGCCAGGCATTAGCACCCAGGTCTCCAGTGTCCCATCTAATACCTTGTCCACGAGATTATGCTGCCTCTGACCTGATGGGAATGATCCTGACCTAGCTGAGAGAGGGTGCAGATGGTGAACTGACAGATTTATGTTTGCTTTCTTTGATCTTATCTACCCTTGTCTGCCTCATCGTCAGGGGAAAAAAGCCTGCGAAATGCAGTGGATGGTGTTCACCGTGCTGTACTAATAGATCTGATATCATCCAGAGGCATTACTTGCCATATCCCGGCACACTTCAATTGCCACCATTTTATCTATTTTTAGAGCAGTCGTGAGCCCCATTATCATGATTACTGCTCCGCTCCGAAAACATTAAAACTCACGTATCATGTAAAGTGTATTTCATACTTTGGAGAGAAACTAATCGCTGCAAACATCTCCTGTTGTTCCTTACTCAAAAGGAGGGGAGAATCTATGTTTATTTCAATAGACTAAATAAATATATTGGGTCTGAAGTTGGCTAGTGATTCTTCAGTCTAGATCAGTGTTTCTCAACCTGGGGGTTGTGACAGTTTTAGAGGGGTCGCAAGTGCAGAGCTGGTATTGGGGGGGCAAGAAAGGCAATTGCCTGGAGCCACAGGGGCGCCATGAAACTAAGTTACATGCCTCAGCCCCGTGCGGGTGGGACTCAGGCTTCAGGGGTACAGTAGTTTGGAAAGGTTAAGAACCACTGGTCTAGATCCTAGTGGACAGCTGTCCCCATCACCCTCTCTCTCTTGCTCCATCCTGATCACTGTCAGCAGAAATACCATGCAGACTGAACTGTTTTCTCCTCCTTGGAACTGGTCCCTTCTGGTCAGGGCTGAGGTCTGTGGTGTTAGGTGAAGCTGGAGTTGCTCTGGGTCTAACCGGGCTTTTGGGTCAATCCCGGTGCTTCCATCGCTGCTGCTAAGCACGGTCAGCAATGAAAATAAACAGCTAAAGGTGAAATCTCATTTCCCTGGAGGGAACTGTGCAGCAAACCAAAGAGGATTCGTGGGAGCCGTATTTCAATTCATCAGTTCCACAGTGCATGGCGGGGGGGGGGAATTCTTGCACAGATATTATCCCTAGACTGTGATATATCATCGAGTTCCAGTGCTTCCCATAATCTCTCCGTACAGCACCCACCACACCTGATGAAAGCTTTTGTACTGTGCTGGCATTCACCCCCTCCTTTGCCCAACTTCATCTGGTAGATTAGCCTACAACCAGTTCATAAAGGGGAACTGGCCTAATAATAATGAAGATAGCACGGTAATGCACTTGCCTATGTGTGCATATGTGGGATAGCTCATTGCTGGTACAACGGGAATCACTCAGCTGCATCTCATAGGCTCCATACTGATAGAAACAAATGGGGGTTCTCCTCTGGCTTCAGTAGAAGCAGCAGCTTGGGGTTTTGGGGCAAGGTGATCTGCGTTCTAGCCGCTTTGCTGTGATGAAGTTCCAAATGAACAGCGTGCATATTTGTTACACTCCTCAGCATTCATGGAGTGCTTGACATTTTTTTTCAAACAAACATCAGCCCACCCCTTCCACTCCCACACACAAGCTCTGAAACCCAAAGGCCATTCCAACTGCTCCTCGCTTTATCTCCGTTCGCCTTCTGGACAATGGCTTGGAAGGACAACTTGGAGTCGCAACACCTCTTGATGGCGGAAAACACGAACCAACACATGGACAAATAAATTCTCCAGATACAAATTCGAGAAGTGCTGGGGATCACAAAGACACCCTTGGGTGGGATATTTCTGAGTCTAAATAGGCACTTGAAATGGTAACCTGCTTCTTAATTAGTCTTAGATTTGTTTGCAAATTTCATGTAGCTAGTAGTTTTTAGAAAACGTAAACTGTAACTGTTTTTTTTCCCCCAAACCCCAGGCCACCAGCCCAGCACAGGACAAGCCACTGATAACACCCTGACGTGGGCATGCCTAGCCTACCCAAAACACCCTCCAATGACACACGACGTGCGCAATCCAGCCTTCGTGAGCCACCATACAACAACAAACTGTCGTGTAAAACCCAGGGCTTGTGAGAGACCTTACAAAAACAATCTAAAGCATGCAATCCAGTCCTCATAAGCAACCCTAGCAAATCTGCACGAGGGAACCTTACAGCTGACCTGTGGAACTCATTGCCTCTGGGTACCGAAGTCTAGAGCTTGTTAGGGTTCCAAAAAAGAATCATCCATTTAGCCAGAGAATGAAATTATCCAGATTGGATTAAAAGGAATATTGAGCCCTCCAGCGTCAGAGCCTACGCCAATCACTAGCTGGTTGGATTCAATGGACCTTCCCCTGTGGGAGGCTTCTTCCATAATTGCATTCCTCAGAAACCCTTTCATCTTCCTGTGAAACATTGCTGGCTACAGTCAGAACCAGGACACTGGACTACATGGACCATAGGTTCCATTCATAAATGGCTTGTGAAGAGTGTGTACACAAGTCACAGACGTGATAAGCGTGTCACACCCATGAGCAGGGTGTGTGATGGAGGTTCAGAAGCATATTGGTGGGGGGTGTTTATAAATGGTCATATGCCCCAGCAATAAGAAATCTATTATCTTGTCTGGATGCTAAAACATTTGATTAACCACCTGTTAAAACATCTAATCATTTATTAACCCTTTATAAACTATCACTAGAACTTAATATAAAGTATGACTTTTTTAAACGAAGGCCACAAGAATTTTCCTTCTTTCTACATTTTGGTTTAAGAGGAGGAAGTCTGGGTCAATGGCACTAATCTAGGACTCAGGCAACCAGGGTTTGGTTCCTGGCTCCATCCTAGACTTGTGTGATTTGGGGGCAAGTTATTTAGGTTCAGCTCCTCAAAAGTATTTAGGCTCCTAACTCCCGTTCATCAGGAAATTCCTTTGGGAATTTGAGCCTTGGTCTCTTTGTGTCTTGGTTCCCCAGCTCTACAATGGAGATGACAGTGCCCACCCTTACAGCGGTGTTGTGAGGCTAAATACACTACAGATTGCGAGATGCTCCAAGCTAACTATGAGTCAACGGTGTAACACGGTTGCAAAAAAAGCAAATATCATTCTGGGATGTATTAGCGGGTGTGTTGTAAGCCAGCTCTGCTCCGCGCTGATTAGCCTTCAACTGGAGTAATGTGTCCAGTTCTGGGTGCCCCATTTCACGAAAGATGTGGACAAACTGGAGACAGTCCAGAGAAGAGCAACAAAAATGATTAAAGTCTAGAACACATGACCTCTGAGGAAAGATTGAAAAAATTGGGTTTGTTTAGTCTGGAGAAGAGAAGACCGAGAGGGGACATGATAACAGTTTTCAAGTACATAAAAGGTTGTTACAAGGAAAAGGGGAAAAAATTGTTCTCGTTAACCTCTGAGGGTAGAATAAGAAGCAATAGGCTTAAATTGCAGCAAGGGCGATTTAGGTTGGACATTTGGAAAAACTTCCTGTCAGGTTAGCTAAGCACTGAAATAAATTGCCTAGGGAGGTTGTGGAATCTCCATCATCGGAGGTTTTTAATTGCAGGTTAGACAAACAGCTGTCAGGGATGGTCTAGAAAATACTTAGTCCTGCCTGGAGTGCAGGGGACTGGACTAAATGACCTCTCGAGGTCCCTTCCAGTTTTAGGATTCTGTGATGGTAATGGGGGCAAGATAAGAATCTGTGAGAGCTAATTTGAAACGGTGATTTTGGCCTTACACATCTCAGTGTGCAAACATCAATGTGGTCTTTGCAATGCCTATGTCCCTTTCTGCTTTGCCTCACACCAGCACTGCCTGCCTTCCCATTGGTTTGTCATGCACATATCTCCCAATGTTATTCTATGCTGCCCTTTTATACACAAAGCATCTGTAAATCACTGCCCTCTCCTTCAAATCTGTCTCAAGACCCACCTCTTCCACAGAACCTATAGGAAACCAGTCCATTAATAATGGCTCTGTGGAGGTGAAATGGGGATAACTGGCACACCCTAAAAAGAAAATTACAAACATGCATCCCATCTTGTATCGTGTTCTTACCACCTTTCGTATGTTGCTTGTTCGCTTAGAGGGTCGCTGCATGTGTTTGTACAGCATCTTGCACAAGGGGGGTCTTGATCCTGATGATGATCTTTGGGATCATTGGGTAAAACAATTCAGGTTTCTTCCTTGAGGTGGACCTGATCTGCAACATGTGTGTCTGAATCCAGGTTTTGAGGTGGCCTGTGCTGGTGAATTGCACCATATGCAAATATGGACCCAGATTCCAATCCCACGAGGTTCCAGTATTCAAGTTTGGGCCCATTTGTCAGTTTTCTGGTCCGTTAGTGGGGTATTTGGTTTTTAATGCCTGTGTTAACCTGTGGATGGTTTTTAAAAAGGCAGCGGAGAACAATAGGACCATTTTGTGGCTTCCACTGGTCATGTGTTTTCCCCTTAGTAACTCACGCCCCAGCAAAATAGCCGGCGTGTCACGCCCTGCTGCAATATGCGGATTCTGTATCTGACGTGCCTGAGTCAGAGCCCCCAGGGCCTGGCCTGAATGAACTGATCACACGAGGAAAGCTCTCTTATTAGGCAGCTAGGGATCAGCGGAGCAAACGTGCGCCCACGCAAGGAAATTCTGGATCGGAATTCCAGTCTCTTGCTGCTGTACACAGGTCGGCTGAACTGGCAGCTGTCCACATAACAGGCACTGCCCAGAAATCTCCTTTCATACTGAGTTCAGTCTCCATTCAACCCTGGGTCGTCCTGCTGAAGCAACCGACCAAGGGCCTGCAAGACCCACTTGCAGAGCTGGCTGTTTAGAAATCAGTTTCTCTTTGACTTTCCTGCGGGTGTCCAGGATTCTGTTCTCTGGAGCACGCCACGGGGCCGGCACTGACTCAAGCTCTCCGAACGAGATGCAACCCCCCCAGTCAAGGCCCCAAAACAACCTTGATGCAAGCTGGTGCCACAGCGTGCATCTGCCTGGCTTCTGTTGTTGGTAGGAGCGTTAGGGGATCTTTCCTTGCTCTGTTAGGATTCACACGTGCTTTGTTCTTCACCTGTTTTGCTTCAGGTTGCAGACAGGACATGGTGGTGTGTCTCCCAAAGACCTGATCGAGCCTGTCAAGGGGGGGGGGGTGCTGCCTGGCTCCCCAGAAGTTGATTCATTCCACATGGTCTCTCTGTGAGGGGAGGTTGCTTTTTATCTGGGCTGTAACCCAGCCTTTCGCGCGGACTTTTGGCCTTGTCCAAAATGGCGGCAGGCTGCCCTTAGTGGAGATGGCTGCCATTTTGCCTCGATCCTGTCAGGCAGCAAACTGCCCCTAGTTAAGATGGCTGCCTTCTCCCATTATTTGCCAGTGGGACTGAAGCCTGGCTGCTCTCTGGGTCGGGGTTTGGTGGTTAGGAAATGGGAACTCAGCCAGGAAGTAAAAGATGCACCCAAAAGTGGCAAGATGCAGCTAAATCAACGTTCAACACCTGTCAGTAACGTCACTATCAAAAGCATCCATAAATCATCCTTAACAGTATACCGCCATATCCGCCCAACCCCTCCCTGCCCCGGCTCCGTTTGCCTGGGACAAGGGGCTGGTGCACAGCACCTGGGCACGGTTGGGATTTGCTGCTTTTCTTCACTGTCGGTTTGCTCTTTGGGGGCCAGTCGGGCTTCGCCGGGATGCCGCTTTGTGGGTGACGACTGGAGAGAGGCAAGCAGCAGCTGGACTGAGGCGGGAGCCGGTGGTTGTTCTTCAAAGGAAGAGAGAGAGGGGATTCGGGCCAGGCGAGCCCAGATTCAGTGGAGTGGGGTGTGCTTCCCGCCCTGTGCGCCGTCTTGCCTGCGTGGTGCAGAACTGCAAATAAATGCCTGGCATCTGCCGGCGGGGCCTTCCCCCTTGTCGGCAACACTCTGGCTGGCTCGCCTGGCCCAGGCAGCTCCAGCTCACACGGAGGACGGGACCCCGCCAGCCTCCCGGCTCCCTCGTTGGCTGTCCGCCCCGTCAATCAGACTGACCTGGAGCGTTGGCCTCTCCCCACTGGCCTTGGGGGCTGTCCGTCTCAGGGTCCTGCTTCCGCCTCGACCCTTCCCCCGTCGACTTCGGTGCTGAGAGGTGGCCCGCCGAGAAGACCCACTCGCGCAGCCAGGGCCTGGGCAGGAGGCTCGGGACGTGCGAGGAGCAGGCTGTGAACGTCCCTTACACCAGTGTTTCCCAACCGGTGTGCTGCGGGACAGCTGGCGTGCCGTCAGGCCTGGGTGTGCCGCGGAGTATTTTGAAAAACGACTTGTAGGCTGCTGAATATTCATGAGTGCATTTTGGCAACTCATGTGCCTCAAAAATAATTAAAGGCATGCCGGTGTGCTGCGGCAGAGAGAAGTTTGGGAACCTGCCGTCTGGGCAGCCAGGAGGGCGGCGTTAGATGTTTCCCTGCAACCTTCCTCGGTTTTTCCCGTGTGTTTTTGCATTGATTACTGTTTAACGAATTGTATTGGCTTTGAGCTATATGCATCGCTCAGTGGGTCGGGGCAGCGTCCGGTGCAGAGAGAGCCCCCCAGAGTGGGAACGCCCTAACCCCTCTCCTAAGTGAGCATGACAAGATTGGGGGACAGCGCTGTCGGGATTATACAGACTCTGCCACGCAGGAGAGTGGAAGGGGAGCCCTCGAGGTCAGGCAGGCCTCTGGCTAAAGGGAGTGGGAGCAAGGACACAGATCCTTTTGCTAACCAACTACAGCGGGGTAGTGTCTGGGCCAGGAAAGTTCCCCACAGTAGCAGGACCATTCCCCCACGGGAGACCAGGAGCAGCCTGGTGGGAGGGTTGCAGAGGACTACTGGGGATGCAGAGGAAGTGGGGAGACGCAGGGTTGACTGAGGGGATGGCTGGGGAATCTGGGGACCGGAGGAGCAGCAGGTGAAGGGGGACAGAGGAATGTGTGTGCGAGGGAACTAGGCGGTAGGGAGAGAGGATGTAAGTGGTAGCATATTGAAGGGAAATGAGGGACAGGGGTGAGTGGGGCAGGAAGATGGGTGGGGTCAGAAGTGTTAGTGGCAGCAGAGCTAATGAATAAATGCTTCCCCTCTGTTGCAGGTATCAGATACCAAGGTGATGGGCACCTTAGACACACCTGACCTAAGGGTATATTTAGGTCTGATCCCTGAAACAGGCAGAGACAGCATTCATAAAATCAGTGCAGTGGACTTTATAAAATGGGTGACTGTGTTAGGAAAATGTGTATTTGATTATGAACAGAAAACGTGCCCCTCTCAGACACACCCTGCAATGTTCAAGCTGGAGGATTTGAATCAGCTCTGTCACTACAGGGAGGACGATGGGCGGGAGGGGGGCGCTGGTTCCCACCCCATCCCTTGCTGCCCCAGGAGCAGTTTTGCTGTGAGCCGGGAACATAAGCAGAAGCTGACCCCTTCCCCACTGCAGCGGCTTTGCAGTGCCGCCACTGGCTGCCCGCTACGTTGCAGGAGAAGGAAGAGAGTAGGTTCTGGCTGTGGGACCTATCCTGGGAGAGTGGAATAGTAGCTCATCTGGCTAAGGGGCATTCAGGAAAGCATCCCTATTCAGGAAAGGCACTTACGTATGTGCATAAGTTTCCTTGCATGTGCTTTAATGCTTTCCTGGATTGGGGCCTGAACCTCCTAGCAAACTGAAGGTGATAAGAGACATTTATTGACCCTGCAGCAAGCAGCTTGAGTCCCCTCCATCCTCTTTCTTTGATCTCAAGGTGTCACCCTAAAAGGACAGTGGGTTTTTTTCTGGTGTCCTTGTCAAATATACAGAGATCCAAACCCATAATTGCTCCTGTTAGACAACCAGCACTGACATTGGACTGGCGCGCGTTCCTGGCCTAATTTACATCGATATCTTTTGCTTTTAAAAGGCTTTTCCCATTGCTTTTGAGCAAACCAATCTTTTGGCCTATGGAGAGGAGAGTTGGTTTCGTGGTTAAGGCTCCGGACTGGAAATCAGGAGCAGTTCTACCACTTTGGGCAAGTGACCTCACCTTTCTGTGCCTCGGTTTCCCCATCTATAGAAGGGCAGGGGAAAGTAGCTTCACTTCTCTCCTGCTCAGGAGTGTTGTGAGGCTAAATGGGTGTGTTGAGATGGGCAGATGGGAGGTGCTATCAAAGTCCAAAGCATTAACAGTATTTTGTTCTTAGGCAGAGCGTTCAATAACTTCCTGGGCGGCAGGTTTATTAACATGCACGTGATGCTCGTCTAGTTGTTTGGATGCAGCAGAGTTTAACTGTGTGACGCATGTAGACGAGGAAAGAAGGGCAGCGAAATGGGGCCTTAAAATGCATAACTGCAGCTTGCAAAGATTACAAAATGGCTCAACTGTCTCAGCCTCCAAAAGTCAATCTCATGATAAGGTGACTGAGCTGCTGAAGGTTTCAGACGCCGGAGAAACTGACAGCTTCTTTGCTTTTGTTTCTTTTCGGTGAATCTGGTGCTGGAGAAGAGTGCTAGATCAGCAGTTTTGCAGACTGGCGGCCTCTCTGTACCCCCAGAACAGGTGTGTTGTGGATGTCTGGAGAGACCTGAGGTGCGGTGGCTGTGGATACATCTACACTGGAATAAAAGACCCGGGGCATGGCTGCGGCTGGTCCGGGTCAGCTGACTTAGGCTCATGGGGTTCAGGCTGGAGCCGGGATTCTGGGACCCTCCTCCGAGCCTGAATGTCTACGCAGCAATTTTACAGCCCTGCAGGCTGTGACCTGCGAGAGCCCGGGTGTTTCAGGGCTGGGTAGACGTCCCTCGAGTGGTTAAGACACTTGACTACAATCCTGAAGGTTGTGGGTTGGAGTCTTACTTGATCTCAGGCTGAAAGGCCACCTCCAGTTTACCCAGCTGTGAAACGGGGACCCGATCCATCAGGTTAGGGCAGTCAAAGGTGGTCAGATGTAGTGCTGCCCACCTCACTCCTTGCGCACTGCTGGCTATGAAACAGACATGGCTTAATCCCATCAGCCTGCTGCACCTTGGCTGAGCTGTGACTTTTACCCTGGAAAGAGTATTGTCTGCACTAGCAGATCTCTCCCCGTTGCATGAACACTGGTGCATCCCCTGGTGACGGACTAGCACACGCAGACACAGCTACCATTGCTACAGCTAGAGCCACTTTGAGCAAAAAGGGAGTTCATTTTCCATGGTCCATAAGTGTTGCCATGTGCTGTTCCACGGCTGTAGTGTTCCACTACAGAAGTGGCTGCATTTCACTGGTGGATGAAGCGATCCCTGAGTACATATTTTAAGCCCTCTAGAAATGTGAGTTGTTGTTATATGCAGGGCACCAAATCCCATCAGAGGAGTAATATGAGGGTGCATTTCTAACTGAACGAAACCTGTATTCTGATGATGGATCACCAAGGGCTCCGTTGTGAGCTGGTTGCATGCGCACACGGGAGAGTGAAGGAATGCAAGGATATTCCTTAGATGCCTGGGCTCACCTCATCACCACCCCCTGCACAGCGGGGAGAGAGGCTGCCAGCAGGCTGCTGCTCCTCATCCTGGGTAGGTGCCAGTGGAGATGGCTGAGCTGGCCCAGAGGAGGAAATAAATTGCCAGCAGAAAGGCTGAGGCAGCTTATTTCCTCACTGGAGCAAGGAGGAAACGGGGACCACATTGTGGCTGAGAATCACAGCCCTGTTTTGCTCCTGCTGAAATACATCTGTATGCTGCCTCTCACCTGGGCTGTCTAGCAAGGTGTCAGTCCAGCCCGATGTCCATAACCCTACAAACCCAATGTTCCCTGAATGCATTATGAGCTGTAATCTGCTGTTTGCTCCATTTTCCCTCTACATTGTGGGATGTTGTGGTTACAGAAGAACCCTGATTTTCTGAAGGTCTGTGGGGCACTTATGGAACCTGGCGACGGGCAGGAACCCTGTAAATTCAAGATTAATAAAATCAAGGTTCTGCTTTGGCTGTCTCTTTAGGACAGATCGTTTAAATTCACAGCTGAAGGAGAAGAATAGTACTTTTTCATCCACATTCATCAGTGACGGAGCAGTCTATGGTACCAGGCATTGCCAGGCAAAAGACCCAGGTCTTTGCTCCGTGGTCTGGCAAGGGATGAACGCATTCCCAAGGCAGGGCATTTCAAGTGACACATGCATGCCAAGAGGAAGGGCCTTGTGGGGCTCGCAACCAACCACTCTGGCTGAATAAGGAATGGCACCAAGTGGAGCTGAAGTGGGCATGTAGTGTTGCGCTCAGCTGAAAGGATTGTGTCTGCAGATGTGCGCCCAAAACCAAGAGCGTGTGGGTGTATCTTTGTGGAGTGGTGAGTGTGGCTTGCGCATGGCTTTGTAAGAGGGTGTGTGTGTTGCAGTGTGGCTGTGGTGAGTTTTGTGCGTGTGGTGGTTAAATGTATGTTGAAATGGAGGACTGAGAGCAGAACTGGGTGAATAACAGAATTTTTGGTTTGCTGGCAGTTCCGAAAAATGGGGGAAAGCTTGTTTTGGGTCCAACCAAAACTGAAAAATTTTGAAGTGTTGGCAAATCAAAAATTAAAAATGGTTTCAGATTAAACAAAAAGTTTCATTCATCCGGAAGCAAAATGGCAAGCCTCGTTTTCCGACTTTTAATTGTTAAAATAGATTTGAAGGAAATTTAGAAACAAAGTTGTTTCAAACCAAACCACCGAAAGTAAAGATTTTGATTCTTTTGGGGATGTGTGTGTGTGTGTGTGTGTGTGTGTGTGTGTGGCATTTTTTTTGTTTTTGTTTTTGTTTGTGCATTGTTTTTGTTTGCTTTGTTTTGACACGAACAATTTAGCAGAACTGGCACGAATTCGCAAAACATTTCAGTCACCGAATCTACATTTTCCACTGAAAACTTTTCAGCCAAAACATTTGTTTCGCTCTCATTGTGAGGTTCTGCCTGTATTAGAAGGATACTCCCTTCTCAAGGTAATTCATTATAACTAAGTGTACAAGATAAAATCAATGTTAAAAAGGGTGTTCTAAGGTCGGCAGGCCCCATACACTAGTGTCAGCACTGCCCCCTCCACGTTCTCAGAAATCATGACGCAGGCACCCCAAAACCATGAGATTGACCTTAAAACCATGCAATATTTTTAAAAGGGGCTCTTTTTATTTGCTCTCTGGTTCCTGATCCTTTAGGTTGCACTTGGGCCACGTTTTCAAGAATTTTTTGTCCCTGTCCCACAACGGTTAGAAACTCACCTCTCTGATTTCATTAGGCAAAGGGCTGATTTCTGTACCCTGCCCGGCACCCTCCTGTCCCATGCTGTCTGCTCAAATCTGCTCTGCCCTGAGGTTCTCCAGTCCAGTGGTTCTCAACCTTTCCAGACTGCTGTACCCCTTTCAGGAGTCTGATTTGTCTTGCATACCCTCAAGTTTCACTTTACTTAAAACCTTCTTACTTACACAATAAGACATATTACTACAGAAGTGTCACAGCGCACGATTACTGAAAAAATTGATTACTTTCTAAATATGGGACTTACGTTTCAGTATATAGTGTATAGAGCAGCATAAACAAGTCATTGTCTGTATGAAATTTCAGTTTGTACTGACTTCACAAGTGCTTTTTATGTAGCCTGCTGTAAAACTAGGCCAATATCTAGATGGGTGGATGTACCTCCTGGAAGATCTCTGCGTCTCCCTAGGGGTGTGTGTACTCCTGGTTGAGAACCACTGCTCCAGTCCTTTCAGCGCTGTCTGTGTGCTTCACTGTCATGCTCAAAGTCCTTAGCAGCTTGCAGAGTAGGCCGAGCTGTTCAGGGACCAGGAAATGACCCAGGAGGGTGCAGCTTCTCAGGACTCCCAATGAATGAGTGATGGAAGAGAATAAATACTACGCCATTCACACACACACACACACACACACTCACACACACTCTCCTCTGGACACCCTGCACTAGATGCACCCTGCTGCTGGGGAGATCCCGTGGGGAAGGACTGTTGCACTGAGGGACTCTAAATTTGTGAAGCAGGCCTCTTGGTATTTCCAATGTGCCCATCACTGTGGCATCTCTAGGGTTGTGTGTGTGTGTGTGTGTGGGTGCAGATCCCTGCTGATATGCTTATATAAGCATGAGTGATTTAGGCAAATTATTTCAAACAGGTGCTGATAAAACCTTTATCCCCTTCCCCTCCCCCAGCTCCAACAGGCTTGCTAGAAATGCGATATCTAACAGAAACACAGTTAAAATTATATGGGGTGTGGGGTTTATTGTAAGGACTCCACCTGGAAAGCCAGGCCCAGAGGGAGGGGAACGTTGAACTAATGAAATTTGAGAAAATATCCCTAAAATAGCTTATCTCCACTCATCTCTGCTTTAAATGCTTATAGCGCTGGACCTGCCTGGACTGTAGAAGTAACTGCTGGAAAATCCTCTCTTTCCAATAGCATAAAGGCCCCATTTCTAGGGATCAAGGGTTGCGAGGTATTGGAGCTTCCACACCACACTGTAACGTATTGCCCAGGACTTGTCTACACTGGGATTTGGAAGGTGTTTGCTAGGCGATTAACACGTGTTAGCTTAGATAAATCAACTCAACCCGCTTTAACAGGTGTTAAAGCCCAAGATGTTTCCTAGGTTTTAACTTGACTAGTTCAAGACATGTCGAAGGTACGCTGACTTGACGACAGGGGGGCCCTGCTAATTCATGTTAGCAAACACCATCCAAATCCTAGCATAGACAAGGCCACTCCCCTTACATGTTTCAAGCTGAAAGTAACAACATCCCCATCAAATATCTGGATGGTGGGAGACCAGAATTAAAATTCCCCTGAGAGTCACATCTGCAGTTTTGGACTTTTCTAATGTTCTTCAGGCAGCCCGGGCGCTGAACGTCCCCTGTTCTTCTCCGCCTTCCCCTGGGGTTCCCCCTTTGCACCTCTGGCCTGGGCACATCTCCCCTGCAGAAACAGCCTTCCAAAGAGTGGGGGGCAGAGGAGGGGAGGTGACTGGAAGAGGAGGAGGAGGAGTTAGCGCTTGTCTGTCTCTCCCGACAACACCACACTTTACTCTACTTTTTGTGTGCGGGTTTTTTGGGTTTGTTTGTTTGTTTATTTATTTTTTCTTCTTTTCGGTGTGTGGCTTTGACGCCGTTTCCTGACAACCCTGCCCCCCTCCTGCCCCGATCTCGGAGGGGCAGAGAGCTGGGGGGCGCGGGGGGGGGGGGGGGAGGGCTGGGGGGGAACCAAGCAAAGACTTTGCCAAACTGGCCTGACCAGAACGTGACACGCGCAGGAAATGAGTCACGCCGGCCGGGCAGCTGCTCGCTCCGGCATTTGCCTAGAGAGACACATCTTCTCCCCCCGGCCCAGGGGAAACGGACACCGTCCCTTGCCCCGGCCGCTGGAGCGGAGGGTTATCGATCCATCGATCTGGCCAGGCCGATCGCCTCTCGGTGCCTGGGGCTGCCCATAAAGCTGGAGACTCGGGCGTGGGGGGGGGGGGGCCGGACCTCCTGCAGTGCCAACACACCAGCCCCCGTGTAACCCCCCCCACAGCCCCTTTTCCAGGCCGGGGGCCCCCGTGGGACCTCGGAGGGGCCAGGGGCAGGCGGCCTGGGGGGGGACCCTGGGGGGGGGCCTGGGTTCTCTCCCGGCAGGGGCCCTGCAGCCCGGTCGCTCGCACAAGGACAAAGCCCAGCGGACGATGCAGACGGAGCCGTCCCAGCACCAGCCCCATTGTCCGGACAATGCGGGGGGGTTTGTTTGCCTCCTGCCCCGGGCCGCGCCCGGCGGTGGGGCCAGGCGGGGCGCGGGGGCCCCTTTGTCTTGGCAGACCTGGCCAGGGAGTGGGCTGCGGGTGGGCAGCTCCGGGTCCCCCTGTATTCATCATTGCGGGGGGAGGAGGGGGGGCCCGGCCGCCTGGCCCTTCAAAGGGCAACGCCGGCTCTTAAAAGGGCAAAGCCGTCAACACCTCGGGCGCATCACAACTGCAGGTAGGAGGCGGCGGCGGCGGCGGCGGCGGCGGCTGGAGGGAAGCCAAGGGCCCAGATTAGCCGGGGTGTGCTGCACAGATCCACAGCGCACAGCTCGGCCAGCAGGAAGGAGGGCTGCACAAACCTTCCTCTGTGTGTGTGTGTGTGTGCAATTGTGTGTGTGTGTGTGGGGGGGGGGGGTGAGTAGTGTGTGTCTGTGTGATTGGGGTGTATCAGTGCAGTTGTGTGTGGGGGGGGGCGAGTAGTGTGTGTCTGTGTGATTGGGGTGTATCAGTGCAGTTGTGTGTGTCGGGGGGGTGAGTAGTGTGTCTGTGTGATTGGGGTGTATCAGTGCAATTGTGTGTGTCGGGGGATGAGTAGCATGTGCATATGTGTGTGTCTGTGTGATTGGTGTGTGTGTGTGTGTGTGTGTGAGTGACAGAAAAAGATTGGTGCATATTTGTGTGTCTTTATGGTATGTGGGTGTGGTTGTGGGAGAGTGGTGTGTATGTGCGTGTCTACATATGTGTCTATATGGTGTATGTCTGTGTGACTGGTGCATATATGTGTGCCTGTGTGACTGGTGCGTATGTATCCCTCTAGAGTGCATGACTGGTGTGTGTGTATACGTATGTGTGTAGTGTGTGTCGATGATGTGTATTTGGATAGTGTACACCTGTGCAGATGTGTGTGTAGATGTGTGTCTGTATGGTGTCCATCTGTGTGACTGTTGTGTGAGTGGATGCTTGTGATGGAGAGAGATTGATTCTCAGTCTGGGGCCATGACGTGACCGTGTTAAATCTCCTAGCATATTCCAAGAGCTGCCAGTAAGCAGATGTATTTATGGCTGCAGCCACTTGAATCCTGGCTCTGCCACCATGTGAGTTCACTTAATCCATAAACCTTAAACCCAATCTTCAAACTTCAGCTGAAGCCTTTAACGTATTACTCACCGCAAGGGGAGAAGTTTGTTCCACAAGCCGGTAACCATCCGCCTGGCTTTAATGTGGGTTAGCCTGAGTCAGATCTGAGTCAGGGCTTTCGGCCTTGCCCCTGGCTGTTCCGTTCAGTTACAAACCTTTTTTTAAAAGGTCACAGAATTTTTACAAGAGTAGATTTCTGGCAAGCTAAAGTGAACCCAGCCGGAGCCCATCGTCCTGGGGAACACTGGAGAAGGGACCTGTCACTTTAACAAACCGTCACGCAGTAAATCTGTGCACACAGCTCCGTTCCCCAATCAGATTATAAGGGTCTGCGGCCCTAAATAGCAAACATGGTTTCTGTGCATCCCTGGGCTGATTAAATATCACTCAAGCAGCTTTGGGAAGCAGAGGCGAGGTCCTGGTGCGATCCACCAGGCCCATGTGCATCACCCTTTCTGGCCAGCATGAAACAGCATTTTCACACAGGCCGAGTGACAAAGCGGCCTTCACTTCCTGGATGTGAATCAGTTTTACCCTTCGGCGCCTGAAACATTTACAGCCCACTGAAACATTCACAGCCCGTGAAGGCTGGTTTCTGGGGTTGAGCTGGCTTGGGCGGTGGCTCCTTTTGCTGCTAAAATGCCTGTTCGAGTCCGGCCTAGGTCGCTAGTGGAAGAAAGCTGTTTCCAGCCGATGGGTGTTTTGGTGGCCTGTCAACATAAGTGAAATGAGCTGCTGGACTCGCATTGGTTCTTAATGGGCAGGCACCCACATCCCAGAGCCAGTAGCTCTGGCAGGTAACCTTAGGGACACCAATGATTTAAAGGGCCATGGAGACTGAATTCCTTTCTGCTCTCTGGGGCGGTCCCTCCCCATCAGAAGTGAAAGCAGCGAGGTGGGTCCCCTGCCGTACCTCGGTGAGAGGGGTCAATTTATCAGAGAGCCAGGCACCATTAACATCTTCTGTCCCGGCAGGAGAAATTAGGAAGCAGACCAGTGCAGCAGCCACTCTTGCTCTGATGTACGGCCCGTTGCATGCGGCCGGGTTGATTTAGGGTTATAGGTATATAGGAAAGCCGCCCAGCCCGAATGCCGCCAATCACACCTGTTTAGCATAAACACAGCCACCTTTTCTGCAGCACTCCAGCACGGCGTGTGGAACAGAGGGTCCTCCTGTACTTGGATTCCAGGAGAGGAAGCCAGCACTTCCTTGTTTAGTTGGAAGGATCTGAGTTCCATACGCCGAGCCTTGCCACGTGCAACTCACTTGATCTCTACCTCTCTCCTTCCCTGTGTGTGGAAAGGGGCATTAAGGATGGTAAAGTGCTCTGAGATCCACAAACTGGAGCCATGAAGTTTTAGAGTCAGGACGCCCGGGTACAGCCGGCCCCTTTCCATTCTGTATAGTCCTGGCCCGATTGGATTTGGGAATGGGATGGATGGCGCCAGAGGAATTCTAATTAAGCTGGCCATGGGAACCCAGTAACAATAGTTACTAGCCATTAAATATATGGATGGCTTCAAAGTCCGAAGACCAAAGGAGTTTTCTGTTTGTTTTTAAAGCCTTTCTAATATTATTCTTATGTTAACAGTGAGTGTATTTAACCATTGGACAGCCTTTAAGGCCAGAAGGGACTGTCAGCTCAAATACTGACCTCCTGTGTATCACAGGCCAGAGGATTTCACCCGGTTCCCCCTATATTGGACCCAGCAACTGATGTTTGGCAAAAGCAGCTCTTCCAGAAAGGCAGCCAGATGGACCTGGGCTGGGGTGTGTTCTCCATCACTTGAAGGCTTTAAGTCCCTCTGGGGCCGTGGGAGGGTCCCAGAGCCCGGGCTGCAGCCTGACTGTCTACACTGCAATTGTCTGGGTGTCTTTTTGCGGTGTCTTGTTAAGAGAGCTCCTCTGGCTCACACAGCAGGTCGGGCTTTCCGTAGCAATCACTGGGGGAGGCTCTCTGGCCTGCGGTAAGTGGCGCTCAGACTCAGTGATCCTCACAGCCTCTTGGTGCCGTAAAAGCTACTGAATGATTGCAGGGTGGGGGTCATTTCTGGCTTCTGTTTGTGCCATTTCATAAGCTGCTATTTGTAGCATCCCTGCGGGGCGGTGAGGGAAGGCCATCTAGACCTGTGTCGAATGGAACCCGGAACTGGATATCTTCTATGTGGACAGACGCAGAACATCAAGCCGTGAGACAGGACAGCTGCGGAATAAGACCCGTCCGTTAGCCTCAAGTCCCAGCCGTTAATTCCTGTGAGTCGCAGCTTCATTTGGGCTCATTCTCACTGCTGTGCTCCAGTCATGAGGCTCTAAGCCCAGCACTTCGCTTCACCCGTGGGCAGAGTGATCAGCTCTGGAGTACACTGTAAATGGGGTGTGTGTGTATGACTGCCTCCTACTGGGTGGCATCAAAACCGATCTCCCATGTGTCATGGCCCTATACAGTTACTAGCGCACAGGGGTTCTCTTTTAGTTTAAGTGGATGGGTGCCTATGCTGTAGAGTGCATCTACACTTTGAGCTGGGGGCGTGATTCCCAGCTGGAGGAGACATTCTCTTGCTTGCTAACAATAGCCCTGGCAGTGTCAGCGGCAGGCGGGACTAGTCACCCTGAGTATATAACTAGGGTTTCGAACAGGTACGTCCTTGATGCAACGAGCTCCAGCCGCCGCCGCTGGTGCTGCAGCACTCTATTTTTTAGCGTGCTACCTCAATGAGGACTAGTGTGAGAACATCTCCTCGAGCCGGGACTCCCACCCCCCCAGCTTGAAGTGTCCACCTCCACTCAGAGCAGGATCAGCGTTTATTCCCACTGCTGCTGTGACGTTCCGGGAGTACCATGTCGTGACAACGGTGCGTGCGCAGGGAGACGCCGATTTGTTACAGAGTCATTCGGCGTTTCTGCAGCGCTTTCTAACTCAGGCTCACAAAGCACTTTATGATGGGTGGTAAACTCAGCCCGACACCATTCCCATGGGATTTTGGGAATGGCTATCGTCCCCTGTTTGCAGATGTTGGGGAAACTGAGGCATAGAGCAACTAAGTTACACCAGGACTCTCACCCAAAGATGGTCTCTGTAGCAGTTTAGCACCAGGATGGATACTGGGTTTAATATTGAGTCAGAGGGAACAGCGCGCGGCTCACCCAAATCACCACTTTCTAGCACATGCTGGGGTTTTTTCTTTCCAGCGCGCTCTCTTCTCAGTACTGATCTGGCCCATCCCTACAAGCTATCATACACTCACAGCTGGAGGGCATGTAGCTGTGGACACAACTTACAGTGGTGCCCAGGTGGGAGCAGTAAGGAAGGGCAAGCCACTTCTTCACATAAAAATCCAAGGAAGGGCCATGCTGTGTGATTGGAGAATGACAACGCCCTGCTTGAATTTTCTTATGAAAATGTTTCGCTTTTATTACACATGCAATTTTTTGCCCCAACGTATGATCATGATCAAAGCAGCCATTTCACCAGCTTCCAGCAGCTGCAGCCCGCTTCACCAGCCGCTCTCAGGTTGCTCTTGTACACAAGGCTGTGTCTTTGGACTAACTCAACAATAACAGCAGGTGCAGCGTAGAACATTTGTTGAAACAACAAAGATTTTTTGTTTGGTCCTCAGCACTTCTAGCCAATAAGAAAGCGGCAGATTTCATAGACTCCAGCTTACTCCTTGTACATGCACACCAAGGTAATTAACCCTTTCATTACTGATCTAAAATATAACGTGGTTCAAAGCACATGGCTAACAACTTAGCACCAGACGATTTTTTTTTTTTTGTAATCATCTTGTCAACATGATTGGAGTCTGCTAATGGAAGAATGAAATACACACACGGAAGCTGCCACGGCCTGCTTGTCTGTGTATGATCTTAGATATTTATAAGGGCCCTGCTACCTTGGGATGTAGGTGTTTACAGTCTTAAATTTAAAGCAGTGCTGTGTGTGGGGAAGTGCTGCATAGGGAGAGCTGGAGAGAGGAGTGGCCCCAGGACAAAACAGCCGTGACTGTTGCACGTCAGAACGGATACGTTACCGAGTGGGAGGCCCAGGACTGGAACACCAGTGTGGCTGCATGTCAAGGTTGAGGTATTTGGTAGAACTGCAGGGTGGGAGGAGGCCCGGGGCGGACTAGTGGGAGGGGTTTCAGGCCAAACCTGAGATGCACTTGCAGAGCGGTGCCCAGAATGGGCCAGGCAGGTCAGCGCTGGTAGAGCTGCGTGGCGGGTGATTGCTCCGCGCATGCCTTCAGCCTGGGCTAGTCGCCGTTCACTTTGACAAGCCTCCAAGGATGTGTCCCTCCCCCAGAACGAACGCCCGGCCTTTGCAAAACTAGAATCAAAACTGAGCCTTTTCTTTTGCAAGCCACGGGCCCTGCCCCATGCCCGACAGACACCATGGAGATTGCCAGGGAGCAACTGGTGCCATTTCCAGGGTGGAGCCAGTCAGCTGTCACTCATAATTGCCAGGGAGTGCATGAGTTTACTTAGAAGCAAGAGTCATGAATAGTTTTGAGCTGAGCTTTTCCAAGGAGCGGTTTTCCTTAATACTCATTTATCCAGCTGACAGAGCCTCTGACACAGCATCCTCCACCCCGCCCAGCTCCCACAGATCTGAGTCTTAAGAAAGCTTGTAAAATCCCGGAGGAGAACTACAGCCCCAGGCTTCCAATGCTGTACAAAAAATTACTTTCCACCGTTTAAATAGCAAGATTCTTTCCGTCGGCCTGCTCCCTTTAAAACAAAACAAAATCATCCAAGGAGCTCAAAGAACTGTGGAGCCCTTAATGAAGTCTCACACCACCCTGAGAGATGAGTCAAGGTACTAGAGAGGGATCACTTCGCTCACCGCTGGAATGCAGCCACCACTGGGGTGGTACATGGCAGCTGTTTGATACTGCAAAGCAACATTATGCAGGAGTTCAGGACAAGCAGTGAAAAATACCAGTTCCAAGGCAAACAGCAGGGCTGAATTTAAGGTGTCCAGGATGGCAATACTGGAGCTAAAATTTGGCCAGCACACTTGTGTGTTACCCTTACTTTTGGGAAAAAAAACTGTACCGAATCCAATATCTCAGGACTTAGGCTTTAAGTATTGTCTAACTGGCAGAGCCTCAGCGTCCCTTTAAACCATGTTGCATTCAGGGAGACAAGTGCAGCCCACTGCATTGCTAGCACCCTTTCCTGCACTGGGTTTTCTCATGGGGTCTCATACACCTGTAGACCAAGCCAACATCTGCGTCACTTGTGCGCTGAAAAAATCTCAGTACAAAGGAGCCTGGTTGCAGCCACACCTTGTTTTACTGCATTCTGATGTTGAAGGCAAATGATGTACCACACGCAGAGCAGCAGCTCTCTGCTTTTGGGGCATGACCTCTGAAGGGAGCGCAGCAGTTTTCTGCAAGGAAGTTGTTAGATTCCCGGGCCTACACTCCAGAGAAGTTAGATCAAAACAAAACACTCTTGCTGGAAGGTTGTAATGTAACACGACTTTATTGCTTGGAATTCACAACAAGAACACACAAGAACCGAAAAGCAGAGAGCGAGAAAGTAGGCTGCTTCCTAAAATGGCGAGCCACAACTCTCCCCTCCTGATTCTAGACTGGCTCTCTGTAGAGTGACTGCGGCCAGGCCCAAAGCGCACACGTCTGTACAGAGCCACCTGGACTGCCAGCAGGCCCGGGAAAAACCCCTGCAATTTAACGTGTCAGCCGACAATTTGAACAGCATTTGCAATCCACCACAGAGGTGAGCCTGCTCCCTCTTGTTCATTTCTGATCTTCCGGGGAAGCAGATTTACTCAGTCACCAACTACTGCAAATGCTAGAAATAACTCAGGACCCCTTGCGTCAGTACTTGTGGCTCCTTCTTTAACGCACTGGAGGGACTGGCAGAGAGGACTCTCAGGGGCCGGTGCCTGAGACATATAGGTTGTGAGTGCCACATGGGCTGAGCAAGGCTGTGAAATCCTGACCTGGAACCCGTGGCTGGTCTGTATGGATGGCCCTTTAAACAGCCTGTATGGAATCTGGAGGGCAGGGAATAGCAATCAAGGTGCCTGAGACAAAGGTGGAGCCTATGAAATTCTAGCTGGCTCAGAGCTGCTTCCACCTGCTGCATCTTACCGTTTCTATTTATTCCATAACAAACTGCAAACCCTCTCCTGAGGCGGGCTCTGAGAACCTCCGTACAAGTCTGCTAGGTCATAGAATCACACAAGATTAGGGCTGGAAGGGACCTCAGGAGGTATCTAGTCCAACCCCCTGCTCAAAGCAAAGCCAACCCCCACTAAATTTTCCCAGCCAGGGCTTTGACAAGCTGGAGCTTAAAAACCTCTAAGGATGGAGGGTTCCCCATCTCTCTCGATAACCCACTCCAGTGCTTCTAGCATCGCTCATCCGGCCCCAGACTCTTTTTGATTGCTGTCATTTCCGGAGAACTTTACAAACATCACTGCCTGCACCTGGGAGGGAAGGTGTTAAATAAATGCTATTTTACAGGTGGGGAAACTGAGGATGTGAGCCTGTGAACAGCTGCTCATTCGAGAGTGTGTGTAAAAACAGCACCTACTTGCTGAGCCAACGTGCTGGCCGGGGGCTTTCAGGGTCTGTGTATGCGGCAATTAAAAACCCATAGCTGTTTAACTGCAGTGTAGATGTTAGGACCCTGTGTTGGGAGGGTCCCAGAGCTCAGACTCTGCAGCCTGAATGTCTACACTGCAGTGAATTGAGTCAGCTGGCATGGGCCAGCTGTGGGGTGGGCGGGGGGGTGTCTAATTGCAGTGTAGACAGACCCCTGGAGTCAGCTGACTAAGAGAAGCTTTTACTGCTCGTTTTACTTCTGTAAAACTTCGTTTGAACTCATCTCCCCATGCTTACATTTGCATTCATAGTCAGGCTTTACTGGGCTGCCATACGTACGTCACACAAGACACATGCTAGTCACATGGCTTAATGCATGACTGACAGGTGCTCGGTTACCATCGTGACCAGCCTAGCATGATAATGGAAGTAAAATAGGCCTGCAGATCCAACAGAGCTAGATCCAGTTGTGGCTCATGTTTTCACACCAGAGTTGTTCAGCGGGCTCTGGTTGCAGCATGCAATCTTCTGCTCCTAAGAACGTAAGAATGGCCAGACTGGGTCAGACCAATGGTTCTTATAGCCCAGCATCCTGTCCGTCGGCAGTGGCCAATGCCAGGTGCTTCAGAGGGAATGAACAGAACAGGTAATTATCACGTGATCCATGCCCTGTGACCCATTCCCAGTGTCTGGCAAACAGACACTTCAGAGCATGGTTTTGCATCCCTGCCCATCCTGGCTAATAGCCACTGATGGACCTAGCCTCCAGGAACTTATCTAGTTCTTTTTTGAACCCCATTATACTCTTGGCCTTCACAACATCCTCTAGCAAGGAGTTCCACAGGTTGAGTGTGTGTTGTGTGAAGAAACACTTCATTCTGTTTGTTTTAAACCTGCTGGCAGCTTGGGTGAAAAATGTCATTTTTTTAGTGGAAAATCGAGCAAGTTTGAGTCAGTGACAGACCATGGGCATGAAAAGCCCAGGCTGCAGCACGGTGAATGGATGAGGTACAAGGCTCAGGCAAGCTGGAGTCTATCCCTGGCTCTGCCATTGACCTGCTGTGTGACTGTGGGCAAGTCACTGCTGCGCTCTGTGCCTCAGTTTCCCCTTTGTAGATGCCTACCTTTGTAAAGTGCTTTGAGATCTATGGATGGAAAGCACTATATCAGAGCTAAGTCATGTTAGTGATTTATTAGTTCCACTGTGGTAGTGTCTAGCAACCCCAGTCAGTCGGCCTCCTGACGCTTCAGTAGTGTTCCAGGTGTGTGCTAGAACCCTAACATTATTATTATTAATGATTTGTGTTACCAGTCATAGCATCAGTGATCCCAAGGCCAGAAGGGATCGGAGAGTCTAGTCTGGCCTCCTGTAGAACACAGGCCAGAGAACGGCCCCACAATAATTCCTAGAGGAGATCGTTTAGAAAAACCTTGATTTAAATATTGCCAGTCATGGAGAATTCATCACGATCCTTGGTAAATTGCTTCAGTGGTGAATTACACTCACTGCTGACAATGTATATCTTAGTTAATTCCAGTCTAAATGGCTCTAGCTTCAACTTCTAGCCATTGGGTCGTGTTATACCTTTCTCTGTTAGAATGAAGAGCCCATTATCAAACATTTGTTCCCCACATGGGTACTTACAGACAGTAATCAAGTCACCCCTTAACCTTCTCCTTGTTAGTTAACTAGATCGAGCTCCTTTGGTCCATCATGATAAGGCAGGTTTTCTAATCCTTTAATCATTCTCATGGCTCTTCTCTGAACCCCCTCCAGTTTATCAACATCCTTCTTGAGTTGTCAACATGAGAACTGGATATATTAGTCCAGCAGCGGTCACACCAGTTCCAAATGCAGAGGGAAAATAACTTCTCTACTCCTACTCGTGATTACTCTGGTCATGGGCCAGGAGCCCATTGCGCTGGGTGCTGTACAAAGACAGAACAAAAAAAACAATCCCAACACTAAGGAATTAACAGTCGAAGTTGAGACACAGCATACAGACAGACGGATGGGGGGAGCACAAGGAATCAGTGTGACAATGCTGCGTCAGCATGCCAGCCAGTGGTCTCAGCATTCCAGCTACCTAATTGTTGTCAAGTTTTTTGTAGTCGTCATGGCAAGGGCGAGTTAATGCCCTCTTCAGATGTCCAGCAGTGAGATTCTACATGGCAGTTAGTCTCAGCTATAATAATTACAGTAGCACTCGCCCCTTCTACCACGCCTTTCACCCCGGGATCTCAAGCAGTGAGATCTCAGCAGCTTTGGGCGTAGTCAGTTCTTGGAGAAGAGACCTCCAGTGAAATCTCCGAAGGGTGCTAGGGGTTTTGTGAGTAGAATTCATCCCGCTCTGGAACCATGCTCCAGCATTGGTTTGCAACCTGTTTCTATAGTGAGTGGCAGAGGGCCAAGACTCTGTCCTTGTACGTAAAGATATTGTTATGAACTGGGTGAATCCTTGTTGTGGGTTGAGACAAAACCTTGTTCAAACTGATGTGTGACCACGCCCTTCATTTTCAGCTAGCGGAAGAGACAGCGCGGGGGCCACATTTAACAGAAGGCCTGGTAGAGGAGTCTGCCCAGAAACTAGCTTTGTGCCACACCAGAGCTCTCCAAAATGCAGATGTTCAATGTGCAGCAGGCTTGTTAGCACAATGCCACTTCAAACCGTAGCCAAATTTCTCTGGCTTTCTGCTGCAGCCTGATTTACTAGTTCACGAGCTCTTGCTAGGTCATGGTCCCAGCTAGGCCGTCTGGATAACGTGTCTTCTGTGTGCTCAAGGAGTGTGCCTTCCTGTTTCAATAGTCTCAGTACAGCAAATACATGCATGTCGGAGCGTGTCTCCTAGCACAGTCGGTAATCCATCGATGTTTGCTTTCTTGCTGCTCATCAGGGGAAGTGGTGCAAAAGTCCTACGTGCTGCAGCTCCTTCTCAGACCACCGGCCTAGCCACAGCCTGTCAGTCCCCTTGGCAAGAGCAGTTCAAGTCGGATTGGGATTTACAAGGGTAGGGGAAGCACCAGATCTGCCCCTTGGCAGCTGTGATGCAGTGAGGTGTGAGGAGCTGAGGACAGAGAGCACCTTTGTGGAAGAATGTAAAGAGGGGAGTTGGGGGGGGGGGGTGCACAGCCCGGGAAAGTCCCAGTTATTCTCCAGGATGTTCGTAAGTCCTTCTTTAAGGACGGCCTCACCCCTAGGGGATGATTCTTTAACTTCAGATTCCCTGTTGAAACCAGGGAAGGGTGTGAACTGCCTGAGCAGCTGCCTGGGTCGAGTCTGCACTTCTAGTGACTCGAGTTTGGGGACCATCCACGTTGGTTTTCCTCATCTTGCCTTTCCACTCAAATGTCCTCCTGATTTACCTTATAAAAAAATCTCAACCACCCTCCCTCGCTCCCGTCTTGAATGAGGCTGGGTGGGAAGCAGGAGAGAGTTTGCATTTGGGCAGTCCTGTAGCATAAATGACTACTCGGTAAATATATACGCAGTGTTGTTGTAGCTAGGTTGGTTCCAGGATATTAGCGAGACAAGGTAGGTGAGGTAATATCTTTTATTGGACCAACTTCTGCTGGGGAGAGCGACAAGCGTTGGAGCTTATACAGAGCTCTTCTTCAGGTCATTATTTGCGAGGCAAATAGCAGGACTCTTCCAACTGTGGCCACAAGCCGGGTTCTCGGATCTTCTGTGCTGTTCCTGCGTGTCTAGGGCTCCCGTTACAGAGAGGCAGAGACGAGGGTCTCTCAGGAAGGAAACAGCCTGTTTGTCTCAGGCACATCGAGGCTCATCCTGGCAGGGTTTTATCCCCTGCTCACTCCTTCTCACACAAACACAGCAAAGTTTTACATAACGCTATGAAAAAGGGGAAGTGTGGAAAGAACCCAGCAAACCAATTTCATTCACGACTGACTGAACTCTAACTTACACTATGACCCACAAAGCCCGAGTCGCTTTGCTGCCCCGTAGACTTCACTTAAAGAGGAAAGTTGGTCTTGTGGTTCAAGCCCATGACTCGGAGTCAGGGAGGTTGGTTCTGATCCGGCCTGACCTTGGGAAACGCAACTAAAGCCAAGTTTCTAAAGTGGTCACCAATTTCCGGTGGGCACCTTGGGCTGGATTTTGCAGAGGGATTGAGCCACCGATTTCAATGGGAGGCGTGAGCCCAGCATTGCTGAAAACCAGGTGTCTCGAACTGGTGTTACCAGATGTGCCCATCACCTTGGGGTGCGCTCATTTATTAGTTACATTCCCAGGGACTCTGGGAACACTGGGTCCGCAGAAGTCATTCTATCAATGTATTGTTTGTGTTACTTGTGTTACTATACAGAGCTGTGTTCTTCCTTCTGCCAGTCCCTCCCGCAGTGGGGCTACCCTGCAGGGCTTAGTTTCCGCAGGGCTGGGTTCCTTCAGCCCAGAATCAGTTGAACACACACACGCACAGAACACGTCTGAGCAGGCAGGGTCAGTCAGCACTTCCAAGCTGACACCGTCATATGCCACAGACTCAGCGTTCCCCCCTTCAATCTCAAGTCACAATTGTCCTGTTCGTAACTCTGTGGATGAGCAAACCCCACAAGGATTTTTGGACAGACGTCACAGGGCTCTTTGGCTTTGATAAGAGGAGTGTTGCTGCAGAGCAAATAGGGAAATAGAGAAAACGAAAGAGTAACCAAAGTTTGGAGAGAGTCTGGCCACCAGCTTGACCATAAAAGTTATTTTATTGCCAGGTATATAAACGTACAATGATACTAGTAGTAACAGCCGTACAAGGAGAGACAAACAAACAAAATAGTTACAGTCTGACACGGTTTCAGTTGGGGTATTGGGGAAACCTAGCTCAGGTTTGATCACCAAAAGTCAGGTTTAGAAAGTTATACCTAGAGAGGGAGGGAGAGAGTTGGGGGTCTCATCACGCAGTGAAGCTTGACCTGGTTGAGGTTCCCAGGTATTCTTTGGAGAGGGTCCGGAGTGCTCGAGACTGGCAGAGCCCCCAACACGATCAGTCAGGAAAAGGGGAAGTCCCCGTGGAACTGGTGCAGCTTTTGGATCCAAGCCCAGCACAGACCAGTTTTGAACTTGGGTCGGGGTTTTTGTAGGGAAGCAACAATGGTTCCAGGGAGAACACTAGATCTGTTTATGGGTAAACGATGACGCAAGGGAGTCTACCAGCCTTGTTTTGCGTAGGCTGGGCAATAGGAACTGATCATTCCTGGCGATGGGCGATGTTACTCCAAGGGACCTCACAGTGTAATCAGGCAGATGTAGTATTTTGAATACCCAAAAAGGATTCATTACTAGAATCGGTCTGAAAACTGCTGAGCTGGGTGTGTTCAGGCATGGGTCGATTAGCATCTGGAGCAGAGATCCTCCATCATGCAGTACTCCCCTGCTTCTCTGGTCCCAGAGTTCAGCGTGGTCCCTGCCTTGGAACCTCTGTTCTCCACTCCGAATGCTAATGGAGGTGCCGCCCTGTCCCATCTTTGATACAAATGAGACTAGGGGAGTTGCCTTAACCCTGTCATCCTTGTCCTGAGGGGTTTAGGTGTGTCTCCTGCTGCATTTTTGTTGCTTTTTGTAAATCTTTCTTCTGATCATTCCTGGTTCAGGCAGAGGTGGGGGAGGAGGGAGTCCTTCGTGAATCGGACAGGCTGGGTACTGCGCCAGGGCTCGCCGGGAACACAGAGCTGACAGGTAACACTGGGTACGCTGAAGCAAAGACTGCTCTTGTCAATGCCGGCCTGATTCACTGGCTTTCACTTTCCTATCTGTAAAACAGGAATGATGATAATGACCTGCTCCTGGGAGCGTTCTGGGGCTTAGTTCACTGATATGTGCCAAGTGCTTGGAGATCCTCGAATGCAAAGTATTATGAGGTTAGAAATCGTATTTACTTATCCCAGCTACAAAGAAAGGTTGAAGGCATGGATCTTCGGGTGTGTCTACACAGCAGCTGGGACCACGCTTCCCAGCCCCAGCAGACAGACACACATGCTAGCTCTGCTCAAGCGAATGCACTAAAAACGTCAGTGTGGCTGCAGCGTCCAAGGCTAGCCAGGCCCCAGGGCGCTCAAGCGGGTTTGCTTTGAACGCAGCATGTGGCTGGTGATCCATGCCGGGAAGCGCGCTCCCAGCTGGAAGTGTAGACATCCCCTGTAAGTCTTGGGCCGGGGCTTAAACCCCTCAGCTAAATTCATTCAACTGCTTTTGTGCCCGTTTGACAGTGCTGGGGACCAAATCTCCTGTTTATCCACAAACCAGGCAGGGTGGCAGTGACCATGCAGCCCGGGCTGGCACGATCACTTCTACAGGTAGAAAGAGGAGTCAGTTTGTAAGGTTCATGCAGTCATTGGCCTACATGCCGCAATGGCCATCAACGGGGCCAGTGGCACGGGTGGCTTTCGTGATGGAGACACCTGTCCCCTAGGGATTGGATTCAGCCCCACCAACGCATAGCACATGGGGCACCAGACTTCCGGGCTCTCCCGAAGTCATTCACGTTAGTGAAGGCAGAAGACTTCACATCCCACGTCCAGTCCCCCGCAACCATTGGATTTAATTCAGCACTGAATTACACATCCATCAGGCGCAGATGAGGCAGTGTGGTCCAGTTGGATCTATAGTGGGCTGGGCCTGATGGCTGTGTTTTGTGACGCTGAAGATGCTAGCAACATACTGTAATATTGAGTGTACCATGCTTTGCTATTCTCTAGTGTCCTCTATCCCAGGATTTCAAAGCACTTTACAAAAAGTCTCAAATTAAATCTCACAACCGCTGAGAGTTAAATCCCTGGTATTCCCATTTTACAAATGGGCAAAGAGAGATCACATGACTTATTTAAGGTCCCACCGTGAGTCACGGTAGAGCTGGGAATAGAAGCCAGGAGTCCTGACTCCCAGTCCAGGGCTTTAACTACTAGGCAGAGCTCCCTCCTGTTAACATGCATTTCAGCGGTGTCTTGATTTGGCATAGAGCACTGAGTGGTTTTTTTTTTTAATCTAAATGTTCCATTTTTAGGTCACTCTTGAGTTCTGCCTTTTGAATTCTCCTAATGGGAAATGCATTTACATTGGAAACATATTTTGCTTCCAACGCCCTAGTGCATTCAGCAGGAGTCAGATATACAACCCCCTCCTCATGTGAAAGCAGCTGCTGATAAGGAGATTGGCAGGGGCCCTTGGATAATAGACACTCCGCTATGTTCTCTTCCAAGGGAAGAGGAGAATTGCCCAATCTCCAGGAGAAGAGAGAGAGAGAGAAAAACCCAAAACAGCTGGGAATTTAGTTTTCAAAGAGACCTTGTGGGCGAAACATAAATTGCTCTGAACTGGGGAGAACAGAGCACATCTAAAATGTCTGGACACAAAATAACGGCCCAGTCCTGACCGTAGGCCAAAATGCTCCTTGGGAGCTGGATTGGGCCATGGGGGCTCGGATCGCCCCAGTGTTTTTGATACCCAGGCCAGCTAGAACCAGCTTCTGGAAGGGCTGGATCGGTCTGTGACTCGCTCCCCTGTGTGGCTGAGTGGAGGTCGTTCATCCCAAACTGCACAGGGGTGCAGGTCCTACGTGAGTCGTCGAGAATGGGGGCCATGGGACTGTGTGTTCAGCTTGGGAAAAATTGCTGTAAACCACTCATGTCACTGGTCACCCTCCAGCTGGATGGGTGCCACTTGAAATCATTGCATGGATGCAAACCGTCAACGGCAGTTTCAAATGTGGTTATGAGCCCAGGTGAGGACAGGCTGTATAGAGCCTGCTGGGCCCACTTTAAAAGCAAGTGACTATTGGCTCCGCCTTTCTCACTTGATCTGCTGCCGGTGTGTGCTCAAAGTCAGATCTGCTTACTTTCATGAATAAAAGAAGTGCTTACTCCTGCCGTCTATCTTCCTCGGTACTTAGATGGCCTTCACTGCTCTAGTTTCTGAGCACCCGCTTCATACTCCTCTTCTCCTTGCAGAACCAACACAGCACCAAGAGAGAGATCTGGATTTTGGTCTTCTTCGCTCATGGTCAAAAGAATTAATGATATTGTCAGGTTATGTGTATTGTTTCTCTAAATCTGTAGCAATCTGCCTGGGAAGACTGAGGCTTGGGAAGGCTGTAGGCCGAGCTCTACCGTAAAGCAGAGAGAAACAGAGGCGCTTTAGGATTAGCATTGCATTGCTTATTCTAGTAAAGGTCCATGCTCAGCATTGGAAGAAAGAGATGCTATCTAGGATTCTTTGCCACTGGCACGTGACGGTGTCAAAGATGAACTCATTCTGGACCAGGATCAATAACAGGGAAAGAAAACGGCCAAAGTTCAGTCCTTCCCAGCCCTTTGGGTTTGACAAGCCCATGGACTGGCCTGAATGAAAGAAGCATCACCGAATCCCAACCACGATGAAGCTCAATGCAGAGAGCGGAGAAATACAGATCAGCTCATTATGGTCACCTGGTGAGAAAAGCTAGAAATATTTCTAAATCATGTATCTTTGCCCAGGAAAGAGATAAGAATAATGATGAGATCACTCCTAAAATCTGGCATGAGCATTTAATTCCAAAAAGGATTTGGCTACAGGGACACTTACCGTGTTGCCTACTCTCACAATTTTATCCCGACTCTCATGATATCTGTGGGTTTCTTTTCCATAAAGCCCCAGCTCCCAGATTCATGTGATTCTATGAGACACTTAACTTTCACATTTTAGAAAAGGTAAGTTGTGGGCATCATAAACATGACCCAAGTGTAGCTCAAAGACTCCAAACACAGAAGTAAGATAAAAAGTAGCCAAACTTCATTATTTTGTTTTCGGTCTCACGATTTTGAAGCCAATCTCATAGTCTTTTGGGGGGTGACTCATGATTTTGGAACACTTAGGTTGGCCAGTGTTAGATTGCATTTCTCGAGGGGTGTAGAAAGTGTGGAGGCTTTTATAAGGCTGTATGCAAACCTGTAAGACTCTGATATCCTTATGAACCAATAACTCTAGAAACAGTGCACACAGCCCTACAAACTGCTAGCTGAAAAATCTGTATTGTTGGCAATACATGAAGCACACAGAACCCAGTCTGGCTTTCAGATCCCAGGCTGAGTTTGCAGGGTGGGCAGCTAGAAAAACCACCTCTTTTCCTGTAGACTGAACTGCTTTAATTGCACACAACATAGTCCAGGGCGTAGGACATTAGGCTGAGACTTGGGAGACCTGGCATTCAATTCCTCACTCTGCCACAGACTCCCTGCATGACCCTGGGTAAGTCACTTGGACCCAGATCCTCCGAGATATTTAGGCTCATAACTTCTATAGAAATCCCTTTGAGGATCTAGGCCTTTGTCCCTCTGTGCCTCAGTTCCCCATCTGTAAAATGGGGGAATCCCTGTTGCACAGGGGTGTTGTAAGGGTAAATATATGAACAACTGTGAGACCCTCAGGCCCAGATCCCCAGAGGGATTTAAGCACCTAATTCACGTCGATTTCAATGGGAGTCATATGCCTACGAGTATGTCTACACAGCCTGCAGCAGCAAGCCTCTGAGCTGGAGCTGACAGCCTTGGGCTTGCACTACCATGCTAAAAATAGTGAAGCTCAGAGACTTGCTGCCGTTGGCTGCATAGACGCGCTGTACGTGCCTTAGAGGATCTGGGCCTCAGACACGACAGGAACGGGCTAGACATGATAGATAGATGCATGACCGTGCCCCTTTCCAGCGCAGAACAACGAGAGTTCTGTGGCACCTTAAAGACTAACAGATTTATTTGGGCATAAGCTTTCGTGGTCAGAAACCCGCTTCATCAGATGCATTCCAGAGCAGGACGTTTGATGCACCGGAGCCCGGAGCCCCTGCCGCCTTGCACACCCTGCCTGCGCTACTCCAGTGGCATTTCACGCCGGCACGTCCCCCGCCTCCCATGCTAACCAGCCACACCTGGTTGTTCCCTGGGGGCTCTCCCACCCGTCTGCCCCTGTCCCCCCACTTGTCTTCCGCCCTGGATTGGAAGCTCTCTGGGGCAGCGGCTCTCTTTGTACAGCACCTAGCGCCGGGGTGGCTGAGGCTCCTGGGTGCTACAGGGTCACAGCCGTGGTGGGCCTAAGGCGTGGAGGGGAGGGAGGGAGGGAGGGTGAGAGAGAGAGAGAGAGAGAGAGGGAGGGAGAACGGTGGGGCCCGCCCCTCGCACACAGCCGGTGGCGCGGCCCCTTTAAGGCAGGCGGGAGGCCGGACGCGGCGGCGTTTCAATGTATCGAATTGTGGCGGTCACGTGGGGAGGGGCGGGGCCCGGGCTGGAGGCTGCAGCAGCGGCGCGCGGCCACGGGCGGGGGGAGGCGGCGCCAAGCAGCAGCAGCAGCAGCAGCAGCGCGGCCCGGAGCGGCAGCAGCGAGCGAGCAGGCGATCGGTCGGGGGCTTGGGGCCGCCCCCCAGCGCAGCCAGAGCCAGGCGAGGAGGACCCGGGACCCGCTCCAGCCCCATCGCCTCCCCGGGAGCCGCTTCGCTTCCACCCCCCCCCCAAAAAAAAACTCCCCCCCGAGGATTTGGGGGTGCAGCGCGCCCCTGTTCCATCGCCAGGACTCCCAGCGCGGGGGGCTCGTTCCTCCTGCCGCCAGGCAAAGGCGGCTCGGGGGCGGCGCGCGCCAGACTCCCCCCCCCCCCCCCTGCCACCACCGATCCGGAGCCACTTCGCTTCGCTTTGCACCTGGCCCGTGCCCGCCTCCCCCGTGCGGCGCGGCCGTCGCTCCGCTGAGCCCCCGGCTTCTGGTTTTTTTCCTCCTTCCGACCCATGGCCCGGCTGCCAGAACCCGCTGGCCCCGGCGCGTCCCTCCTGGCGGGCGTGTGAAACCGCGGCCGATCCCGCCGCAGCTCGGCTCTGGTGCGGGCTGTTGTCTGATTCCCATCGCGGGGAGGCGATTTGTTCCCCCCCCTTGCGTGTGGCAGAGTCTGGGGGGGGGGGGGGAGAAGAGAGAGAGAAGGGAAATCTCCGGAGCCCCTGTTCTGCCAGGTTATTCGGGGGGCGGGGGGGGAAGGACCCAGGTCTATTTTTACTAAATAGATTATTTATAAACCAGCGGCCACCCCCCAAGATGGCTGGAGGTGGCCGGGATGAGCGGCTTGGCTTTTTTTTGGTGGATCTGATGATCAAGCCAAAAGGCAGCCCCCGCCGCTGCTGCTAACCCGGACTCAATTCGGAGTGTCCCCCTCCATAAACTGACACATCAGGCGCAGACTTCGCAGGGTGGTGCCGTCTGCCGGATTGGGGTTTTGTTTTTTTTTTTTTAAATTGTTTTTATTACTTTTTTTTGTTTGTTTGTTTTTTAATCCACCCTTTTTTCTCCCCCTCTGGTTTTTTAAAATCCAAACGGAGAAAGGCAGCTCAAAATGGCTGAGGATTGACTAGATCCTGCTGGAATTGTACATTTCAGCGGTCTCCTTTAAGCCTCTCTCTCTCTCTCTCTCACCCCCTTTTTGCAGGCTGGATCTGAAAGGAGAAATAGCTTTCATGTCAGAGAGAAAACAGGGGGAAGGAGGGGGAAGGGCTCTTCATTAGCAGTTGAGAAATTCCTTTTCAGTTTGATCAAGGCATGCTGCTTTTCCTGCCAGCGGCCCAGCGCTCTCCCAGATATTGAGCTTTTATTTTATTTCATTGCTTCCACTTTTGGATGTTTTCCCTTGAATCCCGAAACAAGATTTTCTTTCTTAAAAATCTCTTCCCCAGTGAGAATTTCGAGCACAGGTTGATTTTTGTTTCTTGGGATTTTTTTTTCCTCTCCCAAACCTTCCCCCCCCCGCCCCCTTCTCCGTTCTCATTCCTGTTTGTGAAAGGAGGAAGAGGTTGGGAGGATTCCTTTGGCTCTGAGCTGGAATTTCATCTGAATGATTGACCCGTCTTCCTATTGAGCTCTTCCATCCAAGATCTCACTATTCCAAAGCAACCGAAAGAATTTTTTTTTTTTTGCTGCTCCTTGGTGCTGTTGAAAGAATCCAGTTCGTTGTTTCATTGTTTTTTAATCTTCCTACTTCCTCCCATTTGGATCTTAACGCTGATTTTTTTTTTAAAAAAAAAGACTAATTCCTAGCTCCCCTGAGGGAGAAAAGGAGGGGGAAAAAAATCAGGGGCAGTCTATTTTCTTGGGCTTCTAACCGGGTTGGTGGACAAAAGTCCCTTTAAAATATTGAATGTCAGTTGCAAACTGAAGAGGAGAAAAATCAAATCTGGAGTTCTAAATTTAGGAGGTTTATATGGAACTTGGACTCTGCTACTGGATTTTGTATGGATTTTTTTTCCCCCAACCTTTGGTAAGTTTCGATTCACCTTCTGGCATAAAAAAACCCCCTCAAACTCCTCCTAAGAGTTGGTAACATTGTGGGCTTTAAAGCCTGAAAGTTAGTTTGTTTTTTGTTTTTGTTTCAGCTGTTAACACCAGCCCTTAATCAAATCATATATATAAATTTTTGTTAGGATTTGAGTTTCCTAGAACTCTGTTCTGGGTTATTTTACTTTGAATTTTAGGATATACTGTCATTTTTATTTTTTTTATTTTATTTTATTTTTCAATAGCCGTTTACCGGGGGACTTCCCATTTCAGGGGGGAAAAGCCCACTCTCCATCTGCATCTGTAGATCAAACTGAAATAGTCAAAAGAGAGATTATAAATATATCCGCAGAAATGGCTGAAAATTGGAAGAACTGTTTCGAAGAGGAACTTATTTGTCCCATTTGCCTGCATGTCTTTGTGGAACCTGTTCAACTTCCTTGTAAGCACAATTTCTGCAGAGGCTGCATAGGGGAGGCGTGGGCCAAAGAGACTGGTTTAGTGCGCTGTCCGGAATGCAATCAGGCCTACAACCAGAAACCCAACCTGGAGAAGAACTTGAAGCTCACCAACATTGTGGAAAAGTTCAACTCCCTCAACCTGGAGAAGACCCCCACCATCTTGCACTGCGTCTTCTGCCGCAGGGGCCCCCCGCTGCCCGCCCAGAAGATCTGCCTGAGGTGTGAGGCCCCCTGCTGTCAATCTCACGTGCAGACGCACCTCCAGCAACCCTCCACGGCTCGGGGGCACCTCCTGGTGGAGGCGGAGGACGTCCGGGCCTGGAGCTGCCCGCAGCACAATGCCTACCGACTGTACCACTGTGAAGCGGAGCAGGTTGCCGTGTGCCAGTTCTGTTGCTACTACAGCGGGGCCCACCAGGGGCATTCGGTGTGTGACGTGGAAATCCGGCGCAACGAGATCAGGGTAAGTGGACCCTGGAGTCGTCCTTTTTCTCTTCTCCCCCCCCCCCCCTTTCTTTGAGGCGGTGGTTCTGTTGGCAGGGTGCCAGCGGTGTGCATGGCGCTGTCCAAGAGACAAGCAAAGGCAAGTAAATTCCTGCCCCGAGGAGATTCCAGTCTAAAAGGGGTGGGTCAGTGAATGTGCTATTGGGACCAGTGCTGGACTGGCCAGTGGGGCAAGGTCAAAGGACTCCTGGATCTCTTCCAATTGGAGAGTGGGATGGAAGGTAATAACTTCCACACATTTTCCATGCTGCATAATTGCGTCATGGAACCTTTACCTACTGCCCCATGGTGATTGTTTTAGGTCCGGGACTTCTACTCCAACGTGAAGATTCCAGATGCAAGCGGGCCCAATCAAATCGGAAACCTCCACCTGCCCTCCAAATTCAACCGGCTTCATAATCATTAGGGGAGGAATTTTCCACCTGTTCCCTGATCTAATGTATCTTTAATCCTCTGTTGTGCTGTTGAGGGTGTTTTTTTTTTTAAATTTAAAAGACCAGTGTTTATGTAGGACCTACACAAAATAACTCCTTGCACTGCGGCTCCTCTTTTTTGCTGATTCTGCAGCTGCCATTTGGTGTAATGCCCTGTTCCCAGCCCAGTGGTTTCAGTAGTGCTGGGGTAAAAATGAGGAAGTAAACAAAAGCAGACAGGAGAGAGACACGGTAATATCTTTTAGTGACCAACCTTCCTTGTCTCTCTCATATCCTGTGACCAGCATGGCTACAGAAGCATGTTAATTTCAAGCTCTGCTGGAAAGACCTAGTGGGAGGGGGAAGAACGGGTGGGAGAGAGAATATGTGCCAAATGGGTGGGTGACAGAATCAGTGGACTGGGGTGTGTGTGTTCCACTTTCAAGCTGTTATTCAAACAATGGAGTAGGGGGCGGGGAGGGGAGAGGAAGCAGTGGCTTATTTGATGGGGGTCTTTTGAAGTCATTTGTCACCCCACGGGTAATAATGGGACTTGAAATCTTCAAACTGCTTCGCAGACTAATTAACTAAAGAGGATACAGGTAACTCGCTGATGCAGCTAATTACGGGCACGTGATTATAACGCAGGTGAACTCGGATCCGAGTGACACCCCCCTTCCCCCCTCCAGCATGGCTGCTGCCCGCTTACATTTCACTGTTCATCCACCGCAACAATCACCCTGGATTGAAACAAAAACCATCAGCCGAGAGAGACCCTTTGCCCTGGGACTTGTCTCAGGAACCGTTTCCGAAGGCCCCGCCCTCTGCCGCTTTCCAAATAAGCGGGGGTGGAGGGGAAATCAGATGGGTTCCGAGGTTGAATTGCGTTGAAATCTGGTTTCAGGCAGCTTGCTCCCAGGGGTTGCAAGCAATGCCTTGATTACAATGCATCCCTCCTGTGGTATGGCTTGTCAGTGTCAAATCAGCCTCTCCTCTCTCTTCCCACCTCCCTCCTGCTCCTAGCCTGGCTCCGCAGTTGCACAATCACCTCCCCTTGGAGGTGGGTGTTGTGGAGGAGGTGTAAGGCTCAAGTTCCTCCCCCTGTAGCTGGAGGTGGTGTCACCAGTGACTAGCCTTCTCCAAAAGCCCTGGGGAAGTGGGAAGCATGGGAGCACGGTGGTGGGCTAATGCGCCAGCTTTTCCGCCTGTGGGCACTTAGGTTGATGTTTGGCCAAACAATGGAGAGTTTGTGGTGGGGACGGGTGGGACCTGTGCCCATCCTGGGAGGAGCACAGATCACTGGAGTTTAGTGAGCCTGTGCCCAGAACTGGAATAATAGGGGGTTTTGTATGTTGAAGCTTGTTTGGCAGCGAGACCTGGTAGAAGCCGGCCCTTCCTGCCCCGATCCTGGGGTCTAGGCCCTGCTGTTAGCGGTGAAGACAGATGACATTTAACAAGCGCGTAGGCCATCCATCCACCCGTGGCAGCGTTGCTGCCCTCCTTGGGTTGGCTCCGTAGGGGTCTCCTCTTCTGTCGTGCCCATCTCCCGTCCAACGGCTTCAAAGCAGCCGGGCCCTCAGCTTTCCCCCCGAGTGCCGCAGTGTGCGAAATAAATATTTAACAGTGAATTGAATGGTGATTGCTGTAAAATGAGGATGATTTCCTGTG
Organism: Emydura macquarii macquarii; assembly: GCF_026122565.2. Taxonomy (NCBI): domain Eukaryota; kingdom Metazoa; phylum Chordata; order Testudines; family Chelidae; genus Emydura; species Emydura macquarii. The sequence continues at coordinate 9,366,311 of NW_027133829.1, read as the reverse complement.
TATTTTACTGCTGCCAAAATGAGTCACTGTTTAGCAATTAAAAAAAAAAAAAGTAATAAATAAAAATCGCAGCATAATTACTTTCCAATTGGATGGCCAGACCATGGGGGATTTCTCTGCAGAGCGGAGCCAGGGTGAGCTAACAGGAAAGTTATTCTCCCCTCCAGGTTTTTGGGGAAACCAAAGATTTTCATGGAGGTGCTAGTGGCTCTCTCTCCCCCCCCCCCCTTTTCACCCCCCCCCCACACACACAAAAAGACTCAGCCCAGCCAGGCTTTTGGGAAGTGTGCGTTTGCTTCTGGTAATTCATCGCTGTCTGGAAAAAGGGCAGAGCCAAGTAGAAAAGATGCCTTCATCCCAGAGCCGGGAGTGGCTGGCTGGGCTGGGAAACTCATGCAATGGGGCGGTGCTCTGAATAGCGCTTGTTAGGGCACTAGAGAATTTTCCAGGTGTGTTCCCAGCAGACTTGGAGCTCATCCACTCCCCCTTTTAAAATGTGTTGCTGCTAGAAGGATACCCTTTGGCTGGCTCCTCATTATCCCCCCTCAGGGGGCTTCTTTGATAAGCTGAGGGTGTAAAGCTAATGGTGTTCAAGCCCACTTCAGTCTCACCGCAAGCCTTTAGTATTTAGGAAAGGTGGTTCAGTGGTTAGGGCACTGCCTTGAGACCTGAGTTCTAGTCTCAGTTCCACCACAGCCTTCTGGTGTGACCTTGGGTGAGTCACTTAGCCCCTGTGTGCCTCAGTTTCTCCTTTGTGCAGTTGGGATGATGGTACTGGCTCCCCTACAGGGCCATACGCTGAAGATTGTGAAGTGCTCTGATGTTATGGTAATGGGGACCAGATAGATTCCTTCTATGGATTTAGGTCAAATATTGAGGTTCTTAATCAAAAATCCTTTGCGTTGTCAGCGTGAGTTTGTTTGCATAAGCAAGGCACCGTGATCTACTGGATAAAGTACAGAGCGGGAGTCAGGAGATCTGGCTTCCACCCCCAGTTCTCCCATTCGTTCACTATGTGACCTAGGTCTTTTGCCTCAGTTTCCTCCATCAGTAAAACAGCAATAAACCCACCTTCTGTCCATGGGCTTTGGGGTCTGACCATTGATATATTTAGTGTGCATGGTACTTTGCAGAGAAATAAGAAATAGCAGCTTCCTGCCCTCTGGAGCTTGGACTGTAAGGGCCAGATCTGGTGGTACTTTCTCAGTCAAATATTCCCTTTGACTCCCTTGGAATGACTTGTCTGAGTGTGGTGAGCCACAACACAACAAGGGATCACACCCCCCCCCCCCCCCCCCCCCCCCCCCCCAGAGAGCTGGGATACGTGATGGGGATGAATGGCTAATAGCACGCAGCTAGTGAGATCTGGGAGGGAGAAGGTTTCTGAGAGGAACCGGTCATGCGATATTCCTCCTGTATCTTTTGGCTCCTTTTTTAATTATGTTACAAAGACGTTTGGAGACACCTGGCCTTACTCTCCATTCTGTCACCTTGCTGGTATTGTCGGACATGGAACCCAGCTCCATGTCTACAGCAAGAGCCTGGAGCGGAAGGCAGCATGGAAGGCCTTTGAAGGTAACCTGATTGCAGCTAGCCAGGTGGCAAGTTGTGATCATTGCCTTGACAGGCCAAGGCTTGTGCCCGTTGTGTTGTTTTTGTTACCCAGGTCCCCTGCTGCACAACCTTGACCCCTTGCTGGTCTCATCCACTTGTTAGGTCTAATCTTGGAGACTAAGCTCTTTGGGCTCAGGGCTGTCCTTTTCTGTGTGTTTGGTCTCCCATGTGCTAGGTGCTGTACGATATAGTTGAGACCTTTAGGTACTACCACAATATAAACGGTATGTTGAGCATGAATCAGGCAAGATCGTTCCAGATATGGACAGGGGGAGGCAGCGTGGGAGCTAAGACTCTATGGGAGATGGGGCAGGTATGTCTCAAGTACACACATACAGAATTGCAAAGGCAGCTAGTCCTGTGCTCAGATTGCAAGCTCTTCCGGGCAAAGGATGATCTTTTTGTTCTCTGTGTGTACCGTGCCTAGCAAAATGGGGTCCTGGTCTGTGACTGGAGCTCAGACACTGTTGCAGTGCAAATGGTATGTAGGATTTGTGGTTAATCTTTCGTGCGCGTGTATGTAACGTATCTCCCCTCCCTTTGAGGTATTTTCTCCTTTATTTCCTGTTTTCATGTCTTGCTTCTTGCCATTTTATTTGTATCAAGGAACCAAAAAAAAAAGAGACGATGTCTTTCAGTCCCTGCCTTGGTTGTTGAAATCTTGTTTCCCGGGCTGTCCTTTATCCACGGTTATAATGGACTCTCCTTTCCACCTTGCAAAAAAACCCATTTTGGGAACAATTGGCTCTTTTGTTTTGTGTTTGTGTAATAAAGAAAAGTTCGGTCAGACCCTGAAGTCACATAATGGGGGTTTGAAGGAAGATAGGAAACAAAACCAGCAAAAGACTTTTTCTCCCAGACATTCTCCAAATGTGGCGATGTTCCTCCTGACCTCTATATTGGATGCAAATTGACTTAGGCTAGCCTGAATCAGATCTCACGGGGGACTCTCTAGGCATTTTAACTCTGTACTGTCTGCCTGTTATACCCTGTGTTTTGGCCCTTTCTTTTTTTTTTTTTTTTTTAAAGGGACACTCAAGGTTTTTAGTCCTGCTATTTGACTTGCCTTAAAGGTAGAATAACTTGGTGTGAAGGGATGAGGGGAGGAGGAGGGGGGAATTCGTCTATATTCTGAATAGCTTTAGTATTTTTTTGAAGAATGGGACCTAACAAGTATTTTGGTGAGACCCTATGAAAACAATATTCAGTGCGCCCCCTGCAGGCTCTGAGGCAGGCTGTTCCCAGAGCAGTGCTGATTGCACAGGAAAGATGTTTTTGGCTTTATATAGGGATGTAGGGGGAGGGGCTGTTTTTTTTTTTTTTTTTTTTTAAATCACACAGAGAGCCAAGTTGATTTCAGCTCGGTTTTAAAATCCAGGCGGGAGGAGACATTTAATATTTGCCAGATAGAAAAGGCTGAAATGGATTGGTCGGGGGAACAATGCTGAATTCTAAGCTCCTGCAGGGGGAGATTTTTTGGGGAATGCAATTTCTGTACAAACGCTGGCCTTGTGCCAGGGCCCTGGTGGGACAACTGGGCGCAGATCCTGACACAGATGTGACCCGTTAATCTCGCCTGTCCAGGCAAAGCAGTGGCCAGCCATACCCTCCCTGCGGATGGTCTGTGAAATGTGTCCATTATGGCTTTTTTCCGCCCCCCTTTCCTGGCAGGCTCTATTGATTTGCCCTGATGCACTCCAGCAAGGACAAAAACATTGTCAGTTACACAATGGATTTCAGAGGTGGCGCTCTGCAGGCCTCTCTGTTTGACAGACAGCTGGGGAGTTGGGGGAATTTTTCTCCTTTGAAAAATGTGGTAAAAATGTTATTGGAACTGGGACCTGGGATGGCTGGTCCCTGCTAGAATTGAGAACCTTTATGCAGGGCGGATGTGGGTTGCTTTTTAAAAAAACAAACAAACAAAAAACAGGTTTCCTAGCTTTACAGTGTGTAGGGTTTGATTGACCAGGCTTATTCATTTTCCAGGTGATTTGTTATGAAAAGGCTGTGAGTGTGCAATACAGATCTGTGTGTGTGTGTGTGTGTGTGTGTGTGTGTGTGTGTGTGTGTGTGTGTGTGTGTTTTTTCCCCTACAGCTTGGTATAATTTAGAACTCGTGACACTAGCTGGTGTGGGCAGATGCTATGCAAGCACAGCGCTCTGCAAACGCGCCTCGTTCCAGACTCTCAGCACCCCAGCACTCGGTCTCACACTGCCAGACGAATGCCTCTCACCCGAAGGGGAAGTCCCCCTGCTATTCTAGTCCTGGGCCTGCCTCGGCCCTGACCTGCAGCACCCCTTGTTCTTCCGGTGCCGGGCTGTCAAATCTGAACTGATTTTTGTGCCCTGGGGTTCTGTTGCCATCTCCGTGGTTCGAAGAGTCATTGATTTTGGGAGCTTTGCTGCGCTGTGTGTTCGTGGCCGTCTAGAAGACAGGAAATGAAATGTATAAGATAGCAGGAAATGCTGCTTGAGAAGAATCTTGGGGCGTTTAGCCACCCCTGATGTAAATCCCTTGGAGTCTGTGAGGTTATACCAAGCATGAGCTTGCTCCTAGGAGTCTCTCAAAGCAAGCCGGTACCCTGGCATTCTTAGGCTGTCGTTCAACTAAAACTGTCTTGAATTTCCCTGCTGAATTCCTTGGCTGTGCGTTGAAATAGTTCTTTCCTCTCCCTGCACTGATGCTGCTGCTGCTGCCTGGCAATGCAAATTGCATCTAGACCGCTTGGTTGCTGGCGAGTGCTCGCGCCAGACCTACATCCGCAAATGCTTCATTTGGAGCTAGCTAAAAGACAGTGGCCAAGACCAGAGGAATTCAGAGGCAGAGAGCCGGGGCGAGGCTGCTGGCTGAGACTGGATACGAGAGGTGGAGTTTATGAAATGGGAAGGATGGAAGAAGGCTGTGTGGCGTGGTAGGAGCTGTGGAGGAGAAGACAGTGGTAGCGTTCGGATAATCTAAGACTGCATATAGACGTGCAGTGGAGGAGGGGCAGCGTTAGGGGTCGGTGAATGTAGATAGGTCCATGTGATGCTTGGCATAGCGTCTTTTTATCAAGGATTGCAAGGTGCTTTAGAACCAGTTGCAAATGAAGCGTCTCCTCCCTCCCCGCCACCCCTCACGGGTTCGATAGGATCTCATTGTGCAGATGGGGAAACTGAGACACAGAAAGAGCAGGTGATTTGGCCACCCACTGAATCCCTGACAGCTGGGGGATAGACACCCCCTCCCCCCACGTGTCAAAAATTTGTGGCACCAGGGCCTTCTCCTCTGTAGCTCCTACCACGTCTGTGCAGAGCGTCAAAAGCCACGGGAGGGCAGCTCTGAAAGAGACGGACAGTCAGTGGAGCATTGGCCAGGTTTGTTCCTGTAGCAGCTTGCAGGTATAAACCCTGCTTCTGCTGGCTGTGGAAATGCCCCTGGTTGTAATAAACCTGGTCCAGTGTTTTGTTTAGTGGGAGGCTAAGCCCCCGGTGCGCCAGGCACCAGGCTCTGGAGAGCCATTCTCCTCTCTGGGTGATCTGGCTGGGGGAGAAAAGGGCAGGGAAGTGGATGGATTGAAAAGGAGAGAAGAGAAAAGAAGCCTTCATTTGAAAGTATAATTTCTTCCATCCCCCCGCCCCTTCCAAACATGGTGAAGGGAAGCGGAAGCTTGCTGCTCACTGGCCAGGTGCAATCTAAGGAGCAGAAGGGTTTTGAAGACTGACCACCCCTCCTCCTGTCTTGGCGAATGGATTGTTCTTGCAGAAAGGGGGCAGCTTCCCCCCTCACCCCCCCAGGAGCCTGTGGACCTGATTCTGCTTTCCCTCTGGCACGTCCGCTGATCTCGGTGGCGTTCTCGCTTGGCTCGTACCAGCATAAGCAAGAGCAGAATTAAGCCGCCTGCCGAACAGGGAGGCGTGGGGGGCTGGGAAGCAAATTTTAAACGCCTCCCAAAGCACGCTAGTGACCTGATCCGTGCAAGTGAGCGAGCGAAAAGGGCTCGTACTTCCCTTGGCTGCCCCAGCTCCTTTTCCCCTGCGTTTAGAGGACAGTGTTTCCCCACCGATGGATTGTAGGATGATCAGCGATGGGTTGGAGCTGGAGCAGCAGGGAGGGAAGCAAAGAGCTCTCTGTCCTTGTCTGTGTCTGTCATGCACCGCCTTGGTCCTTGGCCTCTCTGTTGTTGTGTTGCGGTTGGATTTTTTTTGGGGGGGTTCTTAGCACACCTCAGCGATCCTACCAGTTTTTGCACTTGTAATCAGAGCTGAAATGGGTCTGACAGCAGCAGCACTAGCCCTAGAGGGGCACAAAAGCGGGGAGGGGGTAGAGGGAGAAGAGGAGGCACTAACATTGAAACAATGAAATGCCAGGAGAGGGAAGTGCTCTGTTGAAGGTTCCCTCGCTTTGCAGAAATGCTAGCCAGTGCGATGTTTCCTAGGCAGCTTCTGTACCGGGTTGGCCTGCAGTGACCAGTGTGATCGGCGCAGAACGCTGTGAAAGCCGCGGCTGGCAGCAGTAATTGTCACAATTCACATGTACATGCACATACGGATTTATAAATAAACACGTGGGGCCAGATTCTGCTCTGGGTGGTGCATGCTGCTTCCTGGGGGCTCCGGGGCAGAATCCAAGCTGTGCTTTTTTTATTTCGCTTTGGACTGGTGTGTCTGGTGACTTTGTCAGCCTTCTGCTTTTTCAGCCGTAGTAGGCTTAGGAGAGGGGATTTTTGCCATCTCCTTCTTGTTGAGAGAGGTAGTATTTAGTGGACTTGTAGCCAGGGACTCCCGAGTTAGTCCTAGACAGGCCACTTCACTTCTGTGTCTCAGCCCCATTTTATAGGTGGGTAAACTAATATTTATTAAACCTTTATGAGGGGGTCTGTGTTTGTTTGCACAGTGCTGTGGAGAGAAGCATTGCAGTAAACTGGCTAATGCTGTGTGGGGTGGGTACACAACTTCCCATTACTGCATGGAATCAGAACTGTTCAGCTGTGTCTCATAAGCCCGGTACTGATAAAGAAGATTCTCCTTTAGCTCAAGGGGTAGGGGCCTGTGCTTTTGGAGGATGAGGAAACTAGCCCTGAACAGCTATGGGAGGGCGGCATAGTTTCAGCCATGAAATCCTGGGTTTATAATAAGTACTTCTGTTTCCCCTCCAGATCAAACTGGTGAAAATAGTCTTTGTCCAAATCCAGTTGTTCTCAGCTTTGGAGATCCCAGACCCACCATTCAGTCACAACCTCGACCTCTTTCTTATTGTTTGCATCATGGCAGCTCCCGGAGACCCGTGCCAAAATTGGGGTTCCCTTGTGCTGGGTATTGCACATCTACGTAGCAAGACATGGCAATCTAAATTCTTTTGGCTTCCTGGTTTTGATGTACCAAGAAAAATGGGGATTTATTTTTCAGCTTGAGGATCTCTCCCCTGCCCTTCTTCACTTCCTCTGCCCACCCCCCCCCCACCCCACCAGACTGTATAGTGTAGTGGAATTGTGGCGGGCTGGGCTCTCCTTTCCCCAAGCATGTTCTCTGTGGAAGGATCGTCTTCTCTCTTTGGCCCTCCTGCTTCCAAAAATGTAAGGGTGACCTGGCCGCTGAAGCTTTACTTCAGTGCTGTGCCTTTTTAAAACCGGTTATTAAATTGAACGGGCAATTTCCCGAACAGTACAGGGGTGGGGGGTAACACAAACCCTGATGTGAGCCCGGTTATTGTGGGGATTTAATATCCTGTTCGCTGGAACCTCCTTTCCAGTCGGTTCTGATGTTTGGCTGGTTGTGTGGCTGAGTTGGAAGGCTGATGCTCCTCCACACACAGATGAGCGTTGATTGGGGCTGTTTTTGTTTTTGTTTTTTTGCCTCTTCGAGGCTGTGTGGCAGGCGTGAGATGCAGGGGTAAGCCACCCTCCCTTCCCCAGCGCCACAAATGGCAGGTCGTTCAGTGGAAGCTGATGTGGCTGGCCCAGGGTCCCCGCTCTCAGACAAAGGCATTCTCTGCGTGCGTATGTGCGCGCGCCTGTCTTTGTTCTCTTGTCCGGGCATGCCGTGCTCTGATGAGGCAGGCTCATTTAAGCTTGCCTTTCCAATAGGCTCAGAGGGGGGAAAATACATTTTCGTTTTTAAAAAAAACAAAACAAAACCCTGAGGTCTCCACCACCACCCAGCGGTGTTGGGGGAGGGTTGAATGGGGAGAGAGGATTTCATCTGAATTTCCCCAGGCAAATGACACTTTTTGCTCCAGGGTTGGTAGGTCCATTGGGGACAAGGAGGCGGGGAGGGCGCTGCAAGGTTGGGCTGAGAAGGACTATATTCTAGCTGTGATATTGAGGCCCCGTTCAGCCTCTGCTGAACAGAGTGCAAGACCTGGTCTGCAGCTGCTGGCGTGGGGCATCCCGCAGCTCACACCTTGCTCCAAGAGGAAGACCGTTGTGAATTGGGTCATGAGATTCTCTTCCACCGTGCAGCCCTGTCAGGAGGGTCCCTCGTTTTCTCTCCCTGCTACATGCTGTCTCTTATCATAGAATCACAGAAGATGAGGGTTGGAAGGGACCTCAGGAGGCGTCTAGTCCAACCCCCTGCTCAGAGCAGGACCAACCTCAGCTAAATCATCCCAGCCAGGGCTTGTCAAGCCGCAGCTTAAAAACTTCCAAGGATGGAGATTCCCCCACCTCCCTAGGTAACCCATTCCAGTGCTTCACCACCCGCCTAGGGAAAAACTTTTTCCTAATGTCCAACCTAGACCAACCCCCTGCAACTTGAGACCGTTGCTCCTTGTTCTGTCATCTGCCACCACTGAGAAGAGCCTAGCTCCATCCTCCCTGGAACCCCCTTTCAGGTAGCTAAAGGCTGTTGTCAAATCCCCCCTCATTCTTCACTTCTGCAAACTAAACAAACCCAGTTCCCTCAGCCTCTCCTCATAAGTCTTGTGCTCCAGCCCCCTTTTATTGCCCTTCGCTGGACTCTCTCCAATTTGTCCACATCCTTCCTGTAGTGGGGGGCCCAGAACTGAATACAATACTCCAAATGTGGCCTCACCAGTGCCACACAGAGGGGAATAATCACTTCCCGTGATCTGCGTGCAATGCTCCTACTAATGCAGCCCAATATGCTGTTAGCCTTCTTAGCAACAAGGGCACACATCCAGCTTCTTGTCCACTGTAACCTGCAGATCCTTTTCTGCAGAACTGCTGCCTAGCTCGTCGGTCCCCAGTCTGTAGCTGCACTTGTCCTTGTTGAACCTCATTAGATTTCTTTTGGCCCAATCCTCCAATTTGTCTAGGTCACTCTGTGTCCTATCCCTACCCTCCAGGGTATCTACCACTCCCCCCAGCTTAGTGTCATCTGCAAACTTGCTGAGGGTGCAATCCACCCCTTCCTCCAGATCATTAATGAAGATGTTGAACAAAACCGGCCCCAGCACCGACCCCTGGGGCACTCCGCTTGTGACCAACTGCCAATTAGACATCGAGCCGTTGATCGCTACCCGCTGAGCCCGCTGCTCTAGGCAGCTTTCTATCCACCTTATAGTCCATTCATCCAGCCCATACTACTTTAACTTGCTGGCAAGAATACCGTGGGAGACCGTATCGAAAGCTTTGCTGCTAACATCGAGATACGTAATGTCCACCACTTTCCCCGTGTCCACAGAGCCAGTCACCTCATCCTCCCTTCTGTGCTGTTTCTGCAGCCCGGAGGTATGGGTAAGATGCTTCCCCATGCCTGGCCTGCCCTGTTAGCCTCCCTGTGCTAGCCAGCGGGAGGTGCTGACAGTACGCATCGGGCAGTGCCCACCCCATGCCAAGGCTGGAGCACAGCAGTGATGACAATGTGCCAGTCTCTGGACTCCATCCAGGGATTTCAAAGCACTTGACGTACGGCGGGGAAGGGAGCTTAATTGCACTGCTGTGACATAAGCCGGTGTCGTCGTCCTCCTTTTGCAGCTGGGAAACTGAGGCACAGAAGGGGGCAAGTGCCTTTCCCAAGGTCACGTGGCAAGTCACGAGCAGAGCCAGGGGTTCTGTTTGCCAGGCCTGTTTTCCAAGCACCCGTCTGTGTTCCCTAACCAGACATGCTGTAGCACTTAAGGATGCTGCCCAGACCAGCCTGTGGCTTCTGGCCCCGATTCAGCAAGCGACTTAGGCACGTGCCAAGCATGTGGATAGAAATCCGAATGGCTGCTCTCGTGCTTAAAACACCTTGCTGAATTTCGGGCCCCGGTGGCCCAGTTTTTCTTCCTGACCTTGACTCTCTTCAAGGTTGGCTTGTGATGTTCGTTCTCTGTTAATTAAACGGCAGCAATCTCCATGCAATCAGAGCGCCTTACGGTAGGCTGCTGATAAACAAACGCCACGAACAAAAGCTCCATCTTCAGCTGTGTGCTGACGCTCCCACAAGAGCCTTGCATAGGAATGATGTCCCACCTGAGAGGCGAGGCGTGGGAAGAGGCGCGTGGGATGATGGAGCGGCGAGTCTAAAGGTATGTCTGCTCTGCGATCAGACTCGCCCCACAGCCGCAGCTGGCGTGCGTTAGCTGTCTTAGTCTTGTGCCAGGCTATAAAATTGCAGTGTAGACGTTCAGAGTGCCCCTGCAAAGGGGGAGGGTCTCAGAGCTGGGGCTCCAGCCCTAGCCCAAACATCGACACGGCAATTTTTAGCCCCGTAGCCTGAGGCCCGCAAGCCCCAGTCAGCTGATCCAGGACCTGAGGTGTGTTGCTGTGGGGTTTTTTAATCACAGTATAGACATACCTTAAGGGAGACAAAAAAGACCCCTAGGATAATATCTAACCTCAGCGTAGCACTTCTTAGCAGAAGATCTCAAAGCACCTGAATGAAGTATCCGTTATTCCCACTCTTCTGGGACTGGGGAAGACGAAGGAACAGAAATTAATTTGCCCCGGGCCACACGGTGAGTCAGTGGCGGAATGAGAGAGAACCCAGGGGCCCTGGCTCCCAGCCCCGTGGACACGCCATCTTCCTGACCCAGATCCTGCCAGCGGAAGGGAGCAAATGTTGATCTGTTGAAGCTCACACCAGGTTTCAGACGGTTTTCTGAGGTGCTGCTGTGCAAATATCCAGGTCCCGTGGAAACAGTCAAAAAAAAAAAATCCTGTAAGCAGGCCTGCTCTGATCATGCCAGAAAGGTCGGAAGGCTAATCCCTAGTCAGAATAAACATAGTCAGGAGAGCCACCGTGCCTATTCAGGATCGGGGGCCAAAAATGGTGACAGGGACTGAGACCTCCAGAATTTCCCAGCAGAAGTGGGGGCAGGGGGGCATGATGAGCAAACATTAATTCAGAGCTGCCCAAGCCCCCGAGAGCCATCGCTGTAGCCCCCATAGAAGGGCATGTTGGAAGAGGACAAGGTTTCACTGCTGACACCTGGCCACGAGAAAATCGGCCTCTTCAGATTCCTGCGTCAGATGACAGTGGTACACCCGATTCCAGAAGTTAAGCATGAATTTGCATCACTGTTCTGATGCGGTCTCCTTCTGTGACCACAGGCAAGTCACTTAACCTCACTGCCTCAGTTTCCCTGTCTATAAAATGGAGACAATATTAAGCCGCTGGGAGGGAGAAGGAGGAAATGTCATAGACCTTGTACTGCTGAGCTCCACAGAGTCCTAACAGAGTCTCTCTTGGTGCTGAAGGAGCTGTAGTTTTGGAGACAGAAGACCTGATTTCTATTTCTACTGATAGCCAACGTCTTTCTTTATCTGCTCTGAAGTGGGGTGGATTGTGATGGAGAATCCGAACCTTTAATATCAATATCCTCGATAGAGAGAGGATACTGAAATCCACGATTGCTTTATTAAACTCCGGGTTGGCTGCAGATCCCAAGAGAAGCAACCAAGGTCCAAGGATGGGTCCCTCAAACACCCAGTTTAACAAACTGAACCTAGAGAGAAATTCTTGCCACACTTCACTCGAACTAGCTGACCAGGCTGGAATTCAAACCATTGAGCACCAGTTCCTGGAAATCAAAACAAGAAGGTAAATGATGCATCAGGGTCTTAAGATCAATAGAGTCAAAGGCTGCTAACAAATCAGGAAAGATTTAAACACCAGTGACAGACATCCAGATGCTAGCAGAAAAAGAGGTAATTTTAAAACAAAACTGCAGCGATCAATTATAGTTTATTATTGTGGCTGTACCCCAAAGGTGCTTCCCAAACACACACAAAGATGCTGTCCCTTCCCAAGGAGCCATGCGATCCAAAAAGATCCCCAGATCGATATTTACTAATCATACCTTTTAAAAAGGAATTTCTGAAACACCTGCCACTACTTCATAGTCTCCCATCAAACAGCTGTGATGTCCCAGTCCCTGAGAACCGCCATGGTTCTAACGCTTCCCAGGGAGATGTGCGGTCTGATTGTAGTTTGAGACAAAGGAAATTCAGCTCAGCATTTGTGTGTGGGAGTCTCTCCTGGTTGCAAGATAAATTGGGTTGTATGTCAGGGAGGGGGGAAAAAATTGCTTGGGGTTAATGAACAATGGCTTGCCCACGGTTCAACCTGCTGTCGATGGTGCAAGTCAAGGGAAGCGTAAAGAAAGGTGGGAGCAAAAGGGGAAGAAGGATCTGCCGCTACTGGCTGTGTGTAGACCTGGTCTGAACATGGGTTTTTAATGCCATTTGGCCCTGTTGGTACTATGTTACTGCCATTTTAGCCAGGTACCACTGGTTCAGGGCAAGTGTGGCTAGCGTTCAAAGAGGGTTCTCTACTGTACCAGGGTGCAAGCAAAAAGAAAAGACAGGTGTATTCATGAGTTGATGGGCAGAACTCTGCAGGGGTGAAATCCCCACAATCCCCTTCTCATCACGGGTGATTTGCATGGATGGAATTGCAAGTGGTGTTTTCCAGCGTTGGTAGCAGGCTGTTCTCCTCGACACTTGCAGTGCTTGGGCGTGCTAGAGTCATGGCCCTGTGGTCCGTCTGTCTGTCCTGCCCTTGTCATCACCGGATTAGGATGGCCAGCAATTCTGACCCAGTTGATCTTAAAGGTTACCTGCAAAGAGGGGGGGAAAAAGCAGGTGTGCTCATCATGGTGTGTGTAGAAAAGGCTTTAAGGTTGTTTTGGGGGAAGTTTGAGTTTTTTGTTTTGTTTGTAACCCGACATATTAAGAACTGATCAAAACTGGCCTCCCCTGCTTTTTGCTGGCAATCTCCTTGGAGGATTGAGAGAACTGTGGATGAGTGTTTACACAGCTTTTGGCCGAAGGAGCAGTCGTGCAAATGGAAAGCTCATCCCTGCTCTCCCTTGCTCAACTTTAACCTCACAATTCTACTGAATTTTCCAACAGAAACAAGCCCGAATTCACAGATTCCCGAGCCAGAAAGGAGCGTTGTGATCATCTAGCCTGACCTTTTATAACACAACCCACAGAACTTCCCCCGAATAATTCCTGGATTTGGTATTGGGTTTTTTTAAAAAAAACCCTGAACGGATTTTTTTTTTTTTGTTAAATTTAAACTTCTCCTTTGAACATCCTAACGGCACAAACGGATGCGACTGTGATAAGGCAGGGCAACTGGTGGTCTCCTAGACGCACGGGCCTTCTAGTAAAGACAGTGGGAAATAGAACATTTCTTTTCTTTCTCAGCTGTGAGGGGAAATAATAACGAGCCCATGCTGTCCTTCCATAGTGAGGCACCCATTAACCATATGGGGTTAGCTAGAAGCCCCGAATGTCATGGGCACAATGAGTTTCCATCGTGTGACTTCCTGGAGGGTGTGGCCTTTTGTGTGAAGTAATTCCTCGTGACATGAGAAGGGGTCGGTGACTTCCTGCATGGCTGTCGCTGGGAAGGGGTGATGTTGCTCTAAAGTAGGGGCCGAGACAGTCAGAGGCTCACTGGCAGCTGCCTGACGTGGCAGGAACCGCGCAGCACGTGGGGGCAGCCTGGCCTTGTTCACATCACGTGCCCCTGGTATGCAACATAATACCCCTCCCTGTCCCGTTGGAGTGACCCCCTGTTGTGCTTCCAGTGCCATCTTTATGAGCCGCACAGTGCGTGAGCAGAGCACACAGGAAATGTTTCCGTTGACTCTCCTCCCATCTGGGGTGCGCATGAAACTACCTACTGCGGGTGCTGCTGGGATGAAGAAAAGAGAAGCCTCTGCGAGAATTTGCATCCTCTCATCTTAAAGCACCCCCCAAACTGTGGGCTCCGATTTGTCTCCTGCGAACACCTGTAAATGGAATTGCTCCCAGCGCACACGTCTGAGTGTGAAGAATTGGGCTCAGTCTTTGGGGGAATGGCTCCGGTCTCTCGACAGAAGGGCAGACGAGATGACCTAATGGTCTCTTCTGGCCTTAGGATGTGATTTCAATGGAAATTAGGAGCCTAAATACCGGTGTGGAGCTGGGCCTGAGCTGCTAGTGGGCGAGGCCTAGCGTCGGCCGCCTGCTCTCAGCGAGTGTGGCCAGATCCCAGAAAACCCAGGATGTAGACTCGGCTGGGCTGGCTCCCAATCCTGGGCCTTAACTATGGGAGCAGCCTTCCTGCCTGGACGCTGCATCTCTTTAGTGAGGACACTTCACAGCGGAGCACAAGGAGGCTAATGGAGAAGCTGGTAGCTCTGGCCTACCTTAAGGCAACGGGACTAATGCTGTGGTCCTACCCCAATTTTTCCCAGCCAAGAGGTTGCATTGGCAGCTTGCCCAGAGCCTGGGGGACCCGCACCTGATTCTTACCCAAATGATGCAGATTTGCAGCTGCTCCTTGGACAGCAGTGGGACGTCAGGTCCCGGAATGCAGTGTTCCACGTAGCCGGGCTACTGGGAACAAGATGGAGCATTGCCTGCTGGGGCAGGTAGTCTGTCTTGTCACCGCTTTAACATGAAGGGATTGATGTTTACACTGTAGAGCGCAGAGCTACGTTTGCTCTATGGCTGGATTTTAACCACCCTTGCTTCCCCGGTAGCCTCCACCTTCCCAGCATAGGCCTAGATTCAGCGCTGGAGTCGATCTGGGTTGGCCTGTTTATGCCAACGGAGAATTTTGTCCCTTTTGTGTGAGTGCGAGGTGTAAACATCCTGACACCAAGTATTTGTTGAGGGCCGTACTTAAGACTAAGAGCAAAGTTCCATTAATGGTTGTGCGGTGCTAAGTGTAACGAATCCTTGTTGGACCCGATCTGGGGAGGTGCTGAGCGCTTGCAGTGGGACTGAAAATAGCAGAGCTGCTGTTAGGAGTGAAGTAAACATCCCCTTCCCCCCTGGGGGTGGTTATGTCCTCCCTCTCGTTGCTTATTGCCATGGATAGAGAAGATTATTTCACACAAAGTGTAATTAACCTCTGGAACTCCCTGCCACATGATATTAGTGAGACAAATAATTTGTTTGCTAAAAGGAGCAGATGCGTAGCAACAGAAACAGAATCTGAAGTTACTTAAGCAAGCTTTGGAGCGGTCTCAAAACTCCAGATCTGAGTACCCCACCATTTAGGGTATTGGAAATATGGAGGTGTAATCCTGACCCCACTGACTCAAGTTTGTGGCTTCAGATCTGAATTTATCGGCTTGAGCGCATCTGACCAAGGAAGGTGGGGGGGGGGGAACCCCACATGGTATTGCATTGTATCCTTTGTACTTCAAGTCGTAAACTAATCACCATCTGGGGTTTCCACATGGCATGGCATTGCACAACTGGCCAGGTGTATATCCGCTGGTGGTTTGTCACCTTCCTCTGAAGCATCCCGCAGTGGCCCACTGAGAGAGAGGAGATGTTGGACATGATGGACTACGGGTCTGTTCCAACTTTTGTCCTGTGTCATTCAATGTTAGTGGCTTGCAGTATTAACTTTGAAGATCCGGTCCCATTCCTGTCTTGGATTCTTCTTTCTAGGCAGGCTTGCTGAGAGCCATTGAACCAAATAGTAAACCTCAGCGTTACGAACACCTCGGGAATGGAGGTTGTTTATAACTCTGAAATGTTCGTAACGCTGAACAAAACGTTAGGGTTGTTCTTTCAAAAGTTTACAACTGAGCATTGACTCAATTCACCTTTGAAACTTTATGCAGAAGAAAAATGCTGCTTTTTTTTTTTTTTTTTTTTTTTTAAATAGTTTACGTTTAGCACAGCACTGTACTGTTTGCTTTTATTTTTTGGTCTCTGCTGCTGCCTGTTTGCGTACTTCCGGTTCCAAGTGAGGTGTGTGGTTGGCTGGTCAGTTCGTAACCCTGAGGTTTTTCTCTATGTAATGGAAACCACTACACGCCAGCAGGTGCGGTAGCACCCCATGCACCTCTAGTTTCAGCCACTATGCTTTGAGGGTGGGTTTTCCCTGGGTTTATAGTGGAAGGTGGGGCAAGATAATAAACAGTCTTAACAGATGCCCCAAAATGTGGAGAATAAAGGTAGCTGTCTGAAATTGTGTTCTGGTATTCATTAACTAATGGGATTGACGCAGTCCTTCTCAACTACTTTCTATCTGAGGATCCCAAAGCACTTGACAGACATCGAGTTCCAATGGTGGGGGGAGCATTATTCTCATTTTGCAGACATGGAAACTGACCACCCAGGGGAAGTGATTTGTCCAAGATCAATGCAGGGAGTCGGTGGCAGATCTTGGGAGTAAATCATGGTTGTCTCTTGTTAAAGCAGGGGACTGGGAATCTACTCGACCTTGCTCCTCCACAGACAGGTGACCATGATGACTTTTGGTCAGCTTCCATCCTAGGAGAGGCTGTGTATCCCTTCAGCACCCTATCCTGAAACTGCCACCGTGTGGTACCATACATGTTTCTTTTATAGCGTGTTGGGGTGAGGACTCTGATCATGAGCAAAAAATGAAAGTGCATGTGGGATTGGTAAGTGAAATCATTAAATATAATTATCCCTATTTCACAGATGGCAAAACTGAGGCACCATGGTTAAGTGACTTGTACATAGTGAGTCCATCACTGAGCTCAGAATAAACAAAGATCTGGCTCCTATGCCTGTGATTAAATCACAAGATCATCCTCTGTCCCCCACTGACATTTCCCCTGCACCCTGCAACTAACACTGATCTAAATAGAAACCCAGACTGGACCCTCCTCAAACCCCTTCCTCCCTGTGTATCTCAAGATAAACCATGCCATTAAACCTGGGTGCTGGCACCATTCGTTAGATGGTGTTTGTTTGTAGTGGGTTTTTTTTGTTTTTTGTTTTAAATTGGCGAGTTTGGACAGGCCTTCAGAAATCCACCTCCCACTCAAAAAGTAACGTGACTCTCTTTCCTAGTAGGAAAAGGGCCAGGATTTGAGAGAGAATTGTTTTGCAGATCCGTCCCTTCACTGCTGTTCTCCACATAAGAGAAGCGATATCGACAGCCCCAGTCCGTACCACGAGGCGTGCACATATATAAAATATATATAATTTTTTTTTAAATATAGGTTTAGATCATTTTGCTTTTTAAAATAAAAACAGGCTGCAGGCAGCAACCAGCTGCTGGTTGGCAGCTTGACTGGAACATCTGGTGTTCCCGAGCTGTTCTTCAGCACATTCGAACGGTGGGATTCATAAAGATTATAATCCAAGCCTTTAGAATTCTGAGCAAACACCCCCTCAGAAAAAATGATCCAAGCTGATTTTGTTTGAAAGGAGACAGCTGAAGGGTACCGAGCTTCAGTAACTTTGTCATTGGGAATGTCATTTCATGGCTGAAATGCAAAGTTTCCTGGGCAGAAATCTCACCCCACTCTACACGGGTGCTGCTGTGTGCTTTTTAATCAGCGGTTGGGTTTTGCTCCAGAAGTGAGCGCATTTCGGCATTTCTTGCGTGATGGCCATGTGTTCCTTAGCGTGGGGGGGTATTGAGAAGTCCTAGTTGATGTTTGTGAAGCGCGTCGAGATCCTGAGATGGAAGGTGCTGCAGAAGTGCAAACTCGGATTTTATTTTTCGTTTTGATTGCTGAGTTCAGCTGGAGCTGAAATTCCTCTGGTTTGTTTCTCTCGGAGTAGCTGAGGCAGCAGTTTTGCTGTTTACTGGACTAGACGTTTGCAACTGTTAGATGCACCAAGGGACTGTGTAAAACTGGAGTGTTCTTATAAACTGGATGAGGGGGCAGCGAAGGCCTGGAGTAAATTTTGCAAAAAGTGTCTAAGCCACTGAGTCAAAATCCTATTCAAAAGGGGTTAGGGTCCGACTGTCAAAGGTGTTTAGGCACCTAAAGATCCAGATGGGCACCTAGTGGAATTTACAAATGCTTCTGTCTGCTCCTAAATATCGTTGACTATCTGGCCCCCTAGGTGCCTAAATCCCCCTGACTTTAAGTGAGGCTCCTGAATGCCCGAGTCACTTTTGAAAATGGGACTAGGTTCCCCGTGTCTACAGTAGAAAAGTTGCATCGGTTTACCTGATTGGGTGTGGAAATCTGTCCCTTTAAACTGGTGGAACTCCCTCCTGCAGATGCATTTCAGCAGGCTGAACCCATGTTCATATCGATTTAGCCAAAGTTGGTAACTTGCACAATTTAATCTCTTTACGGGAAGGTTAAACTAGTTTAAGTGCATCTGTATTGGGGTTTTGCATCAGTTTAACTAGACTGAGTTTAACAAGCAGTCTGTTTAAACTGGTGCACTCTTTTCTAGTGTAGACGGGACAGAGGAGCTGGATAGCAAAGAGTGTATGCCCAGCCCCTCACCCCCACACTCTACAGCCAACTGAAAGGTGTTCTCTGCTGCTGCTGGGCGATCTCAATCCAGTTCCCAATCAAGGACGAAGCAGAGTTGAATGTCTTGGCAGAGGGCGATCCAGGACTGAATGGAGCAGAGCCTTCTGCGTTGGGGCCGAGGCATGTGGGCTGGGCACTGGGGGAGAAGATTTTGCTGCCTGCTCTGTTCCCTAGAGGTGCCGACATCCTGTGGAAGGTGCAGGCAAAACCGAAGAGCTGGGGGCGAGGAGAGACAGCTAGGATTTTTTCAGCCACTTCTTAGAATAAAGATGAGACCAGAACGGGGAGGGGGGAATAGCCTGTCCCCTCTAGAAGGTCAGGCTCAAATCCTGGCTTAGGGCACAGATAAAGATGGATTTAGATGATCCTGTCTCGGTTGAAAATCATAAACTCGCCACACAACTGACAGACTGAGCCCCGGGGCCGGGATAGCTGGGGGGGCTCTGGTTGGGCTTGAGGGACCCAAGCAGAGCTGGGGGGAGCCAGGACTGGAACGACTGGACCGAGATTGAGGGGCGTTAGCAGAGCGGGTGGGGGGAGGAACACCCTAGGGCTGGGATACCAATAACAGAGGTGAGTGCGTGTTGAATCCACGTCCGAGAAGCAGGGGATTCGCCCCTTCTAACGAGCATTAAATCCACCTGTGCTTTCTTTAAAAGGTAGGGGTG
Source organism: Emydura macquarii macquarii (assembly GCF_026122565.2). Classification (NCBI taxonomy): domain Eukaryota; kingdom Metazoa; phylum Chordata; order Testudines; family Chelidae; genus Emydura; species Emydura macquarii. The sequence goes on along the minus strand of NW_027133829.1, from coordinate 9,347,390 downwards.
GGGATGGCGGAAGGGGAGCAGCAGGCTAGCTACCTACCGTGTCCTGTTTGAAAACGCTCCCGATCCAAAGATCCCCAAGGAGCTTTACCACAAGGTCTTCTCCTGACGCCATCTCGGTCCCTGCGGGCGGATTGCCAGGCTCTCAGGCCCGTGCGGCGCAGGAGTTCTGGCAATGGTGAATTTCTCGCAGTAGGATGGGGTTGGCGGGGAGAGGGGGGATCTTTGCCACAGTTAGTGGCAGGATGGCGGGGCGGACCAGCGTTCTCTGTTCACAGCAAGGCACAGAGAGAAGTAACGTGAAGTGTTCATTACTGGCTGTCGTGCTTTCTATCTGACGCTCTCAAAGCGCTCTAATTAACCTTTTTGCACCCCCCTTTAAGATAGGTCTGTGTCATCGTCATTGCATGGACAGGGGAACTGAGGCCATGAGAAGTTAATTGATTTGCCTGAGGTCACTCAGGAAGTCACCCCCTTTCCCAGATCTCCTGACTCTTCCTCCTTGTGGTCGGAGCCACACAACCACCCTTTCCGCTCTCATTTATTTTCCCTGCACTGTAGCCAGCGCAGCCTGTGTTTTCCAGGGTTTCATGGCTGTGGAGTTCACACAGCGCTGAAGAATTTGACTGCAGAATCGGGCTTTTCATGGGAGAAAACAAAGATCAAGTCTCTAGCCATTGTGAAGGCGGAGTTGATCTCAATGTTCCGGTGATAACTCTGAAGCGTAATGATAACATCATTCTCGTTCTTTTAGCAGAAGCATGTGGTTGTTGCGCTTATCCACCATTGATGCAGTGGAGAGCAGCAGGGCCAGGGAGCTTGAGTTGCTGGGATACAAGAATAGGAATTCAAACTGCTCGGAGAATTTCACTGTCTCTTCCCCTCTCTCACTCCTCAGAGCCTGCCTGTCTAGTCTAGACGGGAAATAAGGGAAGGCAGCATTGCAGTGGTGGGTGATTTAGCCATGGCCAGTCCCCAGTTCTGCACCGTGTCTGCCCACAGGGAAATGAACCGGGTTCTAATGCAGTTTCACTTTGCTTTAGACGACCAGACAGCCGCTGCTGGGTGGAGCTGGGAGTGGGGCTAGGCGACGGAGGAGCAGCTATGGCTTGCGTTGGGGACGTGGAGGCTCCCGTTGGGTTGCGCTGCCCGTTGTTTTGCTCCAACGCAGCCGTAAACCGAGAGGGGCCCCTCAGGTCCCACCCTGCAACACCCCCGCTGGTGGAGAAGAGGCAGGACTTGGCTGTAGTGAATAGAAAGGGGACTTTTTTTTTTTTTTTTTATGGAGGCTGCTGGAGGCAGGCAGACCCTGTGGTTCCTCTTGGCCATCTCGCTCCCTGCCTGTCCATGCCGGCTCTCCCTGAATCTTGGCTCGGACTCCGCGGTTGTGGAATGGACTGCTGGTTACAGAACTCACCCCTGCCTCCTAGCAGCTGCGGGGGGAGATCTGCCGCTTTCCTTTCTGGGCGCTGGTTTGTACAGGATTTCCCAAGTTCCTGTCCCTCTGAGAGCCTGATTGGGCCTTCAGGCCCCTGCCCTGCCCGGCTACTGGTTACCCTGCCCTCTGGCAACCCAGCGAGGGCCCCCGTGTGCTGCATCCAGTCTGGCCCCACGCTCCGGCTGGATTGTATTAGCAGGGCGACCTCGTGCCAGAGGAGGCGGCTTGGAGAACACGGTGCGGGGGGGCTGGCGGCGCCCGCTCGGCAGAGCGACCTAGTTTACATCTTCCAAAGTACAGAGCCGCTCTGCCGGGGCGGGGGGAACGGCGGGGGGGGCCTGCCTGCTTTCACCGAGGAGGAAGGGAGGCGAAGCCAAGCTGGGAGTTGGACCGTCCCGCCCACAGATGTCGGAAGTTTGATAGCAGGCTGGGCAGCCGTCTGCAGCGAGGACGTCTGCCTCAGACCATCTCTCTGCCACCCGCCTGCGCGGGAGCAGAGAGAGGGCCAGGGAGCAGAGAGAAGGGTTTGGATTCAGGGCGCCCCTAAATTCACGGAGGTTAGGCTCCTCTCTGGTTAATCACACCTTCACCTCGCCAGCCTTCACAGCCCCTTCATGCAGGCAACAGGGGAGAGCGGTTCAAGGTGCCCAACTCCCAGGAGGAGTTAGACGCGTCACCGCCGCAGATGCCTTTTTGGGAAACTCCCCCACGAGATGGGGACACGCGGTGGCAGGGAGGAGCGAAGTGAGCGGCCCAAGGCTGGACCATGCGGTGGTGGCACAGCTAGGATGAGAACCCAGGCATCCGCTCTGACGTTCACGTTACCTGACTGTAGGTGCTGGCTTTAGGGTCGCTTGGTTTCACTGCCTTGGCCCCGCTAGCTGCCTGTGACAGAGAATTAGGGACAATCCGGGGATGGTGAAATCCGGCCCCTGTTGAAGTCCGTGGGAGTTTTTCCATTGTCAGGGAGGTCAGGACTTCACCCTCAGCTCGCTCTTGATCATTACAAATGGGTGAAGGGCTCTGGCCAGGATGTTTAAAGTCCATGGGAGTTGGTGTCTAACTCCCTTAGGCTCTTTTGCAAAACGCAGCTCCTGACTTCAGCTCCTGTCCCGTTTACTGTGTGTGTACAGCGCCTAGCGCGGGGGGGGGAGTCTAGCTCCATGACTGGGGCTCCCAGGTGCTCCCACTATCCACGTTATAAAAAATAATTTGTGTTGCGTGGCTGCACACTGACTGTAGGAATAAATTCCTCTTCTGCAGCCCTTGCCTCTTACCCCGCCATGGCCATCTTGTTCTTTCCTCTGGCTTTTTGCCCTCTCTCCTTCCTCTTCCGGTCCAGATTTCCTTTCTTCCCCCTCCTCCTTTTTGCTAACTCTTTCTCTCTCTCCTACTTTCTGTGGGTACCCCTCCTCCACCTTGTTTTGCTGAAAATCAATAAAACTCTGTATCCTTGAAAAACAGAAGGAAGGAGCTAAGAAGCGGATGGAGGCGAGCGGGGCGCGGGGCTAAGCACCATGCATTCGGAAAGTCTGTGCTGCTGGGAGTTGGAAGGGAGTCCCTCTGTGTTCTTAAAGCTGCCTTCTAGGGGTTAGCGAGAGGGGACTGTGGATGAAGGGTTTGTTCTGACACCGGCCATGCCTCGTGCTCGTTCTTTGATGTTTCAGGGGCCCGACATGATACCCTCTGGTCAAGCGGGGCACCCAGAATTACAAAAGGACTTAAAAATGTCCCCCATCAATCACAGGGAGACCATCGTTACTCCCCTTTGCACTGTGTGTGGAGATCCTCCACCTATCGAAGGGCAAAATGTTGCTATAAAGAGACCTAGGATGGTAAACACTCAGGGTGAAACCATGCCACGGGGACTTGCCGGCCTGGATCTCCAAACCAGGGGCCAGCTCGCTTTATTTCCCCGCGATGGTCCGGATCTTGCCTCGGGCCACACAACCTCTAGATTTCCCTTCGGATCTCTGCTTCCCACGGGGGGGGTGGGTTACGGTTTCGCTCTCCCGTGATCTCCTTCTCTTTAGCGCAGACCTCGGTCTGTCCTTAGCCCGGGGCAGCGTGGGCTACTGTTAGCCATTCATCTGCTCCCTTGGCCAGTGGCCGAATGCTGGGGTTCCTGCGCTGAGGAGGCTGCGCTGGCTTAGCCGAGCTGCTCACCTCTTCCTCCTCCCACCCTCCCCGAAAGCCCCTGCCTGGCTGGCGCCCGGGTTTCTCAGTCCTGTTACCATGGTGACTGGGCAAGTAAAAGTAGCTGTCTCTGATTTGATGTGGTGGGGCCTCCCCCTTGGGAAGTTTATGGCTGGGGATGTTGTTCTGCCCTTAAAGAGACCTTGCGCTCCATCAGAAGGCTGAGCTCCTGCCTGGGACATGTCGATATTGATCAGTTTCTTCCCCCGGGTCTGGAAAGTGGGAAATGATCACTGTTAATCGTTAGGATTTATTTGTATATTCCCCCTCTCCTCCCCCCCCCCCCCAAAATATCGATGGAGGGCAAATTAGAAAGAGAGAGAGACAGACTGTGGGTGTCCGCTGGATCGTGGGGGTGTGATTCCGCGTCTGAGTTTCTGCGTGTGAGCGAGTGTATGTGAAACCCTCGTGCGACTGGGTGACCCCAGCCGAGAACCCGTTATCCTGTGATGCCTGATGGAGCGTTTAAAAACAACCCAACAAAAATCTGCGCCTGTTCTGAACGACCCTGGTTATAAAAGCGAAGTTTATTTTTGACTCCAGGAGGGCGGCCATCGCTTGCAATGTTTTTGTGCTGTTCTGATTTTTTTAACTCTGTGAGGGCAAAAATGGAAGTCAATTGCAGATTGAAAACCAGCCCACCAGAAGATAAACACAGGCCCTCTCCATAGACAGGGAGACCGCCCTTTCTCGAGCTCCTCACTGTAATGTTACCCCTGCCTTCCCCAGACTTAGTCTCATTTGCATTGCAGTGGCACCTGGAGACCCAAGCATTGTGCTGGGTGCTGTACAAATGTGAGAGACTGTCCTTGCATCTGAGAGCATGCAGTCTAAATAAACATGGCAGACAAAGGGTGGGATGGGAAACTGGGTAAATCCGTTTCCACATCCACCCAGTAGAAAGCTGGGAATAGAATCCAGGTCTCCAGGGTCCATATCCAGGAGGCCATTATCCACTAAGCCACTCTGCCCCCCTCCATCACATTTATTGTCCTCCTCTTTCCAGCCAGCCCTTGTCTTCTCCTGCCGGGTTCTTTCGTGCTGTTAGTCTAGTGACTGCCGTGGGAGCCCTCTGCTGTATGGATTATTTTGATTAATATAAAGCACCTGTCCCTGGATTATGGCATTGTCTCGTCTTCTGATGAGCCTGTCAGGGGAGCAGCCTGCTGAGAAAAGAAAAGGGTTTGCATCTAGCGCTGGGGAAGGGAAGGCAGATAAAAGAGGAGCTGTGTCTGTTTGGCTGGAGATGGAGCTGTGATACCCTCTTCCTGACCGATCTGACCTCTAACAATAGCGATGTTTGTCCCGTCTGTAGCATCTGAGGTAAGCCTCAGACTGTGACTCTAGGCAAGTGGAGTTACCCTGGAGTGGGGTGAATCGCTCTGGCACGGTGCATCTGCACAAGGGGCTCACACGGCTGTTACCAGCCATGCACGTGAGAGAAGCTCTTAAAGAGGTACTGCCCCACGTAAGAGTGGGCCTGTTCCTGCTTCCATTGAATTCCGGGGGAGTCTTCCCAGTGCCAGGGGGTGGACTCCCTGATCGAATAGGCTTTTCCCCTGGGGGACTCCTGTGTTCCCAGGCCTGGGCTGTAGCCTTCCTCCCAGCGGCTTGTCTGCTTTCCCTTTGCACAGTCCTGCCTGTAGCTCTGTGGTCTCGGCTGTGTTCGCTGCTGCAGACTCAGCCTTAGTGGACCGAGGGGAAGGAGGCTTCTGGACGGCCCAGAGAGATCGCCAGTGTGACCGGGATAAACCCACTGTCCCCTCCTTACCTGTGACAGAGGGGTAGCTGGGGGGAGCACTGAATGCAAGAGAGGGCTCCTTCTGCATTCACTCCTGTCAGTAACTTTCTGTTCTTTCTCCCCTCCTGTTTATTCTTCCTAGTCTCCCTTTCTCTCTCCTTCCTCCTTTGGTGAAGGACCTTGACCAGGGACGGGCAGGCCCCACAGCACGCGCTGGTCTGCAGCAGTTGGAGGGAGGCTTTGCCTGCGCTGGGGGGGTGGCAGCCTGGGGGGAAGGAGAGCCCGGGAAAGGATCAAATCATCCGCCTCACTGTGCAGACACAATCAGTTGCATTGTCTCCCCCTGGAAACCGCTGACCGAGGCTTTCCTGTCTCAGGCACTCACCACCCCCAAGGGGTGACCCCCAACAAGCCGCTGAGAATCAGGCGACCCAGCAAAGGTCCCTGGCCCACATGGTTCCCGGAGGGGAAGTTTTCCCCATGGCAGCCTGGAAGTCTCTCTAAAGAAAATGGGCCAATTCCTGGGGCCATTGAAGAGGGGCAGGACTCTTGCCATGTGGGCACCCGGGGTGGTGCCAGCTCCCAGGAAGTGAGTTCAGCAGAAGGCACTCACAGGCCACCCTGTGGGAAACGTGGCTGGAAGGGAATCAGAGGCATTAATTTTGTTGCCGCTCTTGGCTTCGCGAGAGCTTTGGCATGTCAATTTCTGCGACTGCGGCAGCCTGGGAAGAGGAGAGAGAGAGAAGGGTGCAGCCCGGCTTCTCCTGCGCCGCCCGGAGGGGGAGAGGGGCTGTCGCTGCGGAGTGTGACAGATGGAGCCACAACACACGGAAGGAAGGCAGGCCCAGATCTTCAGAAGCATTTGGGCACCTAACTCCCATTGGTTTCAGTGGAAGTTAGGTGCCTAAATACCTTTGAAGATCTGGGCCAAAGTTTCTTCTGTCAGAACGTTTGTCCAACCTGATCAGACCAGTCCGTGATGCTTCAGAGGGAGGTCGCCATTGATTGGACAGTGCTGCGCCCACAGGGAGGGATGGGGGATTTCTTCCTGACCTCAGCCTCCTGAAGCATGAAATTTAATTACCCTGATCTGGCCATGCGTGACTTGAACGTTATGGCCCATAAAATTATCCAGCCGCAGCATTTGACTCCCTGACCCTCTGCGGCATTGGCTATCCCAGGCTGCCCACACTGTGGGGGCGAAAAACAGTTCCTCTTGCTTGTGCTGTGACTGTGCCTGGCTCTCCGTTATGGGTGGGACCGAGCAGTGTTTGCTGTCCCCTCAAACGCACATGGCGTCTGCAGGGCTGCATCTAGGCAGACGGGCTGGGGAGTATCTCACTGGCTGCTCTGTGTATGTGCGTTTGAAGGGAACAGGGAATTTTATAACGGGGGAGACTTCTGGGTGGGGCTGGAGCGATGCACGGAACTCAGCTGTGCAATAATTCCTCACTCACCCCCACCCGCCCCTTTGTCGAATCCAGGCCCTGGGTGGTGGGAAGGCTGAGATCAGGGAAGAAGATGCCCCTGTAGTTCATTAGAAAGTCTAATGAGCTCTCTGGCATGTCAGAGTCAGCCTGGGGAGCTGTGACAAATGGCTGTCCCCCTCGCTGTCAGCTGAGCGTGATTTACTGGGTGCGGTGGGGCAGTTTTGCTCTAGCGTGGTGGGGGCGGGAGGGGTTGGACACAGTTGTGCAGCAGAGAGCAAGGCCTGGAGATGGGGTCGGCAGCGGTGAGCCCTGTGGAAAGCCAGGCACGCGGCAGCTTTTTCGTGGTTGGAGCCAGGTGCCTTGCAAGCCCCCCCCAAGTTTGGCAGGTGCACCTCAATCCGGACCCCATGGTGCCCTCTAGTTTCTCCCCCAAGGAGAATGGTGTAGCAGCGTCACTTGAGCAGCCAGAAGTACCGAGGGGTGGAAGGGGCGTGAGAGAGAGAGAGACACGCTTACCCTTGCGGTACCCCTGCCTGGGGGCTTTTTCTCGGTATGTATGGAGAGCAACCTGGTTGACAAAATAAAGAAACAGGCACACTGTGCACCTTTCCCCTCCAAAATAGCCAGTGGCCAGGGGGATCCTGTCGGCATCCCTGTCCCGCTGGGGGTGGTAATCGGGTGGGATGGGAAAAAGGGGACGTACCCCGAAGGACATGAAGTCACTGCTGCAGATTCAGATTCCCTCTGGGGCAGAGCCGTGCAGTATTTCAGCAGCCGCTGGTGATAGCAAGCGGGCTGTCGGCCCTCTCCCTTCCCCATCATCCTCTTACCACTGGGCTCCTTCCATGTGTCTCAGCGGGGGCATTGAAATGTGCGCACCCTCAGTGGTACCCAGGCCTCAGGGCGGACAGGTGTGAGTGAGGGCAGAGCTCAGCTCCAGCTGTTGTCCAAGTAGCATCTCCTGGCATCTCTCACAACCGTGGGATATTCTGGGGACAAAGAGCCCACCTTGATTAATGTCCTGCTGTGGTTGTGCGGCCTGACTCCGAGGAAGGACAGGCAGCAGACTGAAATTCACAAGTGATAGTATATTGTTGCTTCTTACCGGGGGGGCTGGACTCCTAGGTTCTCTTCCTCGCTTGCTGTGTGAATTTTGAACAAGTCACTTGTGCTCTCTGTGCGTTTGTTTCCCAGGTGTAGAAGGGAGCGATGACTGGAAATGGGGTTGGCAGTGGTGAGCTGGTTTTGTGAGGTTTGATTAAAAAATTGTCCGGTGCTTTGATATCCTCCGATGAGGCACTGGAGCCGGCCCACGGGGCGTTATTTGGGACGGTGACAGGTGCTGCCCCAGGGAGGCATTTGGCCATGACGTCCCCACCCAACATGCTGATTTCAAACATATCGGAACTAACGGTGGAATTTCGGTGCCTGTATAGCTCTCTCTGTTTTTTAATTGTGGCAGATCTGCAGGGCTGTGTGCACAGCCCCCAAACCTAGAAGTCCCTAAAAGCTGCAACCATATGGGAAGGCAAGGTGGGTGAGGTAATATCTTTTATTGGTCCAGCTTCTGGCGTTGAGAGATGAGCTCTTGAGCTACACAGAGCTCTTCTTCAGGGCTGGGAAACCTCATCCGAGCGTCCCAGCTAGATACAAGGTGGGACAGGTTGTTTAGCGTAAGTAGTTAACACGTATTTCAGAGCTGAAGAAGATCTCTGTCGAAGCTCGGAAGCTCGTCTCTCCCACAGAAGTTGGTCATGTAAAAATATTACCTCCCCCACGTTGTCATTGTAACATCCTGGGTCCAACACAGCTACACCAAGACTGCATACATTTGGGGAATCATGTTCAAATGCCACTTAGTAATAGTTTGCTATTACATAACTTATTTTGTTAGAGGATCTTAAACTAAATGGGTCATCTGTGTGTCATGAGCCCTATACAGCTCAGTGCAAGGGGAGATTTTCCTTTTGTTCACGGGGGCAAGACCTGTAGTTTTGGAGCAGGAGGATCTGAGTTCTGTCCCTGTTGGGAGTGTGAAGTTCCATGTGGCCCAGCTGTATTCAGCCCAGTGACCTCTATAAAGAGCTGTGATGCACGGAACTCAACTGTGCAATTATTCCTCACTCACTCAAATCCAGCCTCCTGGATTTGTCACAATGCTGTTCAGAGAAATACAATGAGGCCCCTTTGTCAAATCATTAAACTTGCAAGCACCAAAGGCTGAAATGCAACTGAATAGATCTCAAGGTCAGAAGGTAACCACTGTGATTGTGTAGTCTGAACTCCTGTATATCACAGGCCATTGGACTTGCCAAAAATTCCCCTGGCTGAACTAGAGCATGTCTTTGATAAAAACATCCAATCCAGATTTTAAAATTTCCAGGGATGGAGTCCAACCCTTGGTAAATTGTTCCAATGCTTAATTACCCTCACTGTTTAAAAAATACACCTTATTTCCTTAGAAAAGGCTGGACCTGACAGGAGGAACAGATCTGTGCAATCAGTGTGGTTTTGATGCATCCGTAACGGTTTGCAAAACTGAAGGGCCTCTCTGAAATCCAGCGGCAAGCATGATCTTGAGGTGCAGCTGAGCGGGGGCGGGTCTCGACCATGTGAATTTGCAAGACCGTTTTATTTTGCATTGCCTCCCCCCTAAGGGGACATTCAGCCTTTGGGCGTGTTGTGCCTATTTTGCAAAATGTTCCCCCTCTCCCACAGCGTTGGTGGAACTTGGCCCAAGATCTGGATCTACCCAAAAGTAGCGTGAGAACAGCCAGACCTGAAAATAGATACGTATGTTTAGCTGGCTGGGGGAAGGAGAGGCGTTCGGCTCGGCCTGAGACCTCCTCTGTTGACTGCTGGTTACTGTAAATTTGTGTAAGATGAAACCCAGAAAACATTTCCTTCCTGTCTATGTAAATGGATCAGCCTAGTCCGGTGGGGGTTGGAGAGATAATTAAAGGGCCAGCTCCTCTCCTTGTTCTGTTTGGATCACTCAGAGGCATTCATCAGGAGCTTAGGGCGTTTCACCCACTCAGAGAGACGTAGAGGAGGAAGGCTGGGGTTGTTTTAGATGGGGACAGGTGGGATCCCCTTGCTCTGAGGCTGTGAAGTTCTGCGTGCTGATTTCTCTGTATTAAAGGCAGCGCGGTGCTCCCTCTCTCCATGGTTGCTGTGAGCGCCTCAAATCTGATGCACTGAGCGGGGCTGGGCTTGCATCGAATTTGAATGAGAGGCCTCCAAGGGAAAAGCCAGGGCTGTGCATCGCGTGAAGGGTTGTCGGGGTCACTGATTCCCCTGCGTTACTGGAGCAGTTCCCCAGCACGGTACTAAGGGCCACTGTGCTGCAAAAGGCCCAGTCTTCTGTATCGAGACACTAAACGCTCTTTGTCATTTAACATTTCCGCAGTAGTTGGGGTGTCCGCCCCAGGGTCCTGGCCAAATTCCAGCCTAGTATTTACTTCCAGCCCCCCTAAAATCCGTTCTGTGGTTTCCGTTGGATACAGTGTTCATCACTTCCTGTCTTAAATTGCTCTTGTACTGCCGTGTACTGTTAAATGGTTATCACGTTCCACCCCAGAGATGACTGCATTTTAGTGGCGGATGAGTGATCTCCGTATAAAATCTATAGCTTATTTACAGGCTGGCGCGCTATAGCCCTACGCTGTATGGGAAGGGCTCGCCATGGTTTTGAACACACCTTTCTCTTAGGAAATTTTTTGTGGCGTGTGCTGAAAAGCAGGAAGTTTGCAATTCTGGGGGGGAGGAGTCCAGCTCTGGTTGCAGCCTGAGACGTGTGCGTGTGTGTGTCCGTGTCCGTGCGCGCATGGACAATTGCCTGCTCTGTCACTAGTTCATTGTGTTCTACAATTCAGTGCTGGTGACTTAACCCCACTTCGCAGCTCTGTGCTGGGATGCAGGGGGAGCCAGCATCAGCTTTCCCAAAGGACCGCTCTGCTGTGTAGGACCCCGTTCTCAGCCTGGTTTCAGGTCTGGCCAATTTAAGGGGCCTGGAGCCGTTTCTCAAGACAGGCAGCTGCCAGTTCCTGACCTCTTTGCTCTTGCTGCATCTTCCTCCTTTCTCCCCCTTCTCACCCCGTGTAGTTTCCCTCAGCTCTGTCTTTCCGGTTGTTGCAAACAATGTCCTCATTCAGATGGCGCTCAGCGCTGTAATTTGGCTGCGGGGGGGGAGAGAGATCAAAGCCCTACAGCGCTGTGCGCTCTGCACAGTGAGAGAACTGGACTAGCTATCTGGTTGTGTTTAAAGGGACAGTGTTAGGTGGTCTAGATTTAAAAAAAAAAAGGGGGGGGGGAAGGGTTTTTAAAACAAACAATTTAATAAACTCTGATCAGAATATTAATTTAATTCTTGGTTCAGTGAAACCATTATTTGCATTATGATAGCCTCCAGGGGCCCCAGTCAGGGATCAAGGCCCCCATTGTGCCCCATAGAACAGAAGGATGGCCCTCGTACGTTGCAAGGAGAGAGACAGTAACAAACAGACCGGGGGAGGCACAAGAGGATAGCAAGATGATTCTGGTCAGTGTGGTAAGCAGTGGTCACAGCGCACACAAACTATCCAGCCACAGCTTGTCTGTGTGTGTGCCCGTGTGCATTCGCCATCCGGGCTTTGCAACCGTGCGCCGCAGCGTGAGAACTGGCAGGCAAAACTCAGGGGAGCCAGAAAGAAATGGAGGCTACTCTCATTGTGCTCCGTCCAAACTCCATGAAGGAGCAGAAATTCCAGCAACGGGCAGAACCAGTGCGAAGGGAAACGTAGAGGCTTAAAATTCTAGCTGGCTTAGCGGTGGCTGGGGTTTGTTACTAAGGTCTTACCAAAATATTCCTTTGAAACTGACAGAATCTCCTTCTGACTGATGGTCACCAGGCTGCGTCTAATGCAATGCAGAGAGACCCCAGCAGGAGGTGCTGTAGAAAAACGCCAGCTAGACAAAGTGTTTATTGGTAACAGGGGCTTGTGCAGATTTAGTTCTTGCCACCAGTTCAGCTGCTGGGAGGATTCTTCGCCGGGGTGGATCATGTGGAAGATTAACCTGCAAGTTTGAATTTAGCGTGGGGAGCTGCACCTGCAGGAAATGGGTCCTTGTGTCTCACGGAGAGGACGATTATCCTCTTTTGTTTTAGAGGGGAAGGGGCCTCGTGGGAATTCTTGCTTCTGGGATCCAGAGAGCAGCTTTCCGGGGACGGCCAGGGGCACGGCCCACTCCCACTGAACTCAGCCCGAGCTTTGCCTTCGGTGAGAGCAGGATTGAGCAGGTGGTTTTCAGCTTCCGCCGCTCTCCCCGGCTGGTCGGTCGCCTTGGGTTCGTGAGGGGGGCTAGCTGGAGGAGTGTCCCGCTGGGCTCCCGTCTGGCTGGTGGCATTGATTATAACCTGCTAAACACTGACCACACGCTCGGCACAGTCACGCGGTCTGCAGGCTGCTAACTGGAGTTAGCCGGCAGATTCCCGTCTCTGCTACGGGCTTCCTCTGTGACCTTGGATGAGTCGTTTGAGTGTCTCTGGCGACCCTCAGTTCCCGACTGTCCAATGGAGATAAGAGGCCTGGCTCACAGGTGCGTTGTGAGGATAGCTGGGATGCTCTTTGTTTTCAGACGCTCTCTTTGCCTAGGAAGCCTTGTATTTCTTTTTCCTTCTGTCCAGAAGCTTTTTAGTCCGTGGTACCAAAATCTCCTCCCCCTCCATATATGTGCATGCATTGTGCCTAGCACCATGGGGCCCTGATCTGTTGTTTGATGCTCCTGTCATACAATCAATCAATCATGTGTATGTATTGGGGGGGGGGGTGTGTGTGTAATGGCTGACTGGAGTTTTTATAGGCACGGAAGCCCCCAAATCCTATTGACATTCAGTGAGATTTGCGCACTCAACCTCCCCTAGGCCCCTTTGGAGGATTCCAGCTCTCGTGTGCTCACTCCCCTCTGCGTATGCACGTGGACGGGGTCTATAAAGATAGAGAGCGTGGCCAGCGTTTTCAGGTCTGTTTAACGCTTTAAGGTCCCTCTGGTTTTGAGACGTCACAGGTGCATCTACCCTGCAAAAAAAAAAAAAAAAAAAACAACCCAACCCTGGGAGAGTGATGTCAGCTGACTGGCGCTTGCAGGGCTTGTGGCCTAGCACTGATAATAGCAGTGTAGATATCTGGTCTCAGGCTAGGGTCCAGACTCTGACACCTGGCGGGCCGGGGGCGTGTCTAGGGCGCTGGGCTCCAGCCTGAGCGGGAATGTCTGCCCTGTTCTTTGTAGCCCGATCGCACGCGTCCAAATCCGAGGTTCACTGCCATGGGGTGTTTTTGTTGGCAGCGTCGACCTGCCTTCAAGGGGCCCTGGTTTTCAGGAAGTGCCGAGCGCCCTCCACGCTTGTCCCCTGCAGTTAGAGCTGGGCAGATGATTAGGGCAAAAACCGTTCACTCGGCGTGCGCAGCCTCTCCTTCCTGCTCATGAAATTACCCACTGCCAGGCTTCGGTTCTTTCCAGTGGGTCTGTGGATCCAGCCATCAGTGTCTGTCTCTGCAGCTCAGCCTGAAAGCTGCTCGCAAGCCGTTGGCAACGATTGAGGGCTTAGGATTATGCACGCACGCGTTTGAATGAGCACTTGCAGGACGCTCTCTTCCTGCAAACAAAATTTCACGCGTGTTCATGATTGCAGGGCTCCTCAGCACCAGTCATTCGAATAAACATTCCCATGTGTCCACCCAGCCGTGACCCTCTGCTATCTAACCTGCGTTTTCCTTCCTCCTGTTACCTTTGGTAACATCTTGGTGTTCGTGCCCTTCATATACATGGAGAGCATGATCCAGTCCTTCCGCTAGGTTGTGGCTGGATCAAAGCGACTCATATGGCTCCTTTTCGGGGGAAATTACATGTGACACTAAAAGAATATGCAGCTGGCTAGTGGGTTGTACTGTCCTGCTAGGGGGTTATAGGACGTCCACTCATCCCAGGCTCAGATTAATTTGGGATCCCCACTGCTAGGCTACTTTGAAGAAGTAAAATAGTATTTCCCTCCATTCAGAAATCCATTGTGCTCTGACGCTGGAATCGCTTCCGCTTTCTGCCTGGGAACCAATGTATCACCGGCTGCTAAGGAACCAATTACTGCTTTGGTAACTATGCATGGTGATAACAATAGACTCAGCACAGTGGGGGCCAGTCCTGCAAGGCGCTGAGCGCCCTGCTTCCAATGTGCTCAGCACCCAGCTCCTCCAGCACCTTGCTGGAAAAACTCAGCCCCTGCCACGTTGGACTACAGAAGAGTCTCTGTTAAGTGTTGGGGCTGAATCTTCTTGCTTCTGTGGATTTCTTTGTGGCCAGCAGCATTATTTATTAATAAGCCACTGTCAAAATTTGCATATAAAATAAGAATCCTTCCCTGGGTTACTAACAGCGCCATGAATTACTCCGCTGCAAAGACTCTAAACAAACTGATCTACTTTTCACCATTGGTGCGGGTGATTTTCTTTTTGCGTTTCACTTGGCTGGAGTAGTGGAACTGCATCAGTCAGTTTCTCTCAATGTTTCTGGTCGGTTTCACTTTTAGTTTTCATACACTAGTAGCTTAATGTCCTTGTACTTGGGTTCACAACACCACAGGGGAAGGTTAAATTGAAAAAGAAAACAGCCTACCTCTTTACCCTGAAAGAAAAAAAAAAAGGAAATTAATCATCCGAATTTTATATTTTTTACATTTTGTTCCTCGAGATTTATCTTGTGGGAGGGTATAAACTGTGTGAGGTTCTGTTTGTTTGTTTGTTTTTTTTAAGGATAAGGGTATGGGTTTTTTAATTGAATACTTTGATCAACCGCCATCCCAGCAAACGACTGCACCTTCTCATTTCTCGGAAGGTGAGCGTAAGGTTTCTTAGACTGGAAAAAAACCATTTAAGATCAACTGATATCCAGGCAACAAACAGACGCAAAGAGGCTCAGGTTATCCCAACATCACGGTCCTGTATGAAATATGAGACATTGTGGCAAATCTTGGGGAGAATCACTCTTTGAGTGGTGCACCCTGCTGAGCTGGGAGGAGGAGTTAGTTCCCAAATTCAGAAATACCTGTTTGGGAGGAAGTTGGCTGGAGAGGGAAGGGATATATTTTCCTTTTCAAAATACCGAAAGAACTCGGTCCGGATTACAGAGAGAGGAAATTACTTTCATCAGTACCGAAAGGGGTGGTTTCTGCCCATGTTTTTTGTTAATGGAACTAGTTGCTGGGGGAGCAAATGCCTCCTATGCCATTGTACCCTCAAGCATTCGAAAATCATGAGTCAGGACCATAAAAATCAAAGAGGTTGACTTCTGAATCCTGAGATGTATCAAACAGTCATAAATGTCAGGTTCTTTTATTGGTCTTCTGGTTTCTGAGCCTCTAGCTCGCACTTGTCACATTTTCCAGCTTTTCTTTGCAACAACGAGGCCTGGAAACTGACTTTAAAAAAAAAAAAAAAAAAAAAGGCAAGCTGGGATTTGCGTGTAATCACAGGACTCCAGGAGCTGGGGCTTTAAGTGAAACACCATGTATTGTGGGACTTGTAACAGAATCACAAGAATTGGCAGCACTGTTATTGCAGCCACAGAGGCGTTGGAAGGATTGAGGGGACATGTGGATAGACGGGCTAAATAGTTAAAAGAACTGCCACAGGAAAGAACTGAACGCTTAGGCTGTTGGTCTGGCCTCTCCAAAGCCCTGGGCTGAGGCCTGAACCCAGATCTTTTGCACTGCTGTTCAGCACTAACAGCTGTGAGTCAGAAGACCTGCTTCGGGCCCCCGTCTCCCACTGAGGTCAGAGGGACCTTTCCCACAGGCGCTGGTGGCCTGCTGCAGGATGTGTCTGGGCACTTACAGTGGAGGTGGAGTGTCAGGGAAGAGACGGGGCGCAGGCGTGGTGCATGCAAAAGGGGATTCTGTATGGAGGCTGTTGAGTGGACGGCACCCCCTGTAGTTCCATGGGTCAGTAGCTTGAGAAACCCAGCCTGCAGCTCCTGCATGAGCTCTGGCTAGGCCTCCCGGGAATGGATTGCTGACTGCACTGCGTCCCTCCCCCCTTTCAGCTCTCCAACTGTCAGGTGCCTGAACTCTGGTTTAACGACTCTTTACTTGGCGTGTAGATGTAACGGGCAAAATCCTGGCCCCCTAGAAGTCGGTGACAACACGCCTGCTGAGTTGAATGGAGCCAGGCTTCCACCCGCTATGTCCATGTTACTGTCCTTGCAGAGTCGCTGATCACACCTGATTGATCGGTCACCCCAGAGAGCTGTGGTTAACCCTCTATGGTTCCGGAGTCATCGTCTTGGAGTCTCTGGGTCTGCTTGTGGAGAGAGGTCTCTGTCAACATCCTTTTCCTCCTCCTGAACGGCTGGAGGCCGTGGGTGACTTCTGAGTTCTTTGCAGCGTGATTTATATCTAGCTATAGAATTTCCTTCCCTGGGCCGCTTTTGGAGGATTGAATGGGGCCATCCGCTTCCTTCCTTGCTCCGACTAGCTGGAGGCTAGCACGTTGGCATCAGGAAAGGGCGCTGCGTGCTGATCAGGTTGCTGCTCCATTGTACGGCCGTGGGAACAGGCCGGGTTACGCCATGTGCAGCTGCAGGCCGAGGTGCAAGCTGTGGCAGATTGAATCAGAACAGGCATCCAAGCAGGAGCTGTGCAAGAGGCTGTCCTGGGGTTGCTTTGGCGTTCCAGAGAAGCTTGCCTCCCTCCTGTTTCCATGGCTGCCTTTCTCCGGCAGAAGCCGTAGTGGCTCTTTGTACAGGTTTCATGAAGCACTCGGCTTCTGTGTTTCTGGGAAGGCCCCAGGAAGTGATTTCCATGTAAGGGGGAACCTGGGGCCCATGGCAAAGTTTGTCAACCCCTGGCTGGACAATGGTGATCCATGGATAGAGCTGATTTCCCAGGGTATCCCAAAGGCAAAGAAACCTTTGCCAAGCAGTGGGGTAACCTTGTGAGCAGATGCAGAGGGGGCCAGCTCTCCCGCTGGTTGCCTGTATACGGATTGAGGATAACCAGGAGCCAGTCCCCAGGAAGGAGTGATCCCTCCCCCCAAATCAGCAGGGTCCTTGGGACAAATCTTGCCTTTGGTTAAGGCAGTTGGCCTAGGTCAGCGGCAAATGCCGGGTGGTGCAGTGCATGGGTGGGAATAGGTCTGCGTCTCAGTGCCCGGTCCTCTGCTGCGAGCGAGGTATGGCTGCCCCACGTGGACCCTGCTTTGTTTAGAAGACATGTCCACACATGTCCCGGCTTTGAAGTTGACTCTCCTCACGCAGCGACTCCTATTCCTGCCCCGATATTCCAGCTCTCGTGTGCGCTGGGTTCTGGATGTGAAGTGGGATCCGGCGACGTGGCTGGCAGCAAGCGAGCGTCGGCAGGGAGCTCTGTTCTTGGAAGTCTTCGAGTTCCCCAGGGCGGTGGAGAAAACGTGACTTTCCCAGCAGAGTCAGTGGCCTTTGCATTCCACACGGGGACGCGGGCTGTAGCCTTAGAGTGTAAATGCCTTCGAGGCGTTGGCATCCAGAAAAGTGACCCCAACTCCTGTAGTGGGCCTTCCCCCGGGGTCTTATCCAAAGTCCATTAAAGCCGGTGCAAAGGCTCCCGTCGAGGTCTGGATCAGGCCTTTAGGGGGGTGATGTTGCAAACACGGATTTCAGCCAGGGATGGGTTGGAACCTCCGGCGCTGTGCGTCCAGACACACACGCTCTTTGGTTTGTCTTGGAATAGGTCGCGGCTAACTGGGCCACCTGTCCAGACCGATAGGGCTTTACCCTGGGGTCTGGCCACGCTGCGCTCAAGGCAGGACCCAAGTGCAGGCACCTGTAGATGCCGTAGCTGCATGGCTCTGGTTTGCGGATGGAGGAAGAGGTCTGGCTATTTCCTGGCCCAGGATGTGCGATGATGGACTGGGCCACTGACCGTGCTCCTCTGGACAGCCAGGATCAGTCGCACACCGTCCCACTGCCTTCTGTGTTGTCAATAAGTGTACTTGTGCTTTTTCAAGGGACACTGTTTGGTGACCCTGTTTCAGATTGAAATACCTGATTTTTAACCTATCAGTGCCTGCCTCCAGCTGCACAGCTGTTACACCACTTTTCATTGGCCACCGTGGGACTTTCTCTGACTTCTCAAACTCAGGCCGCTCTCACCAGAGCTAAAGGAGGATCTCTGTTAGCAGTGTAAGGGCTATGACACAGAAGGGGACCGTTCTTATTCCACCCCGTAGAGGGAAGTGACGAGGGGACAGTGAAGTCCAGGAGCACTGCACTGGCAGTCGGGGGACCTGGGCTCTGTTCCCAGCTCTACCACTGACACGTGGGCAGGTCATGTCCCCTCTCTGTACCCCTGCTTCCCTTCCCACTTCGTCTTGTGGGCTCTGCCAGGCGGGGCTGTAGCACCTAGAATAGTAGAGCCTCGATCTCCGCTGTGGCCTCTCAATGTGGCTGCAATATGGATACTAATAACGCTGTGTGTGGCACGCACACCCCAACACCGGTTCCTCACAACCACCTAGACACACGCCGCCCCCTCCGTTCATTGCACATCTAGTCCATTTCGCTATTGCTGCCAACCCAGTTTCAAGTCCGTTTCCCCATCAGGCCCTCCTGCCCCGGCCCGGCCCGGCGGTGTGGGGGCTGCATACATATCCTGCTGGGGAATGCTGGTTTGTTTTTCATGCTTGTTTCCACCGCGAAGGTTAAAAATAAATCACAGCGGCCTTCTCCGTTTGTTTGGCTTTTTACCATTTGATCTAGGATTTTAATTAACTATGGGGCAGCTCGCACGGCCAACGCAGAGGGAGAAAACCGCTCATTCACGCGCCTAACGCAGGGTTTTGGGCTCTGCAAAATCACGGGTTTGATCTAAAGCTTCGATTCAGGGCCATTTTGACCCGTCGGTGTCTCTTTTAAGGGACTGGAGCGGAACAAACCCAGGACAGGAGAGTCCCTCCTCCCCCAGGCCCTAGTGCTGCCTGCTGCAGCTTCCCAGCTGCTTCCTCATCTCAGGGTATCCAAGTGTTCATAAAGCTGGAGGTGCCCCAGACCTTAAGAAAAGCAACAGAACAAGGATGCTCCAAATTCTTGCTTTATGAATTAAGTTGAAGGCTGTGGCCTTTCCCTGCAGTGCAATTAATCCTGGCCGCTCTGTCCACTACACCTCCGCCTCCCTCCCTCTCTTCCCTTGCTTAGACCAGGAATTAATTGCTTGATTATAAATCCCGGAGCGTTGGTTTATATTAGCAATAATCCCCTCAAAATTGGTCTTTGCTGCCATTTTCCTCCAGGTCCCCGTCGCTGGAGCCTCATTTCTGCGCCGTGTTTTTCTTCCAGCCGGTTAATTTCCAAGCCACCCCCACTGTCATTAATGGTTAGGAACGCAGCGGCTTTTTCTGAAGCGATTAACGCAGGAAGAATTAAGGGCAAATGTCTGAGAATTCTTCTGTGTGTGTGTGTGTGTGTGTGTGTTATGGGCAGGGTGCCCTTGACGTAACGACTGGAGTTGCCCAGCGCTGATCCTGTACCAATGTCTCTTAGCTTGCCTTCTGGCAGGAATGCCGTGCCTCCAAGCCAAGCTGCTTAGCAGATGACTCAGATGGTTGTAGCCATTTTTGGATTTTTAATTTATTCTGTCTTTTAGGGCGTGTGCATATGTGTCTCTTCCATCTGGCTGACACTAAAAAATACACTGTTCTCTTCCCAGAACAAGATTCTCCCCTGTAAGAAAATAGAAGTTGCTTGCAGGGATGCTTTTAAAACGTTCTCTCATTTCTCATCCCTAAATTCTCCTTGGATGGTCCTTTTCAGGGCGCTGCCCTGTGTGTGGAACCTGCAAGAGCTTCCTCTCTTGCTGGAATTGAGTGAATCCCTGTTTTTAACCTGCCTTTGCAAAATCAACATGAAAATGTGCTGGCTCAGCCACGGATTCCACCTTGACAGCGATCAGCCTGGAAAACATTTCATGATATTTCAGTCCCCCAGCCGAAAAACCTTCTTCTGATGGGAATAGGATTTCACAAGCTTGGTTTAGCTGAGTCTTTATTATCCCAAAAACACGTGTATCAGAAATGAGGTCACCTTCCCCCATCTTTTGGGAAGGCCTCTCATCTGAAACTCTGTTTATCTGAATTACCATCTTAGCTCCCATCCTGTGTCTTTCGCTCTTTACACAACAGAAACACGGTGGAGAAACCCCGGGGGCACAGGTAGGTCCCAGATAACCATGTTTGCTAAATAGACCTGAGCGTGGGAGGCCTAGGTACAGACACAGGGCTGCTCTGGCTGGTTTTTGGCAGTGTCTAAAACCTAGGACACAGTGAGCGTCGTTAGAGGGCTCACAAACTATTAAAAGGGCCACTGCCTCGCACTGCACATTTCGCGCAGCTCAGCGAAGCAATATTTCCTTCTGTCATCACCCCTAAAAGAGTCTGTGAATAGGCATTTGGATTGGAGGTCAAGAGATGAGTTGGGAACAAATGCCTCTTCCCCCGATTTGCTGTGTGACCTCGGGACATCTCTCTGTCTCGGTTCCTTGTGTATAAAATGGGGACTCACCGTTCTTTCTGTCCCTCCTTTTGCACAGTGCTTTGAGATCTTCTCATGGCGGGAAAGGCCTCTAGAAGTGTCACTTACTAGTCTGAGATCCGCATATATATAACACCCTGCATCGGGGACCGTGAGTGGGGGTTGAACTTGGCGCGCTGGCTTCTCCTCTAGATCCAAAGGAGTAACTCAGTCAGCTGTTGGTGGTAGTAGGTTCTTATCCTTACTAACCACTGGAGAGGGGGACAATCTGCTCAGCCAGCTTGTTACATTTATTGCCAGTATTAATGTTCCCTGGGGTTCTTTCCTTGCTTGCTGAGAGACAAACCCGGTCCTTGAATAATGGGGCAGTGGGGTACACGGGTCAGAGAGAGGAGAATGGCTGGACGGGGAGCAGATGGGATGCACGTCTTTCTCCACTCCTCTTCCTTGGGCCGTTACTCTTGTTCGCCCCCTTCTGATTGCATCCACCCTTGTTCGCAGCCAGCGCTGGTGTTGCCTAGGAAGCGGCTGCGGGAAAGGGGGCCCGTTTGGGAATACAATACAGCCCTCTTGGTCTCCGAAGGTCTGGGAGGGCCGGTGGCAATCTTTGCGTGTCCGCTGAAGGCAGCTGGGTGAGAGGGGGGCTGTGAGTGCAGGCGTCGGAGCCTCCCTCGGTTTATAAAGCCCTTCTGCTCCCTTCAGGCCAATGGGAACCCCAGATCCGCTCGTGTCAGGATGCTTGAGCATCTGTCCCACCAAAGCCAGCCGTCAAAGTCGCTGTCTCCGTGACGAGGCTGGGCCGTGTTGCTCATAACATCCGATGGGTGAGCCGAAACACAGGGTGCTGAGGGGCTGCCCCTGTTGATGTTGTCTAACACTGATCCTGCTTGCCTCTCTTCTCCTTTGCCTGGCCCCCCCCCCCGGCTCGCCCCGGTGCCTAACGGCCACTTGCCTCGTCTTCTCTTGCAGAAGATGCTGATGAAGCAGCAGGACCGCCTGGAGGAGCGGGAGCAGGACATCGAGGAGCAGCTCTACAAGCTGGAGTCGGACAAGCGGCTGGTCGAGGTAACCGGTGCTTTTCCCTTCCTCGTGGCCGCTCTCTTCGAACGAGGCAGGGCACGAGCCAGTCCTCTCACGCCATTGTCTGCCCGGACTCTGCTCTCCATCCTCGAGGCGGCTGCGCTTCAGTGGTGCCGGCTGTGCCGGAGCGAGGGGGCCAGCAGCGGTTGTCCAGAGGTCCAGCAGGCCTGGAGTTAACTCTCTGCAGAGCTGTGGGGGCCCGATGCTGGTGGGACGTCGCCCCGAGCTGCTGGCTTCCTGGCTCATTAGGATCTCGGGGAGGGAGGGGAGTCAGCGCTCCTGAAGTCCAGGCTAAGCGAGGGTGTGGGGAGAGGGGGCTGGAGCAAATGGGCTGATGTGGGGCTGCTATCTCAGGGGAGGAGGGGGCGCCCTGCTTTTCTCACTCCAGCCCAGAGACCCATAAATGGGGGGTGAGGGCTGAAATCCACAGACGTGGGGAGACATTGGAGATGAAGGTTAATATTTTACTTAGGGGGCGAACTATGCAGGGTCTGTCCCGCTCCTCTTTACGGCCCCCCGGCATGGCAGATCACCCCCCTGTGGGGTGGAGGTGGCTTAGGCACAGCTGGGGGTGCGTGGAGCTTTTCGGCTCTAGCTCACTGACTCCAGCCCGCAGCAGTGAAGGGCAAAGCTTGCTGCTGTCTAATGGTTTTGGGGTGAAACCGCCAGGTGGGTCTCAAGCCGCGTCCCTGCCACTGACGGGCCCCTCTGCCGAGGAACCAAGAGCTGAATGGGCCGTGGGGACGGAGCTGCCCCCGCTGATGGAGCTGGTTGCTCCGTGCATAGATCCCAGGAGACCTGCTTGGATCCGGAGAGAATTTGCGAGAGGCCCTCGAGCCTCCGCGGCCGCCCTGGATGCTCTGCAGTTGCTCGGCTGCACCGTCAGGGCTGCCCCGGCTGGCAGGCTGCCCCAGCACTCCTCCTCCTCCACCCACATCCCGGCACGGGCGTTCCCAGCCACGGCAGAGGCATTGCACGGGAGGCCTGGGACGCCGGCTTGCGCTGGCTTGTGGATGGAGTTAGTGCCGGGTGGGGCGGAGGGCAGGGAAAGGTTGTTCTCTGGGTTAGTAGAAGCCAGGCCTGGGTAAGCGACACGGATTAATCCCTGGTGACCTTTCCCACCCGTAAATACCTCCCCGCTGTCACAGCCCCTGGTCAATGGGCTGAGGCAAAGGAGAAGGGCGTCAAGAGAGGGGCGGTGGGTGGAGGCGGGCCCACAAGTCCCGCAGCCGCGTTGCCGGGGAGGTCAGCAAAGTGCTAACCAGTCCCCCAGCCCAGCCGTGATGGCAGCAGGTGGGGCTCTGCAGTGAGCGGGCGCTGACCCCCCCCCTCCCTCCCCGGGCGCTCTGCTCCCCGCCAGGAGAAGGTGAGCCAGCTGAAGGACGAGGTGCGCCTGCAGTACGAGAAGCTGCACCAGATCCTGGATGAGGACCTGCGCAAGACCATGGAGATCCTGGACAAAGCCCAGGCCAAGTTCTGCAACGAGAACGCCGCCCAGGTGCTGCACCTCAACGAGCGCATGCAGGAGGCCAAGAAGCTGCTCAGCTCCGTCCAGGTCATGTTCGACAGGACCGAGGACATCAACTTCATGAAGGTGAGAGGAGGGCCCGGCGGATAACGGGGCCGGGGGCTGGATTAGAACAGAATGGGGGAGGGACAAGGACATCTTGGGGCAGCAGTAGCTTTGTCCGGCTCCCTGGCCTGGCCAGACCCCCACCTTGACCCTGACAAAGGATGTGAGGTTTAGTGACGGGCTGGGAGCAGAGTGACCTCATGATTCCCACACACCTTCCTCTTCCAGGCTGGGAGATGGGGGTGTTGCTGGCATGGCGGCCAGGGGCAGTGGAGCATCATCAGGGAAAGGGGGTTTCTGGGCAGGGGACAGGGCAGGATCGGCTCCGCCCAAGAGTCTAAACCTGGCCCTGCTCCCCGGTGGCTGGAGTGGCTTTTCCCACCCACCAGCCTTGCTATGGATTAGCGGGTTTCTCAAGGGTGAGGCTGGCCCGGCCCATGTCACGGCCTGTGTGGATAATCAGCCAGGCCGGGGAGGGAATGGACAAATCCTTGCAGCTAGAGATGGGCCGGGAGCAAAACCCAAGTCACGCACCTGAACTAGGGTAGGGGGAGACCCTGTGGTTCACCGCGAAACAGAAAAGGGGTGGGTGCCTGGGGGGCCCTGGGGATCTCCCGTCCCCCTGAGTCTGGGTGGGTTTTAGGGCCTCCCACCCAGACCCCGATTCAGCTGGTGCACGAACGGACTTGATCTCTCTGCATGTCTCACCTCGCGCCCCCGGTGGATTCACAAGATCGAATGATAGAGACACTCCTGGTCTCAGAGCTGGAGTGTGGGGGAGCAGCTGGGCCAGCTTCTCCCCTCTCCTCCCCCCTCCCCCCCCCGGTGGTAATCTCCTGATTGCATACCCCAGACAGCGCTGCGGGCGGATGATAAACCCCTGGGCTGCTTGTCAGCCTGGAGCCTGTGCTGTCTTCCTTAGAAAAGAGGCTTTAAAGGAAGCCAGGAAAATCTCTGGTCAGATGCAGTTGATTAGCCAGGCCTGGCGTGAGTGCGGGGGGGGGAAGGCTGCAGTCCTGGGAGGGGTGCGTCGGCACCGTGGGGATGCACCTGAGACAATACCCGGCCGCCACTCACCAGGGTGTCTCCTTTCCCTCCTAGAATACCAAGTCCGTGAAAATCTTAATGGACAGGTAAGAAGCCAATCTCCTGGCGACTCGTCTTGTCAAGCAATGCTGGGCTTGGAGGGTTTGTCTGTCAGGCTATGCTGGGCGTGGCTTAGACACAGGCCTAGGCCTCGCTCGACCTGGGTGCTAGCCCCGCCTCTGCCCCACGTTGGGCAAGTCACTTCCCCGTCTTGTGCCTCAGTTTCCCCCATCTGTAAAACGGAGCCAAGACCCTACCCCGCGGGGGTTGGGGAGGTTTGAGTCGTTGCCGTTTGTAGAGTGCTTTGAGATCCTCAGCTGCGAAGCGCCGTAGAAGTAGGAACGTTGTCGTTGTTTTATTACTGGGAGGAGAGGAAGGTGGGGAGGAAAGTAACACGCGAACCTCCATGAGAAGGGAGCGAGTTTGAGACAACGCTGAGGGCTTAAATACCCTGGGCCTAAATACCCTCCCTGCTAGGACTCGCTGTCCCCGCCCTGTCAGGATGCGTCTCTTGATGGCGGCAGGAAAACACGCCGGGGCACCCCGAAGAAGTACACGCCTTCGCTGTGACTTCTCCAGGCGTAGGAAGGGCCCTGACACACGCTCTCGCTCCAGCCCAAGGGGAAGTCCGAGGAGAGCCGTGGAGTGATTTGGGAGGGGAGATTCCAGGAGGGCCATGATCACAGGGTATAAGAAGGGCGGGGAGCTCTGTGGGATGGTATATCCCCGGCGGGCTATAACGGGGGCTGATAGGCGGAAACGGGAAGGAAAGGCAAGCTGGATAGCAGGATCAGCTTCCTGCCTGTGAGATGTCGAGCGGTGGAGGAGTCCTAAGGGAAATAGTGCGGGGGCGGCAGGGTTTTGGGGGGGGGCTGGCTGGGCTAACTGCGTGGGACATTTAAAACTAGGCTGACCATAGCCCCGGAAAATGGCTTGCTCCGGCAGCCGGGAGAGGGACTGGCTGAGCTAAAAGCCCGTTCCATCCCTGACTGCAATTACCAGAGCTCTGGGCGAGAGCGGAGCTGTCTAATTACAGATGAGGCTGCACAGCAGATGTTTGGCAGCTGTGAGCCTCTGGAAAAGGCTTTGGGAGAGGAGATGAAAAGCCGGGAGCCGGGCGGAGCGTTGGCAGCGGGGGGGGAGGATGGGGGGGGGAGGAGAAGCTGGACGCTTTTAATTTGGTCCCTTTTGCTCTCGTTGGCTGTTCTCAAAGGACCCAGAACTGCACGGGCGGCAGCCTGCCCCCTCCCAAGATTGGCCACCTCAACTCCAAGCTCTTTCTGAACGAGATCGCCAAGAAGGAGAAGCAGCTGAGGAAGCTGCTGGAAGGTGGGTCTGGCGCCAGCGTTTTCGCAACCTGGTGTTAGGGCTGGCGGGACTCCGTGGCTGCGAGGGGAGGCAGAAAACGACAGCCTCAGATGCACCCAGTTCCTCTGTTTCTCTCTGTTCTTCAGCCTCCTTCCATCCAGCCCCGGCCTCCCTCTGATCCTGTGCCTCTTAGCGCATGGGGTCATGATGCCAGGTGCATCCGGGGAGAGAGGAAGCGAAGCTCCGATTACTCAGGACCAGATCTACCCCCGGTGTCTTTCCTCTGGGTTCGGCAAGGTCAGCCCCGGGCTGGATTCGATCCACTCTTTGGAACGGGGTGCTGACAAACCATTGCTTACATCTCCAGTGTTACCGAGGGGAATAGAGCAGCTCCCTGGGCTAAGAACGTGTGGGGAATTGAATGCACCAGTGCTTGTGTGTTAGCTGCAGGAAGGTTTAAATCAGCCCAGCACCTCTCAGTCAGCCAGGTTCCGATCTCTCCAGCACTGCGGTAAAGCCCCAGGCGCTCCAATGGAGTCAGTGGCTTTGCTCTGGAGTTTTGCCAGTGTGACCGAGATCAGGGTCCGACCCTTTGTGTGTGTGAAGGGGCCATGCAGGAAACTGTATTTTGTGTCTACAAGGATGTCAGAGCCCTTAGGTAACATCCCCTCCAGCTCGGCTGCCCTCCCATTGTTCTACAGCCGCCACCGGGCAGCTTGCGAAACTAGCGCCCAGCCCAGGTGGTCCTGTGACTAGGATCTGCACGTTTTCCAGTCCAGGCGACAGCCCCAGTGCTCTTGCCAGGTTGCAGCTTGGATAATGGCGTTACTGCCTCTCTCCACACTCCCCTGCGGTTTCCATCGGCTACGGGGTGGTTTGTGTTATATACACCGTGCCGTAGGAACGCGTCACCCAGCCCAAGGATCTTCCAGCCGAACTTAGAGTTAAAAGAGCAGAGATGACCATACACAAAGGGTCTGGCGGGAAGGAATGTGGGAGGATGAAGGATTTGGCAGTGATGACGAGAGATGCTCGTGTCTGACTTCCTGTCCTGAAATGCTCTGCACTGTCAAACAGCTGCTGTGTTTCCCCCAGAGGTGGCTGGACCAGCTTAGCCTGGTATCCGGGCGCTTCCCTGGTAGCTGAGCGGGTTTAGAAATCAAAAGGCAGCAAGGTTGATGTGCGGAAATGCTCCCGGGTGAATTTCTGCAAACATTCCTGCTAGTAAAATGGACTTTCTCTTGAAGGCTGGTAGGAAGCAAATACCAAAGGGGACTGGAGTGAATTCTTTGAAATAGATGTTGGTCTTTTTAGTGACTATCCCAGCTCTCTGAAAGTAGTGAGAGAAAATGGCAATGTAGGCAGGTGAGATTCCCACCCTATCACAGAACACACACAGGATCTGGGCCAAATTTACCTCTCTCTATCTCTGGTTCCCATCACCACAGTATCTGGGCATCTTCCTGCCATTTGCCTTTAGCATTAACTTCCATAACAAGAAAAGAAACCTTGACTTTCTCCTGAGCTTGGCTGTCCTCAGCGTTTGTCCCTGCAGGACCCCTCTGTCCCCGCCCTGAGTTCCCTCTGTCTCAGGAAGATCCTCAGATCCTTCAATACCCCTGGGTTGGAGCTAATATGGCCCACCTGGTCCAGCTGCCGGGGTGAATCAGCAAACATAACTCTGCCTCTCTGTTAGCAAATGAACTGTGCAGCTCTCTGCGGGCCCCTACAACCCGACCTCCTATCACAAGGTAGAAATCTGTCTCATTCTTCGCTCAGCAATGGCTCTGAAATCAGAGGCGGTTCTCTGGATTTCTACTGTCGCACCCCTTTAGGTAAAGAGGAGGCAGAAGTCTTCTCTAATGGATGTAAACAGGATTCTTCCTTGAGGCTCCTGGACACAGACAAACTCCCTGGATCTCTCTAGTTCCCAGCCCGCGGTGGCAAGTGTCACCGCCACACAGGCCTGGAAATCTGAAATCTGGCCTGGAACTGCAGAGCGTGCTCCACACGCTGGGATCATTGAGATGAATTAGCTGCGGATCTGGCTTCTCCAGCCTTTGTGGTTATTGCCACTTTCCCCTGCTCCCTTCTCGTGCTCCTAGACCTTGCCAAATTGCTGCTCTCATCATGCAGAGAGTCCCTCGCCAGCAGCTGCTGGGCAAGGAGGGTGAGGTCATGTTTGGCTGGTGTACGGAGCCCAGTGTTTCCAGGAGACCCGGCCGAGGGTCACCTTCCCTGCTGTCCAACAGCAGTGCTGGGAACAGGCTCCGGGGGGCCTGGAACCGTGACAAGCTCTATAACCATGCCCCTGAAACGACAGCTTCGACCGCGAGGGGCGGGCGGGTTCTTTATTCATTCCCGTGGACACGACCCCGCCAGCATCGCTCGGGCGAGGGACCCATCTCCTAAGCAGAGATGCTGGCCGGTTGCTCTGTTGCTTCCCAAATGGGCCCCCCCAGCAATGGGGGGCGACAAGAAGATCCTCCCCATTTGTAATAAGAGCACCCAGCCTCTCTCAGCCTTCGCAGGCACTTGTGGCTTCTATTCCCCCACCCTCCTTCCGTACGGGGCACTCGCCTTGGTGCACGGGGCAACGCCCGTCCCCTCTCTTTGGCTGGTTGCAGAGGACGCGGGTTTCAGCTCCTTCCCTGTGGATGGGTGTGGAGATCTGGGGGGGGCTGGTTCCAGTCCCCGCCCTCTGGAGCATGGCAGCGACGCCTCGGGCAGGACCGGAGTTGCCATTGAGAAGGCGCTGCCGGGAGAGGGATGGAATTTACTCTGCACTTGCCCCAGGCTCAGTTTGTTCGTTTGGTTTTTTCCCCCCGAGCGATCCACCAGCTGGGGCAAAGGGAGGAGAGGAAGTGAGGCAGCCCCGGTGACAGTCAGTTACCTGGTCTCTTGGGATCTCAGCCAGGGCGTTACAGCGGGAATTTCAGCTCCTGCCTCCCCGCTCGTTTCTGCCACCACCCCCCTTCTCACTATGTTCTTGGCTGCTTCCTGGACTCGGCCATTGGGGTGGGAGACAGACAGACAGGCTGGCCTGGAAGGTCTCCCCCAGAGGCCTTGATACCTTTATGGGTCCAAGTCTCAGGTTTGCCCCTACTACTGGGAACTGGCGGTCCCGATCCCAGCTGGATTGGCTGATCCTTCCAAAGCAGATTTCCGGACTGTTCTTGGCTTGGTGAAACCCGCAAACCGAAGGCTTGGTCGGCTCAGCCCCGGCAATAATTAAAATCCTCCGGAGCGTTTCCTGATCTGCCTGGCTGCTTGCCTCCACCCCAGAAGCAGTTGCATGTCAGTGGAGCCGTGACTAAAGCCTCATGCGCTGCTGATGTACCACCTGGCGATGGGCCAGGTTAGAAGTGGTTGGGAGACCACCCAGGGCTATTAGAGCCTGCCAGAGGAACCCGTTGTGAATCAGCAGCGGGAGCGCGCTCTCCCCGGTCAGTACCCACCAGTGCAAGGTATGGCAGGTGCGAGGAGGCTGTGCAGGATGGGTGACGTTCACCCTGAGCTGGGGGCCAGCGCTTGCCGAAAGGCCTTCAGAACAGGTGGAGTTCACTGTCGGATCTTGGGTGGTCCTTCCGCCAAGCCCGGTGGGGTGTCTGCCTTCGCTGGGCGCTCTGTGGCAGCGGTGGCTGGCTGGGGTGGATGGATGGGATGGTTGGGCGGGCTAGAGCAAAAGATTGGGAGGCGAGCGCCTCTCCTTTGTAACTCTGCTGCTTCCCCCTTCGGCGATTCCGGGAGCCCAGTGAGCCGTGGCCAGGACCGTCGCCATCGCCCCGCGGGGGGAAGGCCGGGTCGTTTCTCTGAGCCGTTGTGAGTTACGCTCTGGCGCCCGAATTCCAGTGGCGGTTTCTGATTTGGTCTTTTCTCTCTCCCCATCCAGGTCCCTTCAGCACCCCGGTCCCATTCCTGCAGAGCATCCCTATGTACCCCTGCAGCATCAGCAACCCCGGAGCGGAGAAACGCAAGCACTCCACCGCCTTCCCCGAAGGCAGCTTTCTAGAGCCATCGTCTGGAACTGTTACTAGCCAGTACATGAGCCAGGGGGCTTCTGCTGGCGAGGGTCAGTCCGCACAATCCATGGTGCCTTGTAGCTCCACGCAGCACATCGTTGGACTGCCCAGTGGCCCCCAGCCAGTCCACTCTGGTTCAGTCTTCAACCCGTCTCACTATCCCAACAGCACATCATCTCAGCAGTCCGTGCTCTCCCAGTACGGCGGGCGCAAAATCCTGGTCTGTTCAGTGGACAACTGTTACTGCTCTTCGGTATCCAATCACAGCGGGCACCAGCCGTACCCCAGGTCGGGTCACTTCCCCTGGACAGTCTCTTCGCAGGAGTACTCCCACCCGCTTCCCCCGGCTCCGACCGTACCTCAGTCGCTTCCCGGACTTGCCGTGAGGGAATGGATTGATGCATCCCAGCAGCATGGGCGCCAGGATTTCTACAGAGTCTACGGCCAGCCTTCTACCAAACACTACGTCACCAGTTAACCATCAGACTCCCCCGAGAGTTGTTAATGACGCGTTCGGAGATAAAAATCCAGTTTTCTTTCTTTTTAAATCTCACCTGCTTTTCTTCCTTCCCGCCTCTGCAGAATTTGGGAGGCTCTTTTCTCTCATCTCTTTTCCATTCTTTTTAATTTAATTTTTTTTTAAAAAAAAAATTCCTCCCCTCACCGGCAAAAGATGAGGAAGAAATTAACAAGAAGAAATGAATGAGGTTTTCAGTCAGACACCTGGTTCTGAATTTCACACGTACTTGCTACTTTCTGGTTTGGAGAACTTAGGGGACGCTGGCTCCTTTTCTGTTTCAGTGTCTTTGGGTTCTTTTTGGTTTGGTTAATTTTTATTTTTTCCTTCCCTTTCCAAAAAAAAAAAAAAAAAAAATTTCCCATAATTGATTCAGTAAGAAATGATACTTGTAGATTTTTTGGGGCGGGGGGTTGGTTTGTTTGTTTTAAAGGCTGATCTTTTTTTTGGTGTGTGTTGAAAGGCCACTTATCATGCATATTGGCATTTTTTTTTTTCCCTTCTTTCGGAGATTTGTAAATACACAACGGCAGGAGATTTAATGCACAAACAAAAAAAAAAAACAAAAAAACAAAAAAAAAAAAGGGAAAAGAAACTTTAAAAAAAAAACACATTAAAAAAAGATTTCTGTTTTAGTTTCCGGGAGGGAAGCGTTGCCAAGTTGCACACGTCCCTTCCCGCGTATCGCTGATGCAACTTCCTGTAACAAGCACTTTGTATAAAAAAAAAAGTGGACTTCCTGCTATAAGGCACAGGTATTTATTCTGTAACCAATTTTAGAACACAAAAAAAAAATATTCAAATAAATGTGATCACTTAGTGCAAACGCCTCACTCTGCTGCTCCTCGTGCATGGCCCCCGGGAACAGGGACGCGTCGCTCCAACAGGTGCCTGTCACCTCCTTTTAAACAGAGGCTGGTCTCTGGTTTGGCGGATTTGTCTTTTTAAGTCCGGTGTTGGAAATGATCCAAGGAGCAAGGCTGGGGGCTGGGGGAACACACGCTGGTGTAAATCTGGAGGAGTCCTTTTAAAATCAATGGGCCCGATTCTGGTCTCATGCAGGGCCGATTCGGCGGCAGCTCTTGAATCATTGCTGTTGGCCTGATTCTCTGTTGCTTTGCATGGTTTACCTGAGTCCCCTCTCCTCTTACTCCAGATTTGCAGGGGTGTAAATCCATCAACTTGAATGGAGTCACTCATTTGCGCTGGAGGGAGTCCCATGCGTCGTCATTTGGCCCTGATTCAGCAAAACACTTGAACACCTTCTTAAATTCTGTTGATTTGACTTCATTGGCGTGCTGAAGGGGTGCCTTGACTAGTAGCGTCTTACATGTACTCTGGGAGGAGCACACAACAACATGTGTTGCTGCAGAGCAGTTGAGAAGGCAGCCCTTTGACTTCAGGGGGTGGGCTGCACCTGGTGTTAAGGGCTACTCCAGGGAGTAAGTGTATGCAGAATCAGGCCCACTGACTGAAAGTGTAATTACTTCTGTGTCTCGCTGACAGAGTGCGAGATCCAAATCAGACCTGTTTCCTTGCAGATATAAACCACTCCCCCCAGGGTGTTGTGAGAGAACCGTAATTGTGGATCGGCCGTTCTAAAAGCTGTGACCACGCGCTGCGTGTGAGGATCTGCCTTCCTTTATCAATGAGCAGGATGAGCCCAGGATGCATACAGTTCATAGCTGCCTGCAGGCACACGCGTTCAATGGTCTTGGAGCTACCCACTTAAAATAGGTCAATTATTTCTTAAATTAGACGCCGGTGGTTATTGCAGGACCACTCCAAAGCTCGCGTGTGCGGAACATTTTAAAGAGTAAAATTCAGGATTCCTTTCACGTTTTAAAGGGTTTTAATGTTTTAAGTCAGGGTTCTTTACCAGTCGGAGGCTTTTCTTGTATTGTTTTTCTTTTTAATTTCCTTCTCCTGACCCGATAAACGGAACAGCGATGGGGGGGGGGGGTGTGTACACACAGTCCAAGGATGTCATTTCAATGTCCTTACTCTTGGAGTTGATGGCTGATGGGAAACATGACCACAATAAGCTGGTTTTCATTCTGCATGATGCAGAGCTGGGGCTCAGTTTGGCTTTTTGAGGAAGGTGAGCCTTGCCTTCTGGGGCGGAGAGGTTTTGCAGGATTCGGTAACTGAACCCAAGGGCTTTAAGCCATTCTGTTTCAGAGAACAAGGGGACAGTGATTGGTCTCATTCTGTGGGTCTCTCCATGAGGAGGAGATCATCCGATGACCCCCATTTTCCCCTCCGAACTTCCTCGTCACTTCTCCAACGCCTGCATCAATCCAGAGTAACTCTGCTGCACTTTTCCGATGCGAGAGGAGAACTGGGCCTTTCTGGGGTCTCTCCGCTCTGTTTCTGTGTAACCGGCTCCATGAATCACCAGTGGACTGTGCTAACCTGCTTTCCAGTGGAGGCATGTCCCGTCCGATGAGTGACGCTCACTAGCTTGTGGTAGAAGAGGGAGGGTGGTTCCCTCTTGCTGGGATAAAAGCTGGACGATGCAATTTTTGCCCTGCAAAATGTGGAACACACAAGCCGTTCTGTTGCCATTGGTCACAAGGAGCGAGATCCTGGGAGTTTGGGAGCTTTGAATTAGGACTTTAAAATTAGATTTTTTTTTTTTTTTTAATGAAAGAAACGCAGGAGAGGATGATTCCTGATTCCTCTCTGATGACTCTCAGGGTGCAGAAGTGGACAATGCTTGCTGCAATGGGGCTACAGCTGGATTTCACACCCGGGGGTGGTCAGTTATAGGCCCTGGGCTGGTCTGTACAGAGACTTTAGGTGCCATGGATGGGTGGATGTTTCATGTCTCTGTTTTTTATAGCCTCGGCCGTACTTACACCAGCCAACCCGGAGGCTGTGGGGGGAGTGCAGAGGAGCCTTTCAGCGAGCTGTAATTCTAGATGACTTCCAGAAACCACCCAACTACCCCTTTTTGCTGCGGAAGAAGTCGGGCGGTGCAGCCAGTGAAATGCGGCTCGGCTCTGAGCTGGTGCCTGCGGGTTTAGCTCTGTTGACTTCCGTGGCGTTTGCCCCGATTTACGCCGGTGTTAGTGGCGTCTGGCCTCGCATGTTTTAGTTGAGCTCCGCTGAGGTTCTAGCTTCAGACACCAGCGAGTGGCAGGGAGGTGAGCGGGTCCAGGAACGTTTGTGATTCCTGAACTGGGGACGGCTTCCAGCCCCTTCCCCGTTAGCCGGTGGAGGGCTGCTTGCCGGGGAGAATTGGCAGCTGATGCAGGCATGGTCTAGGTTAGCCATTGCAGAACCCAGGGTCTGGGCCTTGACTGCTGGGCCCCAGACAGAACCAGATCCAAAGCCTGTGTGTGTTTGGACCTGGAGTTCCCATTTGCGGTGGTGTAGCGGGGTGGGGTCAGGCCCCCAGGCACCGGGGGTGCAGGAGCGGAAGCGGGAGCAGCCGCCCCTCAGCCGCCTCTGCCCGTCGTAAAGGGCTGACCAGGCGCGCCCCCGCCCCCCCCCCCCAGGCCAGGGTGGTGAGGCTGCCCCATCCGAGCTGGTGCCAGGTTGTGGGGCTGAAGCGGGGAAGGGGGTGGGTCGGGGGTGGTGGTGGAGCCAAGCCTGCATTTGCATCCCTTCCCCTGCAGTACAGAATCCCCCCTCCCTGGGGCAGCTGGGGGGCAGTGCCTGGACCCCTCCTGCCCTGCAAAGGGGGGGCATGAGCCCAGGGAGGGGTGGAAATGTAGGCTTGGCCCCTGGGCGCCAGAGATCCTCCGTACATCACTGCCTATTTGGGCCCCTCTTGGATCCGCGCAGCCTGTGCACGGCCGCCAATCAGCACCATCTCCCAGCCCGTCGCAAGCGGTACGGGGACAGGAACGGCGGCTGCAACTCCAGTCTCTCTTTCCCGACCTGACGTGTGCAAATTTGATGCCTCCTGCCTGGGAGTGAGAAGGGGAAGCAGAGCGGGGCTACGCTGCATGGTTCCCCTGCCTCCCTGTGTGTATTCTGCTACTTCCCCTCTCTGCGGGCAGCTGACGGGAGCCCCTAAAGCAGGATGCTTGCCCGGCTACACGGCCTGAGTGTACCAGCAGAGCTGGGGCCCAGGGCAACACGCTGTGCAAAGGTGAAAGCTCAGATCCTACTGGGGTTTTAGTTCCTCTTGGCCCGGTTGCATTTGAAGCCTGCTGGCTGAGCGGGCGTCTGCCCGTGGCCTCCAGTTCCTGTCATGGGATCAATATTCTTTGAGTGAACATTCAGACACGGGATGGAGACATTTTCTGTCCCCGTCTTTGCAACAGCCTCGTTCGGTGTGTTGCCTCCTCTGGCTTCTTTTCCCCCCGCCTGGCCCTTTTTCCTCTTCCGCTGGTTGCCGAGAGGCAAAGATTCACAGCTTGGAGTGGCCCAGGGGAGGACTGGGAGAGCTGGGCCTTGCTATCATGCTCCTGCTGAAATAATTATTTCTATTACAACAGGGCTTAGAAGCCCCCTGGCAAGATCAGGCCTGGATGTGCTAGGTGCTGTACAGACAGCTAGTGAGGATCAGTCCCTGCCCCAAAGAGCTCACAATCCAAATAGAAAAGACAGAGGAAGAGTACGGCTGGCCCGGTCGTGGGTTCTGAGACCCTATAAGGGGGGAGCCCAAACGTCTACAGACAATTTTTAGCCCTGCAACCCAAGCCCCGTGAGCCGGAGTCAATTGACCCGGGGCTCTGAGACCTGGTGCTGCAGGGTTTTGATGGCAGGGTAGATGTCCCCTCGGCAGCTTTGATGCGAGACATCGCACCCCTGGGTTGTACGGCTCCCTCGGACGTTACCGCGACTGTCCCAGCAAGCTGGGGCTCGGCTCCCTGCTCTGCAGAACGGGGTTTGCGCTCTGGTCCAGGGAGGAAGATCTCTCGACACAGCGCTAAGTCGTGGTATTTCCTTGTTTCAGGCCCGAGCCAGCAAAACACGGAGAACAGTCGCTAGGTGCTGTACGGACGGAACAAAGAGATGCACCAAAGACAGCCCCGTGGAAGGGTTTTGCTCAACAGGAATTAAGCGCTTGGCTGGATCCGCTCCCTGGGGTCCAGCTCTCCTTGCTTTACGCAGATCAGCACGTCTGGGGACTCCGGGGGGATTCCTCGTGTGAGGCAGGCAAACAGGATTGAGGGATGGAAACAGAAACCTTTGCTTTCCCGTACTACAGTGTTCCCATGGGGGCGGGGGTATGGACACCTCCAGTGCGCTTTCATTCACCTCCCGTTGGAGCAGGAATTAGTCCTATTGGGCGGCGGGGGCTTGTCCTTGTTGCATTTAGCCATTGGCTTCGCTAGCCCCAGAATCTAGCCCCTCACCTCCCTGGGTATGTCATGGCTCACTGTGTCTTCCCCCATCTCCGTTCCCGGTGACTCTCCATCGTCTGCCCCTCCTGCGCTGAGCGCTTCTCTGGCTCCGTTGTGACACTGGGGGAGAGGCCTGTCGATGGCTCTATGTTTCAGCCACATGGATCAGCAGGCATCCGCAGGCAGGCAGTTGGTCTCTGGCCACCGCAAAGTGTTTCTATCGTGCCGCCCGCCCCGTGTGGCTGGTGTCCTCAGCAGGCATTTGTTGCCAGTGTGCGGACGAGGGCCCTACCTCTTGGCAGCTTCATCATGGGGTCTGGGTCTAAAACGCTTGGGTTTTAATGGAACGGCCTCGCAGCCGGGACTAAACGAGGTGCTAATGCGAGGAAATTGAAATGGGAGGAGAAAGCAGGGAAGAGAAGCATTAGTATCGCAGGGCTGGGCATTGCTGCCCTCTGATGGCTGCAATCAGCACAGCTCAGCTCTGTGTCATAGGCCCTGTACTGAAAGGAAGTTCTTTTTTAGCACAATCCCTCGGGTCCTGGGCTTTTGGAGGAGAGAGGGTTTTTTTTCTCTCTTGCAGTTCCCTGATGTTCTGAGTAATCGTGGTGGCAGTTCTAGGCCACTGTGGATTTGCTACCGGCGCATTCTTCCCATTTTACAGTTGAAAAAACTGAGGCACACAGATTAAGTGACCTGCCCCGGCCTTTGACTGTCTAGGTGACCTCAGCCAAGGGATTTCACCTCTCTGTCTCAGTTTCTCTTTTGATAAAATACCTGTTTTCTCTTTTTATTTTTAGCAGCAGTTCACAAGTCCCCGTGTGTTTCTTTAAAGTCAGTGTGGTGAGAACTATAGGGGGGGGGGGGGGGGGTTTGGGTGGGGAGTTGCCCTGCAACGGTTCTGTACAAAGGTTACATGAGGTGTCCAGGAGCGACAATAGTCTAGAGATTTGTCTGTCTTGGAGTCATTTTTTGAAGTGGGAAAACCCACGGCAGGGAACCCTGCTAATGGGTTAAATAGGCACAGCCAATTAAAAATGATATTGTACATACATTCTTCCCTGCACTAATAATGACACCTGTGCATGTCAACATCTAATCATGCCAGCGCTGTGGTTTATTTTCTGTTTTGCCCTTGGATCATGGGTCTGTCTACCCTGGAATTTTCAGTCTTGTTCTACGTCTTAACTAACATGCCTGTATATCTGGAGTACAAACAGTCCAACAGCTGGAAGCTGAAGCCAGATCAATTCAAACTGGAAATAAGGTGTCAGACTAGCTGGTTATAATGGTCCCTTCTGATCTGTAAAATCTATGAACCAAGCATTTTTGCCCAGCCATGTGGACAGCCTGGGGTTCAGCATGTCTAGTAACAGATGGTTGGGCCCCCGTCTACACTAGAATTTATCGACCTGCTAACGTGTTAATAACCAGCTAAAAACTGACATGTAGCGAGACCTCCAGGCAGCGGTTTCACCTGAGAACATTTCTGCTAATAATAGTCGGGTTTTGTACAATTTTCCTTTAAAAAAAAAAAAATCCAAAAATCTGTATCTTGGTGCCAGACAATGTCTCAATGGAGATGGTTTCTTTGCCCTCCTTTCTGCGTCTTTGTTTCCTGGCAGCTGGGCAAGACAGTCCCACGTTCATTCTCTCAGCACTGCACGAGCAACTAAATTTTGGTCACCACTTGCTGACTAGCGCATCGGGCCTGGCTACAATGAGCACTGTGATGTCACCACAGCTGCATTTCCCACCAGCCGCGCTGCCTGCCTGTGTTTGTACTGGGGCGGGCTGGGAAAATCTGGGCCACTCGCCATGGGGGCGTGCGCACAGAACAACAGTGCCATGTGGGGGCGGTGCCCTCTGAGATGCCTCAGCTCACAGCTGGGTGGAAGGATGCCGGGCATCCCAGTCCTAGCCATGTGGTCGGGGTTTACCGCCGTGCAGCATAAGTGCTACAGCCTGGTGTAGGAAGACAGGCCGGGCCGAGGAGGACACCCGGCTAGCCGCTGGCTTGCATGAGCCCGGTTGGGGAGCAAAGCGTGTCTAGAACCACCCAGGTCTCCAAGGGAATCACTGCCCCCGTGAAAAGCTGTAGAGCTGCTACGGTCTTGGGGGGAAGGAGCAGAAATCCAAACTGGCATTCCTAGCGCCTGGCTGTGCCACGCACATGCTCAGCTGATCTACCCCAGTTCAGCACAGCTGCGCACCAGTATTTCTCCCCTGACAGCTGGGTGCCCGCACTGCTGGTCTGTCCAGGCCTTCTCTGCCCCCAGCCATGCTTTCCCCAGTGCTGTCCATGGAGGATCTGGCTTGTTATCCCACCCTGCTGCTGCTGGGGGAGGTGAGGATGCAGGTGTCTCTCGCCCGCTGCAACGCTTTTGGGGCCGTCCAGCCACACAGGCAGCTGGGAGGAATGGCTAAGCCGATCGCCCAGCTCCACCTGGAAAGGACAGGAACACCGGGACCGAAGCTGGTTAGTGACCTAGGCATGGTCGGAAGTGAAATGTCCTGGCGTGGCTGCGTCTGGCCGGCGTGTGATAAAAGCACTCCCCTCCTACGCTACCACAGGGTCCGTGCCATGGTGACTTCCCCGGCAGCAGGAATGACACAGACCTCTTGGGCTGGGGTTAGGTGACTCCCGTGCAGAGTCAGCCATGCTCTATCCTGCCGGCACACGTCAGCAAGCCACGGGGTTGTGGCTGGGCTCTGCTGGGACCTGACTTGTCCCTTCCCTTCCCAGCAAGAGGCCTGCCCTCGCTTACCAGGTGTCTAGGCACCAGCTGCCTTGAAGCCCAGCATCACTGTAATGCTCCTATGCCTGCTGGGCAGACACACACACACAGAGTCTTTTAACACAGGGGGGTGGGGCGGGAGCAGTTGAAACACAGCTAGGCTGAGCTCTGGTTTAAAATGGAAAATCTGTCAATCCCTTTGCAGATCGACGCCCTTGGGCTGGCGTTGGCCTGCCTCAGAGAATCCCATTTTGCACGGGCGCTGACAGCCAGTTGCTCTGCGCCCAGAGAGATGATTTATTTTTAGCCTGTTCTGTTGGTATTAACACATTTATCTCGCACAGAAGAACCTCGTGGCTCCAGCGGCTATCTAGAGGGAGCTCGCTCCGAAACGGAGCCACCTCTGGGGTGGGTGGCTATACATAT
The DNA here is from genome assembly GCF_026122565.2 of Emydura macquarii macquarii. NCBI lineage: Eukaryota > Metazoa > Chordata > Testudines > Chelidae > Emydura > Emydura macquarii. The sequence continues at coordinate 9,309,005 of NW_027133829.1, read as the reverse complement.
GGGCTGTTGTTAATGTCACGTTGACCGAGCACGGGAGAGTCCCACGGCTTTGCAGGTGCTGGTGTAAATCGGCGGCAACGCCCGTCAAGGCGATGGTGTTGCCGGTGTGAAACCGCTGCGGATGTGGCCCGCTCACCATGGAAATGCAGCTCATTCTGGAGTGGAGCGGGACTGGTGGGGCTGCAGTCACGCCCTTCCTGTCTATTCTACCCATCGCTGGTGCTGAGAGCTGTTTCATGTACCCAAGGTTGCTGCTGCTTCCGTGGCTTAAATCCTCTGGGTCACAGTGCAGCACAAGAACCTTGCAGTAATCTTCAGTGCACGCTGTGGAAGAAGCACGAGTCACCTGCTAAGCACGTGGGCAAAGGCCCGTGAGCTGTCTTTGTCAGCACGTCCGCTCATCTCCTCGCCTTCATCTCCAGCCCCCAACTTTTCTCGCTCCGGAGGAGAAAAGCGCCAGGGTGAACACGACAGGGGAGAGGCATGCCGCGCCGCTCGGAAATCTAGGTGGAGAGATTGCATTGATTTAAAGGGCAAAATGTCCAAGCCGCTGTTTGGACCCTGAGCTGACTCTCTGCTTTGGATCCAGCTCCAGGCCAAGGTACGGTAAAAAAGCAGCATGACGTGGGCCTGTGTCTATGGGCATTTCCACAGGGCAGTCGGCAGCGTGATCGCAGCTCCCACGCGAGCTAGCATGGCTCAGTACAGCCGTGGCGTGGAGAGGAGGAACCCGGGGTTCTGGGGACTTGTGCCCCTGCATCTTCGCTCTCTTTCGCCTAGCTCGCGCTGCTAAGCCCAGGCGCACCGCCGCTTGCACCGTAGCTATAACCTACAAATCTAAATCCATCGGACCCTGTGAAAAGTCTTGGGCTGACCCAGGCGACAGGAGCCCTCTCTCTAGCCCCGTAGCTGCCACAGCCCGGGCAGTGGTAGAGCCAGCTTCCTCGCACATGCTGCCCTCAGCTGGGATTTGGTGCTCCAGCCGGGAGGCCAAACTCCGGGATCTGTTTGGTCCCGGGCTGCTCTGCTGTAAGACAGTCAGCAATAGGCGCCAGCTAGGGCTGCTGCAGCGAGCGGGTAGTGCTGGAGGATTGGAAGCAGAGGCACCGATGTGCACCGCGCGGGGCTGTTCGTTGGCTATTTCCTGCTGAACGCAAAGCAGGAAGCACTGGAATACCCCAGGCCAACACGCCATCCCTGGGCTCAGGACAGTGCAGCTAGGGCAGCTGGTGCTTTTATGAGCCAGCCTGTCCTTGAGAGAGCTGGGAAGACACTGAACCCTCTTCTAGATCCCTCATTGCTCCAGACCTTTGAAGCCAGGTCCTCCCCTAGCGCTGCCGTAAGCCTCATCTGAAGATAACCTATCTCCATCCCCACCCTGTGCTCTTCTGCCAGGTAGCCTGGGGAGCTGCCAACCCTTTAGCACGGGAGGGATTAGCCAGAACACAATGATTTCTGTCCCCAGGTCATCCCGGGAGAGCTACCCCTCTTGGCAGATGGTCCCAGAGCCCAGCATGCCTCCCGTTTCGGTGCGTCACACGCCCCTACACCCCAGCACACAGGAGGGTCTCAACAAGCAGCTGGCAACGCCGAAGTCCCAGCTTCAGTTCTTCTTACACTGCCCGTGCCCCTCGATCAGAGGGAATTAACGGCTGACAGGGAGAGGTCTGCCTCGAGTGCGAGGATGTTGCAGGCATCAAACCACAGCCCAGGAAACAGAGCCACTTTGGAGCATGGACCTGCCTGCCATGTCTGCCTGTCTGTCCATCTGCCTTGGAGGTGCCGTTCCCCTGGGCTTCTGGTCTGGCTGTGCGTGACTAAATGGGAAGGGACTGTACAAACGTTGGAGGGGAGGCATGTGGGTACCAGGAGCCTGCGGGAGCGGTGGGAAGGGACCTGTGGACCTTAGAAGGTCGTGGGCACAACCGTGCGTGTAACTTGGGATGGCTGCGTGCTCGGCCACGGCTCGCTCTAGTGTCACGCGTGAACGAAGAGCCGCGGGGACAGAGTCTGCTCTTGTTCCCTAGGCCAGCCGCGCTGATTTCCTTTTCTTTCGTCAGTCGCGGCCTGCGAAGCCCCCGGCCTCCATCAGCCCTTCCATCCAAGCAGCTGCCCCTGCAAAGAGAATGGGACCGTGACCCGGCTGGTTTCACGACGCAGCCGGCTCAGCGCACAAGGAGCGGCTCTGGCTTGGTGCTTGAAGCTGGCAGCTGGACTGTAGGGGAGGTGGAGAGCGTTGTGGGGACTGGATCAATACATCAGATGGGCCTCGTCTGGTTCTCGGGCCGTGCGCTTTGCACCCCTGCTCTCCCATTCGACAACGGTCTGCTTCGGCCACTCCCTCCCGCAGGACAGACGGATGTGAAACAAGCCTGCTGCTGCCTAGGAGGCCACAGTGCCACTGTGTAACCCACCCCGCAGGGGTCATCGGTTGGGATCGACCCAGGGACCTTTAGTGCCAAAGTCCATTGAAGTCCAGAGGAAAAACTCCCCGTAACTGCGGCAGGGTTTGGCTCGTGCCCGGAAAGCACAAACCTTGCCCATCTGCAGCACCGCTGGGCTGGGAAGACGACCTCGGCAGAGAGGTGAGTAAGACAAGGGCCTTCCTGCTGTCGGAAGTTTTTTGCACTGCAAACTCTCCTCTGTACCTGGAGTTTAGGGCCTGCCCAGGGCTCCTGGCCATAGCACCCGCCGAGCCCGCTTTACACCTCTCTGTTGTTTTATTATTTTCTCTTGATGTCCGTGTAACTGCTGCGCTTTCCGTTCAGACGTCCCGCCTGGGATCTTAGCGCCGTGAGCGGAGGGGAAGACGGACCCTCGCCTTGAGGGAGGCGGAGCCAGAGGGCGTTAGGCACAAGCTCATGAATGCGGAGAAGGCTGTGGCCTTCCTCTCCAAGCAGTGCCACAGCCGAGTGAGGGAGGGGGCATATAGGCCTGGGAAAAGCCACCCCGCCTAGGCAGGGTTACAGGGTTAGAGGCAGAGATGAACCCTACAACTTTCCCCATGGCACTCGCGTCCCGGCTGGGGCCAGCTCAGCCTTGTTGCTTCTGCATGTGTGTCTGACGGGGGGAGGGAGGATTTTGCTGCTTCCTGAACCTAGAGGTACAAGTGGTGAGAATCGATGATCCCAAATGAGGGCTGCCCCGCTCCGTCCTTAGCACAGGATGTTTCCATCTAACCTGCTTCCCAAAGGAAACTTTTCAACTAAGTGAAACCTTCTGTGACCAGTGGAAAACTTCAGTTTTTCATCAAAAAGCCCAAATATCCCCAAAGCAAAATATTTCCTTCCAGGTGTCCCACCAGGGGGCCTCCTGCAACCTGTCTTGTGACGTCTCCCTTCTCCTTCATGGGCCAGGCTCCCCAGATGGACTTCATCTCCCAGGATGCACCACAGCCAAGGACTCCACCAGGAGGTGAGGCTGTGGTGCATTGTGGGAGATGTACTCTGAGCAGGCAGCCCAGGGGTTATCGGAGCAGGAGGGAGACATTTCAGTTTTCAGCCAAAATATTTCAGTTTTCAACTTTTCACTGAAAAGTCTAAATTTTCAATAGGAAAAAAACTTTTTTTTACCAGCTTTATCTTCTAGCTAAGCTTTCTACAGAGCATCTGTCACTAAAGCATCTGAGCTCTGCTCTCTCCAGAGAGCCAAATCCTGAAAGGTGCTGAACTTCCAGCAATACTCATCCCCACTCGAGATGAACCCCACCCCTTGCCTCTGAGGAGAGCTGTATTTATAGGGCTCCAGCTCCGCCTCCTTCAAGAGCCCCGCCTCCTAGCAGCTGTCCTCCTGGGAAATCCACTGGGCATGCTCAGCTGGCGCTCTGCTGCTTTAAAAGGGAGGCTATAAACCCGGGGGTGCTGCGAAGAGAAGAAGGCTTAGAGGGAAGGATGGTGGCCGGGGTGCCTGTGGGCATTGCTGCATCAGAAAAGCAAGGGAGCTTTTGTGTTGTGGTACACAACTTATGCATTCACTGGGGGATCAGAGTGGTTAATTCTACAGTAGTGTCCCATGGGGAGCTACTGAGCAATAGCTAGTCCAGTCCATTTCCCTGCATAGAAAAGGGCCTGATTTCTGCACCCCCATAGTCGCTTTTGCTGCTGGATGAGGCACGTGTCACCTCCCTGCCTAATGCACCCACCCTGTGTTTTCACACTGCAAATCCGTATGGCCAGATCTTCAGCTGGTGTAAATCCATGTGGCTCCAGGGTGCTTACTGCACCAGCGGCTCTGGCCCCAAGTGGTGGCGGTGTGCCCCTCGTACATGATATCTGGCCCGTTAGAGCCTGGCCTGGCAGGGGTTGCCTTCTCAAGGTGGTTCTCCTCCATGCAGGCCTCGAATGTCTTCTGCAAGGCAAAGGGGGTTTGTCCGTCGGCCTGACACCAGCTGCACCCACTGGATCACGTCTGCCGGTACATCAACTGGATTGCTGTGTGGCCAGGGGCTGGCTCTGGGGCTGGGCGTTTTAATCCCGAGGCCGGTGCAGAGGTGAGAGGGCAGGTGAGTTTCTGCGGCCGAGCCACCCAGGCTGCAATTCTTGCCGCACGCTCTGCGTTTGCCTACGGCTGGGGAGAAAGAGAAGCTGAGCCCAGCAAAGCCCCGTCCCCAGGCTGGCTTGTTTTTGTGCTAGGGGCTGGCTAAGCACAGTGGCAGCCTGCCGAGCGCAGACCTAGCCTAAGGATACCAACGCCAACAAGGGGCTAGGACAGACGGACGGGGAGCACAAGGAAACAATGAGCCAGTCCTGAGCAGCGGAGGGAGCTGGGGGGGCTCTGCTCACCAGCTGCCCCTGTGAGAGCTGCGCCGCGGGGCGGTGACAGGCGGTGCTGCTTTGCTCCCCGCTGGCCCGGGGCAGGCTGTAAGGTGATGGGGAGACGAGCCTCCGGGGCCCCCCTCGCCACAGAGATTCCTGGAGAGCCCCCCTTGCCCCCAACCCTGCGCTGATCTCCTCCGCCTTCCCGGTGAGGGGCCAGGCCGGGAGGGGCGAGTGACTCGCGCTGAGGGGTGTCTGCGAAGGGCGTGGTTATTACGCACTATTCTAACAGCGCCAGCGGGGCCAGCTCGTGCCAGGTGCTGTACGTGTCTGGGGAGGCGGTCCCTGCCCCAAGGGGCTCACCTGATGGGTTGAAGAGCAGACGGGCCAGGACAGCACCACGAAGCCACGTGGCGGGAGCTGTTGGGAAAGGCGGTTGTAGTGAAAGGGACGTGCGGAAGGGCCAGCGGCAGGCAGGGGCGTGCTGCTGCTCTCCCCGGGGCCCCTGGGCTACCAGTCTGAGGGCATGGGGGACCAGCGTAAGATCCATCATCTTCCTCTGCTAATCGCCTCCCCTGCGTGCCCATCTTGAGCTTCCGCGCCCTGGAACACCCTCCCCAGCGCCCACCTCACCCCTACCCTGCCCCGTTTACACAGTGCCTGGCTCCCACCCCCATGCACCCCTAGACACCAGCACCCTCCACACCATCAACCCGTCCAGCGCCCAACGCACACCAGGTACCCCACCCACATCTAGCGTCTAGTGGATTCAACTCCATCCCCCCCATGGGCACCCCCTGTGTGCCCCCTCTTACTCTACAGCCCCTGCACCCCCTCCCTGGGTGCAACACTCTGGCCCTACGGAACCAGTGCCGGGACTTACCTGCAGGCGGGTTTTAAATCACAGGCTCCCAAGGAGACAAACTGAGTCCTAAAGAAAATTGCCCCTTCCCGGGGCTCCGTTCCCACGGGGGGCTGGCTAGCGGGAGGGGTCCCTGCAGCCCTGGCACAAGGCCATGCAGAAAGCAGGGGGGGAGGCGGGGGGTACTGCCTGGCGGGTGAGACATGCCAGAGCACTGCGGAGCCGCTCGGAGCTGGGAGCCTGGCGTTTGATGATGGGGGACGGGAAAGATGATTCCCTCAGTATAATTCACCTTCCTGGCGTGACTCAGCCTTTCCCGTGTCCGTGACTAACACCACAGCCCCAGGACATGAAGGCTGATGGGAAGGGAGGGGTGGTTACCTCACAATGTCACAGACAGGCCTGCATGCCCTCACTTAAATCAAACGGGAGTAGCACAGTATAATCCCCTGTGACTCTGCCCCCGCCATCCCCTCCCCACGTAGCCTTCACACACGGTCAAGCTTTTTCCAGCATTCCAAGCCACCAGGTCAGGTTGTTTGCTACCAAAATGCAGCTGCCTCTGGGGCGGAGCATGGGGCATAGTGCCCAGCTCCAACAGCTGGAGCCTGCTTGCTCTGGGCACTTGGCGAGGGAGGGGCTGCGAGTACAATTTGTTCTGAGGGCAAGGGAAGTGGGGGGGGGGGGGACAGACAGGTGATGATTCGTCCTCCTCGAATGCTCACGTTGTGCGTTGGGATCACACGAGGAGTCGGTTTGTGAACTGCCCCCACCCCACCAAGCCAATTAAACGACGTGGTTCAAGCGGAAGGTGAATCGTGAGCTCGTTATTGGGCATGGCTCATTTGGAGGAAAAAAACCCAAAATTCTTCCACTGGGTGACTTCAAACCTGCTGTGAGCTCCAGCACCTTCGTGGGTGACTACCCAGGCGCGATGGGCAGGGATGCGGTGGGTAGCGTTGAGAAAGAGGGTGAAGCCCGTGCTGCAGAAGCATCCAGGGCGACTTCGCACGCCAGACACCCTGAGACGTGGGGAGACAAAGCTGAGGCTCTGTAATGCTTTGGAGGACGGGCTTCGGACTCAAACACGGCCCCTCCCTGCCACGACGGAAAAGAAGACGGAGCCCGTTCAGATGGGGCATTTCTGAATGATCGAAAGCACCAGATGGTACAAAGTCAAGGCAGGAGCTCTGGTTTCTACCCAGCCGGGTCTCGCAGTCACAGGCAGCTGCCCAGAGCTCCCTACGGGGGGAGACCGAGTGCGCCAAATGCCTACAAATGTCTCTTGCTGTTTGCGGTGTTGTGTAGTGTTGGTCCCAGGACTTGAGAGACAGGGGGGGGTTGATATCTTTTAGTGGCCCAACTTCTCTTGGGGCCAGAGAGAAGCGTTCCAGTGACACAGAGCTGGGAAAGGTTCTCCGAGAGCCAACCAGCTCAGCAGAAGCCGTTAGCCCGGCGTCGAAGGCAGTGCTTGCCGGAGGACCCCGGCGGAGCACAGTGCTGTGGGGCTACAGACCCGTGCAGGCGCCTGCAGCCAAAGGGATGGGAGATCAGCGCGCCCGTGTTGCAGGGCGCCCGGCAAAGCGCTCCGCCTGGGTGCCTAGGTGCTGGGGTTTCTGCTGGAGCCGGGGAAGGGGAGTGTGTGACACATGGCGAGTCCTTTGTAGGTGTCACTTTGTGACGGTTTTTTACAGTTTCATTTTCTTTATTAGCTTAGCACTAACTGGTCACTGTAAATAGGTGGTGCTTCGCCGTCCTCAACGGGGTGGACGTCAGTACAGTTTTTATGGGTTGATGGACGGGCGGCCCTGCAGGCTTGTAAAAATGCTATGCGTGGCCCTCGACCCAGCAAGGCTGGGACCACTCTTTTAAGGAACCATTCACTGCGAGTGGCCCCTTAACACCTCTGCAGTGACCGGGCAAAAAGAGGGGGCAGGTGGATTATCAATTGTGGTAATAAACCACAGCTCCAGTGGCTGTGGTCAGGCTGTGGGTTTTGTAGTGTCTTGCGCAGTGCTGACCGTAAGCTCCCAGGGCTGTCTCTTGAAGGGGAGGTGCCGGTTTCCTTTGCGGATGAGGACAGAGAGGTCGGATACAGAGGGATCGCGTTGTGAAAGATGTCCGCCCGCACGCGCGAGGGTGGTTTTAGCTGTCGTTTTCCTGTGTGAGTCATGCGAGCACGCCGGCAGGGTCTGCTTTCACCCAGGGGTTGTTACTGGGGCACTGGATGAGGTATGTCATGTGTTGTGACAGGCCTTGTGGGGGCCCCAGGAGTCTTGAAGCCCCCCCAAACGCCTCCTCAGAAGCAAGCTCCCCACAGAGCAGGACCCGCCGACTCCGGGTGGCAGCAGACAGGTGCAGAGCCTGCAGCCGTAGCTCCCGTGCGACGCTGCTCAGCCCCCCCCGCCCCGCCCCATTCCAGATCCACCGCGCAGGGGGTGGGCACCCAGGCCTGGTCTCCATTGCTTCCACTGAACGTTTCCTCTGTCCCACGCCTCCCGCCGGTGCCCCAGCTTCCCAATCCCGTGAGGGAGCCCGGGGCCCGCTGCCCTCCCAGTACCACGAGTTGAACGTTCCCAGCCCCACTGTGGGCGTGGGCTTGGAGGGCGGTGAAGAGCTGAGATCGGCGCACGCAGGGTCCGACTCTTCCAATGAGCTGCTGAGCGGGGAGGTTTCTGCTGCTTAATCCTGATTCCCAGGGGTTCTGTTCCCCCCCCCCGACGTTCCCCTCCCCCCGGGGGCAGGGCCGGAGGGGGCATGAAGGTGGCTCTGTGCCATCTTTGCACTTATGGGGCCGTATTCTCAGCTAACGCAAATCAAGTCGGCTCCATTAACCTCAGTGGAGCTACCCCAACTTACACTGGCTGAGACTGACCCCTATATTTTGGGGCTGTACCAGGTGCCCCAGACTAACCTCCCGTGTAAGTTAGAGCAGCTTTAGGGCTGCTCTAACTTACACTTCCCTCCCCACAGGCTGTGGGAACGGCGAACAGCCCTAGCACGGTGCCCAGGACTGAGCTTTCCCCCAGGCCAGTGCCGAGCCTTTATGCCAGCCCAAGCGGACCCCGTGCAGGGGTTCTCAGGCAGCCGCCTCCACCCCCTTACCCTGCAGCGTGGCCTGAAGGGTGGCCAGCCTAGCGGAGAAGCTAGTCCGTGGCTCCCAGGCACGCAAGTGCTACGCGAGCCCCTTGGGGTGAGCCCAGCCGAGGCCGTGCAGACACTCATCCAAAGGTTGGGGTGCTGCTCCCAGCCAGATCCCAGCTTGTCTGGAATAGGGGAGGTCTGCGAGAGAGAGCTCCAAATCCTGGCGCCGGCCTCTAGCTCCAACCACTAGGCGTGACTGCCCGCGCCCCCATCGCTCACACAGCCCTGGCAGGTCGTGCGTTCTGGTGGGAGCCGGGTTTGAAGCGGGGCACTGGGCCCCTGTGGCGCATGGCTGGGCGGGTCTCCAACGGCAGGAGCAGACTAGATGTGAGGGAAGGGGGAGTGAAGGACAGGCCCTAACTGAGCCGGTGGGGGAGGGCTAGCTGGTTCTCATCTCTTTCCATGGGCGTTGCTCCAGCGCTGTGCGGCCACCTAGGAAGAGTGAGCAAGCAGCGGCTCTTCTGTGGTTCCAGAGCCGTTTCTGAACAGCTGCGGGGCTCTCCCTCAACTCCTGAAAACCTGCCTGTGAAACTCCCTCGCCAGCCCACAATGGTGCAATAGTTTTTGCACGGGCTTAATCCCCGGGAGATAACCCACCCCCAGCCCATTCCGGCCCGCCACGGCTCCCCGTGGCTGGCTCAGCGGAAAGGAACCCCAGCCTGCCCCCTCTGAACCCACCCTCTGCTGGGGGCGGGCAGGAGACCTGAGGTGTGCCAAAGGTGTCCCCTTTTGGGATGGGGCAGGGAAGGCGGGCCCCAGGGTGCCAGCTGGCACGGGGGCGGTGTGGCAACGCCAGCTGGGGTGGGGAAACGGAGGCTGGCTGGCAGGGCAGAGCGCTCGGATGGGGGGGGGCCTGCATGGGGGGACGGGGCTCTGGGCATAATGTGTGTGGGGGGGGCTCATTGAGAAGGTATTTCTGGGGAGAGTATAGTGGGGAGGCCATGGAGAGATGGGGTGTGGGGTGGGGCGCAAGGGGAGAAGCACTGGAGGAGGGGGAAGGTTGCACGGGAGAAGCACCGGGAAAGCATGGGCGTCTTTGGATGCATTGAAGAGGCAAATACAGTTTCCTTCCCTGGCCGCTGGGCCGGAGATGAGTCATTGTGGCCTTTTGGGAGTCCTCAAAGCACCAAACGCAGCCGGGAGGGAGATTTCACCCCCGCGTCCTCTGAAAACCTGAGTGTATCCATGGGCATTTGCTGCCAGGCTCTGCCGAGGGCTGGGGATTTCCTGCCCGGGGCGTTGCCAAGCCCCCATCGCATGGACACGCACAGACACACAGCATCTTTGTCCCATTGTTTATCGCCGGCTGTAAACACGAGAGGCTGCAGCTGGGTTTCAAATCAAAAGAATGCAGCACAAACCGTCCTGGGACGGGCCGCGAGGCCGGGGTGGGGTGCAGAAGAATGGGCCCTGTGTTCAGAGGGGGGGAGCCCGGCTCTGACGCTGCAGGGGACGGATCCCGCAGTAGGAGGATGTGGGGTGGGAGCTGCTTCCACTGAAGAGCTCATCCGAACTCCGATAAAGATCAGCGGAAACACTGACGTACGAGATTTCCTATCCCTTGTTGTCCCTCCTGGTAAACTTGCCCTTCAGGTCACCCTGGGGGTGCTGGGCACCTCCAAAAATTAGGCCCGAAAGCTGGCAGCAGCACCAGAGCTTGCTTGTTGTCATACAAAGTGCTCTTGGCCAAGCAGCTGCTGGGGTGGTTCAAGGGTGAGTCGGCACGAACACGGCCCTTAGGGTAAGGTGTGAATCACAGGCAGACAAAATGGGCCCAAGAGGCGCACGGGGAGACCTGGCTGTGTTCCTGTGTAACCCCAGCCCGTCGGCTCATGCGGCAGGACAGCCGTGGGTGCTCGCTGTTGATTCACAGCCCTTCTGGCGGATGCAGCTTGCTCGCAGATCTCTGAGAATGTCGCCAAAATATCCCTTTATCCACACACTGCCTGCTCCGGGGAAGGTGTCTTGGCTAAGAGGCCGGTTCTGGCTGTGTTGAGGGGAACCCAGGAAGAAAATGCTCCCGGACCTGGTAACTTAGCCCTGCCAACTCTTCCGCTTTGGCGCCAGCCTGCTGCTATTCGCCGTTTTTCATAGAGCACCAGCACCTGGGGACACGGGATTCGGTGAGAAGCTCAGCTTTCATTTAAAAAAATAGACGTTGCTGGGCCTTATTGCGGCAGAGAAAAGTTTGAAAACGTGCGACCCTGAAGGCTCAGACTCCAGCGGGCCAAGAAAAAGAACCTGAATTTTTAAAAAAAGGAAAGATCACCTGAGTTTTTTTGAGGCCTGACTCATGATACTGCTCTTACCTATCGCTGTCCACACGAGAGGTGCTGTATAATGAGCTAATGCGCCCAACAGGCCTGGGCATATCGCTGCCGTGGGGAATGGTCTCTGGATTTGGCTGGGTCGGGCCAGCTGGCTCAGAAGGGAGAACGGGTCTGCTGGGTGCTAAATTATCCCATGCAGGAGTGCAGGAGTGGGGCTGTAATGAGGATCCGAGGAGAGCGGGTTGAGATTTGACGTCGGAAACTTTTCAAAGTGAAAAATGACCTTTGTAAAGCCGCTTTCTTTTCAGGGAAAACTTTCATTTTTAGCTTTTTTAATGGGGAAAAATACTTTTTCAGGGGTTTTTTTTCCAGTTATTGTGTCTTCCCCGTCCCTTTTTCAGTGAGAAAATGGAAAATAAAAAGGGGAAGGGGAACAAATAAAAAGAAGGGGGAAGAAAACTCAAGAATGTGAAAACTGAAGACCAAAGGCTGTTTGCTTTAGTTTTCCAATACCATTACAAAAAATGCAGCTTTTCTTTGGAGGGGACCCGGGGGGGGGGGGGTGCGAGGGGGCGGAGGAAGTAGTGTAAAATTTCCCAACTAGTTCAGAAAAAATGTTGAGGCAAATGAACCCTTTCCTTACTGTGCGCCAACCACGCTCACTCTGTGACGTCACGTCTAGCACGGGCTGGCCTGCCCTAGGGGGCCAGGCAGCTCTGGGCATGGTTTTGCAATACAAAGCGTTGCTGCTGCAGCTGGATATAGTCCTGGATTCAGTATAACTGGCCTGGACCTCAGCTCTGCCAGCCCGTGACACCTCCCCCCATATTCCTCATCCCTGCCAGCCCATGACCCCTCCCAGTATTCCTCTCATCCAACACCCCCTCTTTCTGCCAGCCCGTGTATCTGCAGCTGCCTTCTGCGCACGCGAGCGTTACGGTGACTGTGCTGCTTGATGACCGCATTCCTGTGTGTCTTGGCTCGTGCAACGGGCCCCGTTTTTCACCACATTTAAAGCTGGGGGGGGGGGGGGGGGGGGGGCCAAACGCCCAAACTGGTGTCGCTTGAAACGTGTGGCCGACGTGTCCCCTACCCGAGGGGCAGCGCCCAGAAAAGCCGGGCGAGGGATTCAGCCCGGCCACACCAGGCGAGGGAACGAGCTGCGGTCACGGGTGTGCGAGCCGTGCTTCTGGGGCGTGGGTGCCAATCGCCGGGCTGCCCACAACGGGCGGAGGATGCCTGACCCATTTGTGCCAAGAGAAGCTGTTCACCACCCATCCATCGCTTCAGAAAAACGGGAGTCTCACCTCATACCCATTGCCCGGAGGGGCCAGTCCAGTGGGTTGCTCTGGAGGGCCAGAGCGGCGGAGGAGTTTGGTTTGCGTGGCATTAGGCCCCTGGAGGCCCCCGTTCGTCCAGCGCCCAGCTCCTCAAACCTGCTCTGGCATGCCCTGCCCCGAAGCGCTCGCAGTGTAACAGGCGGCAGACACACACACACACGCACACAGACACACACACACACACACACACACACACACACACACACACCCCCAGCACGCGTGTGCTTCAGACAAAGCCATTTGTTTGGAGGTGCCAAGGTCCGGCTAAACAGGGGAGCCGTTGCCTGACGCCCAGAGCCCCGAAGGTATTTAGGCTCCTCAAGCCCATCAATGGAAGCGAGGCGCCTAAATACCTGGGGGGGTCTGGGCCCACGTTGCTCTGACCCAGATGCAGGCTTCCGCGGGCAGCGTCTTGTGCTGTAAACTTCGCCGGCAAGAGCCTGGTCCCTCAGCAGAGCCGGGCAGAGGCTTCATTTAACCAGCTGCCCCTGCCCCCTAGTTGCCAGGCCCCCAGCGGCGAACCAGGGGCTGTAAGTGAACGTGTTTCTTTTGCGTCAAATGCACTAGGCAGCGCTTTGAGGCTAAAGCTCAGCGTTACAGCGTAACCCCGTAGCATGACCCCTCAGGCGAGGAGGCCCTTGGCTGGCCGGCCGCTTCCAAAACAGCTTTCCACCGCTCCCTCGCCCCCCGGGCACGCGCTCGCCAAAGCCCCGAGGTCAGGCCTCGGCCGGCACCGACACCCTAAACGCCACCCAGAGCCCCAGGGGCAGCCAGCGCGGATCCCGGCGTGCCCAGCGGAACGCCCCGCTCAGGAAGGGAGCTGCTGTGTCCTGCACCAGCGCCAGTCGCCGAGTGGTTTGAAGGCCCGGGTCCTGCACGGAGCCGCTGAGCCGGAGGTGACAAAGGCCTGGATGACGGGGGCCGGATCTGCAGCTGGTTCACGCTTATCCATGCCCCGGTCTCAACTGGACGGTGGCTGAGCCGCTCCGCTGCATCGGCTGAGACGCAGACACAGAGCGGGGTGTCGTCAGCCTCCAGGAAACCCCGCAGCTCTTACGAGATGAATTCTGCTCCATCCAAACTGCAGGAGCGGGCTAGAGACAGAGACTCTTCCGCTGTGCCCCACGCAGCCCGCCCGCCCGCAGGATCTCCTCTGCGTCAGCTCCCTGGCTGCTCAGCTGAGGGCAAAGGGAGCGCTACGGCTCGCTACCTGCGACAGCCGAAGCCTTGTCTTGTGTTGTCTTGTCTTTGCACAGCGGCACTGCCTGCCCCAAATACACAGAGACGCGCTGCACCGCCCAGACCCCCGCCACGAAATCCACGTGGCTTGAAAAGACACGAACAAACAAACATTTTCTGTTGCTAATGCCAGGGAAAGTGAGCTCTGAAAGGAGCCAGTCAGGGTCAGGAAGGCAGAACAGCGTGGGACGCTAGAAGCCCCTAAAATCTGACCTATACCATGCCTCAGCCAGAGATAATTAATTTAGTGCCTCTGTCATTCTGCCTCCTGCGGCAGCCCAGATGTTGCCTAAGTGGTTTAGCCCGAGTTTTGATTAATGACTGCGATGTTTGCAACGCGCCTCAGCCAGCCAATAAAATGGAATCTCCCGTCCCCATTGCCGGCTTTGATTTTGATGCACCCAAGCCCGCAAATGGGCAAAAGTCTTGTGCCGAGCCAGGCAGCAGATCAGACACCTCTGGCTCCCCGCTGCCGCCACGCTGCCCCTGTTTTATTCAAACCTTTAACACACACGGTGACGGAGACGGCTTCATCGGGTGCATGGTCGGTCCCTTCCCTCTGCCCCCGCCCCCAGCCCCGCTCTGGGCCTCAGTTTGCCTATCTGTAAAATGGGAGGCTATGATACTGGCCTTCCTCACCTGGGCAATGGGCCGCTCAGCGCAGTAGAGTCTGGAAAGCACGTTCAGCTCCTCAGCTGGATGGGGCTAGAGAAGCCCTAAGCGTTGTTTATGCTCAGGCTATTTTATGATGGTGGAGCCTTGATGTACACTTTGGGAGGGGACGGCCTTTGGGCCAGCTTCCGATCTCCCCCTGGCATAAACCTGCCGGAATCCCCTTGGCCTCCTCTGACGTTACTGCAGCGCTTGGGCCAGCCCTGGCGCCACTGACTCCCCCCCGTGGGCGTTTTGCCATTGAGCCCGTTAGCCCGTGAGGATCACCGCTGAGCACAGCGCCTGGCGCACTGTCGTTGGGGTGGGCAGAAGGCGCAGCAGCAGAGTAACAGCCTGGGAAACTCCCTTGGCTGCCTCCTCCACAATTCACACCGCACCAGATGCACATGAATCTGGCCTGCCACGGAGCTGGGATTTCCTTGGGGATGTTGCCAGACAGCGTTTCAGTCTGAAGTGTCAGCCAGGCGGTGGTGTGGCTGGTGCGCGTTTAACAAGGGCACTCTGACACTGTGCTAGCTACCTTGGGCTCAGGGCTGGCTCCCTTTCCCGTTTGTTAGACACAGACTCAGGGCTTGCGATGGGGGTGGGAAGTATTGCCTCTTACAAGGGCCAGGAGTGGTGGGAAATTTTCCCAAATTGCCCGTGGAGGCTCGAGCCGGTTCTGTTTGGTATTGTTAGGAGGAACCTCTAAATATCGAACCCAGCCCTGGCTGCTTCCGGCTCCGCCTGGTAGAAAGGTGACGTGTGTATAGATAGGCTAAATTCGCTGGAGGGGCGTGCATGAGGCTGGCTGGCTAGCCAGAGCGGGGTATAGCTAATGAAGTACTTGGTTGAATCCTGCATGGCTGAAAGCATCATTTGGCTGCAGGCAATGAGCAGGTTGAGCATGAACCGGCCCCTCTTTAAAGCAGAACCTCCCATTGCGCTTTACCTGGTGCCTGACTTTCTGGGGCAGGGGTGCCGTGTCGCTGTTACCACCACGCAGGGGGCGTCTAGGCTGGAGCTGGCGGGGTAATCGAGCGAGCAAAGGGGCTAGAAATAGCCATGCAGCTGCAGCTGCCCAAGAGAGACTAGCCACGCTGAGTACGTCTCGGTCAGGATCAGGGTCTCGGTCAGGATCAGAGTCTCGGTCAGGATCAGACACAGGCGGCCAGCCTGCGCCACGCTGCTGTTTTAGTGCCCTCGGTCACGCCGGCGGATGCCCACCTGCGCTGGGCATGGCATTCCAGCCCCAGCACAGACCCTGCCAGCTGCAGATGTCCAAGCGCCTCACGCTTTTTAATGGCGCATTCCTCCCCACCCTCCCCTGGCCCCATGAAGGTCAGACTCACTAGCCCCATTTCACGGGCAGGGAACCCAAGACACCAGCCAAGCGAAGTGCTTTGCACTCCAGAGGGACAGCGGGCCTGTGCTCTAACCACTAGCCTGCACATCTCCCTTAGCCAGGAACGAGCCCTGTACAAACCCCACACGAGCTCCCACTTCCCTGGCTCACGGCGGCCTTCGCCTCCGCAAAAGTGACCGGTTTGTCACTGCACGTCACTAGGCGAAGGGCTTTTTCCTTTTGCTGATCCGGCCTCCCCTTCCTTGACCATCGAGCTCCTGGGCTCCCGGGGGTGGGGAAGCACGTCTCCCTTGAGACCGTTCTAGTGAAGCTAAGTGCTGGCATCTGTTCCTGTGCTGGGCCTGTGTCTCCAGGAGGCGCCCGCCCGGCCTCGCGTCACGCGCTGGAAGCCTGCGGCCATGCGGCGCGTGTTCCGGCCTCAGGGCCGTGACTCAGGCTGGTGGGACCCGCACTCGGGCCCTCGTCTCCTGTCAGCGTTTACACTGGCGAAGGCTCCGGCAGCCCAGGCCAAGAGCGGGGGGCGTATTTAAAGGGACACAGCACACAGAGGCAGGGAGACTGAGACAAAAGCCGGAGCGGTGAGAGCCGCTGCCATCTGGAACCGGACCGGAGACCATGACGGGAGAAGATGGGGGGCCTCCGAAATCCCCTAGCAAGAGGCGAACAGCCTCTGAGTTGAAACAGGAGTGGTTCCTACGGGGGATGGGAGCCCTCAGATGCCAGATGGCACCCGCCTCCGCAGAATATCCCCCCTGCTTCCCCAGGGAGGCCTTCTGCCCTTCTGCACCCTGCCTCCCACTCGGCCACAGAGGCAGCGCAGGGAAGGGAGACCTGGCAGATGCAGTCCGCAGGCAGCAAGGGACCAGGCTTGGCAACGCAGTTCACCCCAGAAAATACCGGAGGGGGCGTTTTCAGGCCATCCTGCAGGGGCTGGTCACGGCCCCTGCTCCCCGGCATGGCTGGATTGCAAAGCCCGGCTCGCTTTCGATGGAGCTGTTGTGGGACGCATGCAGCATTGCAGCTTGCCCCAGAATAGCCAGCAACCCCCGAGGAAGCAGCAGCGTTGTCCCTGGGGGGTGCTGCGGAGTCGGCAAAGTCTTCTACATCAGCGAAATCCGGACCAGGCCGTAGGGACCCAGGCACAGGCGCGGGAGAGGATCTACATGTGTCCAGCGGCCCCTTTTGCATTCATGATCTCCAAGCCCTGGCTCGGCTCTACCACCGGGGCAAAGTCTGAACCGTGGCAGCCCAGTGCGCCAGCCAGTGGGAGGGGCTAGTGTGGCGCGTCCTGCTGCCCTCTAGTGGTGGTCCCAGGCACAGCGCTCCTTAGCGCAGGACACGCCCACTCTGCTCACGTCACGGTCCAGCGGCGCGCTGGGTGAAAAATGAGCAGCGCCTCGGCTGGCCGTTGAAAAATGCAGTTTTGTTGCGATCTCCATGTTGTGCGGCCTTGGAGAGGCGACTCCCAGCACAGACAGGGATGGTCCAACCCCCGCCTTGCTGTGCTTCCTACCAGCTCTGCCGAGAGCGAGAACCACCTCGGAGACCAGCGCCGGGGATCTCCCAGCAGCTCGGCCCAAGAAGGGGAGGTGGCTGGGAGCTGAGACCCCAAGACGATGCCCGCTAACTCCTCCGGGGCAGAGTCCCTCTCGCTTCTCCCGAGAACATTTCTTCCCCCGGCCCTCGGGCTGGGCCTCGGCTGGGGTGATGGATGGGAGCCAGCTCAGATTCTGGCCAGTGCATGGAGACTCTGCAGCGCTGGAGACGGCCAGTGGACAGGCTCGCCCGCCGGCTCTCCCGCAGCTGCCTCTTTCCAGCACAGCCCCCCCACTAGGCCCTCGCAGCAGCCCTCACCCCCACAGAGGTGTCAGTAGTGGAGTGGGGGGGTGGAAGGATGGGATGAGGGGGGATTAAACGGCCAAGCCTAGAGGTGCCATGTCCTTCCCCTTGCTGCCTGCAGCTGCTGTCCATATAAACGGGCCATCGGGGCCCAGCAGGAGACCAGGCCAACAGCCGGAGCAGCTGTAATAACTTTGCCCTGCCGAGGCATGTTCCATCCTGGGAGCTCCAAGCAGTGCTAAAAAGGCAGTTGCTAAGGCAAAACTGGGGGCTGACGAGGAATTATGCAGAAGGCTGGAGGAAGGTGGCAGCAGGAAATGGGTTTGGGGGGTTGGCCAAAAAAAGAAGAAGAAAACCCACCTTTTATTGTGAAGAATGGGAACTGGGAGGTGACTAACCCTAAAGCAGTGTATGGAAAAAAACATTGCCCAAGGCTGTTAATTGAAAGGACAGCTGCCGACAGTTATGGGGCAGCCTCAGAAGATATGGAGCGCTGCAGCCGAGGTAGAAGAAGCACTGAGTTAGGTGACGAATGGTTAAGCAGAGGGTGGAGATGAGCTAACTGTTGATCTGATCAAGGCAGGTGGAGACATTGGAGTAAAGTGGCTTCAGAGATTACTAGGTGTTTGCTGGGATCAGCTCGGGTACCACATGGCCGGAGAGCAGGCTTGATTGTGCATCTTTGAAAGGGGCAGGGTAAAGGTAAAGCAAATGATCCAATCACTTATCGGGGGATCACCCTGTTAAGGCAGCCTCTCAAAGTCCTCGAGATAGTTTTGGAGGCAAGGTGGAGGAACAGATAGGAAAGGCGCAAGATGCTTTTACGAAGGCAAGGTGTGTTATAGACCCAATATTTGTGATGAAACAGAAGTTTGAAAGGATGCTAAATGGAGGGCGTTACTGCAGTGATCTTGAGAAAGTGTATGGCTTGGTTCCCCTGGAGTTGGTGTTTGCAGTATTAAGAAGGATGGGAGGGGACTTCAAGCAGTGGCGATGATAGAGAAGCAGCATCGAGGGTCAAGACTTAAGGTGGCGACAATACCTGGAATTTCTGAGAGTTTTGTTGGTGCAATGGGGACAAGGCAGACGGCTGAGTCCACTTCTCTTCATGTGCGTTATTAAGTGAATTAGTAGGAGAACGAAGCCTGTGGAGACAAAGAAAACTGTCTGCTGCTGATTGGGCCCTGTCGGCCGACAGCAAAGAGGAATTGCTAAATACGGTATCAGACTGGCCATCTGCATTGGAAGCTCATGGTTTGAAGAACACAAAGAAAACTGGAGTTCTGCAAGTTGGGAAGGTGGAAAAAGAGCAGTTGATCAACATTTCAGGAGCGAAGCTGGTTCAGAAGAAAGAAGTTGTGTCCTCAGGAAGTACACTTAATGCCATTGGAGAGCGATGAGGAGAAGTGAGAAGAAGAACCCATTGTGCGTGGGCGACCATGAAAAAGGTGGCAGGTTGCTATGGGACTGGCAAATAAGTAACAAACTGAAGGGAATAGTGTATGCTGTGTGTATTTGTCCCTGCTGGCTCTATGCTTTGGAAACGGGGGGTGTTACCAAGGTGGAAGAAAAGAAGATAAAGTAGTAGAAAATAATATACTGAGGAGAATGCAGGTAGGCAGAGTGTGCATGGCAGAAAGGAGGGGTCAGATGAACTTGGGACTCTCCGTGGTCGATGGGCTGAAGAGACCATGTTTGAGGTGGGCTGCACATCTGATAAGAATGGGAGAAGAACGACCAGCAAAGAAAAGACACAGAAGACAAGTTACCATGGAAAGACTTTGTTGATGTTTACACCAGCTCTTGGGTTGGCTTAACTCAGAGAGATTTTTAGTCAACCTCAGGAACAGAACTCACTACCTTGTGTTCTGTAAGGCAGAAGCCAAGGCCCTTGCCACTGGGGCATCACCATTTGCTCTTGCAGTAGTAGGGCTTTCATGCTACAGGGACCATTAGCCACTCTAGGCCAACATGATTGCTCTGTCACACTCCCACACACAGTGGTTGCCATTCCACCCAGCAGAGAGCTGTGGCACACATAAACACTACATGGCATCTTGCCATTTCCAAATTCTTTTGCATGCCAGCAATGCCCTAGGACCCAGCTCATTGGGTGGGTGGGGCACAGCCAATAGCTACACTCCCTGGGTGACCTATAAATTCAGGCCAAGGAAGGCCTCACTTTTCCTTTCAAAATGGCTGCCACCAGGACAGTTGTTAACTCAAGAGGCCGGGGTTTCAAACAGGTAAACAAAGGGAGTCAGTCATTTTAAAGTGGAAATCACCATGTGCCCCAAAATAAAGTGTGTGTGAGAGAGAAACACACATCTTCTGCCCCACCAGAGTCCAAACCAGTGTGAAATTCAATCCAAACCCATGTGGAATTCCATCCATCCTGCTTCGGTATCTCCTCTGCTTCTTCTGGCTAGAATTTAAAATCCTGCCCCAACCCACGTGCAGGATTCTGAGCTTGTCGTATGCATCGGTCTCACTTGCTTGAGATGTGATGGGCCAAAGCAGGGGAGAAAACACAGCTTTTTAAACTGGGGCCTTGGAAGATACATAAACGAGAGATGCTGTTTCTCAAGTATTTTGTGACTGCTGAGATGTTCTGAGCACTTTCCAACCTCTGCTTTTGTCTCACTGACCTGGGATCTACAAAATCTTTGCTGTTTGACTTAAAAAACAACTCCTTTGTGTTATGCAGATCAGGCTAGGTGGTCACAATGTTCTTTCTGGCCTTGGAATCTGTGAAAGTAGTGAATGGCCAAATCTCAGCAAACATGCTTTTAATTTGCCTCTCAAAATAAATCTCTTTCAGGTCCGCCTTGTGCATGATCAGCAGCGTGTTCCAGGCTGGTGAGTCGACTGAGTAAGGAGCATCTCTGCCGAGGGTAAGTCTTGAGGATTTTTCCCAAACCTACTAGTCAGCAGTTCTAAGGCTTTCCCTTCCAATATTCATATTGTGACACAGTGGCTAGGAGTTCTGATCCCAGATTTGCACGCAACTGCCTCTGTGATCTTGGGCAAGTCATTTCACCCGGCTGCCTCATCTGTGGGCCTACTTCACCAGGAGTTTGGGGGGAAGGGGATAGAGAGAATTACTTTGTCACTGCATGTACAGTGCTTTGAAGATGTAGGTGTGTAGTGATAGTATTATGTGTGTACCCCTCCTTTCCTCCCAGAGTCAATGTCATTGCTGATCAGGCATGTGCAATGTCTCTCTCTAGGGGTTGTAGCGACAGGGTATAAGTCCTAGTACTGCTGCAGCCAGTGGAGGGTCTCTATATTGTACCTTGTGCAATAGAGGCCTGTGTATTTGGAGTTGAAGGCTAAGATTTCTCTTCCTGTGTGCTACATGGAGGAAGTGCAGCTGAGCTGATGTCTGTTCATGTATGTGGCATACGCTAATTAGTTTGGTCTGTCTTCCTGTAGCATAAGGTATTACAGAATGCCATTTGGGAAGTTCAGTAGAACCTCAGAATTACAAACACCTTAGGAATGGAGGTTGTTCATAACTCTGAAATGTTCGTATCTCTGAACAACATGTTAGGGTTGTTCTGTCAAAGATTTACAACTGAGCATTGACAATACAGCTTTGAAGCGTTACTGTGCAGAAGAAAATCGTAAACCACTAAAAAAAGGGAGGGGGGGAAGCAGCATTTAACACAATACAGTGTTGTATTTGCTTTTTTTTTTTTTTTGGTCTCTACTGCTGCTTAATTGCATATTTCCAGTTCCAAACGAGGTATGTGATTGACCAGTCAGTTCGTAACTCTGGTGTTCGTAACGCTGAGCTTCTACTGTATAAACTACTTAGGACTGGATTAAAAGGGCAGAGGATATTGTAAGAGGAGAAGGATGATCCATTCTGGCATAGTCCTTAAAATGTGCTTTGGAGTTGTTTTATCATTATACTTAGGCTTGGCAGAATCCAGCTTTATTTTTTTATAATTTCAATGGATCATATCAATGTTTATCTATTTTTTTTATTTTAGCCATTTAAATTTTCACACTTGTGCAAAATTCTTGGGTTTAAGCATTTGTTATTATTTTTATCTATTTAAATGTTGCAGGAAACAATGGGCCGGTCAGCCAATAATTATTTAATGACTGTAGATGTGGAGATTCAAAAAGTGAAAGCTTTTATAACTGTTAAAAACACAAATTGTGGACCTCACATGTCAACACAGACAAAGTAAATATCCTTAAATCAAACTCTAATAGGTTCTCAAGCAGCATTTTTCTTACTTTTCCTATCTGTAAATTTTGATGATTATCAATGGAGATGGTTTTTGATCGGTTTGAGTGTGCATGGTGAAATCGATGTTTACTGACACTTATCAATAAAATCCCAATCTTTCTAGGCCTAATTATATTTTGTACTTGTCCCACCCCTTTTGAGCCATGTAGCACAAAGCTCTCTGCAAACAATTAAGTCCCACAATTTGCTGGGGGTGGTGAGAATTGTCTCACACACACACACACATTTTACAAAGAGAAATTGACACAAAGGTAGACACATTGGTCTAAGATGACACACCGAGTTTACTTAGATTGTGAACTCCTCGGAGCAGGGAGTGTCTTTTTATTCTGTGTTTGTACAGAGCCTAGCACGATGGAGTTCTGGCCCATGATTGAGGCTCCTAGGAGCTACCACGATATGAATCACGAAAAATCGGTGGGGGAGGTGGGAACAGAACCCAGCAGTCCTGGCTGCCAGGATTCATTGCTCTAACTCCTAGATCATGTTGCCCCTGAATTTGCCTCTCCCTGAGTATTTTACATGGAGGCAAAATAAGCATTTAGCAGAGCTGAGTTCTTTCTGGGACTTGCATCCTGACTGGAGAAGAAAACATTGCCACTGCACCGGTTAGCGAGACCATTCGTCGTTGTCTCTGTTTTGCGCTGACCCTCGGCTAATGATTTCCCAGGATGCTGGCAGGGGAAGGGAGGGTGCACAGGGAACCTGACGTGGCCTGTTATTTTATTGATGGGCTACTTTGTCCTGCACGGGGTTTGGGGGGGGCAGGTTAGAAATAGAGCATCAATAAACGGCTCGAGTTGTGAATGGAGAGAGACGGATTAGGAGGCAAGGCGAAAACATGTCAGAATGCAGAAAGAAAAATGAGCAGCTGGCCAAGTAAAATGGGTGTCTGATGAAGGATGCAGGGCCTGCTGGAAGCAAGATACCGGGGCCTGGTGACACTGATGGAGAAAGACTGATGAAGAACAGCTGGATCTGGCTGCAAACATCTGGGGAAACCAGGCTGGTCTGAGGGAGAAGTCGAATAACTACAGTGGCTCCAGCAGTGACTTCTTGGGGTTTTACTTTGTGGCCTTGTTAACTCGTCACCAGGCGTTTAATTAAAAGATTGGAGTTTATATGTGTGAGGGCGGGATAGGAGCAGTCACTTCTTTGGTTAGAGGGGATGTAAGTGTAGCTTTAGCAACCCTCCTCTTTCCCCCTTTGCCCCTCCCAACTTAGATTAGGTGTAAAACTTTGGCGTGTTTGAGGCCAAATGCAACTTCCTTGGGCTAGTGTCTGAGATGCAGTCCAATGGATGCGGGATTGGGAAGGTGCAATCAACATGGGCCTGGGAATTCCAGCCCGGTTCCGAAGCTGATCCAACCGCACCAAGTTGGTATGAACGAGCTGGGCTGCTGCTGGAAAGGGTGTTTCCTCTCAGCACTTCAGGATTTGGGAATTCGCTCCTTCCTCCTAGTCTGAAATAACCGTAGGCTGATCACATCTCCACGGCTTATCGTTTTTCTGAGGCGGTTGAAAGTGGGGTAGGGTGGGGGCGAAATATAGTAAGGGTGGGGGGATTGTTGGGAAGGGAGGTGAATTTCAGGGTGTTAAGTTGCCTGGCTCACTGGCACTTAAATGATAATTAATGGTATTGCTGCACCTAGATGTACTTTTAAGCTGTGTAAAGGGTTCCTCAGGCACATGGATAGGGGCCATTTTGTAGCATTTGCATACATCAAGATAAACAATCAGCGTAAGGATGGGAAAAAGTAAGTCAGATCGTAAACCTGATTTCAGTGCGAATCTAGAGGATAATGTATGTAGCCTAGTGAGGAGTCTTTCAATTAATTTCTTCTCCCTTTTGCCAACTTTCACAATTTGATTGAGTCATACCATAGTGGGTGGCTTCCTTAAAGCCCCAACTGCTGGAGTCAGGTTATGGCCTGAGGCTCTCAGCTGTTGATAACAAATAAAAGGAAATGCCTAGCTAGCAGAGAGAAGTTTGGAAATGTGACCCCCTAACTGCTGTAACAGCAGAAGGCAAAGAAAAAGACCCGCAAAGGTATGGCTGTGTAAATCCCATTATTTTTAAGCCAATATCATAATTTTGGCAGGCCCATCTCATGATTTTGGAATGCCAGGGGCAATTCTGCTCGTCAGTATAATTGATCACAAGTCATTGGGTTGGATGCAGGAATTACTGGATGAAGTTCTGTGGCCTGTGTTATGTAAGAGGTCAGATTTGGGGCTCATGATGGACCCTTCTGGATTTGGTCTATGAATATCCAGGAACCGAAGGAAGTTCCTAGCTGGCTCCCCAAGAGACCCTGCTCGCTTGCTTCATAACATTTCTTTAAACATCTGTACCAGGGAAAATCTTACTGGTTCTTTAGAAATTAAACACCGAGCTTAAATCTGATGGGAAGCATATTTAGATGTCGTCAGTTTAAGCACATACATCAACCTCATAAATATGGAAGCTCATCTTGGGGAGCGGTTTGAGATAACCTTACCAGCCCTTGGAAATTATGAAGGAATATTAATTAGCCAGGATCTGGGCAGTGTCTCGTAATGAATAACTCAAGATCCTCGCTGCATAAGATAAATCACTGTCTGGTGGGGGGTTGGGGGGAGGTAGGAAATTCCCAAGATTATTTATTGTTTTCAAATAGCACCTTCCACAAGGCTCAAAGTGCCGTGCAGATATAAAAGGACCATTGCAGCTGCCTCTGGGGATTGACACAGCAGCTGCTTAACAGCCCCATAACACACCAGTTTATTATTTAGGTTAAGACGGTAGCTAGAGGCCCCACCTGGGATCAGGGTGTCCAAACACCCAGGCCACGTCTACACTACAAACTTGGGTGGCCAGTCCCTGACCCAAAGAACTTGGCCTAACAGACAAGCTGTGCAAAGCGTGGAAGGGGAAACAGAGACTAGTCCCAGATGTCACAGCACGTCAGTGGCAGAGCCAGGGTCAGAATGCGGGTCTCCCCATTTCTGCTCTAGCCACTAGGCCATGCTTCCTCTTCTTGAAGGGGCCTCTCCCTCGCCAATGTCACTGAGGAATTTCAGGTAGACAGGACGTGCTGCGGCTGCTGGAGCTGGGATTTGGCTACGACTCTGGGTCGGACACACTTGCTCTGCAGGAGGTTGCCCAGGTCCTTGATTTTCCAGCACCTCCTGCACTGGAGTGTCGGGCGTTTGTGCATTGCTGGCTAAGCCCGAAGAGCGCCTGCCTCCCTACCTACTGAGTCACCAGCACCACTTTCTGCAGCATCCTGAGGACGGACCGTTCTGTCTCCTCGCCACAGGCTGAGTTAGATCCGAGAAGGAGAGAGAGACGACACTACGGCATTCCCAGCCAGGTGGGGCTCCCGCTAGTTGGGCGGGCGGTCTGTTACTTGACCAGACAACGGCATGAGCTCAAGGGAAAACCGCCTCTTCCCGCACGCCATCATCCCATCTCCGGAGGGTGTTCATGGCGGAGGCGCCTGCTGGAGCTAAGGTGGCCCGGCGCCACCAGCGGTTGGCTTGGCAGATGGTACTTATCTGGTCCCCATTACACAACCTTTTGTGCGTTTATGCTCACAACCCTCCCTGTCCAGATGGGGAACTGAGGCATCTTTAACTCCAAGCAATGGCGAACGGCCTGAAGGATAATCTAGGACGTCGCCCAGACGTCAAAGGGAGGTTTGCACAAAAATCAAGGGCAGACAAGGTACTGCATAACGTCCATAACATTCCCTCTCCTGTTTGTTCAGTGCTTTGCCATCACATTCAGCACCACTTCGTGGGAAGTCTGCGCGGCCCCTTCAGGGCCAGTGCTATTCCTGCCCTTTGTTTCTCTTTCTCCCCCCGTCTTCAGTCCTGTTTTTCTCCCTCTTCCTGGTCTGTGTGTCACTCCTCTCTTCCTCCTGCGTTTCCTTCCCTGTGGGCTTTCTCCCTTCCCCATTCCATCTGCTAAAATGAAGAGTAACAGAATAGTTAATGCTGACATTTAATGCGTCTCCCCTAATCTTTGGCGTTAATGTGCCGGTGGGATTAATGGGGGCTGGCCCGTTCACTCCTCTCTGAGTTATTGTTTCAGGCTGTCTGCAGACTCAGGCAGATATCGCTGCACTGGCCATGCTCCGTTCAAGGTTTACTTCCCAGCCCCAAATCCTGGAGACGTAATGGTAGAACGAAAATTGAGATGCTGCCTATTCTGAATATGCCACACGCATACATCAGCAGTGCTAGACATTTCATGCCCGTGACCATCACTGGAATAATTAACTAATTGAGCTCTTACATGATCATCAGACAATTGTTTCCAAGTTAATACCCCATCACGATGAATGGAAGATGTTCACACCTCGTCAACCTATACATCTAGGAACCAGGAGTATAGGCCAGCCCCACAGAACAGGGACTGGGTCCTGGAAAGCAGAGACTCTGAAAAGGATTGAAGGGTTGTAGTGGACCAGCAACTCCACGTGAGCTCCCAGGGTGGTGCTGTGGCAAAAGGTAGATGAGATCCTTGTGTGCATAGATAGGGGAGTCGTGAATAGGCGCAGGGAGGTGATTTTAACGCTGTAGACGGCATCGGTGAGATCTGATACTGGCAAGCTGCCGTGATGATTTTGTAGTGTCTGTGCAGTTTGTGAATTCCGTGTGGGATTATTAACTTTCTGTGTGTATCGTGACCAAACTGTAAACTTTATTTTGAATGTACAGCCCTATGCCTTCTCCGTCCTTTTATCTCCATGGTGGACGGAAGTTCCAAGGGGCAGTAATACGAGGCTGACAGTAGAGGATTATTAAATCAGGGTGTTCTGCTATTCAAATAGGAACATCCTAGACAACAGGCTGGGTGTCGCCCAGGAGAACAGGTTTGTTGGGGTGAGGTCACCTGGCAACAAGGTCATTTGGTAGGAGTCTACGTTCACCTGTGATGCTGCTCTGGGGGGTCACCTGACAGAGGGACTAGGAGTTATAAGAAGGCAGGAGTTGCTCTGCTTGGTGTCTTTGGCCATTTTCATCAGCCCAAGTACAGGAGAGCTGCAGCAGGAGCCTGAACTCAGCCCATTCCCCAGGGACTTCCAAGGGGTATTGCATGAAAGGTGTGTGGTGTTTTCTAAATGATCTGCCCTTCTCCACACTTTCTCTCTTCAGTAAAGAGCAATGGTGCTTCAGAATCCTGTGCAAAATCTCTGTGCATGCCTGTCCGTGTGTCGTGTGCTGCACCCATCGGGTGCCATTGAAGATTTAAGCTGTGGACTCAAAATGCATGCGTGGCTGAGTTCTGGGGCTGGCGTGTTGAAGCTGTGGGGGCCTTTAGGGATCCGTTCTGGTCCCAAGGCGAGGCAGCTGGTCTGTGGAGGTCTCAGCTCCCAGCAGGGAGATCCGCACCCTGAGAGGGTGCCTAGAGCCCTCAAGCTAGGGACAGAGCACGAATCTGTTCAAACTCCAGAGGCTTAAAGCCCCCGGGGGGTTCAGTGGCTGGATCCCCTCACGGCAGTCTGGTGTATGCCCAAGAGATCGACTGACTCTGTGACAATGCACCCAGTTCTGGTGTCCCCACTTCCAAAAGGAGGTTAAAAAATTGGAACGGGCAGATAAAAGCCAGAAAAATTATTTTCAGGAATAAAATACCTCAGAGTGAGCGACTTAAAGAGTTTGATCTGCTTGGCTCAGTGGTTCTCAACCTCTTTTCCTTTGCGGACCCCTACACAATTTCAGATGGTGGCGCGAACCCTTTTGGAAATCTTAGACCTAGTCTGGGGATCCGCAGGGGCCTGCGGACCACAGGTTGGAAACCACTTATCAGCAAGAAGATGGAGAGGTGACTTGATTGCCAGGTACAAGTCCCTTCAGAGGGAGAAAGTAACAGGAATTAATGTGCTCTGTGATCTAGTGGAGAAAGGCAGACCAAGACCCGCTGGTGGGAAGTTCAAGCCACACACGCTCCAGGAAGAAATATAGCCTGAATTTGTAACGACCGGGCTGATTAACCATCAGAACAAACTGCCCAAGGGAAGTGGTGGATTCACCATCCCTTGATGTGTTCAGTTGCAGACTGGCTGCCTTTCTGCAAGATGGGTTTCAGCCAGACACGAGTGATTGGGCTCGGTATGGAGGGAAATGGGTTAAATGTGCTGTGCAGGAGGTCAGCCGGGTGATTTCATGGCCTTTTCTGGCCTTAAACTCCATGAATCACTTTCTACTTGGGAGACTCTCTCAGGAATGGTCATTTTCTTCCCCTCACCTCAGTCCAGGAAAGGTTAGACTCAGGTTGAGAGTTCTCCTGGGCAGGGTGGGTTCCATGGGGCTCCGCTTATAGCCAGTCATTGACTCCTCTCTGCAACAAAGCATGGAAAATAAAGCCCCGTGGGAGGTTAACGGTACCGATCTCGCTGCACCGCGCCACATAATAACAATGCAGGAACCCGTCCCTCTGCTCTGGGTCTCAGTCGCGCCATCTGCCTGTGGTATTTGCGCCATGTCTTTCCCTGATAGAGGAAAGGAAACGCAGCTATGTTCTGCCGAGCGTCTCTCCACTGGGCAGGCAGAGTGAGGTTCTGGGGAGGAGGGAATGTAGTAATAAGCGAGGATTGCCCGACTCCTGATCCAAAGGCCATTATGCAACTGACATCAGCAGATATGCTCGGTTGCTCACGAAGTGCCGTCCAGAGGGAATGGGAGGGCTTTTCTTGGCAACTTTTAGTGATGCCCGTGCAGCTCTGTCAGCTTGATTTATGTTGCAATTTGCATTGCTTTGCATAATGTGCCCATAATGTACTTCGCACTCTGGTTTGTTGTTTTAACACCGTTTAAAAAAAAAAAAAAAAGACCGAAACCTGGAAGGCCTGATTGTAAAATAGAACTGAGCCAGGCTGCTGCCGGGGCCCAGAGTCGGGCGGCTCACAGGGAGGAATTTTATCCCTTCTTGCATTGGCTGGGTGCTGTGCAGAAGCATCACCTGTTGAACTCGCCCCAGTGTCCTCACCCTGGCTCCTCTGTATCCAGTCTCCATCTCTCCCATCCTACTGGCTCCAAGTCCATCAGCCTACATTTCCCTCCCTGACTTCCCCTCCCAACCTCCTGGCCCAGCCGGTCCCAGTCCGACCCCCTCGCCCAGCCTCCAGTCGCAGTCCTTCTGCCCTTCGCTGCAGGCTCCTTCTCCCAATCTACTCTCCCCATCCCTTCATTCATAGGTCCCTCTCTTGTGCCCTCTGCTTTCAAATCAGGCGACTTCCTCCTCCTCCCATCCTGGGCCCAGCAGGCTCCTTGCTCTCCGTTTAGGTGCCCGGCCCTAGCACGGCCTGCAGTGCAGGGAAAGCTCTACACAGCCACAGGCTGGAGCGTGCCCAGGCGGACAAAATCTTCAGGGTACCGAGCTGCTAAAATCTAAGGTCTACTGAGCGTCTGCAAAATGCCATGTTTTCTACAGCTGGTTACTAGGCCGGGCGGAATTTGATTTCTGTTGTTTTGCTCATTTCAGTGGCTAATATCGATATTTTAAAGCCTTTTTCCTCCATTTTGGCCAATTTTAAATTTTCACAGTCGCTCAGAATTATGGGTTTTCAGCATTTTGATGTTTATATTTATCGAAGTCAGTTTTCACAGTTTGGGGGGCAGGCAACACGGATATAATGACGGCAAACATTGCGATTCAAAAAGTGAAAGTTTGATAACCCTTCCAACCCAAATTGTCAACATCACGTGTCCAAATATACAAAGTAAATCTCCTTAAATCAAGTACTAGTAAGTTCTCCAACAGCATTTTTCTTACTCTGCCTGTAAGTACATATCAACTGTCATCGATAGAAATATATTTTTGTTGGTTTGTGTGTGTCTGGTGAAATTGGCATTTACCGACATTTGCTGATAAAAATCTGACCCTGCCAAGCCTACTGTAACTTGGCTAAATTTGGGCAGATGTTCATGGGAAAGGCAAAAGGCACGTCCCTGACACAAAGTCCACCTCCTTCCAAATTACAAATCCCGGCAGCCCCGGAGCTTTGTAAAGAAAGGACCTCAAGAATTTTTTTAACATGGGCGAAACATTGAATTTTCCCCTAGCCTGGTTCTCAGAAATGGCTGAACTGATTCGGCTGAAATTAGAATATATATATTCAGAGTGAGGCAAACACGTAGCATGGAAAATTTCAGCTCAAATGGTTCAACTTTGGCAAAGATATAAGCAACTGAAAACAGGGACTTATAATGGAAAGTGTCAGGCAACCTTAACAAAAAATGCTACCTGCGCTGTCTAGAATAGAGGTGGCCTCTGTATATATGTAGATGGTTGGTGTTTCCAAAGAGCATAATCTGTTGGCTGTGAATTTAGGGAATCCTGTATTCTTCATTAGTCTGTCCAAGATAACTGCTTTTGTGTATGGCACATTGCGTATAGCCCTTTAAATGGAGCTCTCGCCCTTATGTTCTCCTATGTGGTCTTCGGTCTCCTACTCTAACGCGCACAGCATTGATCGTTCTGTACTCATCACAGCCCACGTTCACCAGCGTCCCATTGCTCTTCCATTACCAGCTGACATCCACTGTCTGCGCACTGCAGTATTGCAGCTGGTTATTAGTGAAGAACTGAAATCATGGGGGGCCGGCTGTAAAGGGGAAGATTAAGTTGAGTCCTGGAAACGCTTGGTGGGGGCAGTGGGATTGAAGAATCTGAATGTCCCGCTCCTCTCCTGGGTGATGTGGATGTTGGGTTTGGCGCACGTTCGGGATGCTCCGGGAGCACGATCACACCCAATCCCCGGGCTCCCTTGTCCCCGGGTCACAGCTCAGGACAATTTATGTCTGAGCTCAAGTTCAAAGGCTCTGCCGCTGTGGTGGTTCGTGCCAGAAAGTGCTGTTCACTGGGCCATTGTTCCCGTGCCAGAGCCTTTCCACCGTGCCCCTCCCTTTGGTCCAGTTCCCTACGTCTGATCGGATCCCGCTCAGCAAGTGCCAGCCTCGGTTTCCAGATCATCCACTCGGGCAAGTGTGCGTGGGGCGGATGCATGGGGGGGGGGAACTCGACTGTCAAGGCTCTGGGAAAAGATGCTCATTTAAAGGGCCAGCATCTCCTTTCTTTAGAGCAACCCCCCCCTCCAATGAACAAAGCTCAGTCAAACTGAAGCACCTTTGTTTGAGGTGGAACATGCTGCAGAGAGATATTTGGGATGCGGGGGGTGGGGAAAGAGGCCAGTCAGTCCCAGAGAAGATCCGAGCCCAGGGAAAGCTGGGGGCGGCTGAGCTGCAGTCGTGCCAAGGTTTTTAAGCGTGAGCACGGTTTAAAAAAAATCAGACTTGAGGCACAAACTCAGCTGTCCCCTCTGTCGCTGGAGCTGCTGGGAGACGGGTCCCCCAACGAGAAAGCGTCCTCTCTGCCGGCACCAGAGCCGGCTGCTCCAGAGCAAGGAAGGTGCTTTGCAGAGAAGCCAGGCGCGGATTTATTTCCCCCCCCCATCCTCCTTTTTTCTTTTTCATTCCCTTTTTTTTTTTTTTTTTTTTTTTTTTGCATCTCTCCTCCCGCTGGCTGCTTCCTTTGCTATATCTGGGCCAGGAGGTGAACGTCCTGGTTGCCGTAGAAACAGAGATGAAGGACACACTTCGAACAAAACCAACAGAAACCCGCTTTGTGTGATTCTGGCCCTGGGCTTTCTGCTCTGGGATCCTTGCCCCCTCACCCCTCCCTCCCCGTCCAAGCAGCTGGCCAGTGACTGTGTGCTGCCCAGGGGCATTAGGAGCCTTTAGCACTCTTCCAGGGGCGCCGATGGGGCTCATAAAAACACTCGTCAGGGAAAGGCAGGACAAAGCAACAAATCCAGGCGGGTCTCGGGCTGGGTCCCCGGTGACCCTGCTCCTCCGGGGACTAGACCAAGGGGCTGTGGTACTTTGGATGGAGCCCAAGGAATTGGGTGCCCTGGAGCTGCTTCTTGGGACCCCTCCTCCTCGCTCCCTTGGGCAGCAGCGGAGCCTAGTGGTCAGAGCGACTCTGGGGGCTCCGGGGCCATCTGACCCGGGTCCTGTTCCGGACTCTGCCAACGCCTTGCTGCGGGGAAGGGGGCCGCGCCGCCCTGCGCCGCGCTCCCCCCGCCATTCCAACGCTGGCCCACCCCTGCAGAGCACGCGGGGGGGGGGGGGGGCAGCAGGGGGTGGGGAAGCTGGCGGAGGGGAACGGGAGGGGACGAAGCTCAGACAACGCAGCCGTGAGACCTTTCATGGGGGCGGGGCTGGGACCCCTCAGTCCTACCCACCACCCCCTCCTGCGCCAGCCCTGGGCGGCTCTCCCGATGCCCCTCAACCCTGACTGGAGCCCCACGGCTCTCCCCTGCCCTACATGTGCAGCTCTGTCAGCCCCCTCTGAGCCTGACCTGCCTCCCCGCACGGTGTCCATGTACATACACACACACACCCTGCATGGTGTCCATGTACACACACACACACACACCCCCGCACGGTGTCCATGTGCACACACACACACACACACCCCGCATGGTGTCCATGTACACACATACACACACACCCCGCACGGTGTCCATGTACACACACACACACACACACACACACACACACACACACACACACACACCCCGCACGGTGTCCATGTACACACACACACACACACACACACACCGCACAGTGTCCATGTACACACACACACCCCCCCCCCCGCACGGTGGCCATGTACACACACACACACACACACACCCCCCGCACGGTGGCCATGTACACACACACACACACACACACACACACCCTGCACACAGGAAGTGGTGGGTCTCAGCAGCGGTACCAGCTCTGCGGCAGCTCATGGTGTGCTCTGGTGCGGAGCAGGAGATTCACCAAGCCCCCTGTCCCGGTGGAAGGCAGTTTCTGGACCCTACGAGCGGGGCGGGGGCACGCAGCCCATCCCCCTGAGCCCAGGAGCGGGCAGGGGGTAAGGACCTTGAGGGTTCATTAAAGACGGTTGATTGTGAGGAACAGAACTTGAATAGCACAGAGCAAAATAATTCCCAGAGGTGCAGCCGGGGGGTACTTTGGTACAACAGCCCCTGAGGCTGCGCTGCGACTTCTTCGGCCGATACTGAAGATGTGGCAACATCAGAACTGTTTTGCTGCGAACAGATTTAAAAAAACAGAAGTTGGTTAGAGGAGAAGGCAGCAAATGCCAGCCCCTGGCGCCCAGGCTGGTCAAAGGGCATCGTCACCGCGGCTGCCTGGGAAACCAGAGCCCTCGGAGGCGTCCCTTCCCCAGGCGCTATGAGCATCGGGGTCTCCCCCATTTGCGGCTTCTCATCTCCACAGCGGGACACAGCTCAGCCCGGCCCTGCCCGTGGGGCCCCTCACAAACACCAGCAGGGTCTGCTGTCTCAGGGACCAGCAGCGGGCTGGGGGCGTCACACGTTCAAAGCCGCCCAGGGGTACGACCCAAGGCCCAAAGAATGACGCCTGTTGGCGTCCGTTCGGCTCGGGCCCCAACACCCTGATCCCCAGGAAACCAAGGCAGGGCTTGCGGACCGGGGCCCGGGAGACCGAAGTTCCAGGTCCGAGCTCGGGCGAGTCACTTTGGCTCTGTGCCTCGCTATCCCAGGCTTCAAGGGGGACGCCCATTGCTAGGGCTGTAATGCAGGCTGGACTTATGCTTTAGAGCGGGGTAAACTGAGGCATGGCACGCTGAAGTGATTTGCCTCCCGCGTGCCGGAGGCGGGCACCAGGAACGGAACCCAGGTGTCCTGGGATCCCAGTCTTCTGCTGGAGCCACGAAAGAACGTGTTCATCTGTTGAGCCGGGTGGTGCCCCGGAGCCGCTCGGCCTTCTCCTCACAGCGCCAGCGCTGCCGCCCCGTGGGGAGGGGAACCCCGTCCGCCCCTGCGGCCTGGCCGCACTGGGAACAGCTCGTCCGTCGGAAGCACTCCAAGCGCATCAGGCGAGGGGGCCCTCCGCGGGAAAGGGACTCGTTGGCCTGTGTGTTGCTCGTCTCCTGGGGGCTGCTGATCGCCGGGGCCCCACTTACGAGTCGAAGAGTTTTTCTAGCTGCCGGGGCCACTTGTTCCTTGGGAAGGGAGAGTGAAGCTGGCCTCTTCCCATCTACCACAGCTACCCCAGGGCAAAGGATGCCCTCCCAGGCAGCCTTACAGCCCCACGGCCCTGGCGTTCTGCCCCCAGCGACCCCTTCTTCACCTCACTGCCCCGAGAGCAGACTCTGGCCTTGCAGCTGGACCCTACTCACCAATTCTGACGCTACCTGAGGTCCTATTGAATCCCAATACGCACCCTGGAGCCAAACCACAGCTTGGGCTACCCTACAATAACAGGCCAGCACTGTGCCCAGTCCGGGCCTTAGGCGGGGCTACCCTACAATAACAGACCAGCGCTGTGCCCAGTCCGGGCCTTGGCCGGGGCTACCCTACAATAACAGACCAGCGCTGTGCCCAGTCCGGGCCTTAGGCGGGGCTACCCTACAATAACAGACCAGTGCTGTGCACAGTCCGGGCCTTGGCCAGAGCTACCCTACAATAACAAATGTCTGAGTCTCAGGCACCGGGCACGAACAGATGTGCAGCAACCATCTAGTGACTGCATGCAATGGAAGGGGAAAGGAAGGAAACTCGTGAGGACGGGTGAGGATACAGACCAGGGCAAGTGCCAGGCACCCAGCGTGTTCCTGCTGCAGAGTCTAGCTCCTTGCAGCTGCCAGACCGACTGTATTTCTCAGTGGATCGCAGCACCCCGAGCGGCTGATGGCAAGGGGTAGCTTCCCAGGGCGCTGCCTGGCCCGCTTTGCTCCAGCGGCAGGGCGGGGGGGGGACCGGCCCTGCCCCACTCTGCTCTCCCGGCCCGGTGGCGCGGCGTCAGCAAAGCGCGGTGCGGAGCCGCTCGCTGGAGGAGCTGCCGTCGTTTGCCTTCAATCAAGACGTTTCAGCCGGCATCAAAAGCCCCCACTGGGTAAATCATCATCGCACAAAAAACTTCTGCCTGCAAAATAGGTCACGTCGGCCGCCGAAGAGCGAGCGCCTCGGAGCTGGGCTCGGCGGGAAGAATAGCGACAGCTGCGCTCTCCAGTCGCTGTGGAGAGGGCTATAAATACAGAGCGCGCCGTGCATGTGTATAGCCGCGTCCAGCTGCTGGGCCGTCTGCTTGTCAGGGCCAACTGTTTCGAAGTGAGCCGTGCTGATGGGGAAGGGGGTTTGTGCTCACATTCAGAGCCAACGTGTGGAGTGCGGCCACCCCACCCCCGCAGCTGTGGCGCTTGATTGCTCCACAGTCAGCAGCTTTGACTGGGCGCCGCGGCTGCGTCAGGCTCCACGCCGGGCTCTGACCCTGTCCCGCCCTGCGGAGAGGCGCTTAGCTGGCGCGGCTCAGGAGCCAGCGGGCGGCTGCTCGGGCCGGGATGGTTCTCTGCTGGCAACCTTCGATCCAGCTAATCCTGAACAGCCAGCACCGAAGGGACACGGTCTGGGGGAAGGGAGCGTGGCCTAGTGGTCGCAGCGCCAGGCTGGGATGTGGTAGACCTGGGTTCCGTTCCCACGGAGGAGGGGCCATCAAGCTTCCCTTCAAGGCTGTGTTGTCAGTTCGGCTCCGGCGCTGCTCAAGTGGAGTAAAGGGAGGCAGGTCCTTGAATAAATGGGCCCTCTCCTAGGTGGAATTGGACCTGTGTGTCCTAGCCCCTGTACTGCTAGGAGCTAGTGGAGACTCCCCCCCTTAGCTCAAGGGCAGTCTGGAGCGGGAGGATCCGTGTGCCTGTGGCAGGCAGCAATGACAAGCGTGGCCAGGGAGTGGGTCCAAGACCTGCCTCGCAGGGGAGGAGAGCTGTTGAAGCTAAAAGACAAGGCTGGCCCAGAGGTGGAGAAACTGGCTGTGAACAGATTCACGGGGGGAAGCAGAAGAAGGTTTCTACCCCTGGGAGGGGTGAGGTTCTGGCACTCCCAACAGGAGTCGTGGGGGCAAACCACGTGATTAGCTTTGAGAAAGAGCAGGACAAATCAATGAGTGTGATCATACGACGGGGTTGTGGATGGCAGAGCTCAGCGGCCCTGTGACTCCCTTCTGGTGTATGTCTCATATTCATAATGCTCATGCTTCAGGGTTTCAGCTGGCTGCCCACAAGGGTCAGGAAGGGATCTCCGCCTCTTCCCCCCAGCTCTGATGTATTCTGGGTTGTTTGGGGTTTTTTTTTGGTCTCCTTCCTCTGAAGCATCAGGGATGGCCGTGGCTGGAGATGGGACACTGGGCAGGGAGGACCAGGGCTCTGAGGTGGCACTTAGTATTCCCTCTCTCAGGTGCTTGACTCACATGCTCAGGGTCTAACTCAACACCATATGGGGTTGGGAAGGAATTTCCCCCCATCTCAGACTGGCAGGGACCTCGGGGCTGGGGGGGCGGGGGGCGGGGGAGGTTGCCTTCCTCTGCAGCATGTGGGTGTGCAGGTCGCTTGCGGGATTATCTGGGTATATCTCAGCTAATCATTTCCCTGCCATCCTGGGGACCTCGGGGTCTGGTGCCCCTCGGTCCCTCCTGTTCCCCATCTGTGGTACATAGTAGTCTAGGTTCTTGTGGGCTGCAGTGCTTGGGTCTGCTTTCGGTTGTTTGGTTTAGTGTGCGGGGCTGAGTGGCGCTGGTGGCCTGTGACATACAGGTGGTGGGACTAGCTCATTGGTTTTCAAATTGTGGGGCACGACAATATGATCGGGGGCAAGAGGTGGGGTGCGGGGCTATGGCCGGTAGGGTAGTGACGGAGGCATCCCCAGAATACTGGACATTGTGGTACTGCCATGAACGGCGTGACTCCGCCCCCACCTGTGTGACTCCGCCCCCACCTGCGTGGTCCCGCCCACATGGTGCATGCGAGATCATGCCTGCGATGGTGGAGCAACTCCCTCTTCGGAATGGCCGCGGCCTCCATCCGGCGCGTGATACAAAACCACGTCTGGCTCTAGATCCAGATCGGATGGGGGGACAAACTTTGGACACCAGGACTGTCCGTCTTACAAGCAGACGAAAGGCCAGCTGGGGCCAGGCAGCGGTGGGGAGGGGGACAGGGGAGTCTCGGTGGTCAGGAACGGGGAGGGAAAAGCACACGCCACCAGCAGCCAAACCCCAGTGAGTTCAGCTCGCCGTTCTTCGCCCGAAGCATCGGCCTTACCAGGGCTCCCTGCTCCTACCACTGGGGATGGTGCTGGAGGACGAGGCCCAGCCTCACAGGGACGGTTTCTCCCCTTCTGCAGGGGCGACGGCTGCTCTCATGTGCGACGCGGGGGATCGAACCCGATGCGTCGGCCAGGAGGAGGGCGGCCGTCACGCTGTCCCCATGCGGCGGGCGTGGCCTGGTGCGCCCCGGCGGCAGGCACGGACTGCGGGCTCGGGAGTGTCAGCCTGGCACTCGGCCATCGGCAGTAAAGTCCCTTCAAAATGAACCAAATGAGCAGCCGAAGCCCCGTGCAGATCTCTAATCCGCCTCCGCCCCCCTCCCGCTCTCCGGCGGCCGAATCCCAGCTGTCTCGGAGCCCTCTGGGATATCACAGAGCCGTCTCTGGCCTCACAGGTGCTGGGGGTCGGCAATTTAAAATATAACGTGCAATCCGGGGGGCAAGGAAGGAGCTGGAGAGTGGGACAGCTGCCTTGGGCGAGAGCATTAGCCATGGCGGCTGCGAGGAGGCCTGCGTTGTAGAGCCCCCCGGCAGGGATGAATTGTAGATTAAACCCTCTGCTGGCAGCACCTGTTGAAGGGAAGGACAGCAGCACTGTGACGTAGCGGCCGTCTGCCCCACTTGTGCTGCCTCTGCATCCCCCCGACGTGAGGTCTGGAGCCGTCGCGGGAGGAAGGGGGAAGCCGCTCCCTCTTGGTGGGGAAGGACACGCCAGCAGTGCTGGGCGAGGGGAATCTTCCCGCTGACTGTGATGGAAGCTGGCCCAGTCGCCCGAGCGAAAGGAGTAACTAACGCATCAAGGAAGTACCCTGCTTTGACGGATTGAAGGGAGGTCTCAAGTAGGGTTCCACAGGATCTGT
Organism: Emydura macquarii macquarii; assembly: GCF_026122565.2. Taxonomy (NCBI): domain Eukaryota; kingdom Metazoa; phylum Chordata; order Testudines; family Chelidae; genus Emydura; species Emydura macquarii. Next base: position 9,271,288 of record NW_027133829.1, on the reverse strand, counting down.
TCTGGGTCTGGTACTGTTCAATATCTTTGCTAATCAGCTGGGTGTAGGGATAGTGAGCAGACTGGTCACGTTTGCAGATGACACAAAGCTGTGGGGGGGTTGCCCATACTTTAGAGGACAGAGCTAAAATTCAGAGGGATCTTGATAGATTGGAGAACTGGGCTATCGACGACAAAATGAAATTCCACAAAGGCAGGTGTAAGGGGCTTCACTTAGGGCAGAACAAAGAAATGCACCAGTGGAGAACGGGGGATAACTGGCTTGGCAGCAGCCCAGCTGAGAAGGATCTGGGAGTTGTGGTGGATCACAACCTCAACACGAGTCGGCAGTGCAAAAGCAAATGCCATTTTGGGTTGCATCAGCGGAGGCGTAACATGCAAGTCACGGGAGGTGACGGTACCGCTCCACGCAGTGCTGGGTAGGCCTCAGCTGGGGTACCGTGTCCAATTTTGGTCACCAGTGTATAGAAAGGATGTAGAGAAACTGGAAAGGCTCCAGAGGCAAGCGACAAAGATGATCAGAGGATGGAATCCAAGCCAGATGAGCAAAGGAGCTGGGCGTGTTTAGTTTGGAAGAGATTGAGGGGGGACATGACAGTGGTGTTCAGATGCTTGAAAGGCTGCCATAAAGAAGATGGAGAAAAGTTGTTCTCTTTTGCCGCAGCGGGCAGGACAAGAGGCAGTGGGTTCAAGCTAGAGCACAGGAGATTTAAATTAAATCTCAGGAAAAGCTTCCTAACTGTACGAACAGTCGGACAATGGAAGAGACGCTCTAGGGAGGTTGTGGCAGCTCCTTTGCTGGAGGTTTTCTAAAGAAGGCAGGCTAGCCATCTGTCTTGGATGGTTTAGACACAACACATCCTGCATCTTGGCAGGGGGTTAGAGATCCCTTCTAACCTGATGATTCCAGCAGGCCCTTAGCTGGCCACTAGAGGGGGACATGGCTACGCTCACTCAGCCACAACTGTCCTGATCTTACAGCAAAACCTCTCTCCGTCTCTACGTCCTTGCTCCTGCCTCCCAGAGGATTTCAGTGGCGCAGACAAAGGCGTCTGTGTTTTTCTCCTGAAATGTTGGCATGCGCCTGTGGCTGTGCTAGGGAATGGAGAGTGGAACTTTGCCCCCTGTGGATTCTGTTCTGCCCAAATATATCCCCAGCTAACATTTCCCAATTTAAGTGTGAAAGGATCCCGAAGCATGTGCAAAGAAGGAAGGATAATGGGTCAGAAGCTCGGGCAACGAATAGCTGCCATTAAAGAAGCACTCACGATTTACATTAAAATTTTTTAACCGGTTTACGGTCTTTTCGGGAGACTCTGTTAGAAGCCTGAAATCTGTCTGCCTAGGTTTTCCTAAGGTGGCCGGCCCATCACCATGGTACTGGAGTGCCTTCTGCAAGAAGGAACTGTACAAATCTGTCTTCCAGCCCTGCTGGAAGGAACGACTTAAAGTTATTAAGATAGGAGAATGCTGCTGCGTTGGGGTTATTGCAGGAAAGCTCATGTGTCGCCTTCTATTCCTAGCCCCCTATCGCCCTCCTCCCGCCAAAAACTGTACCCCAAGCAGAGTTTTGACCCCAAAAAGGGAGACGTGCCAGAGACCCCGTGAAGTCCACTGAAGGCTCTGCTATTGATTTTACATGGAAGGCACCCAGATGCCGTGGTGATGGGCAGTGGTAGATGGGTCTAAGTGATGGTCTGCACGTTTGCCAACATCAGTCCTCCCGTTTACCAATAGCTTGATTCTTCCAGCAGAGCAAAGCCATCCTGTCAACTCATTGCCGCGGAGGCGATTTCTCAGATAGTTAGGGCCAAAACCAAAGGACCGCCAAGGTCCTGGGCTGGACTTTGCTCACCGGGGAGACAGCGTAGGGAGAGAGAAATTGGGGTGACCTATTCCTCGCAGGCTGCTGAATTCTGAAAGCACGCTTTTCCTCCCCCTGGTTAAGAACACTCCTCTGGAGCACAGGCCAAAATGATTCTTCGTGTCCGTCTTTGCTGTTGACAACAGCTCCATTGAAGGACATCTGGAGGGTTCAAGATATGCTCCCTCTGCTGGCTGGTAGTAGCACAACCAAAAATATCATGAGGTCAAACCGCCCGGGGAATTTCTCTTTAAAAATCTCCCCCCCCGAATGAGTTATTTGTAGAACTTTCCTTGCCAGCTTCTAATGTGGATCAGATTTTGGCCCTAAACTACTTGACAGCTTCCCCTCCTTTTAGGAGTATTTATCCGGAGCCAGATCTCGCTATCCATGTACACTCGGCGCATGGCTGCAGTGTCTGACTGTCACGGAGCTTTACAAAGAGAAGATCTAGTACCGACCGGCGAGTCCTCTGCAGGGTCAGATTTCCTTTCATTGTAATGATTAGGGATAGGCATCTCTGCCACAAAGTTACATGTGAAATATGCGAGTGTGGGGTATGTACGTGTGCGCGCACGCGCACACACACACACAGTTACACTGTTCTGAGCACAGAAGCCCTTTAAAGCCACACTCCTGCTTCAGTGCACACTGACGGCAAATTTTGCTGGAGTTTAGTTTCCTACCAGCACTGTAAAGGGAAATAGGCGAACAGATTGCAATAAAAAAAACCCAACCAAACCCACAACAACCCCAAATGCGGCTAACTGAGCCCTAAACTGTGATTTATCTGCGAGCCAATCGAAAGCCTCCAGCATGAGCCCAATTCCACTTACTGAAAAAAAAATAAAAACTCTTAATTGCAATTACTTGGTTGGCATAGCAGCGCAGCAGCTCAGTGGGCAAAGCTGCTGGGACCAATTTGAAAGCCGCCTCAATGCTTGTTACAGACAAACATTCTGGCTGGGTAGCTTGCCGCAAGCCATGTATGAGATGAACTAGTGGGGTGTCTGGTTAGTGACGTTGGGGATATAGCTGGGAGAGTCAGCTCTCCAGCAAACCAGTCCCAAATGATTCCCACAGTCTGCTAAAGGTTTTAGTCCAGGATAGAGGGAGGCATGGTATAAACAGCGGAGACGTGTTGGCTAAACAGCAATGGAAAACTTGCTTTCATTTCTCCGTTAGCCTGTGGGTTGTTGGTGTGTTTTTTATTTTTCCCCTCCAATATGTTCAGCTCCTAAATTCATCATGGAAATGTCACAGCAAGGCTTCTGCATGTAGGGTAGCTGTGCTTTACTATACCAGACACATGCAAGGTCACACGCAGACCTGTTGTAAATTACATCAAGGCCTACTGTAAATAGCAACAGGAGAGGGGAAATGCCAGATTTAAGGAGGGGGGAAAACAATATATAACATTGTGACAGGTCAAACAACTCCCGGGATGTTCAGTTGCCACAGAAATAGTTTTCACATCCAATCCATTAGGCAAACGAGATGTGAAAGTATTTTCTAGTTTGTTTTAAAAATATCAAGGATCAGTATAAACCAGGCCTAAAAAAAATTAAGTGTGACCATCTATAATGTTTTTTTCCAATGGCTTGACAAGCTGCCAGCTGTCCTGGGTGTAGAGGGAACATACTTAATGTTTTAGAAAGCTCCGATTGCTGATAACTCCTTTTTTTGGCTGGGGTAGTGTTGCAGGAAGAGGTAAAATCCAGTAGTTTCTTTAAAAATGTCAAACTTGTTTTTGTTTCGAAGTGTTCGAAGTCAAACTATTTTCTGTTTTCAAAAAAAAAAAAAAAAAAAAAAAATTTTTAACGTTTTGATCAAACATTACCCAAACTGTCAGTGAAATTGTTAACCTTTTAAATGTTTTCAATAAAAGCATCAAGGTTTTTTGTTTGTTTGTTTTTTAAAGTGCATCTTTGGCAAAAAACCAGCAAAGTCCAATGTCATTGTTTTGCAAAAATGTTCAGTTTGGGATAAAAAGCCATTTTTCAGGGGAAAAAGACGACTTGTTTCAAAAATTGGGAGGCGCTCTTCTGATACCTAATGTCTACTTCTTCGATGAGAAGAGGCTAAGCTGAAATGTTGATGTTATTCTATAGATAATAGGATCCTTTAAAAATAAAATCTTCCTTTTGGATTGTCTGAAAAGACCCAGTACAACCCCAAAACCTTAACTGAAAACAAAATATAACCTCAAAACATTGATTTGTTGTTTCTACTAAATTTTTATTTATTGACAAAGCCATCTAAATTATACATTGAATTTTACAACATGACCAAATATTGCAAATACCCCTTTTGATCAAATTCAAAAAAGGAACATAAACTATAGAGCGTGTCTGGGTCAGACTGTACCCTGAAATAAGACATCATAGCCCATATGCTCTTCGGGGAAGGACATTTCATCTTCAGATATGGTTTGCATCGAGCACAATGGGGCGCGATCCTGAATGAGGCTTGTAAGCGCTATTGCCATACCTATATATTTAATAAAGAAAGCACAGTGATCACTTAGGATTAGAAAGAATACAGAAATCCCTAACACGCCAAGAACCTGGTTGGAAAATGGGTGAAAAGAACTTTGTGTGTCTCAGGTCAGTTTTATCTCAGAACTCCTCACATCCCGTCTGATGCTTTAACCACTATGCCATCTTTCCCCTTCTAAGAACCCAGACAGAGATAGCAGAGGGCTCTTTCATCTATCAGACAAAGGCATAGCAAGACCCAATGGCTGGATGTTGAAGCCAGACAAATTAAAATGGGAAATAAGATGCACATTTTTAATAGTGAGGGTAATTAACTATTGGAACAGGCCTCTGAGGTATGCGGTGGATTCTCTGTCCCTTGGCGTCTTTAAATAAAGGTTTGATATCGCCCCAAAAGAGATGATGCTCTTTCTACTTCAACCCCAAGTCATTGAGCTTGATGTAGAAATTACTGGGTGGGATTTAATAGTCTGTGTTATACAGGAGGTCAGACTAGATGATCATAATGGTCCCTTCTAGCTTTGAAATCTATGAATAAACTCCACCCATGTCAATGAGATAGTTTGTTTCCATAGAAACTTACTTAAAAGGGGGAAAAGCAGACCGAGTCGGAAGGACAAAACCCAAACACCATAATTGGCATAAATTGAACGTGACCCTGGTGGATGCAATAGAGTTTTTTTTCAGTGATGGCAGGTGTTCCGGATGGTTGTAACCAGTCTTATGCTTTGTGTTTAGACAGGTGGTGTTGAAGGAGGAGGAGGAGAGCTTTGCTAAGCAGATCAGGGTTGAATGAACTGTAAATATATTAAAATAAGAGATGGCAGGTGAATCGTGTCTCAAGTACTTTTTAATTCCCATCTGGTGGATGCCTGGAGGCTTGTTTACCACAAAGAGAAAGTTTATGGTCATCAGTGTGGGATGATCTGCATAAGTCACCCTAGCTGCCTGGAAATAAAACTCTTGGAGCACTCCCCTTATCACGTTCTCTCTATGACTGCCTGGACTGCTTACATTGATTACTTTTGTCTGCTGGTTTTAGCAGGGAGCATTGTGTGAGTAGATGTCCACACCAAAGATGCAAACACATCTCTCTACATGCAGGCCTATCTAACGATTCAGCAAGCTGTTCCTGGATTCAGTGACCAAGAAAGTCCATTTTCCCCCTCAAAATTGGGACTATAGGAAAAATTAAAAAACCAAAAACTCCGAGTGTACATATGTCTGTCTACGAACAAGAAGAAAAATCTGTCCAAATGCAAACAGTTAATTGCGACACACATTATCAACCGCTCCTTAGACGAAAAGAAACAGGTTTTCTGCTTGTTAAAGATGTGATCGAAGAGCAGGGAAGAGCCTAAGGGATAGTCTGCACTTAAAACCTACAGCGGCGCAGCTGTATTGATACAGCTGTGCCGCATTCTGTCGACAGGGGAGAGCTCTCCTGCAGACAACATACAACCAAAATGAGCGCTGGTAGCGATGTTGGCCGCTGACATAGCGCCGGCCACACCAATGCTTATGCTGGCAAAACCTAGGTCGCTCAGGGGTATGGTTTTTCGCACCCCTGAGTGACAAAGGTTTCGTCAGCATAAATGCTAGTGTAGACAAGGCCTAACTCAAGCCTCTTTCAAAGTGGCAGGGAGCTCTGGTCAGCGTAACTGGAACCTGGTTTTTTTTAAGGGGTATGGAAGCATTTGAGAAACTCTACGCTTACAATGCAGCAAAGGTGACGTAGTTCGAGTTTGGGAACCCACATTCTGAAGCTTTGCATTTAGCCACTTAAACAGCACCAAGTTGCTCTTTGTAAGAGAGTTGTGATTGTTTACAGCAGGCAGATGCATTAACAACAAAGCAAGGGCGACCTTTCAGACACATGCTGTGATGCGTTACTCCTCCTTCAGCTCAGCAGGCCCTGGGAACCTGCGCTGAAAAGATTCCTGGGGTTCCGGATAAGCTACTGCAGCTGGAGTTACTGAGCCAGCTGATTTTAAACAGATCTGCCTGTGTGTCTTATGATGCCTTGCTCACTCCGTACGAAGTTGGAACCATGTCACCTTGCGTATTTAGCTGTCGCTTAGGAATTCACGTCAGCCCGTTTTATTCCCCAGTCTTTTGATATTTAAACTGGGTCTAGGATCACTTCAGTTCTCACATCATTCTCCTTTGGACTTGGAGACAGATGTACTCTGGCTCTGCAGGATCACCAGAGTACAGGCAGTGCAACCTTTTCCCACGCTGGCCGCCAAGCCGTCCCCTAGAGATGAGAGAGGGCAGGGCGCGGCCTTGCTCGTTCTTTGGCCTTTATGTTCGGGCTGTAAGCAATGCTGCCAATCGTGATGGTGGATTTAAAAAAAAAAAAAACAATCTGTAAATCTGTGTGCTGCAAACTGGCCCGAGAGCTACCAGATGCTTTGTGCACTGGACATAACTGCTTTTAGGTGCCAGCAGCTTGGGCTGGATTTGAACTGGTGAAAAGCACACTGCCCTTCCTACCAGTTATGAATCCCTTCTCACCTCTGACGCAGCCATTTGTACTGAAGAAGTTGTAGGATTTGTCAGTCACGGGAAAACGAATCATCTTAGCGAGCACGATTTTCCTTCCCGCTTCCCAGCAACCATTATTCCGACCCCTAACCATACATGGGAGTAATTCTAAACGGAGAGGTTCTTTCCAACAGTGGCCGTTTCATAGCACCAGCCTCATGGTACCTAGGCTCAACTGCAGAATGCTACCCCCACTGCAAAGCAATTGGACTTTTTCACTCTAGCATCCCATGAGCTGCTGTTCAAACTGATCCCCAGTGCCCCTCCTGAAGTGAAAGACAGACTTTAGAGAAGGCAAAAAACACACTGTGTATTTAAAAAGAAAGAGCGAGAGAGAACGGACCAGCACCTCATTCCAGCAATTTAAACATGGAAATAATTGAGCTTTGCTGCAGAGTTACCTTGATGGCCAGGGAGAACTACCAGGGCTGTAGAATACTAAGACTACTCTCAAAAAGACACCTGCCCGCCCTTCCCCTGAACATGGGTAACCATGTACGTGCCAGCATGAGCTGGGCCTGCTGGATTGCGTTTTACTTCAGCTGGAGGAAAAGCCAGCCCCTTCTTGCATCCAGTCAAGAGCTTAGGTTATACATACGTGCTCCTCTCCCACTTCTAGAGAGGGGTGCAGCATCATTGCTGTGTCATTAAGAGGAAGGTCCTTTTTAGGGCTACAGGAGGCAATGGATGATGTGAGAAATTGACCCGCATTACACAAAATGATGGGGGAATTGAGAGGGGGGGTTAACTACCCAGAGTTACTAATGAAACAACACCTCATTTGTCAATGGGGAAAAGCTTTGACTGACCTCTGAGAATGGATGATTGTGGAACCAGTGGGGGCAGGGCATGCTGTGATCATCTCCGTGATTACATTGGCTCTGCAGAAACCAAAAAACAAACCCCCCAGCCCACTGGAATTCTCTAAGCTGAACCACGATATTACTCCTGTTTAAAATCACATTTTCTAATCAGATGAGTGTGGAAACAGTTCATGCCATTTATATAGGGGGGGAGCACAATCCCTTTATTGGGAAAAATAACTGTACTAAAGAGCAGGTAAAGGACCAGTTCCAGCAGTGGGTTTTAACTGTTGTTGTTCCCTTTTTTAACAGCTGTAGCTGTGCACAGATGGAAAAAAATTTGGTCAAAAAGCAGCAAATTGGCGCTTCCAGGATAGCATTCAGCTTCCACAGCTCCTCCATTTCCACGCAGCTCACTGGGGTTTATTTCTTCTTTGCATTGACATTTTTGCAGACCCAGTTCATGCCATCCTTCGGACAAAAGGTGGACACAGAGAAAGGCAACGTTAGTCACAGAAGGGGATTTAGGAATCCTCAGACCCGAACGAGCTGTCTACCCCAGTGTCATTCGGAAAACACATTTTTATCACTCTTTCTACGCATACTCCCCCAAAATGCTACATGAAAATTGCAAATGACACTTTGTTCAGCGGCTACTGCCACAGTGCGGTTCTGGTCAGAAAAGGGACTTCATAAAAAAGGGTTGTCTTCTCATTCCACCAATGTCTCCAGGTCCTGTGAGGAAGGACTGGCTTGTAGTTAAAAAGGATCGAGGATCAGTTTCAGGTTCTGCTACAATGGACTACTGCAATTCTTGGCAAGTCCCTCAGTCTTTCTGTGTGTCGATTTGAGAAGATGCTGGCCCTATAGTTAGGGTGCTAATTTGGTATTCAGGTTCAGTAACCTGCTCCGTCACAGACTTCCTGTCTCCTTATGCCTCAGTTCCCATCTCTACAATGGGGATAAGAGCCCTGCTCTGCCTCACAGGCATGTCGTGAGGATAAATACATTGAGGACTGTAAGGCACTCAGATGTGAAAGTGATGGGGGCCAGAGGGGTACCTCGAATAGATAGATTTCCCCATCTCTGAAATGGGGATGATACTTCTCTACCATGCAAGGCTGCCGGGAGTTTTCATTTACTCTTTGTAAAGCAAGTTGGGATCTGTGATCTGAATGCTCCGGCAAAGAAAGCATCGTTGTACCTGCTCATGCTGCTGACTTATTAGCCTTGCCATGCTGATCCAACTGGGAGAGCGCCAACTGGATTCTTGTCAGCTGTGTGCACCCTCTAAACGGCCCCCAAAAGTCCAAGTGCAGAGTCTTTAGTCAGCAAAAAGAACCCAGAGGGCTTTTCAGGTCCTAGATTTAAAAACCCATGTTTGGGCTTGGAAACTGGGCAGATGGGATCTGGGGGCAACGGACAGGGAACAGGGAGTCCCAACGGTTTGTTTTTAGAGGCACTTTGCTGACTATCACTACACCTTTAAAGTTGTTAGACCTTAGAAATAAGACCCTTTGGGCCATTTGAGCAGCCTGCTAGTAACTTTCTGCATTGTCCAGTGGCAGGGCTGGGGGTTGTTTCCTGCTCTCTTATTTCTCAGGCCAGCACAGAGTGGGACTAATAGGTTAAGAGCTTGATCATCCCAAGAGTGTTGATAGAGAGAGACAGGATGGGTAAGGGAGCATCTTTTACCGGACCAAGCTCGAAAGTTTGTCTCTCTCACCAGCAGAAGTTGGTCCAGTAAAAGATGTCTCTGGTATCCTGGGACTGACATGGCTACAGCAAGACTGCATACAACAATGGAGGAGTGTTGTTGGCACACAACAGCAACGCCTTTTGGTGAATAAAGGAAATGCACAGATTGGCTCTGAACAGAGCCCTGTCTAGCTCTTAGCCAGAGAGAGGCTGTTACATAACCTCTGGCGTTAGAGGAGACTGAATCTGCAGGGCTTAATCAGGAACACAGACGATCTCACTTTGAAAATAGACATTTACCCTGGTAGCTGTCCGATTGGGCAGCTCTTATCTGAAGAGATCCGGTGGTTTTCTAAACTGACCTTTGTTGCAGTTTTAAATGAAAAAACAAACCCAGTGGTGCCTCAGTTTACAATGGGACATACACACACGCAAACAGAGGCCTAATTCTAATAATGGCTCTAAGCCTACCTCCGGGAGGGTCACTTTCTTGATCTTTATTTAATACTGCAGCAGAGAGGAACGTGTAAAACAAATTGTCTGAAATCCTCTGAGCAAATGGGAAAAGTCTAGAGTAGATTCATTTTAAGGCCCGGCAGCTTTGTGTTTTCCCTTTCAGTAACAATGTATAACCTATGTGTAAAACATGTAATGCTTTAAGCAAGCAATAGAGTGGTTTAAAGCTTATCACTTTAGAGAGAGATTCTCAAGGTACACGATGCCATAGCTTTACAATGGAGCTAGAAGAAGATATGCTGACGCTCTCAGCTCGGCTGCGTTCCTTAGAAATCTGCATGATTGCTTGCAAAGGGCAAAAAAATGCTCCCAGAATGATTTCAGTTTCCCCAGCCTCGGAAGCAATAATCACATTTGCACACATCATAGCATACAAGGCAAGCAGAATCCCTCATTCATTTTGAATGTAGGTTTATTTGCTGAACCAGAACAGCTGAGACAGCTTAAAGTAATAAATATCAGCTGACACCCTCTGCTATTCAGCACAGTAATCCCATAAACAATACATCACCGCAAAACAACAAACGCGCATCCGATCTCCCAGCTAATCTGACCAGAACCTGAATTTACAGTGATTAAAACTCTGTCCACTGCCAGCAAGCTCAGGGAGGGGAAATCAGCCCATTTTAGCATAGGCGAAACAAGGGTCATAACGCAGAGTTTATGATGGGATTTACCAGGGCTGGGAGCCTTAACCGCATCAACCGTATAATGAGGGCAAAAGAATGACAAAGGGCTATGAGAGACGAAAGGTGAACTCCAAATACACACCGAGGTCACCTAACTTATAACACAGGAATGAGTTAATTTGAATATCCTAATTAGTTTACAGTGGGGGGAAGGGAATTAACATGACCCAGTAGGAAAAGATGTTTGCTGTGTCAAAGGCATGAGTAAAATAATCATCTTATCTGCAAGTACTAAATGTTTCTAATGCAACTTTATTGTGCACAACCTCCTTCCCACAGGCAGTATCCGAGCAGGCTTTGCTTAGAGATACATACAATGGAAGGGAAGGGGAAGACAGAGATATGGGACAAAAAAAATCCATCAAAAATTTGGAATGGGAAGGAGAATTGCTCAGGTGGAGAAATCCAGGGAGGCTCTTTCAGATGGGAGGCACTGTGGTGGAGAAGGCTTTTGCATCAGAAATAGAGGAAGCGGGGAGAAGGAAAAATGGTGGGTCTGAAAGATAGGACCAAGTCCATGAAGGATTTAAAAATGAGAGACATTTTCTTCTCCCCCTTGTCCTTATATTTTCTTGCTTGTACATGTTTAAAATTGACTATGAAAAGTACCTCATTCGCACATTAACTTTTAGACCCTTGTGACTAAAGTACACAAAGCACAAATAATAACAGCTTTGCACTCTTCTGTTCGGAAGCAGCATGATTTGATACTAGCAGTTACTCCAGTTATACAAACATGAATATAGTATTAGCATTCCAGTCTCAAGCAGATACTAAATGGAAAGCCATGGGGGGAGCAGGGGGCGACTTAGAATCCTTTGGTTTTTACGGTCTCTGTTTATTTACAAACAGCTAGCAAATGTCAGTAAAAAAAGATGCTAAACATTACACTGAAGGCAAAAGTCCATGCACCTTATTGAATTAATCTCCTCAAACCACACAGGCCTTGCTACAAATTCAGGCATGCCAAAGCTCTGGAAGCTACCCTGTAAAGCATCTCGTGGAACGATCGCGATGAAGCTACTTTCAACATATGGGCAGTGTAACATGCATGGCAGACAGTGAATTCCTCTGAAAGGGAAATTGGTGGTACAACAGGGTTATTAAAAACCTAAGTAGGGGCAGGTAGATGCACCTAGCTTTTCTCTTCTGGAGAGCTGGGTTCAAATCCTGCATTTTGGTCTCAAGAATGAATGAGACTGATGGTCACTCACACAAAGTATGTCTACACTGCAATCAGAGAACATAAGAATGGCCACACTGGGTCAGACCAACGGTCCATCTAGCCCAGTCTTCTGTCTTCCGACAGTGGCCAATGCCCGGTGCTTCAGAGGGAATGAACAGAACAGGTGATCATCAAGTGATCCATTCCCTGTCATCCATGCCCAGCTTCTGGCAATCAGGACTAAGGACACCCAGAGCATGAGTTGTATCCCTGACCATCTTGGCTAATAGCTATTGATGCACCTATCCTCCATGAACTTACCTAATTCTTTTTTGAGCCCTGTTATAGTTTTGACATTCAAAACATCCCCTGGCAATGAGTTCCATAGGTTGATTGTGTGTTGGTTTGTTTGTTTTAAACCTGCTGCCTATTAATTTCATTGGGTGACCCTGGTTCTTGTGTGATGTGACAGAGTAAATAACACTTCTCTATTTACTTTCTCCACACCACTCATGACTTTACAGATCTCTATCATATCCCCCCTTAGCTGTCCCTTTTCCAAGCTGAAAAGTCCCAGACTTTTTAATCCGGAAAGCTGTTCCATACCCCTCATCATTTTTGTTGCCCTTCTCTGTATCTTTCCCAGTTCTAACATAGAAGTGTGACGGTAGCAGCTGTACCTTGAACTAGCTAGCTCCAATAACAATAGCAGGGCTAGCCACTCAAGTGCAGAGTACACACCCAGGATCCTGGGCGCACTTGTACAGAGTGTAATCGCTTCCCTGCTTTTGTTATTGGAGCTAGTGAGATCAAAACTAGCTTGGCGGGCCTCTATGTCTGCAGGTGCTGCAGGTGCTGCAGAAACCCCTCTGACTGCAGAGTAAACATACTCTGAAGCACCCTACAATGTGGCATGACTGGCAGTCTCTATACTCAGGAATAGTGGGGGTGCGGGGGTGGGGTGGGTTGGCAGATTTGGAGGGGCGGGAGGAGGACTAGAATTGCAAGGGTTGCTGCAGGCTGGGATTAGCAAAACTACCTGCACTCGACTTGTTTTAAACCCCATGCTATCTGCTCCTTAGCTACACGAGCAAAGTAATAAGACTTCGAATACAAGTGAACAAGTCCCTTCCTCCCCATAAGAACCTCCTGCCTGCTCCCATGCAATAACCAGAGATCAGGCACAGCCATACATTTCTGACCCCTAACCATGACCTAGAGGGCAATGAGGCTTAATCCCTTCATGTAATCCTGGGTCTGCCATAATAAATTAGGCCAGGGGAGTTCAAAATTCTCCATCTCTGACGTTTTCAGCATACTCATTATTTCACCAGTCACTTGTTTCTCTGTCCACACTGCGAAAATCCTGCCCCAGTACCTGAGATTTCCAGGCTGCTGCTTCTATCATCACGCTGGCCTTTAAACTCCCTCAACGTGCAGTGGCTACACATTTTTTGCCTAGCCGTACAATTCTTTTTAGATTCCTATAATCTTGTATTCCTGACACAGCTTTGACAATTCCCTCCCTACTCTCACGCTCAACGTCACAAGGCTCTCTGCTCCTAGCTGCACCATCCCTTATCCCCTGCAATCATTGTCTGTGTCCATGCTGGTATAGCTGCTGTTAGCCAAAAGGGTTTTAGTCAATGCAATGTAAGTGTGTGTCTAACTTGGTTCAAATACGGCAGGTCCCTCTCCACACACTGGCCTGCTAAACCATCCTTACAGCTAACACAGGGTCTATTTGTGCAGCACATTATACTGTCGGGGGCCACTTTATAACAATTTGGACTTGCTTGTGTGGCTAAGCCAAACTGTGACATCAACATACTACGATACTAGGGTTCAGCCCCCAGCTATACTGGAACACAGCCGAGGAGGGGTAGATGAGGGGGCTCTAGGCCACCTTTCTACCTCCCATAAACCTGGGGCCAAAAACTGGCTCTGGCGCACATTAATTTAAAGGCTGCTCTAACTTCCACAGACTGTAATGACCTCAGAGGGGCCATCATTCTTGTGAGGCTCGCCAGAGTACAACCCATCCCAGCAGGAAGCCAACAGAGGATTCTCCCCACTCCCCATCCAGGACGACTTTACGGACCCTCTGCACTGTTCTGAGGAACTTGCCCTTAGCCGTTACAGGGCAGTAGCACAGTTTGGTCCCAGCTCTGTGATATTATAAGATGGTCCCCATGATGCAGCAAACTGAGCAATGGAGGCTGGTCCAAAGGCAAGAATCACGTCTAACAAACGTCCAGGATTCTTATGAAGCAAGCCCAACAAGAGTGTGGATAGCAGAAGGAAACTCGTTTGGCTGCCCTTTCCCACCCCATCTCTGTCCACCTGTCATGTGGGAAGATCACGGCACAACGTACATTGCTTTAACACACAGGGTACGGTTAGGTACTTTGTTCTCCCAGTGTATTGCCAAGAATGTCTAAATGCCAACAAATCACTGCTGTGAGGTACTGCTTTCCTTGCCCTTCATGTGTTTTGTCACCAAAATCAATTACCACGTCATCCCATATACCACACATAACCCACTTACTACACTGCCTCTGTTATGCTGCTACATTGTCAGTGTTACATAAACATGAATTCTAACTTGCAAACCAGGTGAGCGTTTGTGTCAGAACGTGCGGCAGAGTCCAAATCGCTACTGCAGAGAGCCAATCCTTCTTCCTTTGCTAGCTCTGAATTGTAGGCAAAGCAAGGGTCTGCTTCGAATGCACTCAGAGTGTATCTGAAGTCTCTCTTCTTTGAACAATGCCATAAAGTCTGATTAACAAAATGAATGATGGGCCACAGCTTTACTACGGAAGGTGAGGAGATAATGAAGCTTGTTCTTTAGAAGAGGAAACAAGCTGGTGGTGTTGGCAGCTGAGTAGGCGACAGCTGGGTGCAGGAGGCAAACCCGCAGGGGGTTCCTTGTAACCCAGTCACCTTTATTCACAGCTTTCCAAGGAAGCTGCTGTGACCTTTCTCAAGTCCCAAAAGGTTAATGTGAAAGGACAAGATGACAATGCAGATTCCCTTCTTAATTAACATTTTTATTAAATAACCTATTTCAAATGATAGTTAAATTCTCTAAATTTATATCATTCTATTAACCATAATCTAATCTCATTAACCTTGAAATCCCCAGTCTTAACTACCCAGTTCTATACACCATAGTGCTATCAGCTAAACTAATTACATGACCTTCAAATGGTTTCTCCTGCAGTTATTGTCATTATTTATCCTTGCTCATTGTTCTTGCTTGTGGCTCTTGCACAAACCTTCCCTAAAACTCAGTTCCTGCATGTGCTCATTCCACAGAAATCCCTCTTAGCAAAATCCATTGGTGCCATCTCTCAAGTCTAACTGGGTGCTCTGCTCCAGTGATAGCAATGGCAGTACGCTTGGGTTCTTGGTTTCATACTATATACCTGATGTTTCTTGCCTTCCAGCATCTTCATTTGTTTTTCTGTCACTAAACTCTACATTCTCTGAGAAGTTCTCAAAGTAGCACACAGGGACCCAAACGATAGCTCCCTTTCTGACAGTGCGGAGCAACCCGATCCTCATGCATTTGTCTTAATCTCACTCCTCAAATGAATTGTTCTTTCACCTCCCCGTGTTTTGAGGGTGTGGC
Source organism: Emydura macquarii macquarii (assembly GCF_026122565.2). Lineage (NCBI taxonomy): Eukaryota > Metazoa > Chordata > Testudines > Chelidae > Emydura > Emydura macquarii. The sequence goes on along the minus strand of NW_027133829.1, from coordinate 9,255,875 downwards.
CCTTCTTTATGGTTTCATGGGACAAACCCAAAAGGACACTAGGTTGATGCTGGATACACAATTTCTCCTTAGGCTGATCCAGCTGAGATTTAAAATCCTTGCTTGTCGTTGTGTTTCAAAGCCATCTCCAGAAAGGTTTGTCTTGTTCAAAACGTTTACTGGCCAAAGCGAGAGCATGGCACTCTTGCTGTCTGGTTTGATGGAGTTTGGGTCGCCGTGCAGGTGAAGTGCTGTCTACTCTCTAGATATCTATCTGAGGTACTTATATGGCACCCCGTCATCATAATGTCTGAGCACCTCACAATCTTACTTCACAACACCCCTGTGAGGCAGGGCAGGGCTATTATCCCCATTGTACAGATGGGGAAATGAAGGCACAGAGAGACTAAAGGATTTGGCAAGGTTACAGGAAGTCTGTGGTGGAGCAGCAACTTGAACCTAGATCTCCCAAGTCCTAGGTAAGTGCCCTAACCACTGGACCACTCTTCCTTTCTGAGCTCATTGGGAATGGGGATGGCTATTCAATCTACAAGCTTGAGGACAGGTTATGATTTGCCCACCCTCCCTGCTGGATGATCATTGCTGTAATAAGCTGCAATCATTTATAGAGTGACAAAGTGAGACATTATCTGGCTCACATCTAAATGCGTTTTACTTAGGTTAGGCAAACAAAATATTTAAAGTCTTCAGATACTTAATGACTTGGCACCTGCCCTCTGCTATGTGGACACAAGCACAGGAGTGGATTTTATTTGAATGCGCTAGATTGTATTAGACTTTACTAGATACACACAGGTGCATTGCACATGTATCTGAAGGCACAATGAGAAGCAGCAAACAACAGGAAAGCAGGCGGGCAGGTCTAGAAAGACCTGGATCAGCTGGGGAGAGAAGCGTTTTTCAGCTATCAGAAGTGAAGCTGATAATCCTCATTTTTCAGCATTTAATTCTTCCACACCTAATTGTGTTTACAGCTGTGGGGCCAACACAGCTCCCTGCTGGAGAAATAAGTAGGAGCAACAAAGTGGGTGAGAGCCAGGGGTGGGGCGGAAGTGACAAGGCGATGCATGTAAACATTTGATATGTGAGCTAGTGTTCCTTTTTGCTTTATTTATTTATTTCTTCAAGAGTATTTCATGTTTGAATAATAGCCATTGTGGGGCAAAAATTCATTAGGAAACAGTGAGAAGTCCAAATCACCTACTGAGACAGTATAACGTTATAATACCCTATAACAGCACCACTTCAAAATAAAGATTATAGGGCTGAAATGTCTCACTAGCTTGGCTGCAAATGCAGCCACATTTCTATCTTAGCTAAATAAAGAAAAGCTCTTAGAAGGCCACTGTCTGGTATATTTAGGCCTACACTCTGGGTTCTGTAAGACAGATTGTTTTTTTTTTTTAAATTCTACAGAAAAGAGTTGTGTTGGAATGTAAACATTCTCCTGCAGTGTTTTCAACCCAAACATTCAAGTACTATACCAATACATGACAGCCTGAATCTGACTAACATTAAATCCCATCTACACTAGAAAAAATGACCATGTTGTAGGACCTGGTTACTATGTGCTAGCACCTGACAAAGTTAAAAACACATTTCAGTCTTGATTCAGGAACGTGGCTCAGAGTTTTAGCCATGTCAGGTGCTACCGTCATAAATGGGTCCCACTACCAGGTAGCTCTTTTGTGCTGTAGGCTGGACCAAAGTGAATCTGACCAGCCTCACTTCACTGTCTGAGCGGAAGCAAAATGGCATCAGTGGGAAAGTAAACTAGATTTTGAAAGTTTTAACCCCTTGTGTTACTACAGCGCAATAGCACAGATAAGGCAATTTGTTTCATGAAATGATTAGCCTTTAAAGTAATAAATGCCTTCCTGTAACTTGATTAAGATATTTTGCATCCTGAGGAGCCTTTGTGATCACCACCCCTCCCAAGAACACACATCCTCTCCTGGCTCAGTAAGCTATGTTGGCACAATGAGCTCTCTCTATCACCTCACCTGCACGCCTTCCCCTGTGAGGGCTGAGCAAGACTGGATCTGCCAGACTCTGTCACGGATCGTATGTAGGTTCAGTCCCTCAGCAATCTCTGAAGCGGGGGCAGCCGTGAGCAAATCTTGCTTGTTAGCGAATATGAGCACGGGAACTCCACTGAGCTTTTCTTCATCCAAGAGCTCAGCCAACTCCTATATCATTTAAAAGAGGGTGGCGGGGGAGAGAGAAGCCTTTAACCACAAGAGGTTGATCATGTCTCTAATTAGAATTATATTTAGGGCAAATGTTGGAAGCAAGTGTTCCAGTAAAGCCTAGATCCTATTACAAAAAAGCAAAAGAGTATACAATCATCGGTGCCCAAGGTTCAGAAGCAAGTTCTTTCAATTACAGGTTACATGAATCTCTAGCTTAGTTTGAAATTAACAGTTGTCTGAAAGGCTACAGATCTGCATTTTACCAATCCCTGCTCTCTGGAGACCAGCACTGATGATACAGCAAAAACCTTGTCAAGTGGCCTTGAGTTACTGCCTGACTCTTGAAATCAGGTGGTTCTATTCCTATTACATTTGAACCTCTGGAATGATGCTAATAACAAGTTTCGATTTTTGTTCCAACTTATATGAACTGTAACTCATCACAGACAATCTTGTTTCAAAAACAAAAATCTCCCTCCCACAAGGAAGCTGTGTTACCTACTGAAGGAATGCTGAAAACCAGGCTGGACGATAGGTTTTATTGGCCAGACTTTAGTTTCACTTGCATGATACGTTGCAGGGTATTTTGCAAAACCTGTGCTCGTTGGGGAATGAATGGCTTAAGAGGGTAGGAACAAAGACTTTTGCCTCTGTGTCATAATCCAAATCCACTGTAGATTCACAGTGATCAAAAGACCTTAACATCTGAAGGTTGTACAGTGGCCTAGTATAAAACAAGAGGGCAGCTTCATGTCATTTTTTAACCAACAAGTGTCCGTGTGACAAGCTCAACACAGTTGGCACTAATTAGCACCCTATATAGCAATCTTGGCAAAGAAGCAAAGAACTGAAAGGGTCTGGAATTTAGAAAGTCCAAACTGCTGGATATTGTCCTTGTTTGAAGGAGGGAGATAGAGAGTATGTGTGTGTGACAGAGAGAGAGAGAGAGAGAGAGAGATTGCACTGCTGTGCAAAAATGAGTTGCATCAAAGATCAAATTCTAGGCCAAAAAAGCAATTTGCTTGCTTGTTTTGAAAACCAGGATAAAACAGAATTGAGTTACAAAGCTCTTTAAATGTTTCTGATTAGACCCAAGAGACAATCAGTATTTACAAATTTAAGTGGAAATCATAAGAACATGATTCCTTGTGGTCTTGTTTTGGCAAGATTCAGGAGGACCCGAAAAGGTTTAGGTTTTCAATATTTGATTCCATTTGTTCAGGTAAAGGTGAATCACAGGTAGCCCCTTCATCAAATTAATAGACTAGGAATAATTTGTACTGATGCTGAAAGGAAAGCTCCACCTGAAATGCTGATTTCCCCACACAAACAACAAAATGTATCTTCCTAACTTACATACGCAAGGGACGTTAATGCATATTAGTTCAGAGAGAGCTGGACTTAAGTTACCTACCTGACCCGTTTCTTCAAACCTCTTTCTATCTGCACTGTCAATTACATAGATCTACAAAGGAAACAGGAGAAGGAGTTACTTTATCTGGAAGACACTGAAAGATGTACTAGTCTGTGTAAAATTGAATTGAATCCAGTTCCCAATTGCAATCCTTATCATTTACACCAATACTTATTTAACTACCCCTCCCAACACCCCAGAAGGTAGGGAACTATCCCTGTTTTACAGATGGGGAGAAAGGGGTTGTGACTTGGCCAAGGTCAGAAAGGGAGTTGCTGGCAGGACTGGGATCAGAACTCCTGCCTCCTAACACTATGGTCAATACAGTAAAGCATGCTGCCTGCCAGTGGCTTTGTGTCCACTTCCAGATAAACCACTATTAGAACAGTGTTGACAGCAAAGAGATGGACTGAACTGGTCATGGAGACTGAATCTTCTTCCAGGGCAGGGGGGACAAGGGGGTAGTGTGCGGTGAGCTTGCACTTCTACTGCTTATGCACTACCTATTTTTTTTTATGGAGAGGTCTGTTGGCTCAGCACCTTTCACCAGCACTGAATTAGTTGGTTTCCTTGCTTGGCAGACTAAGAACTTGTTTTTTAACCCTTTGGGGGAAATGCAAACTGGCATAACCAGCAGAAGAGGTTTTAGCTCCACACAGTCTTCAGGCTCCTGGAAGTTCTTGCTAGATATGCATTTGGTAAAGACAGCTGCTGCCATCCCTCTGAACTACGGTTCATTGCTAATGTGGTTAAGCAGCTCAGTTGTTTAAAATAATAAACAGGCCTAAATAAATGTGGAGCCTTAGTGTTTGCATGCAATGTAACATAGGAAGGATTGCATTGACCAAAATCAACCTAACCCAGCCAGTGACTTGCTAAGAAAAGTTGAAAAGACATTCCACAGTCGTTCAGGTCCTGGTAGATGTGAGAAGTGGGGGTCCTGGACAGCTGAGTGAGGGAATGGCAACGAAACATGGGGCCTTTCATTCCCAGGCCACTGATATGAATTCTGACCTTAAAGTCTATAAATCCATCCCTGAGCAGGAGCGACTGAAAGTTGCTAGCATATTGGCTGATTGCTGCTCAGTGGAATAAGTGTCAGACTGGTTCTCAGGGATAGGTGTCCACAGTTGCCCCTCATCACACCACAAATAGCATCCTTGCTTGCAATCTCAGACAGAGACTTCATGCTTCCAGGACAATTTAGACTGAATATCAGGGGGGGAAAGTTCCTAACAGCAAAACTGATTAAACAGTAGAACAGTCTCCTAAAGGGGAGTACTGGAGTTTGTCTGACTTAATATGCTGCGAGGAAAACTCGTATGCCTGCCAGGGGAAGAGGTAACTGGTGACCTCATACGTTTTTTCTCTACTTACTGTAGTTTCTTACGAGTCAGAGCTGATGCACATCGGTGGAGGACAGCATATGCATAGGAAGCTTGCAAGGCTGCTGCCCATACTATACTGGTCCATGCTCAGTGGATGAGCTGAGAGATCTGGTGTCATTTCAACATCTTTGCTAAGCACTAAATGAGTCATTATAAACTATAATAAATAGCTATTTACTTCCTCAGTGCGGATGCCATGTCTTATCTATTGTTGGCAAACTTGGTAAATTACATGACAAGAAATATCAACAGCAGCCACCTCTAGGGTGGAACGCTAGCTGTTTATCTGCTGCACACAGAAACACTACACAATCGTTTGGGAAAGGAAGACCTTCACAAGAAGGGCCCGCTACCACTCGCCAATCCTTTCTCCTGCAGCACCTGGGTTTTCTCCAGGGGCCTCCTATGAGAGCTTAACTTGCAGGATCTGGCTAGATTACAGTTTGAGGTGACAGGGCTGCAGGCAGTCCCCCCGTGCAGAGCACAATGCCCACAAGGTCAGCACATGTAGAATGTCAACATCCAAAGCAGAAAGCCACACGCGAAATTGATGCAGGTGTGTGTCTGAATGTGCAATCATCCAAATATACGCACCTTGTTTGACTGAGTTAAGCTTCCAAATATCACAGGTGTGCAGAGCTGGAGTGTCTCCCATTCAAACACACCTGCACTGGTTTGAAGGGGCAATCACTTCATGGCTCTCAAACATTTCTGGAGGGTCCTCTCCCTTTGTGCAGCACAGTTCTGAGTGGAGCAGAGGCAGGAGTCCTGGGATAGTATCTTATCTTGGCCCCTGAGTCTCTGCATTGCAAGGCCCATCTGAACTGGCTCCTGGTGGGGTCACGTGGACTCTCTGGCACAACTCCTGTTTAAATTATCTTTGTAAATGCGGTGCCAGCATGGACAGAGCGTGCAAAATACACTCACCTGCATTTCAGGTGCTTTTGAAAAGCCGTGGGCCAAAATCAAGTCTGGTGTAAGCGGGCTGCAATTTCCATGCAAATTGTGGTGGAAATGGGTCAGGAATCGGCTGCTACCAGCTGCTGTACAACTCCCACCTTCACATCCCCCAGTGCTGAACGTGGTCCTTTTCCTCACTGCCCAGCTCCTCACTCCGGCTACAAAGCCGGGTGTCCTGCTGTACTGAGTAGGCTGGGGTAGAGCTGAGGGGTTCTTTCGGTTCCTTCAGCCTTAGAATGCTCCTTTATTTCCCCATCTCCCCACCCTTGTAGGAAATGCAATGGGGAACGTGGCTGTTTACTAATTGCTGCGACAAGCTCAGCGAGGGAGAACTGGGGAGCCACAGGGCCTGCGACATGCCCCTGGAGAGGCAGCAGCTATCTTTACAATGTGCAAACTTCGCGTGTCTGCCGTAGCAGTCAGAGGCTCCCGGGCTGCTGCTCTGCAGTGCTGACTTCTGCCTGCCCACTATTCACAGCAGCACAGATAATCCCTGACTGAGCAGTCGTGATCATTTTATGCCTGCCCTGCGCTCTGTGCCTTGATTGCCTATACAGGAGCACGCTGACGAAGTTGGCCCTGCTGTTTCTGAAAGCCCATAATGGAGAAGGGACCTCCTCCCCCTCCAGCTGGCAGGTCTCTCTCTCTCTCACAGCTCCCTCCTCGTGAGCTCTCACCATCGTGCTTTGGGAAGGCAAATGATCGAGGCTTTGTCCTGGTGGCTGGCTCCTAAAACATGGTACTCTCCCTCCCCGAACAGCCACCTCACCCCATCCCTCCCTGCGTGCAGCAATTAAAGTCACTCCACTTCGACATGTCTTCTGACGTTAACGTCGGCTCCTCTAGTAGGCCCATCCTCTCCCAGTTATAGCGATGCTGAAGAGCAGGGCAATTAAGGATTTGTGTATTTTAGTGTGCAGCGCCTTGATGTAAGTGGTTAGAGCACGACACTGCTCCAGTAGATTAGGACCCGATTCCTCGTTGATATTGACTTTTATTTGTACTGAGATACCTAGGAGCCCCAGTCATTGACCAGCACCCCACTGTGCTAGGTGTTGTGTGAACACATAACAAGAAGATAGCCCCAAAGAGATTACACTCTAAGTAATACAAGACTTGCTATGTGTTCACAGGCAAGTCACAGTCCATCTGTGCCTCAGTTTCCCCCATCTGTAAAATGATGATCATAGAAATGATACACTCTTTAGATGAGTTTACCTGGTTGGGGGTGTGGGTTAGAGCTTGGGCTCTGCTTTAATTCGGGCTGAAACCCACCCACTTTGCAAGTGAGGATGCAGGCTAACTCACTCAAGTGTTGATAGTCCTCCAGTGCCTTCCCACAAATCCCCCAGAGGACAGACAAGCTCTCTCGCGATTGACGCAACCGACTAGGAAAGAATCCGAGGGCGTCTCAGCACAAAGAACCATGGGACACGCTCCCAGACACACACAGACAAATGCATAAACAATGAGGGCATGGTAATGTGGTTAGAGCTCTGCAGTGGGGATGCTCACATCCAGGCAAGGCTCACCCCTGCGTGCCAATCACCCGGAATAACTGTGCAGTGTAGACATTGATGTAAACATTTGGTTTAGATTTCCTAAACTCACTGGCACCACAGGTTCTGTTATTGGCTGGGTCAATTCAGCTCTTAAACCTTTTATGGGAGTTAACTTGAGTGCCATACAGCTGGGGTGTGTCTTTCAGATGCTACCACAAGATCAAAGGCCCTTGCTGATCTGTAGAGACTCTCCAGATCCCGTGGAACTTTTGGTAAAAGTGGGGAATTTGCCTCAGTATCCCTGGCCAGTATTCCTCCTCTTCCCCCATTGTGCAGGATTCTGTTTGCCAGCTGGCTGCCACTCTCCCCTCAGAAGTACAGCGCTCTAGGATGAAACTGTAAAGGCCTACGTTATAATTAAGCATTTAGCTAAGATTTTCATGGTCAGAGCTTTACAAACACTAATCTTGAAATAGATATGGAAGAAGAGTTTTGTAATTAAAGCTCCAAACTCGGAGATAGGGGTCTCTTCCTGCCTCTCTTCCACAGACTTCCTTGGCTGATCTTGGGCAAGTCATTTAATTGTTCTGTACCTCAGTTTCCCCATTTGTAAAAGGAGGATAATACTGCCCTACCTCACTATTTGAGGCTTAATTCATCAGTATCTGTAAAATGTCTCAAGATTCTCCAATGGACACTGCTATAGATCTGCAAAGCATATGTTATTAATAAATATGATGCCATTAATACCCAAAGGGACTTGTATTTGAGCATGTTCAGTAGTGATCCCTACAATGCGTTGCAAAAGTCAAGAGTAAATTTGAAACATTTCTGCCAATTCCACCATTTTTCCCAGTGTATCCCCACCAGTCTTGCCAATGGGTTTAGAATGACGCATTTGGTACTGTCTGTCTTTCTGCCTGAGAACTTGGAAAGCCATTGCATTACCCAGCTCTCAGCTGTGGCTAATACTTACAAGAACATCAGTGTTTTCAAAATAGTTCCTCCAGTACGGCCTGATCTTCCTCTGTCCACCAATGTCCCACACGTTCAGCTTAAAACCTTGAGACTGCACGCTTTTAATGTTAAAGCCCTGTAATGAGCATAAGGAAAACCACATACTGTGTTACCCTGAATCTCAGGATCATATTCGTGAGAGCGCACCATTAACAGCTTATATATCATACTGCTGAAAAGCAAAGCAAGATAGGCCCGTGTTGCTATTCAGATGGATCAGCTGTGGGAGAGGTGAAGAGGAAAGAGAACAGCAGCTGCACGCATGTCAGCTTGCATATGTTCCTGGATCAAGGGCTGACACTGTCACGGCTACAAAGACATATGTTGCTGTTAATGCCTCTGGAGTGCGCAGAAGGGTGAGTACAGCAAGAGGTGAGAGAGAGATGCTGATAAGGAGAAAACAGAGTGCACTGTGAGAAGCAGGCTTGAGCCTGTAAAAGCTGAGTGCACAGTACAGTCTAACCCAAGCTTCATTCGACACAACACAACTAGTGCTCAGCTTAAAACAGCAACAGCTGCATGTCTGAAGGGTCCGTTTAATCAGCTAAAGCTCCAACTGAAAGGGTGTTCAACTGGAAAAACAGGATGTGGTGTGGGCTGGCAACGTGCTGCCACACGACCCAGGGGATCAGGGCTTGGAATCTGAGCGTGGGCTTTTTGTCTGGGGTGTCGGGGGCTGGGAATGCTGTGCAGTGTGCTCAGCTCCAAGGGGAGGGGAGAGAAAAGCACCTCACGTAGCTCTCTAGCAGCCTCCTCTGGTCAAGTCAGGAGTGGTGCTGATGGCATTGTGGAGTGGAGGGACACAATTGCCCCAGTGGGGAGCCCTGAAGCAGGGGAGTAAAAGGCAACAACTAGGGATGACATGATCTGTGGGATTCTGGGAACACCCCGGGGAGTCCAGAGAGAAACATGCAAGTGCTGCACCATCTCCAAATAGTGGCTCTCTGTTTGTTAAAACAAATAGGACCAAAATCTGATTTCTGTTACACCAGGGTAAATCCACTGAACTCCATGGAGTTAGTCCAGATACACACCAACATGCCTGATGTCAGAATCTGGCTCAAAGGGTCTTCTCAGGTGGCACACGACCAGGATTCATCACCGAATTTGGTCCGCTGGTTGGATCATTAGCTTCCCCAACTCGGGCCGGGTACTGATGGGAAATGCGATCAATGGTGCAAAACTTACATTCTCCAGCTGTACACTGGTTTGGGCCTGGCTCCCTTTATGCAGTTGAAAACACATTAGTATAATGATTACCCCTTCTAATTCAGTTCCATGGGCAGCCTTTAGCATTTCATAGGCATAGCTTGTATTTGAAACATGGTTCAGGTGGTGTGTTGGAGGGAAATAGGACATGCAGCAAGCCTGCAGGCCCAGGAAAAGCCTTCCTTACCTGTGTTGGCGTGATGTGGCTGATGTCTTCAGATGCCAGCTGTTTCAGAAGTGTGGTCTTGCCTGCATTATCCAGTCCCAGGAGGAGGATTCTCACCTCCTGGTCTGGTGCACTTTTCAGTTTGCGCAGAATTGATAGTAAACCCTGTGGCAGCCAGGAAGATCAGAGCTGTTATTTCCCATGCTGAAACCTTTCCTCCCTCCATGGCCATGCCCTCTTCCCTCAGCCCCAGAGCGTGGGCTCCACTGCATAGTGCATGGAAGCAGATCCCACCACCAGCGCAGACAGAATCCAAGGACGTGCCCCACCCTTTCATTCTTCCATTTTTCCACTTCTGTTCTCTGTGTCCCACCCACACATGCAGGACCACTGGGTCTAGGAGCACCCAACTGCCACTACCGTCACTCAGCATGTCATTCGAAGGGCTGCGGTGCTCAACTCAGCTCAACCCCTGTGACCTATCCAGTATTCCCTGTGCCAGGGAGCGTGTCCCAAGGATGAGGTGCAGTAATGAGCTGCAGCCCCGCCACCCAGTGATCTGTATTATCTTTGCCACCAACAAAATCCCATTAACCCAGATCTCCCTCTCAGCTGACTCTAGGTTGCTATGTGCCCTGGCATGGCTCCCTTACCCAGTAACACCCCTGATTATCCAAAACCCCAGTTACCTGTCCTCTAAATTAATGCTGGGCAAACAAAACGTGGAGTTCAGGTTTCTGAGTCAACAGTGTACAGGGAGATTTTGATAGACCAGTAAAAGGGCCGGGGACCACTTGATAGTATAATATTGATAATCATATTTGTTGCTAACAGCAGCCAAAACCAGTGGGCCTTTCTGCAGGCCTGTGCAGCCTTGGCACAACTAAGCCAGGAGAGGGAGGGGAGCCTCTTGCTCAACCTTTGCCTGACCCTGCGCCCCTCCCTGATGGATGTGTTGGGATGTGTGTTTCAGGAAAAGACCAATAAGCTTATTTCTGCATGCCCTCTGGGAGATGTTTGTCTGGGCTTCAAGATATGCAGATTCTGTCAGAACACATCCAGTTAATTAAGTAATCTGGCGACCTTAGGTCTAGCTTTTGAAACTTTTTTCCTCCTTCTTAACGTGTTACTGTCTACTAACAAGGATAAATGGCGGGGAGAGGCTTGGACTCTTCTGTTCTTGGACACACCTTCTGGATCCTCCAACGACAGCTGGAAGATCAGGCCAAATGGAAAGCTGTCGCTGTTTCCACTCAAAAGCGGCCCCAGACTTCAGTAATTATTGAGGGTTGGGATGTTTTACTAACCTGTTGCGGACGTGTGTAAGTTCTTGAGCCTAAGTAAAGTATAGCTTTGTAGTACGAGCACTTTTGTGTTATACTGTTTCTACCAGTCCATCTATTGCTGGATGGCCGTGTCTCCATTTGGCTTATTTACCGACACTACCTTTCACAAGGTAAAGTTACCATGAGCTTTGGGTTGGCAGAACCCCAGGTAACAGTAGCTGCTAACAGAACTATCTCAGATCATTGTACCTTATGACTAAGAAAAGCACAACTGGAAGAGCATTCTCCGTGCTGGCATGTAACTGAGAAACACTACTTTGATTCAGAATCTCTCTGACTAGCACAGCCACACACTAGAGAGACACTGCGGCAACTAGATGGGACAACAGACTGTGAGTCAAGACCTCCGCCACTGATTTGCTGAGTGACCTCAGGCAAGTCACTTCATCATTCTGTGCCCCTTTCCTCTCCCACACCCTTTCTTCTCCTTGCCTGCTTAAAACATAAGCTCTTCAGGGATGGCTCTTACTATGTGTTTGTATGGCACCTATCACAATTGAGCCCCAATGGGAATCCTAGTTGCTATCATACCTAATTATAATCATGCTCTCTCTCTGGAGTGTGTCTGTGGAGGAAAAGCCTCTTCGTCCCTTTTAGAGTCATCTGGTTTTCAGTCCAGTCCTTACTTGTCAGGTGTTCCCACAAAAAAAAAATACTACCATAAGAGGTACTGACTGGCAGCTGTGTGTGCTCTGTGCTCAGACCAGCAGGACCTGGAGCCAGGAACTCACAGTTCAAATCCCAGCTCAGACCCAGACGCCCTCCAGGCATGTCACTGAACCTTAGTTTTTGAACTGCGGACAATGACACTTGCCAGTACCACAGTGGTGGACTGAGGATGAATTCGTTTCCGGTTGTAAAGTTCTCTGTAGATGAGGAGAGTTCCGAGTTCTAAATATTTTTGTTGGAGACCAAGGACATAATGGGCCATGGAGACTGCTCCTAAAGGTGGCTCCCTGCAGATCAGGGTTGAGACACAATGGCTAAGGACAATGGGAAACTTGTCCTGATATTGTCTCTGCACTATTTATTCTGTGGATATAAGATTTCAGGATCCAGTGAAATTATCTGTCAGCACTTTTCTTTAGAAAGTAGCCTTTGCATGTAGCATTCCTGTTCCGGTGCAGGTGTCTTAGCTCCCAACTGCCTCAGCTTCAACCACTTCTAAAACACCACTTCTGAGCGTTTACAATACTCGGCTCTGCACAAGGGTGGCATTGATAGGATCCAAAGGAAGACCTCACTACACAGATCATCCCAACCAAGCTTCTGATAACACTGGAAAACCAAAGTTATACATGACACCACCTCTACTATGGGAATTAATTGATCATAAATCAACTTAACGATTTGACACAACTAATAAATGAACACACACCATTCCTTGTAAAGTGGAAGTTCTTGAGGAGGAATTATTTTTAAAATGTTTTTTAAGGATGCAAGTAGAAAGTTAACAAATGTCAATCCCAATTCCATGTTTTTAAGAAGTGATAGCATAACGCCAAGGTGAAGCAATCTGGCATTCAAGTCCAGAAATGCAATGGTAAGATTGAAATTTCAACCACAATGCAACCTTTTTGTGGTTGTGCCTTAATACCGACTGTGTCTATCATAAGGTTCAGTTAATAAAGCTGGAAATTTATACGACCCAAGGTAGTGTATGTTATTAAATATATATATGATGGTAGTGCCCAGAGCCTCAGATCAGGATGTGACTGCTTTGTACTAGGTGCTGTATAAACATAAAGGTAGACACACACTAATCCCCAAAGAATTTACAATCTAAAATGATTAATGGCAAAAGGTGTGGTAGAGGAACAATCAAGTACATACGCTTTCAAACTTATTCATCCACACATCGACCATTTAAAAAAATACAAGTTTAATCACATGACTAGTAACAAATGTGTTTTGTCCACACTAGAATTTACAATAATGTATCAAAGGCTAAGGCACAAAATGAGTTACACCTAGCAAGGGACATAAAAGGCAATAAGATGATGTTCTTTAAATACATTAGGAGCAAAAGAAAGATGAAGGAACGTGCAGGTCCTCTACTTAGAAGGAGGCAGAGCTAATAACTGATGACATCAAGAAAATGGAGGTGTTTAATGCCTATTTTGCGTCGATCTTTACTAGGAAGGTTAGTGGTGACCAGATACTCAACACAATTAATATTAAGAACAAGGGTGAAGGAATGCAAGCCAAAGTAGTGAAAGAACAGGTTAAAGAATATTTAGATAAGTTAGATGTATTCAAGTTGGCAGGGCCTGATGAAATTCAACCTCGGGTACTTAAGGAATTAGCTGAAGCAATCTCGGAACTGTCAAAAATTATCTTCAAGAACTCATAAAGGACGAGTGAGGTCTCAGAGGGCTGAAGGGCAAACATGGCACCTGTCTTTAAAAAGGAGATGTGATGGGCTTTACAAACCCCACAGTGGAGACCAAGGAGTTAAGGAGCAGCTCTGGACCCAGAAGGCGCTGTCCAGCCCCATGTGCAAGGCCTGCACAAGCTCGAGAAAGGGCTTTAAAAGGGGAGCACAGCAGCTCAGAAGGAGGTAGGCAGGGGAAGGGAGCAGAGGGCTGCTCTGAACTCTGAGGCTAAAAGTACTGCCCCAGGAGCTCCTTGCCTAAGGCCTCACCCCACAGACCAGTAAAGAACCTATGAAAGAGAGATAAGTGACTGCGCTTGCAGATCAGACACTTGAGAGAAGTGACTTACTCTGGTTCAACTAACAGGGACAGGTAGAAAATGGTCCAGGGAGGGTGGCGGCTTAGCACCCCAAGGGGCTGAGTGTAGCTGCCCACCATTCAGCCCTGGACCGGAGCTTGGTGGAGGCAGCAGGCCTGGGCTCCCCTGCTCCTTCCCAGAAGATAACACAATACCAGGGACCTTCACCTAAGCCAAGAGGCCTGCTGGAATAGATCTTGATTATTTAAAGACCTAGCCCCCACTACCCCTGTGCAGGAGGGGAGGCCTGGAAACCCCTGGAGCAGGGACACTGAAGGCCAGGACCAAATTCAAAGGGAAAGGTGGGATGCTAACCAGTGCCTGACCACGGGGCAGCACTGTGGGTGGGGTGCACCATTTACAGGGGAACAAAGAAGACCTGGGGAATTATAGACCAGTCAGCCTAACTTCGAAACCTGGAAAGATACTGGAACACATTATTAAACAATCAATTTGAAAGCATCTAGAGAATAATAGGGTTATTAGGCATAGCCAGCATGGATTTGTCAAGAATAAATCAACCTAATTTCCTTCTGTGACAGGGTTACCGGCCTACCGACAAATACAAAACTATAGGCTCACGTCACTGACTGTGTGTTGGTTTGACAGCTGGACCTATGAGATGTGTGCATAACCTGAGATTACACAAAACGGATTGCTGGACTGACCACCGTTTGTTTAATCAAATTTTTCTCTTTTTATTCAGACATAAACGTGTAAAAACCAGTCAGTTAAGTATCTAAATGTTGCCTAGCTGAAAGATCCATCAACTGCTGAACAATTCATTAGACAGCTAAGTACTGTTTTGGAAACTCTTCCAACAACTAATGATGACTTATCTGCTGAATGAATATCCCTGCGACATTACGTAACTAGTGTATCTCACGTTGACCCAGCGTGGCAGTGTAGACCAGGCCTGAGTCACAATGTGGCTTTTGTACTCTGCAGAGCACTGTTGACATGATTTTCACCATTCAACTATTACAGGGAAAATTTCTCAAACCGCATCAACCTTTGTACAGCATGTTTCTTGCTTTAACCAAAGCTTTCAACACAGTGAACCACACTGCCCTCTGGAAATTGCTTACTAAATTTAGATATCCAGAAAAATTTATTAACATTGTTCGGCAATTCCATAAAGGCATGGTTGGAAAAGTTAGGGTTAATGGTGATCTAACAGATTCATTTCCATTCATGAATGGGGTGAAGAAACAAGGATGTGTCCTTGCTCCTAATCTTTTTGGTCTATTCTTCACTGTGATGCTAAACGAAGCCCTCTATGGCTCTTCAAATGGCATCTTTATACACTTTTGCACTGGTGAACTTTTTAATATCTCTTGTCTATGTGCAAATACGAAGGTGATCGAAGAGATGATCCAGGAACTGCTCTACACCGATGACTGTGTCTTGGTGGAACACTCTGAAGCAGCACTACAAGATCCTACAAACTGCTTTGCTGTGGTAGTTCATAATTTTGGCCTTATCATCAGTTAAACAAAAACTGAGGTTATGTACCCTCCAGCTCTTCAACAACCTTACCAAGATCCATAAATGAGCTTAGAAAGTGCCATGATCCTAACCGCAAAATGGTTTACTTATCTCGGCAGCATGTTGAACAATGAAGCAACAATCAATCATGAAGTGGATGTGCAAATTAAGAAAGCCAGTGCTGAATATGGTTGCCTTTGTTTGCCATTGAATGGTTGCCACTGAATCTGGAACCAACGCAGAATCTCTCTACAGACAAAAATCAAAGCATATAATGCTGTTGTCCTTATGACATTGCTCTATGCGTGTGAAACATGGACCTGTTATCAACAGCATATTAAAAAGCTTGACAGTTTCCATCTGTGACACCTACGATCACTGTTGGGCATCAAATAGCAGGAAGGGGCGTCCAACACATAAGTCATGGCAAAAGCTATTTCGGTCAGTATTGAGACTCATTTGCTTTGTGTCCAACTTAAATGGACTGGAGATGCAGGTCATACATCTGCGTTCCATCTATCAAAACAACTTTTATTCTGTGAATTAAGCTCCAGCAACCATAAGCGTGGAGGGCAGATGACACATTTCAAAGGTACTCCGAAACAAAATCTGCACAAGACTAATATTTCTGACTTAATCTTTGGTGACTGAGCACACCACATGGCACCATGCCATAAAGATAGGTGTCCTTGACTTTGAGAAGAACCACATTGCACAGCTGGAAGCACAATGCCTGGTACAGAAACAATGTGCAATTCAATCAACATAATCAAGCAAATGGTTCTGTGGTCAGTGCACTAAATTTTGTTTTTCCTGAACTGTTCTATGGAGCCATGCAAAGACCCATGTGACTGGTGTCCTCAAAATCGGGGGCCTAGTGGATGCTGGGAAGCAGTGACATGATATATCTCGATTTTAGAAACGCTTTTGACACAGTCCTTTATGACATCATAAGGGAACTAGGGAAATGTGGTCAAGAAGAAATTACTATACGGTGGGTATACAACTGATTAAAAGACCATATTCAAACAGTAGTTATCAATGGTTCGCTATTAAACTGGGAGGGTATCTAGAGTGGTCCCCCAGGTGTCAGTCCTGGACCTGGTATTATTCAATATTTTCACTGATGACTTGGATAATGCAGTGGAGTATGCTTTAAAAATATGCAGATGACACTAAACTGGGAAGGGTTGAAAGCACTTCAGAGGACAGAATTACAATTAAAAATGACCTTGACAAATAGAATTGGTATGAAATTAAAGATTTGAGAAGATAACAGATTTTTAGACAAAGGGAATGCAGTGGATCTAATTTACCTAGATTTCAATAAGGCATTTGATATGGTTCCACATGGGGAATTATTAGTTAAATTGGAAAAGATGGGGATTAATATGAAAATTAAAAGGTGGATAAGGAACTGGTTAAAGGGGAGACTACAACAGGTCATACTGAAAGGTGAATTGTCAGGCTGGAAGGAGGTTACTAGTGGAATTCCTCAGGGATCAGTCTTGGGACCAATCTTATTTAACCTTTTTATTACTGACCTTGGCACAAAAAGTGGGAGTGTGCTAATAAAGTTTGCAGATGACACAAAGTTGGGAGGTATTGCTACTACAGAGAAGGACTAGGATATCATACAAGAAGATGTGGATGACCTTGTAAACTGGAGTAATAGAAATAAGATTAAATTTAATAGTGGAAAGTGCAAGGTCATGCATTTAGGGACTAATTACAAGAATTTTTGCTATAAGCTGGGGACGAATCAGTTGGAAGTGATAGAGGAGAAGGACCTGGGCGTATTGGTTGATCTCAGGATGACTATAAGCTGCCAATGTGATGTGGCTGTGGAGAAAGCTAATGCGGTCCTAGGATGCATCAGGCGAGGTATTTCCAGTAGAGATAGGGAGGTGTTGGTACAATTATACAAGGTGCTGGTGAGACCTCATCTGGAATACAGTGTGCAGTTCTGAACTCCCATGTTTAAGAAAGATGAATTCAAACTGGAACAAGTGCAGAGAAGGGCTACTAGGATGATCCGAGGAATGGAAACCTGCCTTATGAGAGGAGACTCAAGGAGCTCGTCTTGTTTTGCCTAACCAAAAGAAGGTTGAGGGGAGATATGATTGCTCTCTATAAATACATCAGAGGGATAAATACCAGGGAGGGAGAGGAATTATTTAAGTTCAGCACCAATGTGGACACAAGAACAAATGGATATAAACTGGCCATCAGGAAGTTCAGGCTTGAAATTAGATGAAGGTTTCTAACCATCAGAGGAGTGCAGTTCTGGAACAAACTTCCAAGGGGAGCAGTGGGGGCAAAAATCCTAACTGGCTTCAAGACTGAGCTGATAAGTTTATGGAGGGGGATGGTATGATGAGACAGCCTAATTTGGCAATTGACTGATCTTTGACTACTAGAGGTAAATATGCCCAATAGCCTGTGAAGGGATGTTACATCGGGTGGGTTCTGAGTTACTACAGAGAATTCTCTCTGAGTGTCTGGCTGGTGAGTCTTGTCCATATGCCCAGGGTTTATCTGATCGCAATATTTGGGATCAGGAAGGAATGTTCCCCCAGGGCAACTCTGGGGGGTTTTCGCCTTCCTGTGCATTATAGGGCACAAGTTACTTGCTGTTGGATTCTCTGTACCTTGAAGTCTTTAAACCATGATTTGAGGACTTTGATAACTCAGTCATAAGTTAGGGAGCTATTATAGGAGTAGGTGGGTGAGGTTCTGTGGCCTGCATTGTGCAGGAGGTCGAACTAAATGATCATAATGGTCTCTTCTGATCTTAAAATCTAAATTCTAAAGATGAAATTCAATGAAGACAAATGGAAAGTACTTCATTTAGAAACGAAAAATCAAATGCACAACTACAAAGTGGGGAATGACTGTCTGTTTGGTAATACCGAGGGTTACAGTTGATCACAAATTGAATATGAGTCAATAATGTGAGGAGTTGCAATAAAGGCTAATATAATTTGGGCTGCATTAAAAGGAGGATTGTATGTAAGACATGGGTGGTAATTGTTTTACTGTTCCCAGTTTTGGGCACCACACTTTAGGAAAGATGTGGACAAACTGGAGAGAGTCCAGAGGTGAGCAACAAAAATTATAAAAGGTTTAGAAAACTTGACTTAAGATGAAAGGTAAAAAAAACTGGGCATGTTTAGTCTTGAGAAAAGAAGACTGATGTGGAGACCTGATAACAGTCTTCAAATATGTTAAGAGCTGTTATGAAGAGGATGGGGATCAATTGTTGATAAATTGGAGAGGGTTCAGAGAAGAGCCACGAGAATGATTAAAGGATTAGAAAACATACTATATAGTCATACACTCAAGGAGCTCAATATATTTAGCTTAATAAGGAGATGATTCAGGGGTGACTTGATTATAGTCAATAAGTACCTACATGGGGAACAAATATTTGTAGTGGGTTCTTCAATCTAGCAGAGAAAGATATAACAAGATCCAATGGTTGGAAGTTGAAGCTGGACAAATTTGAACAGGAAATAAGGCACACATTTTTAATGGTCAGAGTAATTAATCATTGGAACAATTTATCAAGCATTGTGGTGAATTCTCCATCACTGGCCATTTTTAAATCACGATGGGCTGTGTTTCTAAAAGGTCTGCCCTAGGGATTATTTTAGGGGACGTTCTATGGCCTGTGCTATACAGGAGGTCAGACTAGATGATTGCCATGGTCCCTTCTGGCCTTAGAATCTACTAATTGTCTCCATGTCCACTGAAGGCAGGATAAGAAGTTAAGAGCTTAATTGGCAGCAAAGGAGATTTAGGTTGGATATTAGGAAAACCTTTCTAACTATAAAAGTTTAAGCTTTGGAATAGGCTTCCAAGGGAGGTTGTGGAATCCCCATCATTGGAGGTTTCTAGGAACAGGTTAGACAAACACCTGTCAGGGATGGTTTATGTTTACTTGATCCTGCCTCATCATAGGGGGCTGGACTTGATGACTTCTCGAGGTCCCTTCCAGACCTACATTTCTATGATTCTATACGTCAGTGTGTTAATACACAACTGAAATGAGTGTAGACATACCCCAAATGGATAACAACCCTCTACTATGCACAGTTCCTTAAAAGGGTAACACAGCTAAATAAAGACACTCCCAAATTTCCCACCATTCTGCTTATTCTTTATGGGCTTGATCTGAAGCACACTGAAATCAATGGGAGTACTGCCTTCAGGGGGCTTTGAATCAAGCCCTATTATTGTAGTTTACTGCTCAAGCTAAAAGAACTGATGAAACGTTAATCCTATTCACAGTACTGCTTGCTAAGAGCAGAGCTATACATTCCCAGAGCAGGACATGATTAGGAACCCTTCCAACTTTAAATTCAACTACAAAAAACTGAATGCAAAAGAATAAGCTACAAAGCATCACTTATCTACCTCTAAATACTTCTCGGGGGAGGAATGAAAAACAAATGTTAATAGATCCTCTCCTATTAAAGAATGATGAACTTCCAAACTAACACAACAGTCTACAAGAAATAAGATCAGCATCATTCCATATTCTACTCAAGTGACTCTTGTTGCATGGTTGATCTCAGGATTATCTGGGTTAGCCAATAGAGAAGGGGTTATTTATAGAAATAAAAGTATTCTCTGAGGTGTAAAGTAAGCTGATTGAGAAGGCTAGAAGAAAAGCAAACCAACATATAGATGTGGACTTTACTTCAGTAGCTCTGTTTGCATATATATTATATGACTCGTGCAGTTAAAATGCAGTCCAATTTAAATCAAGGCACAAACTCTAATTTGGGCTACCAGTAATTCAAAAACATTACTGTTCTAAACTTACTTCTAAGTATTCTGATTCTAGTAAAAAGATATTTAATATCCAGGAGAAGCAACACTCTATAAAATCCGTGGGGATTTTTAAAAATTCAGCCTTATAAATATCTAAATACACGAGCTAAAAAGTATTAAGTGCTCCTTGATGGTTTAGCAGACTAGAAAAAGTAACAATTAATTTACGTGCTGCGTGACTCCGTGCATGGCATATGGCATGTTTACTACGCACATGCTGATAGACAGATTTTTACTCACAAACAAAATATTTAAATTAATTTTTGAATTGGAAAACCATAAATGTGGGCAGTAAACAGCAGTGTCATGGATATTGCAGTGGTGTTATGGAGGTTCCAGAAGACAAGGATACTGCAGAAGCAACCTATCGGTTGGATTAGTGGCAGGGCAGCAGTGCATTGGCAGTTTAAGGAACGAGATGGGCGATGTGGGGAGTTCCCAGGTTCGGGAGCAGAACAAGTCAACTGGGATTGAAACACACTGTCCAGCTGAAGGGCTGAAAAGGCAGCTTGTCAGGAGTGTGAGGGCTACATGTAATTTTGCATAAGACTGAGCAGATTGCAGCACTATTACTATAGAGGAGGAACTGCAGAGGCTAATAGATAATGAATGAAGCACTATATGCTGGGATGTATAGTCTCCACAGGCCACACCTCTAGATGAGGGTGGCCATATTGGGCAACTCCAGAAGTGGTGGCATATATTACGCAAATAATCTGTTTTAGTCTTTGACTGAGTTGAACGAGAGACCAAAATACCTCGCTTTTGTACAGAGAGTCGTAGGATCGTCTCCAACAGGAAATTGATGCCTGAGGAGACCACTAAGATAGCTACATTTTCTGGAAAGTGGGTGGAGGTATTAAAAAAGCAATTACCAAGAAATTAGAATCCAGTATTAAATATTATACACACTGTTGGGTGGCAAATACAGGGAAATACAGCATTCAAGAAGCAAACTGGATATGGAAAAGTTACCTCATCAGCATCCTTCAGAGAACACAGACATGTGGTTTTATGAAAATATATAACAGCCATCCTGGCTCAGACCAATGGTCCATCTAGCCCAGTATCCTGTCTTCTGACAGTGGCCCATGCCAGGTACTTCAGAGGGAATGAACAGAACAGGTAATCAAGTGATCCATCCCCTCTTGCCCATTCCTGGCTTCTGGCAAACAGCAATCCCTGCTTATCTGGCTAATAGCCATTGATGGACCTATCCTCCAGGAACTTATCTAGTTCTTTTTGAACCCTGTTATAGTCTTGGCCTTCACAACATCCTCTGGCAAGGAGTTCCACAGGTTGAGTGTGCGTTGTGTGAAGAAATACTTCCTTTTGTTCATTTTAAACCTGCTGCCTATTAATTTCATTTGGTGACCCCTAGTTTTTGTGTTATGGGAAAAAGTAAATAACACTTCTTTTTTGACTTTCTCCATATAATTTCTAGGTTTAAAACACCCACTGAACTATCAAAGGTCTTTTTGTTATAGCTATGTGCGCTAAACCTGTTTTCTTAATATACATATATAAAAATACAATGACATATACAGTCCTAAGGATTGGCAGGTTTATTCAGCTTTAAATCCAAGCTATGTGGATTTCTAGAACTAGTTTGTGCATGCCACCACTTCCTGTGCCAGAAAAGCTGTTGAAAGGAAAATTCACATTTATAGGCCAAATTAGAAGTTGGTTTGGGAGGAACATTGAAATGATCTGTGTAAATATCATATCAGAGTTGACAATATAAAGGATGCAATGGAGAGAACTATTTCACATTATGCTAGTGGCTAGAAATAAGGAGACGTGGGGCCTGCCAGTCACTACAGAGTGGAGTTGGGTCCCCATTAGGGAGGAGAAGCAAATATCTTCTGTTTTGATGTATTAGCCATAAAGCTCAGATGATGAATTTAGAGTACAGCGAAAACTGCCTTCAGTGACCAGCCAATGTTTACCTAGTAAGTGTGGCATTTAACAAAAGATCAAATACAATTCTACTGAACTACAATGCTGCTGCAAAGATCATTCTCCCAAGCCTGTCACTTGACCATGTCCTCCCTCTCTTTGCCTCCCTCCACTGGCTCACCCTTCTCTATTGCATCAAACACAAGCTACTTGTCTTCACTTTCAAGGTTTTTTCACGGCCTAATCCCATCCTACCTATCATCCTCTGACAAATGCTGACTCCCGCCTCTGATCAGCCCATGGTGCAAGCCTCCTTACCCATTTGGTAAAATTTTCAAACAAGCACCTTTGTGCTTTCCCCCATGCTGGTAGTCAGGCTTAGGAAGAGTTCCTGTAAACATCTGCAGAGCTACCTCATTATCCTCCTTCAAAACCCTCCTTTTCCATGCCAACAAGAAACTTGACAATACTTACACCCTTGTTGAGCTGAGACAACTGCCTATCATGCTGACTAATACTGTTTCATTGTTTCCCTGTACTCTCCCACAGGCAGTCTGTATCCATCTGTCCTGTCTTGTTTTATACTTAGTCTCTGCCTCCAAGACTGACAATCTATCTTTTTGTTCTGTGTTTGTACAGTGCCTAGCACAGCAGGGTCCTGGTCCATGACTGGGACTCCCATGCACTACAGTAATGAGCAATAATAACTCTAAAATCATTGCTTAAAACAGAGGATGCCTATTTGAGATTTGCCAGAGTGGAATCAGACAAATGGTCTATCAAGTCTAATATCGTGCCTTCAGCAGCGGCTAGCAGCTGATGTTTCATTCCTGGTCCATTGTGCAATTTTGTACAGTGTATGAGGGTGGGGAATCCTTTCTTATTGCAGCTGATTAGCTGATGCCGCAAAGCATGAAGTTTGATTACCTTTCTCTTAGCGTGCATCACTACAGATGTTACTAATGGAATGGTCATAAAAGCACTAAACCTTTCTCAAAACAACCAAAAACCCTTAATCTATTGAGCATAGTTTATTCAATACCACTAACACAGGCAAAACTCCCAGTTAAATCAATTGCTTGCTGTGCAAACTCCAGACTATGGTGTCATTCAATACATACATTTTTTCTGTGTTGAAGTCTGTTTGCTGGAGTCAATTCACCTAGAAAGTTTTCCCTACTCAAACCCACTGACATAGTTTTCTATCCAAAGAGGTCACACAAAGTTTTCTATTTTAGGACACTGGGAGATATCTGAATGGGTCCTTCTGTGCATGTCTTTGCAGAACTAAAATCAAACTCTTTTGCTTCCTTGAAATTTGTTAGCAATGTGTCTCACGCAGATTTCCATAGGAAAAGGGCTCAGACACAATTTTTGTATCTATGCGTGTCAACGATGACAGTATCTGCATGCTTTTTTCTTCCTTCTGTTGGTTTCAGAGTTTGAAACTCGTATCTAGTTTTTGGAATATGTTTGTACATATTTCAGTATACCTGTCTTTGATAAATGCCTGTTGTATGAGAGTCAACGTTAAAACATACTCTTTAAAAAAAACTTGTGATGTAATGTAATTTTATGAGACAGATAAAAGCACCAACAAACCATTAGACATTATGCAAACATTTAAAAAAGGAGCCACTTTCCAAGTCTGATCTCAGAAAGGTCTCAATTTTTGGAACAAATTCTAGGTATCAAGGATACTGACAGTAAATGGATTGAGGTTTTGTTTCAAAGAATAACTCAAATCAGCCTTAAGGTGTCTGATTGCATATTTTACTATGCCGAAACTACTCCGTGCCCTATAACAACTTTGAGCAAGTCACCTAACCTCTCCATGATTTAGTTGTAATACATGAACACCATAATACAGCCCTTTGATGTCTTTCCATGAAAGGTCCTATAAGAAGTACAAAGTTATTACACGCTTTGCCTGATGTTTAACAAAGTGCCATAAACATGTAAATATAATTATTTATTGTAGCAAGTATGCCACAGATGCCATTTAATACAATATTTCCCAAACTTTCAAAAGATGGGCCCTCTTTTAAGAAAATGAAACTGACTGGGCTCTCATTGCAATCCCACCATATGGAGTTTGACAACCTACCCATCTCTCAATGTATACATCTTCTATGCCCTCCCTTCCCCCCCAGCTGGTACTTCATGCTCCCCTACCCTATACATTTGTGAAATGCTGGCATAGATCTTCATAATATTAAACCTCTACTCCTTTCTTATATGTTTTAATGTGCACTGAAATAATTTAAATGTCAAATTTGTTAATTCATCATTAGTATCAGAGTGAGCAATCACAGAAATAAATGGGGCAGTTCCCACCTCAGGGCTATTGTTTTAGGCTCTCTGCAAACTCTAGTCTTTGTGGGGGTTTCACTCCCTTTGCATTTTGAAGGTTTTCGTCACAGCCAGAAGAGCTACAGACTTTGTTTTTTGGTTTTTTAATGAAAGCTGAGACTCTGGAGAACAATTTATGTTAATGTCTTTAGCGGGGGTGCTCCCCATGTCTCTCCCAACCCCAGCTAGTCTCTCATGAACCCCAAGGGGCCACACCACACACTTCAGGAAACACTGTTTTAATATATGGGAAATACATTTTTTTGAACCCTTCTGTTTAATGCAAAGTAAAGTATGCACTGGAAACTACCTACTTCCCGCTTACCCCCATCACACGCACACAAACTAAATGCTCAGAAACCATTCAGCAAATCCCAGACTACACCCATTTGAGACCTTCACAAAGCAAAAGTGCAACTTGGTCAGCAGTTGCTGCCCAAGTGCAGTTTGTGGAATGGGTCACTGCATGATGTCACTGCCCTCATCTTTAAAGCAGATGTATTTCCTGTGATGACCGCTGTGTCTAGTACGTAATCCTCTACCATCAACTGAACCAAAAGGGAGCAAGGCCCATTGGCCTTTGTCTCCACACCTTTTATGACGAGCATGGTGGAGCACTGCAGGCTGGGGTGGGTGGGGAATGTAGTCTGCAGGCAGCACCATCACAGTGAAGATGCTGTGTGTGCTGGGCTCCTAGCACGCTGTCCATGTCGCTCCCCGGCTAGGGAAAATGTGGTTGCCCTGCATCCGGTGTGTGCAAACCAGGCCCACATCTCTATGGAGCTGAGGACTGAACGCAGCCCCCTTACGTGGGGCTTTGGAGGCTGTTCACCCCTTTCCCCCATCCTCCATCCCATTGTCATAGGCTTGTTCCTTTGGTCTCTGCACACAGCCTGGAATCCGGCCATTCTGCCTAGGACCAGCCCACATCATGGTGGGACAGGGGTGCTCCCCTGGGCCCCACCCTTGCACTGCATGCCTGAAACTTCGGAGTACCTGCCTGTCCTTTCCCCTTCAATGAGACTCCCTCCCTATTCATAGCACCCCCTCCCCCCCTCTCCATGCAGGCTTGGCCCTTAGCCTCCCCCTCCCCCCCATGCAGTCTTGGCCCTTAGCCTCCCCCTCCCCCACATGCAGTCTTGGCCCTTAGCCTCCCCATCCCGCCCCCCTCCCCCACATGCAGGCTTAGCCCTTAGCCTCCCCCTCCCCCCCCATGCAAGCTTGGCTCCTAGCCTCCCCTCCCCCCTCCACCCCGGCTGTGCCCCCCTCCAGCAATCCAACCCCCCATCCGCCCTCCCCCTCCCCCGGCTCGACCCGCCTCCCTCCCTTTCTCCCCAGCCAGGCTGAGCCCCCTCAACACCCAGCCCCCCCCCATCCATCCCTCCCCCACGGCTTGGCTCCCAGCCCCGCCCCCTCCTTCCCCACCCAATCTGCCCCCCCCCCCCCACACACAGAACCCCGCCCCCCTCCCTACCCTGCCCCGGCTACGGTCCCCCCCGCCCCGGCCCCGATCTCGCACTCACCATCCTCTACGCGGCTCCCGGGTTACCATGGGCAACTGCGTCATGCGCCCCGCCTCCTACGTACAGCGTCATCCCCCCCTCCTCCGCGCCACGCACGCACGCGCGAGCGGTAAGAGGCGGGGTCAGACCCACACCCGGCCCCGCCTCGTCCGACGCCGGCCTCGCGCAACTCTCCGCCCACCCGGGTCTCTGCCCGGCGCATGCGTATTAAACCTCCTGGGCGGCTCAGCCCGGTGCTGATGCTGGCAACGTGAGGAGGCCGGCTCTGATTGGCTGACGAGGGCCACGCGGCAGGGAGAGGGAGGGGCCGAGGGCGGTGAAAACCACGTGGAGCAGGACGGAGCAGAGAGTGGGGTGGTTGTTGCCGGGGGCGTTGGTAGCAGCAGGTACGGCTGGGGCCTGAGCTGGGGGGGTATGGGGGGCAGTTAAATGCAGTGGGGGAGGTAGTGCAGTGCAAGCCGTAAGGTGTCTGGGCGTGCAGAGCAATGGGGGGGGGGTGCAGTGCAATGCAGTGAAATGGGGGACAGCGAGCCCGGAGGAGTGGAAGGGGCTGCAGTGCAGCGCGGGGGGGACAGACTGCAGTGTAAACCCCAGCAGGTCTGGGAGGGAAGTGCAGTGTAATGTGGGGGTGCAGTGAAAGCCCCAAGGGGCCTGGGGGCGGGGGGTGCAGTGAATTGGGGAGGAGAGTGTGAGCCTGGAGGGAGTCTGAAAGGGGAGTGCAGTGTAAGGTGTGGGTGGCAGTGTAAACCTCAGGGGGTCTGAGCCGGGATTGCAACGTGGTGGGTGTGCATGCAGGGGGGGGGGGGGGGGGGAGGAGATCTGAGAGGGGATGGGAGTGCAGTGATGGGGGGGCAGGGGGCAGTGGTGGGAGGTGGTGTTCAAACCAAGGGGTCAGAGAGAAGAGGGGAGTGCAGGGTTTTTGGTTTTGTGGGGGTTGGGAGGGGTGCAGTGGGTCTGAGAGGAGACCGAGGGTGCTGTGTGAAGTGGGTATGGTGACCGGGACACTCTGAGCAGGAATAGGGAGGGAAGTACAATGCACAGTGCAGGGTATCCAAGCGAGGAAGGACAGGGTAGTGCAACCAGGGCAGGCATAAAGTGAAAATCCCAGTGGGGGCTGATATGGGGGGGGGGGGGTGGTTCAATGCAATAGGGCGACCAGGGCAGAGTGGAGGGGACTGATGCAATCCGAGACGAGCTCAGACAGGTCATGAGAAGTGGAGTCTGAGAACCCGGAAAGGGAGACGGTGGAATGCTCTGCGTGACAGGACAGGCTGGGTTCTCGGAACCGAACTTGGGTTGCTGTGTGATGGATGGACGGGATGGTGGGGTTAGGGTGAGGGAGGAGAGAGACTAATCCCTGTGGGAGCTGCTCAGGGGCTGGCCCAGAGTTTCTACTGTCAGGATGCACCTGGGGGTTGGATTCTTGAAACCTTATGGAAAAATAAGACTCTCTAGGGTTTGGACGGGGTGCCTGAGTTCATGGGTGAAGGCTGCCCATCTGTGAGTGACAGGGAGTGCAGCCCTGTTGGAGGAAGCAGCAATTTCCTCTGACACCTTCTACTGGGCCTCAGACTAACCAGCTGTGGCTTCATGCGAGCAAGCAGGGGTAAGGGGAACATATAGGCCTGGGCTATAGGGTTAGTTGTGGGGAGAACCTGCCACATATCACTGTGGTAGGGGATGGAGGGTTGAAACTGACTCAGAGAAATCATGCAAGCAAAATCCTCTGTTGTGAGAGGGAGAATCTTTTTAAAACCCAGTCCAGCAGGGAGATTTGACAGCCCTGGGAAGGTTTGCGATTGGTGACTCTGTAAGCAGATCCTGGGTGTAATGAAGAGGCATGGAGTGGTAGGGGAGTTGTAGAGGCAAGCTCCTGGTTCACCTGAAATCTCTCATAAAGCTGACTGCCTGGTTTCCTCTGTCTTTATTTTAAACCACATTTCTGAAAAATGCAGCCTCCTCTGTCCTGGTTTCTCCTCCTCCTTCCCCCCCCCCCCCCCCCCCCAGCTGTTTCAAGCCCTGTTCAGTGAGTGGCATGTTGATCACATCAGTGGCTGGATGGAATGGTTCTGCCCTGTTCATGGACCTTTCCGGGTGGCTGAATGTTGGTTTTAGCCAATTTCTCCTTTGGGTGGGACTGAAACGAAACATCCTTTCCAGACTTTGGGCAACAGCCCCCGAAGCTGTGAAATCCTCACCTGGCTGCGCTCCCCACCCCTGCCTTCGCCAGTTGGGGACCATCCACCCAATGCTCCCTTCCCCTCCCCCTGCTTGCTGATGCTTCCTCTACATAGAAAAAGAGAGCTGTTGAACTGGGTTATGATGTGTCTTCTTGGCTCCCTGGAAGCAAAATAAGGGGGAATCTCCTAGGGTGGAGTCAGGCTGCTCTTGGGGTGAAGACGGGGTTCACTTCCCCTCCAAAGACTGGATGGGGGAATACATAAAATCAGGCAAAGAATCATTCAAACATAGCCACGATGTTGGACAAAGCAAATGCTGTACAGTGGAAATGTTCTGAGCTAAATAGATCCTTAGCAGCCTGCCATCAGCAGCATTGCCCCAGGGAGGTGCTGAGGTTCAGTAAATCAGTTCCCTCTCCCCTGATCTCCATGTCTCCCGTTTACACCTTCATTCTCCTTCAGAGTCTGTCTAGCACCCCACTCCTCTTCCAAGGCTCTTATTTAAATTAACTCTTTGCCTGCTGTTGCTCCTTCCAGCAGGAATCTCAAAGCCCTATTTACAAAGGTGAGTGAATTAACTCATGGCTCTCCCCCGGGGCAGGTTATTCCCATTTTTAGAGATGAGGGAGCGGATAGAGAGCTAAGGATAGACCCCAGGAGTCCTGACACCTAGCATGGCACCCTTGCTGCAAAACCATTATTCCGTTCTTCCTTCAAGATGTTTTGTCTTTTCTGATCTGGCCTTTCTCCCTGGTCAGCTTTTACTATCAGTGTTTTCTGTCTCCTCCCCTTACTACGATGTCCCGTCATTGCTACTCCCTCCCCAAGGACTTTAGAGTTTTTAGAATCGGAGAAATGGTGGTGGTCTGAAGGGGACCTTGAGAAGTCATCAAGTCCAGCCCCCTGCGCTGAGCCAGGACCAAGTAAACCTAGACAGTCCCCAACAGGGGACCTTTAATGATAGGTTGTGGAATCCCCTCCCTGGAAGCCGACGCCAGAGTTTAACTACTCCTATAGTTAGAAAGTTTTTCCTAAAATCTAACTCTAAATCTCCCTTGCTGCAGATGAAGCCTGTTACTTCTTGCTCTGCCTTCGGTGGACTTGAAGAATTGATCACTGTCCTCTTTATAACCATGCTTAACCAGGTCCTTCTTCAGTCTTCTTTTCTCAAGACTAACAATGCCCCATTTTTTAACCTTTCCTCATAGGTCACATTTTCTAAACCTTTTATCACTCTTGTTGCTCTCTGGACTCTCTTGGACTTGTCCCATCTTCCTAATCTGTGGTTCCCAGAACTGGACACTGTACTCCATCTGAAGCCTCACCAGCGCTGAGTACAGCGGGACAAAACAATGGCCTCCCATGTCTTGCATTCAACACTCCTGTTAATGCACCCCAGAAAATTTGTCTTTTTTGGCAGCTGCATCCTATTGGGGACTTGTATTCAATTAGTGATCCATTATAACCCCAGATACTTTTCAGCAGTACTTTCACCTAGCCAGTTATTTCCCTTTTTTGGGGGTTGTGTATTTGATTTTTTTCCCCCCCTCCTTCCCCAGTGAAGTACTTTGCGCTTGTCTTTTATTGAATTTCATGTTGTAGAATTCAGACCAGTTCTCCAGTTTGTCAAGGTCCTTTTTTTATTTGAATCTTGCCCACTGTGGTGTCATCTGCACATTTTATAAGCATACTCTCCACTCCGTTGTCCAAGTCAGCAGTGAAAATATTGACTAGCACCACACCCAGGAGTGACCCCGGGGGTTCCCACTAGGTACGGCTTCCCGGTTTGATAGCAGCCCATAGATGACCGCTCTGAGTATGGTCTTGCAACAACTTGTGCACCCATCTTACAATAACTTCATCTAGACCACGGTTCCCTGGTTTGCTCATGGGAATGTCATGTGGCACTGTGTCAAACGCGTCCTCCTTCCGAATGTCGTGATCCAAACCCCGTTGAAATGAATGCGTGGGTCCCACAGACTTCAGTCAGCTTTGGATCAGGCCCCTGGAATGACCTGTGCATGTTGGGAGATGGATGCACGTTAATAAAAGGAGTTTAATATTTATTCAGGGGTCAAGCATAGCACAGAGACTTGTAAGCTTGATTCAGCTTGTTGGACGGTTTTCTAGCAGTGCAATGGCAAGTCACGTTCCCATGCACGGTACTGGGTCCTCGGACTCTTTGTGAAGCCCTGATTAATAATTAGGATCCTTTGTGGGCTTTAACTTGGGACAAACTGACAAGCAAAGTGATGAGTGTTTCATTTTCCAGTCTTACTTATTTCTCCCCTCCCTCCCCCGC
The DNA here is from genome assembly GCF_026122565.2 of Emydura macquarii macquarii. Taxonomy (NCBI): domain Eukaryota; kingdom Metazoa; phylum Chordata; order Testudines; family Chelidae; genus Emydura; species Emydura macquarii. The sequence goes on along the minus strand of NW_027133829.1, from coordinate 9,225,365 downwards.
TGTTTTCACCACCAGAACCAAACTCAGAAGCTGCACCTGTTTTTCAAGTGGCTTTTTTTTTTCTCAACAAAGCCCAAGGAAGTGACATGATATTGCCACGGTCAGTTGCTCAATTCCTGCCTCCCAGCTCTCTGCTCTAGCCACTGGACTGCACTGCTTCTACTTGCACACCAGCCAGCATTTCCCAGGGAGAGAGCCAGGTGCATTTCATCCCTCTCCCTTGATTGTATCTCTCTCCTACCATTGCTTTGGCCTGTCCTGCTCACCAGAGGGACCTCTGCCACACAGAGGTGGCTGTACATTGGTGGCTCTACAGGACCTGTAGCGAGGCGGTGGGAGACAGCCTGTAAGTGAGATGCTCTGTAGCTGGCTGGTGGAAGCAGAAGCCACTGCGGGAGTGGAGAGAAGAGAAGGTCGCTGGTAAGGGGCTGTGACTGAAAAGGACTCTCTGGCTGTTTCCTGCTCCCCATCATCATCCCCCGCCAGTAGAGCATGGCAGCTGTGTCCTCTCCTTCTGTACTGCCCACCTTCCTTCCACTGAGACCTCTAGACCAGTCAGCAATGGAGGCAAGACAGCAGCAGTGGGCAGCTTCTGGAGTAGTTCCTGCTGCAGCCCACCTGGCGCCAGATACCAGGTGCCAGTCCATTTCAAAATGCACCCACTTAGGCACCTGGAAAAATGAGTGCTGTCAAGTGCATTGCTTGGGTCTGGATTTGCTCTGGGGTGTCCACACCACCAGTGAAGTTAAGCTAGGTTGCCACGTTTTGAGATCGTCTGATAAATGGTAAGTTAGTTCCAGCATGGGAGTGGGAATCCCATGAGCGACCAGGATTTTGGAATTGGTCTGTCCTGTAGTTGACTCTTCCTGGGATGTCTGAAACTGGACTGCACAATGTTCTGTAGGGCTCGATAGCTGGGGATGGAGTAGAGAAAGCGAGAATCCTTTTCTCTAATTCTTGTGATTCCCTGAGGCCCTGCGGTGTGACAACTCTCCGAGGCCCAGCGTTAGTAACAGCCCAGTTACCGAGAAGCGGTCGATGGTTAGATACCAAATGCCCATAGGTGTGCGTTCCATTGCCTAGCTCAAAGCGGGGCTTACACTAGAAGTGTTCTGCATCGGAAATGGATCTGGAGAAACATTCATTTAAAACACAGCATGGCTCGGTGGATGATCCTCAGCGTTGCCACTCTTGCCGTGTGACCTTTGTCTGTAAAATGGGGAGAGCAAAACTTGCTTCTCTCTCTGGCGACTGCAGGGAGATCTACTGGTGGGAAAGGCTGTGTTGCCATGCTACATTTTAGCAGGCTATTTGTTTTGTAAAATCTGAGAGCAGGTCACCTCCCTGTTCCTTTTGTGAGCCTTGTCCATCATTTCAAGATTTGAGTGCTAATGTGTAGTGATCCCTTTAACGTGCCATGAAACTCACAGCCAGTCTCAGTCGGTACTGTGGCTACCTCGAAGCTGAGCAATAATTAATTCTAAAAATCATCAATATCTGCACAAATGGCGTCCTCAAGGTCAAAGCGAGCAGCTCGGATTGGATTCAAGGTCAGTCGCTTCTTAAACCTACCAGCTTGGGGTGTGTTTGTGTTCGTTCTCCCATTCCTGACACTTCGTCTTTGCCGGTAGAGAAGATGGAACCGTGGGCTTCGTTTGTCTTGTAACTGATGCTTCTGATGGGGGTCCAAAGTCAAGCTGAGTTAGAACATGCAAAGGAAATTAAAACAAATAGTAAAAGATTCTTTAGCCATATAAATAAAAGAAGAGCAAGAAAAGAAGTGGGGTTGCGATGCAGTGATGCTGAAGTAGAGATTAAGTGTAATCTAGGTTTGGTCCAAAAATGACATGAATACTTTGCCTCCATTTTTAATAAGGCTGAGGATGTAGAACATGGGGCAAAGGCAGGATGACGAATGTGAATGAGTATCTAGGAATGGAAATAACCACATCTGATGTAGGAAGCAAAGCTCTGAGCTTAATGTTTTCAGGTCAGGGAACTGGATAGTCGTCGTCCCAGAACGCTGAAAGAATGGATACTTGAAACTGCAAGTCCAGTTGTAAGGGTTTTTAATAAATCCTATCCAATTGTGTCTGGTACTACAAGATGAGAATAGCAAATGTGGTACCTATATATAACAAAGGGGGGGGAAGTGATCTGGGAAACTATAGACCCGTTAGTCTGACCTCGATAGTATGCGAGGCTTTAGAACAAATTTTGAAGGAAGGAATAATCAACGAACATGGAGGTCAGTGCAAAATGCAACAAAATGCAACATGGGTTTACCAAAAATAAATAGTGCCAGACAAACCTGCCGTTCCTTTGGATAAGGTAAAAGATCTACAGAGTTTCCCTTGTCTAAAATAATCAATCTGGACTTCAGTTGCGCATTTGATACAACACCACGTAGGACATTTATTAGTTAAAGTGGACAAGATGAGGGTTAGTACAAGAATTGTCAAGTGGGGGAAGGCACTGACTACAGGGGAGATGGCAATGGGCTGTGCTGCAGAACCATCAGGCTTGCTGGAGTTAGGTTCCTGATGGAGTTCCTCAAGGTGCATTCTTGGGTCTAATCTTATTTAATATTTTCATTCATGGCCCGGGCACGAAAAGTAGATGTGCCCTAGTGAAATCTATAGAAGATCCAAAACAGAGAGGCCTTGTCAAGACAGGAAGACTGGAATATTATAAAGGAAGAATTGGAAGAGCTAGAGGGCCGGGGTCATGTTAAATTTTATCCCATTTCTAATACAAAGTGCGAGATCATGCACTTAGAGTCCAATCATTTCTGTTATAAACTGGGGGCTTATCAGTTGAAAATGACAGAGGAGAAAGACCTGGGTGTATTCGTTGATCACAGGATGACTATGAGCTATCAATGTGATGGGATATGGGCAAATGCGATTCTAGGAGGTATGTCCTGTAGTGATGGGAAAGTATTAATACCATTGTACAAGGCACTGGGCATATCTCATCTGGAAAACTGCCATTCTGGACACCAATGTTCAAAAAAGAGGAATTTAAATTGGAACAGGTGCAGATCTAGGAGGTCCCTTCCAGTCTTGTGTTCCTATGATGAAAACTCTGGAGTTTCTAGCTCCCAGGCCGGTACTGCAATGATGGCTGTCTCTCTGGCACACAAGAATGAAAATACTTGGCATTTATCAGCCAATGATCTCAGAAGTTGACCATCTTGCAGATTTTGTTATTAGAACGTCTATCTTCTTGCGGGATTTAATAGCGACAAACTCTGTCTGTCCATTAACCAAACTGATGAGTCTTGTAAACTCTACAGGCCAAATAATTCCATGTTAAGGGACGTTATAAAGTCCATCAAGAACAGAGAGTCTGCAGTGTTTATAAATGCTGAGAGAGCACCACTGGGCTAAAAGTCTCTGGCATAGGCCCAGGATCAAAGAATTTACAAGCTCTGTTTGCAAAGAATGCTAATTGCCCAATCAAAATGCCTTCAGATGTCTCCTTTGGCTTTAAAAACAGGGAAATTAATGGCAAAAAAGTGGTCTTGATCCAACACTAAACTTGCAGTATCAAGAGCTCAGAAGAGCTGTGTTCTGTGGAAGATCCAACTAAATGATCTATTTTAAAATCTACTTTAAAAAAAAAAAAAAGGCAGGGCATGCCAAGTTAAGGCTTCTTTCCCAACGTTGCAGCGTCTTAGAATCTGGTTTACTTTGTTAAATATAAACCTCAGTATGTTGCTTGTTTGTTTAAACCCTCCGGTGAAACAAGCTGGGTGTGCAATGTGCCAAAGTTAATATCCTAAGAGCAGCATTAACCTCTTCTGAAGTCTGAGAGTTTGAAAGTCTTCGATTAATTAGATTGGGTCAGTGAAGCATGTGGAATGTGGACAGACCTATTTAAATGAATGCTAAGTGTTATCAGCCTCAATATTGCATTAATGCTAAGTGGGGATAGGCAGCATGGGGTGTTTAAAGTGCATTTTTATGGCCTGATGTAAGTGAATATTGTGTTAGTAAGGGCTGCACTGCGGATTCACTCTCCTGCTGGGCAGCTCGGTGGGTGCGCTCCAGGCGGCAGGACGGAGGTATCTCTTTAAGGCAGACTGTGTTTGTCAGGTGAACTTCCAGAGTGATCCAGTCCGTCATTCCAGCAGCTCTGAACTTCCCAAGGAGTTTATTGGGGGGTAGTAAAAAAAATCTCTCATAAATAAAGTGCCAGCTGGCAAAGAATCTGAAAGCTCCGCTGTCCCGCAACATCAGATCTTGGCTGACTTTGGGCTGACTTGGGAGCGGTTATGGGGCAGGGAGCTGTTCGCGTCGTAGGTTGCTGGTCCAGTTCCAGTCCAGGTTGGAAGGCAAAGGTCGCTCGTGGTGGCTGCTTTGGCAACCTCCAGTGCCGTTCCTAGGGGCTCGCTGTCACCTGTAACAGCCTCCCACTGCCGGAGCTGGACGGGCTCAGCAGAGAGGGCCAGGATTGAGTGGTCCACGAAGACAGTCTGGTGGAAGCTGCCATTTTGACAGTAGTTTGAGCGAGATGGACCCTTGCTCGTTCCTTTCCCACGGGGCACTGGACAGCTGTTGGATGGATAAAAGCCTCCGCTTGCTGCCAGCCTGGGACTGACTGACACAGGTGACCTGAGGATGAAAGCCACCATCTCCTCCCACCCGCATCTTCCGTCACTGTCCCCACTGAACCCATCTGGGACACCTGAGCTGATGCTGTGGTGTGGAACGCTTGGCTGCAGCGTTCTCTGTATTGGGGTGGGATCTGGAAGCCTCCAGCCCAGCCGGCTGTGCTCTTAGTAGAGGGTTTCGAGGTAGAAATGTTTCTCGGTGTCCCGTTCTCCCCTGGTGGCGGTGTGCACGCTCTGTGCACATGAGGCTAAATGAGCGATCTCAGGCTGTGCGTGGGAGTTCATGCACCTCTCGGAGAATGAGCTGGCTTCTGAATGGCCAGAGACTTCAGTGATGCTTCAGCCAGAATCAGTGGCTCAGAGCCTGGCCACCATCTTTGCTTAGGAAGGCAACTTGGGCTAGTGGAGTGAGCAACTCCTGAGGCCTAATCTTTGCTTATCTTCCTGTTACTGGGGGGGAAGGATCTTCTCCTGTGTTTGGTCCCCAGGCCACTTCAGGGTGAAGGCACTTGACTGTTCTCCTCATGTAGGAACTTTGAGGGGGAAGGTTTCCTTTTTAAAAATTCTCCCCTTTCTGTTTCCCTTCCAGATCTGCACTAAAATGGCCGATCTGACCAATTTTAGCATTGACACCCCGCGCTGGGACCAGAACACTTTTGTGGGGCGTCTAAAGCATTTCTTCAACATCACAGACCCGCGGACGGTGCTGGTGTCGGAACGTGAGCTGGACAGGGCTAAGGCGCTGGTGGAATGCAGCAGGTAAATGGCCGGGCAGACACTGGATCTGAATGGAGGCAAAAGTCTGTTTGCAGTCTGCCATTGGGGTGGGTGTGTGTGTGTGTGTGTGAGGTGAATGCTGTGGTATTGCACCCTTTTTGCCACAAGGGGGTGACATAGTAGAATGTGCAGACAGGACATTCCGTCCAGCGGAGAGTGGCAGCAACCCGGGGCAGCTCGTAGGTTGTACGTGGTCCCCAGGAGGGACGTCTCTCATTGCTCAGTAGAAAGTCTTTGGCTTCTTAAGGACCTGCACCGACCGGTCCCACTGGGAGTTCTCATCCAGCGCTCCCGGGCAGGTAAAACCGTGGCGATGCCTTGACAGGCAGAGGTGGTGAGGCTGGAGAGGAGGGGGTCTTAGGTAGTGAGGGTTGCATGGAGAATATGGATGCTCCTCTTTCACAGCATAGACCCTACGCAGCGTTGCCCCTAGCAGAGCCGCTCTCTCCTGGGCCGACTCGGTGGAGGCACCCTGAAGGCTGGGGAGTGGCAGGAATGCAATGCTACTAGTTGGGGGGGGTGAGCTGACGAACTCCCGGGATGATGCTCTTTCTCCTACCTGCAGGGCTGGCTTAGTGCCCCCAGGAACCAGCCAGGAACAGCTGCTCTACGCCAAGAAGCTGTACGACTCCGCGTTCCACCCGGACTCCGGCGAGAAGATGAACCTCATTGGGAGGATGTCGTTTCAGGTGCCCGGGGGAATGGCCATCACTGGCTTCATGCTGCAGTTTTACAGGTAATGAGGAGCAGCAAGAGCCCCTTTGCTAATCCCCCCTCCCCCCCCCCTTGAAAGCTGTCCCTGTGAGGCTGGGTAGGGCATCGACAGCAGCGAGCTGCAGGAAGCCCCGTCCAATGCGGTGGACCAGCGCCCTCCTGGTGGCAAGAGTGGGGGACGGGCTCAGTACCGTGGGTTCTAATGTCAACCCCACCATCCACACGCCAGCGTGGAGACCGCGGTGATGGGCACAGTGTAAACACCCTGGGAGATGGGAAGGCCGGACCAATGAGGTGTGAGATGCAGAGAGAAACCTCGTCTCCCTAGCTGAGCCTTTCTGAGTGCTGTGTGCCGCATCCTCCTGGACTAGAAGGGTCTAGGAGTCCCGGCCATGGTACCGGAAAGCTGCCTTCCCCAGGCTTTCCAATAGTCCTGTGTTTGATCCGACCCCTGTCCTGAAACCTTGATGATCTTCATGCATGGAGACAGAGGGGCCAGCGTGGCACTCGCCATGCGTTGCTAGAATGTTAACAGGTGGTATTCTTGTCCTCTCTCACGCAGACTGATGACCTTGGGGTTACTGCCTCATCCCCCCTCTCCTCTCCATACAATTGTTGCCTGACCTGTGGATTGTGTATTAATTATATTGATTACTTAAGGATCAAGTGTGGTTACCTGCCAGTGGTCTCGTCCTTACAGCACTCTGTCTGGTACTGTCTCTCAGGATCTAGGCCTGCTCCTGGATAACTGCTCAGGCCAAGTCTTTGGGGCCTGATGCCTTGTTGAGCTCAACTCTTGTCTCACGTGCTTGAGGCCTATGAGCTCAATGTTTTATTGCCTTACCGTGTGCCTATGCCTTACCTAGCACATACCTACACCTGTAGCTACACTGGCCAAGCTTTTGCCAAGCCCCACTGCTGCTTCCTCACCACGTTTGGAAACTCCAGCCCTTCCATCCTGCCCCAGGAGCTAAAAGTGACATGGTCCCCCTAGAAACCCTGAGCTCATGGAGAAAGCATGGCCTGGCTGAGTTTCCAGCAAGTGAAATTACTTGTAACTATTTCTGCTGGTCAGTTTCACTCCCTCCCTTTCCTCCCCCCCCCATCAGTTTCACTGTCTGGTTCAAGCCAGAGGTGGCTGGGTTGGGGTCTGCAGCGTGGCAGGGAAATGTTCAAACCCAGCACAAAGACACCATTAGAATTTAAATCCTTTTAAACACATCCAGATGTTTGGGCAAAAAATGAGTCCTTTGCCCTGTTAAACCCACTTCTGTCCTTTGCTTCTCTCACGGGTTTTTCTTCATCTTATTAATCAATTCTACCGTTGAGTAAAGCCCTTTAATTATTAACCCAAAGCCAGTCCTTGGTTTTAAACTTGCCTCTCCTGGTTTCTTTGTATCCTCTGAAAATCCCAGATCCCAGCTCACCCAGTGAGTGCCACGGTTGTGGAGAGGCAGTTCCTAATTGGAAGTTTAATGTTTCCGTACTTGGCCTTGGAAAAACCTCTCCTGCTCCGCTGTGTTTCACTGGGATTCGAAGGTGCCCCTGTGTTTGCCTTCTGAAATGTCCCTCCTGTACCTTCAAGGAGAATGTTCTGTGGGGGATGATCCTGCCCTGACTCCGGCAGACAGACCTGAACTGGGCCGTTTCCCGGCTCTAGAGTAGATTCGGATGCTGGCGGGTTTATTTGCTCTCCTCTGGGAGGGAACCTGCCAAGATGACCTCACTAGTGGGTGGAGCTAAAAGGCACTTAGCGCCTCTTCTTTTCTAACTCCATCGTGCCATGGCTAGCCTGGATTGCTAGTCCCCAGGCAGTGACCAGTCGGATTAAGGAAGGTGGAGTCTCCCTTTTGCCCCAGCAATAAACTGTTTGGCTCAAGTGACTCTCAGCAATTGTCTTGATCCGCTCCCTGTCCCCAAGGGGCCCGTGTAAGACCCTCCCGTCTGTATCCCGTCCACCTATGGATGCCCAAGTACTTTGCAGACAGTGGAGTCATGCTGGCAACCCGAGTGAGACAAGGAACAAATCCCCCCTTGTTACCAGATTTGCCCATCATCTTGGGGTGCGCTCATTTATTAGGGTCACTTTCCTTGGAGGGGGGGAGGTGTAATTCTATTCACATACTGCTTGTGTCACTTGTGCTTTTCATCTGGAGCTTTACTTCTCCCTTCTGCAAGTTCTCTCCCAGTGGAGCTACCCTGCAGGATCTGTTTCCCAGGGCTGGGTTCCTCCAGCCCCAGTCACTCACCCACTAACAGAGCACATCTGAGCGGACGGAGTAAAAACAGCACTTTCAAGCTGCTACCCTTCTATGCCACTGGTTCAGTGTCGCTATCCCCACTTTCACTCTACAGTTATTCTGGTAGTAACTCCCTTAATGAGCAAACCCCACAGGCTCTTTGGGCATTACAGGGATCCTTGGCTTAGGTAAAAGAAGCGTTGCTGCAGAGCAAGATGGGGAAGCCGAGAACACAAACGAGTACATGAAGTTTGGAGTCTGGCAACCAGCTTGATTAAAAAAAGTGTCTTTTATTGCCAGCTCTATAGAGTAATAGCTACACCAGGAGAGACCAATAAACAAACCAGTTACAATCTGACACGGTTTCAATTGGGGTATTGAGGAAACCTAGATCAAGTTTGATTACAAGTCTGGTTGGGGGGGGGGAGAGAGATAAATATAAAATTAGGTCTGGGGAAAAAGTGGGTTTAACCAGAGGAGAGAGAGATTTGGGGTCTCACCACTCAGCACAGCTTGAACCGGTCGGGGGTTCCCAGGAGACAGGCTGAGGCTGTTCATCTTAGGGCCTGGAGCGCTAGAGACAGGCGGAGCCCCCAACATGCTCAGTCAGGAGAAGGGGAAGTCCCCGTGGAACTGGTGCAGCTTTTGGATCCTGGCCTCAGAACTGAGGTTTGAAGTTGGGAGTGGGGGGTTTGTAGGGAAGAAGCGATGGTTCAAGGGAGAACACTAGGTTTGTTTCTGGTTAAACGGTGACTCAGGGGAGTATTCCAGCCTTGTTTTGTTTAGCCTGGACTATAGGAGTGATCATCCCTGGCTCTGGGCAGTTTTGGTTCCAGGGAGCTCACCGTGCAGTCCGGCAGGCTCGGTGTTTTGGATAGCAATGAAGGATCTCTGACTAGATCACTGCTGGGCTGGGTGTGTGCGGGCGGGGTCCGTTAACATCTGGAGCAGAGAGCTCCCCTCAGGCCGGGCTTCGCTGATCCCCGAGCTCAGTGCGGTCCCTGCCTTGAAGCATGGGTCTCTGTTCGGTGTGCTCATAGAGATGTTTCCTTCTCACCTCTTCGATGTAGATGAGGCTGGGGGAGTCACCTCAGTCCTGTCACCCTTGTCCAGAGGGGTTTAGGTGCATCTCCCATGGCCTTTTTATTGCTTCTTGTAAGTCTTTCTCCTGATCAGCTCTGGTTCGAGCAGAGGCTGGGGGAGGGCAGAGGTCCTTCGTGAGTCAGACAGGCTGGGTGCTGCGCCCTGGTTCCCCAAGAACACAGCTGACAGGTCACCCTGCCCCCATTTGACAGACAGGGAAATTGAGATACAGGGTGTGGGGAATCTGAGGTGCCCCCAGTGTCGTTGGCAGAGCTGGGAATCTCTCCCGGGCTCCTTAGTTCTACCCCATGCGCTGTAACCACCAAATCTCCTTCCCTTCAAAGGGGTAGAGTCACGCCAGGACGTGGAGCAGAATCAGCCAGGCTGACGTGGTGCCTGGCGGAGAGAGTTGACATGGGACATTGGGCACGGAGCTGTGCCTCAGTTTCCCTATTGGTAAAATGGGGGTGCAGTGGTGGCAGGGAGCAAACCCTTTGTAAAGCCCTTTCAGACCCTCAGGAGAGATGGGGCATTTGTTGTCCCCCAAAGACTGGCCCCATCTGACTCCAGCCCGGCAGGGCCAGTGGCTGCGTTGGGGTCTGGGTATCTTGTGTGCATCACACCCAGCGTTGATCGTTCCCGAGCGTCCCTGCCCACCCCTGGCACCGGGAGGATGGGAGGATGGGGCTGCACCACTGCTGGGAGAGGCAGGCAGCGACCACGGCCTGGGGCAGTTCCACGACCTCGGGAAGAGACTAACTCAGCACTGCAGCTCGGGGCGGGGGAACGCACGGGCTGAGCTCTGCTCTCTCCCCCCGACAGGACAGTCCCAGCCGTGGTTTTCTGGCAGTGGGTGAACCAGTCGTTCAACGCCTTGGTGAACTACACCAACAGGAACGCGGCCTGCCCCCTCTCGCTCACGTGAGTGTTTGACCTCCGTCTTTTTTACCTCGCCGAAGGGCTGGGCCCCTGGGTGCACCCCGACGTTCCCCTCCCCAGGTTCGGTGCTAGCCGGTGATGGGCCGGCAGACCACTGCTGCTCCCTGGGATTGGAAGGCTGGTTAACCCGTCCACTGCCAGACAAAACATGGGAACCAACGTGTCGGGTCTTCCACCATCCTGCTCATCCTGCCTCGTGCCACCAGGGACTTATAACTGCGGTGGGAAGGAGGGGGGGGCTGTGGAGGCGCTGGCTGGCTGGGAACGCTAGGCCCCTGCGGGCCACAAGTTCCGATCCCAGTGTATCGCTGGGCACTTCGTCCCGCCCGGGTAGATACGTTGGGTTGCAGGCAGGTCTTACAGGGGAGCTGGGCCCGGCGTTGATGATGTAGTCATCAAGGTCCAGTCTGCTCTGCGTGGACAGCATTCTGCCCTGGGGTCCTTGGCCTAATGTCCCCCCTCTGCAGCGCGGAGCAGCGTCGTGTGCTCTGGGTGGCTGCTGCCCTCCACCCCAGAGGTGGCTGCATGTCTTCAGAAACGCACCAGCATTTCTAGTGGATCAAGCATGTAGGAAAGCTGCTAAGGGCGGGACCTGCTTGAATCTGCATGTGCCAAGGAGGGGCGCTGGGGAGTTAGATCCCAGCAAAGGCATCTAACAAGCTGCAGGATTCCAGCTCCTTGCGAAGAATATTCCAGCCTTCCCTAGAGGGTCGGAAAGCATGTTAAAAACACCTAGATACGGAATGTCGACCCATTTCACAGATGGGGAAACCGAGGCACAGGAAGACTAACAGAACCCAGCTTCCCAGCCCTGTGCCTTACCACGAAGCCGCACTTCCTGCCTGAGGGCTGGGCTGCGTTCTCTCCCCCCACCAAGTGGACGTGTTCCAAGGGTGCGAACCGCAGCCCTTTGGGAGCTCCATGTGGGATTTCCAGGAGCCAGTCCTGAATCTCTGTCTAGTGTGTCCCCCATTAACACACACACACACCGCCCAGCTTCCCCCAGGGGTGGGCGCTTGTTCAGGCAGCCTCTGGGAATTGCTGAGTTATAGATGTGGTTTTTTTTTCCCCCCTGGAAATGACTGTCTAGGCAAATCGGAGTGGCTTACGTCACCGCCACCGGCACAGCCCTGGCAACTGCAGTGAAACTCAACCTGTACACCAAGGTACCGCAGGGCTGGGGCCTTGCTCCCCGTACGTGCGGCTGGGATGACCCTGGAGAGGGGGGATCAGAGGAGGGCACTGCTGCAGGTGTGCGGAGGGGGAGGCTCTCCGCTTGGAACCGAGGGGGACTTGCCATTGAGGCTCCACCACTTGTCAGGGCCACTTCTCCGGCGGTGCCCCAGAGACGGGTCCATGCCAGCGTCCAGTCGACTGAGGCTTCCCCGCCCCCCACTCCCAGTCGGGGTAGCTTCCTGCGTGTGTGTGTGGATGCTGCCTGCGTGTCCGTCGACGGATGGCCGTCGCAATGGAGCGATGGCTAGTGTAGGCCGGCGGGTTAAACGGGGCAGCAAACCTGCAGCTGCTCCGTGTTCGCCCCGGAGGCTTTCTGCAGGAGCAGCGCTTCCACGTGGACAAGCCACAGGAGCACGTTTAAAGGGCCGGAGATCTGCTATTCAATGTACACAGGAGGGGACCTTTTCTTTCCTACCCACGCCAGGAGCTCAAATCCCCCTTGCCCTAATGCAGCCGTTCTCCTTCCTCCGGGTTAATAACATGGCAGTCACGACCCAATACCTAGCTGTGAAACTCACGCCCCCAGCTCCTTGTCGGAAGCACCTTTGTGGCGACACCAGTGCTGGCCCCCGGCATGCAGCGGTGCAAACGTGGCTTCCCTCTCCCTCCCGGTGAAGATCCCAGCAGGTGTCGGGATAGCTCCTGGTGCCCAGACCTGTTTTGTTAGGCTTTTCATTGGGACCTGTCTCACATGCTCCCTGCAAGTCTGATCTCCCCAGCCCTTGTCGCTGCATTGAGCGGTAATCCAGCACCAGCCCCGGGTGCTGCCGGACACGGCTACCAGCTGGAGCCAGCCAGGCGGCTGTAGTAGCACATGGGAGTGGGGTTAATCAGGAGTTGGGTCTCAGCCTGATTTAGCAGCTGGGTCTGATCTGGGTGAAAGGCACCGGCTGATGGAGGTCGGAGGGTTCATTGACCCATGCATAGGGAGCAAGCTTCCCCTACGCGTCTCTGCTTCGGAGAGTCGGTCCCCCTGGCAGGCTCCCACATGGGGTTCAGTCCCTGAGACTGGCTCGCTCCGCCCTGCTGAGGGCGCCACTTTTCACGCTGGGTTTTGGTCCTCTGGCTTCCTGCTGGGCTGAGGCCTGGCAACTCATCTCACCCAGGGGACACCCGAGGACCGTTCCAGGACTGTTGTGATGGCCGTGCTCATGTGGGTCTCTTTCCTCCCCCAGAGAGCCCCGCCACTCATGGCACGCTGGGTCCCCTTCGTGGCCGTGGCTGCTGCCAACTGCGTGAATATCCCCATGATGAGGCAACAGTAAGTACGTTTCTCTCCTTCAGGGATGTGCTCCGGCCTATGGGACTTCATCAAAAACCGGACAAGGGTGGGGAGTCTGGAAGTACAGATGGAGATGACTTCTCCATGCTGCCTAGTGTAATAAGGAGAGAGGCTGTGTTAACTAGTGGTTGCAGCCTCGGTCTGGGAGCCAGGGTTCCTGGGTTCTGTCCTTGTCTCTGTTACTGGCTTGCTGTGTGGACAGGTCACTTCCCCTCTCTCCGCCCCAGTTTCCCTGTCTGTATGATGGGGGTGATGGTACTGAGCCAGGCCTGGACAGCTCTTGACTGCACAAAGCTTGATGTATGTGATTGATCTTATTCCCAAAAGCCAGCAGCTGCCTGCGCAGGTGAGGGAGCCGCCCCCATCTTCTAAACTCAGCAGGACCGAGCTAGGGTGACCAGATGTCCTGATTTTATAGGACAGCCCCGATACTCAGGGATGAATCTTATATGGGCCACCTGTTACCACCACCACGCCTCCGCCCCCCCACAATCTCTTGTCTCAGTTTTGCTATCTGCTCACCCTAGCCCGGGCAGAGGTGAGACGTGTCTGCCTCGACTTGTAGCGGGGGATTCTGGTTTGGGCTGGGTTATTGTGACCCAGACTACAGCTCAGCTGTTTGAGCAGTAAACAGAGCTTTTGGCTGGTGGCTTTAAACACACCTGTCTTGGCCTTTAACGCCCCATCAGGGCCGCGAGTGGCTGGATAAAAGGCCCCCTGTCGGTCATGTGAGGTAGTGTTGATGAGCAGATCCTGCTGGCAGAGGACTGTGGGCAAGTGGGAGATTCTCAGCCTGTGTTTAAAGAACAGACATTATCTCAGCTTTCCTGCTTTGAGGATGTTTTAACCTAAACGCTCCTAACCCTCCCACACCCGCATGAGGGCGGTCACCGACTGGTGGCTGCCTAGGGCTACGAAAAAACACTGATCTGTTGGCACGTTGCTCTGAGGTCATCCTTCAGGGAGGTGTTTGCATCTTCCTCTGGTTGCTATGGGTGACAGGATGCAGGACTAGATGGACCACTGATACACGGGAGGGGGTTTGCCAGGCCGGATCTGACCATGAAGGCCTGTATCTGGCCTCCCTCAATGTAGCTGATACTTCAGAGGAAGGTGGAAAAACCCCCTGGTGGATCTGGCAAAATGGACCTTAGGAAGGAGGGTCCTTTCATCAACAACTGGTCCACCCAGAAGCTGAGGGACCTGCTATCGCCTAATCCTGGCGCGTTCTTTTAGCCCAAGAGGCCAGATTCCTGCGGCTGTGGAGCTGAGGGAACAAGGGTTCTTGTCCTGGGTCCGCAGGGACTGTCTCATCTCCTGACGGCCCGTTCAATGAATCCACTGCTGCAGAGAGGTGGGGGGCCGTGGTTGGGCAGATAAAGGGACAGGATCCTGGGAAAATCCTTGATGTTTTGTACCCGTTGCTGATCAGCTTGCCCCGGGGAGTCTAGATGCTGCGGAGATGGACCTTGTAGAAACGCAGTTAGAACAATGTACGTTCCTGATCATCAGTTTCCCCCCACCAACCCCCAGCTCTTTTAAAAAACAAAAACCAAGCCAGACCCTCAGGGACAAAATCCTCTTTTCCTCGGGTGGTTTTTTTTCAGTTGCCCTCTAGGATTTGGATGGGCTGGGGGTGGGGTGTGGTGGGGGGCGTTATTAGCTAATGGCAAAGCCGATGCATGCATGCACGCAGGCGCTGTTCCGGTGGGTGGCATTTCCAGCAGCCCCCCATAGGTGGCAGCATTGCACAAGCCGTTAATTTCACCCCTCGTTGCTGGTCGGTGGCCGGAGAAGGGCCGGCCCTGGTGCATAGCAATAAATCCTGCATGGGGATGATGGGGGGGGGTGCCCAAGCTGGTTATGTGATCTTCTCCGCACCAGAGATTTAGTGGGACCGGGGGGTTGAATCCTGCATTAAAACACTGCCGGGTGAGTGGTGTTGTGGGAGGGTGCAACTGCTTCATGCTGACTAATTGGGCAGCGGACCGATGGGCCGACAGCGGATACAGACCAATGCGGAGGGGGCGATGTGGGAAGAAACAAGCCGGCGCGTGACCGGGGAAGGGTCCCACTGATGCACCAGGCCTTGGCCACCGCCTGAGGAAGAAGCCCGGCATTGCTGGGCCGGGGGTCTGAGTCACCCTGGCAAAGCTCTACTTTCCTATGAACGATCGTAAATTCCAAGGCCAGGAGGGTCTGCTGTGATCATCTGGTCTGGCCCCCTGTGCAACGCAGGCCAGGGAACCTCCCTGAAATAATGCCTGGGAGCCCAGTCGGGCCAGGATGCCATTGTGCTAGGTGCTGTACAAACCCAGAGACGGCGCAACCCATACACCCTCCTCATCAGCCCTGGCTCGGGTGGATCTGGCCCATGTGGGAGAAAGTTTGGAAAGGGCCTGATTCTCCATTGCCCCCATCTCATCAGCACCAGATGATTCTCCTTCCAGCTGGGTAGCATTTTATACCCACAATGCACTGGGCTGCACGATGACACAGGGTGCAGGGGCCAACCCGCTTGCACCGCCAGGGAGCTGATTTTTTGCAGCCCTTCTGCCTGAGTGGGGAGGGCACGCGCTGCCCCTCCTAAAGCAACGTGCAGCTTGCAGAGGCAGAGTAGGCGTGGCCTGGAGTCGGGGGAGGGGAGGCTGCTGTGCTAGGCAGGGGGTCTGGGGAGTGCGGAGGGTCGTGCACTATCGGGCGGGGGGCCCATCCTGTTGTCAGGGGGCTGTGGGTGGGCGTGAGCCAGGAGGCTGGGCTTGCTGCACTCATGGCTCCCTGTCCGTCTTTAGGGAGCTCATTAACGGGATTGCGGTGACGGCTGAGAACGGCGAGGAGCTGGGCAACTCCCGGGTACGTCTCGTGGCTGGGCGGGGGCTGTTACCGACGGGCTCTCGTGGCCTGGCTGCTCTGCTCCCGCAGCCCCGGTCCCGCAAGCCGAGCCGCCGCTGAATCCTTCCCTGCGCTCACGTCTCCACGGAAGCTGTCGATGCGGCTGGCGCGGGACTGGGGCCGCGAACGGGGGAGCAGAGCCCGGGAGGCGAACGGCCAAAGGGTCTGAGAGGTCCCAGCCTTGGTGACTTTCCGCCCCGAGCAAGGCTGACCCAGACGTCTTTGCTCGCTTTCCCCGGGTTCAGCCCTATGCGCTCCCCCCCAGCAGTGAGCATGGACCGGCCCGGCTGACGGGGCCGCGTGACTGCCCCCCAGCGAGGGGCTTGGCTGACTTGTTCTTGCTTTCAGGTCGCTGCGGCCAAGGGCATTGCCCAGGTGGTGATCTCCAGAATCGCCATGGCGGCGCCTGGCATGGGTGAGCACCCGCGAAACCTCCGCCGCCTGCAAACTACCTGGGGATCCCAGCAGGATGGGTGCTGGGGGGAGGCGGGGGGAGGGATGAAACTAGGGCAGGGAGGCGATTGCCCAGACACGCTACCTAGGCTGAGCTAGCGGGTAGAGCAGGGGGTTGGGAACTACTGAGGCCTGGGAGCTGGTCCCGGCTCTGACACCCAGAGCCTCATTCTGCCTCGGTTTCCTCATCTGTACGGCGGCCGGCATGCCCTGCCTCTCGGGGTGGTGTGTCTGCGTGTGCAGAGGGCTCCGAGACCTGCTGGTGGAAGGCAGTAGGGATAGTCCAAGTATTGCCTGGCTGGTTTAAAGGACCAGTCCCTTCTCCTCAAACACTTGGGGATTCCCCTTGCCCATGTCCCTTAGCTCCCCGCCCCCCCCCCACTGCTCCCTTGACGGCCCCATGGCCCAGCCACTGATAGAAAGCCTGCCCTTGTCTTAGTCCCCTGCGGGCACCGCAGAGCAGTGGGAGATGCCTCCTTCCTTTCCCGGCCCTCGGTTCAGGGTGTGGGGTGGGAAGTGTGAAAAATCAGGCCGGGGTGGGGGGTAATAGGCGCCTGTATAAGAGCGAGCCCCAAATATCGGGACTGTCCCTATAAAATCAGGACATCTGGGCACCCCAGCTGGGTGCTTGCTCTGCTCCCCAGTCAGCTTATCCTGCGCGGGGGAAGGCAGGCTGCGGTGGAGACGTTGGCTCCCGATATACATGAATGATGGTCTGGTGCACTGTTCTGGTGGGTCTGACGCCACTGGGAGCCCTTGGGGGAGTGACCTCCCGTCACGGCCTTTTCCTTGTGGTTGGATCGCTCCTGGTGTGGCCCCTGGTTCTTCGGCGAGCTCCGCGGTTGCTGGGCTGATAAAATCCTGACTCGTCTCTCTCTCTTTCTGGCTAGTTCTTTTGCCGATTCTCATGGAGCGGCTGGAGAAGTTTCCCTTCATGAAGGTGAGTGGTTCACGGGAGGTCTGAACTCCTCGTCCTTCCATCATCACCGTCATCCCCTCCACTGGCGTCCTGTCCGTCTCCACCCTCCTGGTGGTCAGACCTCTGCATGGCCCTGTTGCCTCCCCTCCCCCTTCTCACTTTTTCCCCCAGGACCCTATGTAGGGGTTGAATTCTCTTACTTGTGCTCTTTCCTCAGTTCCCCCCACCCCTGCTGGCCCTCTTGAGTTAAGGGAGCCCCCTGGGGCTCCAGATGACTCTAAGGGAGCCCAGGAAAGCATGTGGGTATGATGGATCTGAGCAAAGGATTTGCCAGGCTAGATCTGGTCACAGATCCATTGAGCACTTTGAGATCCGTGGTGGAAGGCTTCATTCACCCTAGCTGGGTTCGACGCAGACTGACAACTGTAGGGCCCATGTTCCGGCGCTCATCTTCTCCTGGGCTGATTTCTTTGCAGAGAATTCAGGTCCTCCACGCGCCTTTACAAGTGATGCTGGCCGGGGGCTTGTAAGTATCTTCCTTCTCTAACACCCTCCTTCCCCCCGCGCCAGCCTTGACAGTAACCTGCAGCCTTGGGTTCAAAAACCAGCGTTCTAAAGCACCCAGTAAACGTGTAGCCTTAACAGGAGCAAATAGCGGCCGTTGCCAGGCAGGGACTCTGCAAATCTCTTGCCTTTCCCACCTCTCTGTCAAGCTCAGAGTCCAGGGCTTCCCCCTGCCACAGATAAGAACCTCAGTAGTAATGATCCGTTAGTGGATTCTCCCAGGCCTCCTTTGAGGCAGGTGATTATTCTAGCCCCATTTCAGAGCTGGGGAAGCAGAGAGACAAAGGGGGCGGGGGGTGATTTGCCTTGCCCCACACACTCCCTCTGTATCACCAGCCCCCAACAGCTTGGAGGGGCGGCAGGGGGGAGAAGCTGCTCCCTCCTCTGGTGCAGGGTGCTTGTAGCACCTCGAATGGCAGCAGTGAAACCTGGCTGTGTCACATCGGTGCAGCCCCCTCCCCTTCACTCCAGCACCGCATGTAGCCGTCCCGCATGCGAAATCCTTGGGCGACTGCTCTGCAGAAGAGGAGGAGAGAGAAGCAGAGCCAAGGCTCGGCAGTGCCCTGGGTGCTGGGTGCCTGGGTGCTCTGCAGTGCCTTTAACCGAAGAAGAAGGTCCC
Source organism: Emydura macquarii macquarii (assembly GCF_026122565.2). Classification (NCBI taxonomy): domain Eukaryota; kingdom Metazoa; phylum Chordata; order Testudines; family Chelidae; genus Emydura; species Emydura macquarii. The sequence continues at coordinate 9,207,029 of NW_027133829.1, read as the reverse complement.
CCGAGGTAAAGGTTGAGTCCAAGGTCCCTACGACATGGCGAAGGAGCAGAGGCTAGACCGTTCGCTCCCCCAGTGGTCATCTCTCTCCCCCGCAGCAGCTGGTACAACTGCTTAGGGAGTGTAATGGGGCTTTCTGTGTCTAAATCCCCTGGACCCAATCAACAGTAACTGTTGTAGGTGCTCCTGAAGAGTGTCAGGGACAATGCCCCAGGTTCCCCTAGGCCCTCACTGTCAGAGCCTCTGCGCTACCCCAGCTCCAGGGGCAAGCCAGGGGTTGCCAGCACTTTGGAGAATCGGGCTCCGAGCAATGGTGACTGTCAGAAGAGGGGGGCGTCTGCCATTGGGGCAAGAGGGGCCCCCACAAGGGAGGTCCTGCCCTGCATGGGGTGTTGGCTCCATCCTGATGGGCACCCTCACGCCTCGGCTTCTCCAGCCCTCACTGCTGTAGCGTCGGAGCATCTTGTGAAGTCAGCCCTCGCTCTCCGGGAGGGGGTGGGCTGAGGCACAAGACAGATTTGCCCGAGGTTGCGTCATGCTGGGAATTGAACCCCAATCTCCGGGCTCCCAGTTCAGTGCCTTGGCCACCTTGCTAGAGAGAGCTGTGTGTAGAGAGGCTCTGGAGCAAGAAGCTGCTCTGCAGGGCCGAGCATTTCTATCTAGGCCTTGTTTTGTGGGGGGCCTGTTAGCGGAAGTTTGTATGCGAGTCTGGGGCAATGTCCACGCCTGCACCCTCATGTTAATCAAGGGTCTTGGACGCCGTCAGACCAGCTGGGAACTGAGCCTTTCCCCGGCACCAAGGTGACATTCACCCAGGAAACCCCCCAAGGGGCTCTGCGGCTGTGCGTAGCTAGACGACTCCACCCAGCAGTGAAATCAGCCAGCCCCCTTGGCATGGCCGGTGTGCCGCAAGCCACGCACTGGCGCCTTTGAGGAGGGGATGTGGGGAGCAGAGCAGGGATTCCCCCAGGGCCAACAGCCCGACTCTTGTGGGAGCTCCAGTGACCGCGAGGGGTCCGGCTCCGGCTTGCGCCCCCCAGGAGGGGTGCCTCTCGCCGGGGCTGTGTTGTTGTCACCAGGGGTTGGCTCTTGCTCCGAATGGACGTTGCTTTTCTCTGTTTTGCAGCCTCCTGTTCATGGTGCCGGTTGCCTGCTCGCTGTTCCCACAGAGATGGTACCAGCCGTGCTGCTGATCTCTCGCTTAGAAACCCCAAACCCTCTCCCTGGCTGTCCTGTGTACATCTGGGGGGTCAGGGGCCTCTTCGGGAAAGGCCCTGCCTGTCCCTGGGAACCTGCTTGTCTGGAGAGCTTGCAGCTAGGCCTGCGCTGCCAAAGCATGTGCCCGGCTGCTACTCCCCGCGCTGTGCACGCTGTCCCAGGTGGGGCGGGGAGACAGAGGAGTCCCCGTCTGTCTGCCCTGGGATCGGGGCGCAGCACCCCAGGCCTGTGTGCTCTGCCCCGGGCATGAAGTGGGGGGGATGGGCTCCTTAGCTGTGTGTGCTCTGCCCCCCGTGGCAGAGCTGTGCTGGGGGTGCAGGAGGGCGGGGGTACACAGCCCAGCTCGGTGCGCTCCAACAGCGTCAGGGCGACCGAGTGCAGAGCAGATCAAATCCTGACAGGCCGTCTCCTCTCCCTGCAGCTCCATGGCCCTGTCTAACCTGGAGCCGGGGCTCCGAGCCTCCATCGTGGCCCAGCACGGGGACAGCGTGCCTTACGTCTATTTCAACAAGGGCTTGTGACTTGCCCTCCGCATCCCTGCGCTGCGCTCCGTAGGGCCCCCGGGCCTCTGGAGATGGACTCGGGACGTTCCAATCAGCCCTGGATCCCCTCCACCCCGGCTACCACAGTGTTTGGGGGCGGGGGAGCAGATCTGGGGGAGGCTTCTGGCTCCTCTTCGGTTTAATTCTGCGTCTTCTGCTCCCCCAGCCAGCTGTGGGGCGTGCCTCTGAGTGAATGACACCTGCTGGGGGCGCTGCGTCTGTCACACGGGTGCTGGCCCGCTAGCGGGCCGAAGCAGAAATGCGCCCTCTTCAGCAGAACGGTCACTGGGCCCCACAGGCCAACAGACCCCTGGGCCTTGGCAGCTGCCCCTCGGCGTTGCTGGCTAATCCAGGGAAGGGCACCTCACCCTGCCTTAACCCCTGACCCCATGGAGTCCTATGCCCCCTCTCTCTAACGGATTACTGCTCTGTTCCCCCGTGTAGACGGCTGCCTCCCCTGCCCTGGGGGCAGCTGGGGTAACATACACATGGTGCTATCTCTCTTGCGTCCACGGAGGCAGGAGGGGCTCTGCCAACCCCGTTGTGGATCACATACCGTACAATCAGTACCAGCTTCTGTCTCGTGGCTGTGAACTGAATTGTGCTCGCGTTAAACAGGTGGCGCTACTACAGATTCACACCGGATTAAGTGAGGTCAGAATTTGGACCCAGTCTCTGTCCACCTGCCTTCAGAAGGCACCAACCTCTTCTGCCTAATTAACGAATTAATAACCAAATGAAGTTGTTGTCTTAATAAGCTGCCATGGCCTTTCTCTAAACATGTAGGGCCGGATTGTCTGCATTTGAGCTGTGCAAACAGATAGCTGCCCGGGCAGAATGAGCCCTTCCACGCCCAAGGGCCGGTGTGTTTTGAAAACTTGCCCTCGGCATCAAGTATTTGACTTGCTTTGCAGGCCATCCAGCGGAGTATGAAATGCCTTGATGTTTATATGCTGTTTATTTTATTTTTTAAATCCACCAAAGGCTTGCCTGTAATTGGAAGAACAGATGATCACCACTGTTTGTTTGCGTAGGTCCTACCCAGCACTCAGCACAAGTTACTCTTGGAGTTGTGCTGGCATCAGTGTAACGGGCGCAGATTGGGGCTCTGTAGATTTCAGCCTCTTTTAAGGTGAGGGAGGAAAAATTCATGATTCACAATAAAAGTGGTGGATAAGGGGGGGAAATCCCATGCTTTTTAAAACCTGCTGACTCTGCTGTTGTTTTATATGGACACTTGCTTTAACGTGCCTGAAAGGGACATCTCTGTGTATTTGTGATGGCTGTTGAAGTTTGCAGCCTGAAGTGCCTTTCGGTTTGGAGCTTTGTGAGGATCTAAATGTTGGGAGTCCAGCCGCATTTGGCCAGAACTAAGCAAATCATTCCTGTTTGAAGACATTGGGATGGTGCTTCCCACCCAGAAGGCTCCCAAAGCACTTTTCAAACGGAGATACAAAGACGTCTGTGAGTAGGTGTCTATGTCCTTACATTTCACTTCATCCAGAACTAAAATACAGCCACCTCTGGGGTAGAACGTGGCAACTGTTTAGTAGCAAGTAACAACCTTGCACAACAGTTTAGGACAGGGGCAATTTGCGGGGAGACAATGTAAGGTTCCCCAGCTGGAATTCAGCACTCGTTTTTGCAAGTGGGTGAGACCTTGTCTGCAGTAGGCCTCTTCTGCTGATGTTTCCATTGTACCGCCATCTATTATTTATTATTATTCCTATTACCATAGTGGCGAGGAGCTCCAGTTGTGGAGCAGCACCCCAGTGTGCTAGGTGCTGTACAGCCAAGATTAAAAAGACAGTCCTTGCTGGCCTCTGGTGATGCCATGCAATAAGCATATGATTATAATGAAGATGTTTTAGTTGGTCATCCAAAATCAGATGACATTGACAGCTGCGGTTTTTGTTCTCTTCCCCCAACAGCATCATTACAGGGCAGAGTTAAGGGTGTAAAATGGTTGGAATTCTTTTACGTTAGACTGAACTCTAAATTTCCTGGCATTAATGCTTGCCTCTGGGATAATTACAACATCCTTGTGATGTCTTACACCCTTAACTTACTGATCGCTCCCTCAGCTCCAGCTTATTATGGTGGTTTTTGTCTGTGTGTGTGCTCATCAGTGTGGTAGGGAAGGAAAGGAAGATGTCTGTATTAGTGTGGGAAGGATGGGCGGCTGGAGTTGTGTATGGAGATGATGTAGTTCAAGAGTGTGGGGCATGTATGCTGGCTACAAGTTGGTGCATCTTCAAGGACAACTGTGATAGCTCAGTTATTGCTGTTCAGGGGTCGGGGCCAGGGCCCCCACGTGGGGAGGATGGGTACACTTTACTGGCGCCTGTGGAGCCTGGCCCAGGCTGCAACCCCCATTACCAGGAGGAAAAAATGGAGGCTAAATTGTAGACCATGCCTGAGGCTAGAGAAATGTATTTCCCTGTATCTACTGTCCAGATCTTGTGAGATTTGCTGGCGCCAGTCCGCAGCAGTGTTAGTGAGTCTCAAGCAACATTCTGAAGAGGTGAGTTGCTGGGCCTGCTGGCCCAGCCCAGGCCTGCCTCTAGAATTAGAGTGTGCGCTTGGGCAGTTAAACTAGGACTGGTAGTTAGAGACAGAGAGATTTGTGCTCCTCTCTGACATGGTCTATCATATCAAGAGCTACCAGTCCCAGAGAAATTAACTTTGGGGGGCTAATTCATGATTTTGCAATTAAAAAGGCCAGAAAAATACAGCTTTAAAGTTAATTGGCTTAATTATAAAATGTTTGCAGTTACATGGTCCATTAGAATAAAAAAATCAAGACACTGATGGGATAGAATACCTTTGTAATGACCAAAAAGTTACAAAATAGTCGGCCAGCATAGGACTCTCAGGCTGGGTGTTACGTTAAACAAAAATAGCAAAGCGGGGGGAGGGGCATTTTTCAGAAATGTAGAATATGTAACCGTAATTTCAGAATTCAAACTGTTTTCATGGCTCATGAGATTGTATGTATGGGATGAGGGGTTGTGGTGTGTGTGTGGGAGGGGGCCCGTGTTACAAGTTCGTACTGGGCCCGAAAAAATGATGCTTGGGCCCTGGTGAGGGCTTAAATCCATCATGGGCACCCACTTAGCAAGTAGTTCCCGTGCCAGAGAAAGCCCTGCAGGCTGCGTCTCGGCCATGTGAACCTGGCTGAGCGTGCTGGCTGCTCTTAGAGGTGCCATCCTCCAGCTAAGACAGCGGGCGACCTCTCTTCTGCCCTTGTCTGCAGAGCTCTTCGGCTGGCAATATAGAGTCTGAGAGAATAACCTGGCTGTCCTGGCCAGTGCTCCTGGCCCAAGAGGAGCAGGTTCTAATGTCCAAGGCCGGGTGAGCTGATCTCTAGCTGGGTGCAGAGTAACCACCTGGCCAGGGAAGAGTAGTGACAACAACACCCCCTTCTGCCGGGCATGGCAAAGAGCAGTCAGGGCCGTGGCCGGGAAGTGTGGCCGGGCTGTTTGCAACGCCCTGGTGGGAGGTGAAAGTTGTGACTACACCGCGGGAGCGGTAACGTGGCCTGGATTTGCGATGGGGTGTGGATCAGACCTGCACCGAGCTTGTTGTTGGTGGGGGGCTGATGGAGATCAGCGGGGTTTATGAAAGGGCTGAACTTGAGCTCTCACTCATATTTACCCTCCCTTTGCAACCAACCCTCCGCCTGCTCTGAATGTTTCAAGACCAGCCCTGACCCCAGTGTCCAATTCACTGAGCCCTGCCCCTTTCCCTTCTGTTGGCTCAATTGCTCTTCCATTCCCTCCTGGCTCAATTCCTGCCGTTCATCCTTGCCCCAGTCGGTCCCGCTCGCTGGCCCCGAATCGTTAGCCTCCCATCCCTGTGTGTGACCATCTCCACATGGCTCCCCGTTGTCCTGCGGGGCGAGCCCCGGTTGCCATTCTGCTTTTAGTTCATGAGGGCAGTGTATAGACATCTCAGATACTCCTAATCCTTTTATTTGATTGCAATCCTGCAGAGGGAAGAGGCCCAAAAAGAGGAAACTCGTTCCTCTTCTCCCTCACCGCCCGCCCAGCTTCTTTGCGCAAGCTGCACAAGAGCAATTTTGCCTGAAGTCTTGAACTGTGCTGAGCCCTTTGGCAAACACACCCAGCCCAGGTTTGGCGGGGTGCATACCAGGCTGTGCTTGGATCCACGGAGCCGCATGCCTGGTTATTAACAAGATGATTCTTGTAGCACAATGTGACGCTGCCGTTCAAAACAAACTCCCGTCTTCCCTTGGCATTCAGGTCATTCGCTGAGTGACAGGACTCCTCCCTGCTACCGCAACTCACCCTGCTTCAGTTTCGGTGTTGACGTGGTGCTGGGCTCGCTGGCAGCTGCTGATATCTCAAGGAGATGCTGGGTGGACTAAAATCAACAACGTCGTTTGCATTTTAAGCGAGGGTTGATTAAATCCCCTGGACAGAGCTGGCAAAAACAGTCTTGGACAAAAGTTTTCTGTTTCAATTTGACTTAGTTAAGAGGGGTTTGTAGGACAGGTTGTGGGCAGATTGCTGCCCTTTGTTATCTAGTCACCTCAAATGTTCACAGAGCGCTGGTGTTAAGAACTGAAACGTGCTGGTCTTGTTTAATCCCAATTAGTAAGTCTCAATGGTATCAATTGCCCTGACTACACTGCCTCAGAGGTCTCCTCTGGGGAAAGGAGACAGCATGGATCAGAGGACTGGAGTGAAATCCAGCAGTGGCTCCACCTCTGCCACTGACTCACTATGTAACCTTGGCCAAATCACTGCCTGAGTTTCCCCATCTGTAAAACAAGTAAAACCTCCCTGCTGGGAATATTGAGGGTGGATTCACATGTTTCTAACGTATTACTTGCCTATAAATCCCAATTTTAGCCTCTGATTGCCAGAAGCTGGGACTGGATAACTGGGGATGGATAGTTGTCCTCTTCTATTCATTCCTTCTGAAGCACCTGGCACTGACCACAGTCGGAAGACAGGCTACCGGGCTAGATGGACCATTGGTCTGACCCATTATGGCTGTTCTTATGTTCTTAATTTATTATGTAAGAGTGAGCAACTCTTTTTCTGGACTCATCGTACTAGTTTGCTTATGGTACCCCTCCCTGCTGCAGAAACTGTGTTTACTTTCAGGGCTAACCTTGAGGGGGAAGGAAAGTGTTTTAATCACAAGTGGTGGGTGTTCTGTCCAGTGCTTAAGCCAAGCTCAGCCCATCGACAACTTCCCCCCCATCCCCTCCCAAGAAAAACTAAACCAAATGGATATTCTTCAGTCACTGGCAGGCCCATGGAAGGTAGAAATGTGTGAGAAAAACAACACACTATTGCTAGTCAGTGGCTTGAGTTAGATTCAGGTATGATGTAATTTGTGAGTCACTCAGGATGGAGGGTGTCCTGGTTGGTAAGTGCGAGCCATTGGCTACTGTTCCTGTTACTCAACCTACCCTTTAGTGACTGTTGTGAATGCTTCCTCCCCTGTGAAAGCCGTATCTGTTTTAATGTATGGAAAGGACCCATTTTAATTAAACTGAGTATATAAAATTAGGCTTGGAAAAATTGGATTTTTATTAGTCAATGTCAGTAAACGTCAATTTCACTGTACACAGGCAAACTGAAACAATATTTCCCTCAATAAGAAAAATTTACAGACTGGCACAGTAAGAAAAATGCTGCTTGAGACCTTAGCATCAAACCAGTGATTTATACTTTTGCATTAGGCTTGTTACAAATGGACTAGCGGATGGACTAATAAAAACCGGCATGACTTGTTGACTTAAGGATATTTACTTTGTGTATTTTGCCATGTGGTGTTGCTAATTTGTTTTTAGCAGTTATAAAGCTTTCACTTTTTGAATCTTCATGTCACCAGTCATTAAATAATCGTCGTCTCCCGTTCCCCATCCTGCAACTGGAAATTTAAATCAATAAAAATAGAGAACATTGCTTAACTCCTAATTTCACACAACTGTAAAAATGTAAATTGATACATCTTTTAAAATGCTTAAAAATAAACAGCAAGATCTGGTGAAATTATAAAAATTGAATTCTGCCCAGTCTAAGTTAAATGCCTCTATTAAATTCTCCTGCCGCTTGCACAGCTCCCTCATCAAGCATCCCTCCCACCTGCACAGCATCCCTCCCACTAACCTTTACACAGAACCTTGCATAACCCAAAAACTAACCAGAACACAGCATGTCTTCCCAAGACTGATCATTTGCTCACATGCTAAGAAAAAGAACAGCGAAGACTCCGGGTAACAGCACCACCTGGTGTGCATTCCAGATGGGTTTTCTTTCACCCAGACTTCAGCACGTATAGTGCTGACTCAGGGCTAGTTTAGGCTGTGTTTTCCCAGTATCAGGGCTTTTGATGATGATGCTGATTAGTGAGCAGGAGACTGAGATGCTGAAGTGACAGATACTGCCATAGACCTGATTCTTCTCAGACTGAAGTCAATGTGAGTTTTTCTGTTGATGTCAACAGGACTCGAATTGTGCTCCATTGTGACCACTATTAACTGCACTGACCATGGCAGGCTCCATTGAGAGAGAGAAACCAGCCAGTTTTAGGCTGCCTGGCCTTTGGGCACGTCTCCAGGCAGATTGCCTGGCCAGTATCTTCACTCTTACGTCTGTGGGAAGGAGGACCCCGTAAGCAAGGCTCCTGGCACAGGTTCTGCTGGTGGAGCTGGCCACAGAACTAAGAGCTTACAAGAGAAAGTGAGCTTAATAGCAGCAACAGTCGCAGGAGCGGTGCTGGCCATGAGAGCGCAGCCTGTATTATACAGGTCAGACTAGATGATTGTAATGGTCCCTTCTGGCTTTAGAACTCCAGGGAGTTGCTTCAGGCAAGTGACCAGCACCATGCACGGACAGGAGTACTGTGAATGATACCCCAAATTCCTTCCTTGAGCAGTCTGGGAATTCCCTTTCAACTCTCAATCACAGGCAGGCCCCACTGTTCAGAAAAAGGTGGGTCTCTAGGGGATCTCATAGAATCATAGAGTTGGAAGGGACCTCAGGAGGTCATCTAGTCCAACCCCCTGCTCAAAGCAGGACTAACCTCAGCTAAATCATACTTTGGGTGCAGAAAGTCTATCAGATGCCAGAGCCAGCATCCTCCACCACGACCTTTGATTCTTCTCTCAGGGAGAAGTGAAAAGCTGGCCTGAGGCAGAGGGGAAGCAATGCTCCGAGCAGGCAAGCAGAATGGAACAGAGAAGGCAAAAGCTACATAGGCAGGTGCCAGTCGCTGCAGCCACCGCCATTTTCACTCCTCCAGGAATGTTGCTTCAGCGCATATGCTGCCAGGGTGAGTACCGGCACGCTGTACAGGCAGTGTGGGCCGGGCTCAAGATGCATGCACACTGTTTGTTTTGCTGCCCTGTTATCGATAAGCTGAGCAAACACAGCTGCCTAGGGCGGGACAGGTTGGGGTTTTTTTTGTTTTGTTTTTTGGCAAAGCAACGCTACATTTTTACTGAGCAACCGTGAACACAAGTCCTGAGCGAACTGATGGCTCGAAACATGCCAGCATTTTGACGTGAAAAGAAAAGGAAAAAATCCAGTCAAATGGGAATTACATGCAAAAAATCCCCCAGCACTAGTGCAAAGAGACAGATAGGATATACTGTGCACCAAAAAGCCAAGTCTTCCCCTAAGATCAGATCTGTCAAGCTTCATTTTCTATTCTTCTTTCCTTTAATGTTGTCGTTGTATTATTGGTTATTTAATCCCAGTCACTGAAGGTCCAGCATGTGTAACATGGCAGAGCTAACACATGGGAGTAACCTTATCCCTTAACAGTGGGAAAAATCATGCTGGTCCCTTTCCGTACCCATGTTCTCTCCCGCCCCTGCCCCTGATCAGGACCAGGACCAGGACTGCTGGGGTGGGGAGCTTTGGTAGGTGGGTCCTCAGAGCAGAATGGGATCTGGCCAGGAAGGCAATTTGAGGTTCTAGGCCCACCTCACAGGGTGCCTTCCCTATAGCCCCACACCTGCACTGTGAAGCTTCCTACTTGCTCCTCCATCATGGCCCTCCCCTTCTCTGGGGTGGTAGCAGCAGGGGCCACCTACACCAGAGCTGTTTGCTGGGTTGTTAGGGAACTGGCCACTGCTTCTCTGTGGGAAGATTAGACCACCCCCCAACTCCTTGAACCACCCTCCCTGTCTGCAGACAGGCTGGTGTCTGCCCTGGAAGAGGGAGGACTCAGCCCCCACCCAACTGAATCCCCACCCATGGATTGGGGGGGGGGGCTCTTGGGCTGGGGAGGAGCTGGTAGATCGGACCCCTCCCAAAGCAGGAGCTTTCAGAGTTAAGGTGAATGGAGTTGTCTGGCCCTCTGACTGTTTCAGGCTGCCTGCACCCTCTGCCAGCCGCTGGTTACCCTCGCGTCCCATTTTCAAGCTTTCTTGCACACCCATGAAGTGTAGAAACCCACCACTGTATCTATAATGAAAGCTGAGCTCCTGCTCTCTGGCCATGACTCCTGGGGCCTTAACCACAGCAGCGTGTCTCTAGGACGTTACAGAGGGAGGCTCTGCCACAGGGGGGCCAGCCTCGGCCATTTTCCGTCACACCACGTTCTGACTTCAGGGCCGACAGGCAGAACAAGAGACCCATGGGCCGTGTCACAGGTCAGGTCTCGCCCTTGTGAACCGTCTCTTGTTCCTGAGTACGGGATCCCACCAGGAGAAGCCCTCAGGCAGCGGCGGTAACTGCGATGCCAAGGGGAGCACGGTGTTCCCTTCACGTTTCACGGGCAGCTGCCGCTGCGTCCAAATCAACAGTTTGGAAAGCGTAAGAGGTGCCCGTGCTCAGCTGTTATATTAGACAGAAGGTGCAGGTTGGCAGCAGCTGCCTCAGTGGAGAAAACGCGAGGAGGGGCGCCAGCTTCTCGCGCAAACAAGAGGGATATTGGACATTATTTGATGGTGGGATGGGTGTCCGGTGTCCTGGGTCTGTCTGGAGTGTCACAGATGAGTCCGGGAGATGCGACCAGACCTGTTGGGTTGTCTAGTTCAGTTCCCCACTGATGGTAACCATCGTGCTGGGGGGGGGGGGGAGGAGGATGAAGTCACTTCAGACAATGGGGCAGTTGCTGCATAATGGGACCATGACCAGAGGAGGGAAGGCCAGGGTGTAACAGGGACACGATGGGGGTGGGGAGGGTCTGAGAGTGACAGGGACATGGTCAGGAGGGAGGATTGGGGCATGACATGGACACGGTCGGGGGGAGGGTCAGAGCATGACAGGGATACAGCTTGGGGTGCTGGGGACCCAGGTGGGGGATGGCGATGATGGGAGGCCATGGCAGGGATGCAGTCGGGGGGAGGGGGTGACGGGGACACGGTGGGGCTGATGGAGTCATGGTTGGGGAGGGGTGGGGGATGCAGTCAGGGTGATGGGGACACGGGGAGCAGGACACAGTGGGGGGGATGGGCAGGGATGTGATGGGGACACGGGGAGGGGGACACAGTGGGGGGATGGGGAGGGGTGAGATGGGGACATGGTCGGGGGAAGGTCACAGTTGGCGACGGTGGGGGATGGGAGGGGAGGGGTGGTGGGCACAGGCCCGACGGCTGTGCTGACGGAGGTGGCCCCGGGGGGCGATGCGATCACCCCTGAGCAACCCCTCCCCCCCACCGCCGCCCCTTTAAATGTCAGGTGCCAACCTCCCTCCCACCGTAGCACCCTCTTCCATGTGCTTCCGCCACACTCAAGATGGCGCCACGGCGGCCAACCCGGAAAAAAAGGCTCTGCCCGGGCCGCACTCAAGATGGCGTCTCACAGTGTTGCCCCGCCCCTTGTGGGGGGGGGAGGATTGTCACGAGCGGAAGTGGCGTGAGCCAACGACAGGCGGAACGGGGAGTGGGCGGCCCAATGGGAGCGCGAGGTGGGCGGGGCATCAGCAGCCGGGGCGCCCCTCTCTCTGCTCCGTCCGGCTCCGTCCAGCAGTCTCGTGCCGGGCTGGGCCGGGCCGGGGCGGGCCGGCTCGCGGTAGGGTGAGGCGAGCGGGGGGTGGGGGAGGGGATGGAGAGGAGGCTCCTCGGTGCCATGGCCCTGCTGCTCTTCCAGGCCTTGCCCGAGGGGCTGCCGGCCAGCGTGGAGCCCGCCCAGGTAGGGGCTGAAGGGCGGGGCGGGGCGGGGCGGGGCGGGGCGGGTGGGAGGGGGGCAGCAGGCTGGGGGGCGGATATCTGAGGGGGGGGGGCAGGGGCGTCACCTGGGTGTCGTGTGTGATCAAGATGCAGGGCTGAAGGGGGGTGGGGGCGTCTCTTTGGGGCTGGGGGCGGGGCCTGGCTCAGCAGGCTCCGCCCACCAGGCCTGTGCACCCCCTTCATGCCTGGGAAAGGGGTTTCCTCAGGTTACTGCTTCCACCTCCCTTTTGGCGCGGTTTGTCTCCTCAGTGCGCCGCCAGACCTGCAGCTAAACTCTGCCCCCCCCCCCCCCCTCGGCTCTGAGCTCCCCGGGGGCATCTACACCCTCCCTGCCCATGTCAGAGCCGCATCTCTTTGCCTCCGTTTACGTTTCCATTTTCTTACACCTCTCCCTGCTGCCCCACCTCAGTCCTACCCCTTTGCCCGCTGCCACTCGAAGTGTGTGCGATGGTGTCTGAAGGATCCTGGGTAAAAAAACAACAACCAACCAACCCACCCCCCAACCTGTAACTCAATCCAACAGATTATTCAGTTTAAATCCAGGAGCGTTTACTATGATCCTATGTTCTGACCTCCCATGTAACACGGACCATGGACTGGTCACCTGGAGATTGTCGCGTCCAGCTCAGTAATTTGTGGGTGAATTGGAACACATTGTTCAGAAAGGCGCCCGGTCTTGACTTAAAGATTCCAACCGATGGAGAATTGACCACAAAATGTATGTCCTCCTCCTGATTTTATGCATTTGACAAGGTGGTTGAAAATCTTGCTTTGCTGAGTGGCATGAGGGCTGCACATTTGGAGTGTTGGCTATCTAGAAGCTTCTTTTAAATATTTTCAAATGCAGCAGGCAGTGGTCTCTTCTGTGCCTATCTGTGACCACAGAAATTATAGATAAATCTTCATGGTCTTTCCAGTGGGGCCTAGTGCACGTACTCTATTGTGTATTCTCTACTAGAATTTGGTTTTTACTGACCCAAGCAATGGTGCTTCTACCACTTCCTTTGGGAGATAATGTAAATTTTTTCAACGTTGTGGGAACGGCATATCTCAGCAGTGTGACACTGAGAGGGGGTATTATTTTTAGAAAACTGGGGATCTCTGTGTTTCCTTATACACAAACAAAGATGCAGTAGCTGCTATAAAGTGAATAAAAGATCGTCCCTGCCTCATGATGTAACAGGTGGCTCAAACAATAAATTGGTGACGGAGGACATGGCAACACTAACACAAGCAAGTTTTTTCCTAGACTACCCGTGTATGCAATTTGTAGGTCTAATATTTAAAAATAGGTACCACAACAAAATAGGCCTTGATGGATATGAGAAGTAGTGCGAAGGGGAGGGGGAACATTGTTCTTGGTAGTGTATATTTCCTGTGGAGACCAGATAGAGGCAAGAAAATATTTTACAAATTTCCTTTACATGGTTTACATATATAAAATTTGTGTACATTTCTTATTTTAGATCTTAGGTTACCTGTGCATCTCAAACATCGTGTTATTTCACTGCCTACTATGAATTGTCATCAGAAATGTGAAATCTTGAAAATAAAGTTACAACAGAATTTTAAACGTACACCTGCATCCATGCCACCTTACATTTGTGATTCCTTCAGGTCTTATAAATAACATTGGGTAAAGCTATGATGGGGCTGTACTGGGACTGAGACCTAAAGAATAAGGTATTGCAGGGAATGTGTTGTGTAATTCAGTAGGTGGAGCTCTTATTGTTGAGCTTGTACTGAACAAATGTTCCCAAGAGCATGCTCTGTTGCATGAGCTTCTGATTTTCAGGTTACAAATAGTCCAGGCTGCTTGTAGTTTTTACCAAAAAGTTTCCTATAGTTACTCTTATTTTATTGCTCTGTACTATCTGGACTCCAATTTGCTTAACCGCTGTCTACCTCCTTAACCTTTCCTTGCAATTTCAATTGTATCCAGTAAACTGGAATTAATCTTAAGAGTATATATTAGTAAACTAAGGGTAAAACTGTTGCAGTTATCCAAAAAACAACCACTACAAATCAAGAAATTCAGAGTTAAGGTTAAACTGAAAAGAAAATCAAACAGTTAAGTTTGTTTGGATTCCTTAACTCTGCTCTGTGGTGACACCATAAGGGGGGAAAAGTGAAAAATAAATATCTCAAAACATCAGTTTTATCAAATCTGGAACCATAAACTCTAATATGCATTAATCATAATTCTCTGGTGGTGTATCGTGTCACTACAGGGCAAAATAAAAAAAAAGATGCCTTATCTGTACATTTTCATGCTTAGCATGTTTGAATTTCTCAGCTTAATTACAACTATATTCCTTCAAATGTAGTTTATGCTCAGATTTCAGTGAGTTATAACTAATATGAAAGTTTGAAGTCTGTTGATCCACTCTTAAGATAATTTTTACAAGTTTTCTCAGTGTAATGAGTTGTATAATGTTTCAGAACATTCATTTTGTACTTGGTGTAATTTTGGGGAGGATACCCTTTGTTCCTTATACATAAGAAGGTGGCTGAATCTCTGCTTTCAGTTCAAAACCCAGTTTCAACTGTGGAGCTATGTCAAGCATTATCATAGTACAGTATTTCTATTTAGTGTTCTAAACTTTTGTATAACATTGGTGTACGCTGTTAAACAGCTGCCACATTTCACCTGAAGTGAAGTTGCATTTAGCAGCTTGGATTCGATCTGGTATCCTGCCTCAGATAGTGGCCTGTGCCTGAAGCATCAGAGGAAGGTAAAAGCTCCATAATCTATCAAGCAGTGTGATGAGAGTTCAGGTCCTTCTTTTTAGATTCCAAAAGACCTTTGTTGGCCTAGCCACATTTATTCAGTGGATGAAGTTATTCCTATACCTTTAAAAGTGCAGTGAGATCTTTCGGAATGAAAGCTGTTGTATATAACCATAGGCTATGTTACACCTCTGCCACAATATCTTCTGAGACTATTGGTTTTGGCTCACTGATTTTGGCAGTTTTGGCAGGAGACAGTGGGGATCAAAGTACATTCTGTACTTGCTCAAAATGGGAACCTCTAAGTAACCCTGCAAGTTGGATTTAAGGACTCCATGTACTGTGAGAGTTGCACCATAATTGAACTGTCTGCAAAGGCTGCCCACCTGTGCGTAGCATGTTTTCCCGTCAATTAAAACTCTTGTTTTATACAGGACTGAGCTCATGGATGCCTTATCTGTACATTTCCATGCCTAGCTCAGAACTATGTACAGTATTACAAGATTTTCTCCACTCGTATTTTTGCTGAGGATAAATGTATATTTGCTGTATAGAAATAAAATCTAAATGTAAAATGTATCCTGGGTAAGGCCTTGGTTGTTTTCTTTGAAGTAATTGGGGCTGCCTTGTAACTTGGACTCATTATCTTTCTGAGACTCCACTACAATAAAAAACCTTGATTAATTAAAAGCACATTTAAAAATACAACCCGGAAAATTCTTATAAGGCTGTATTCCAGTAGGGGTGGCTATAACTAAGTATGGCGAGCAGCCATAGCACCATCTTCTTTTGTTCCTTGTCAGACCTCCCAAGCCAAGCAGGGTCAGGCCAAGTCAGTACTTGAATCTCAGCACCATCATCCAGTAGGTGGCATTCTTCCCTCTGAGTCGTTGCTGAACCAATGGCTTGGGATAATGTTGCTGGATAGATGTATTATTCTGGCCAGATTCCATCGAAGGATATTTATCTGGCCAACCTAAAATATCCCTCCAAATCTTATTCTTCTCAAAATTCTTCTTTTCCTAAACATCCATCTCTAATCCTTTATATTGTTTGTAAGAGTGGTATCTGAGTGCCTGTTGTATTGTATTATATTGGTTGGCATTGTTAAACCAGGGTCACATTTAAGCTGAGTGGTGCTTGTGCTTCAGTGTTAGTTGACGTGTTTCTTGTGTATGTAATAGTTTATATTTCAGTTTATTCAGAAATGTTTTGGTATCCTTTCTGGTACTAGGCACTACATATAGTAAATGTAAGATTATTATCCTTTTCCTGTTTGTTATATTAGACAGAAAACAGAGTAGAATTGAATAGTCAAATGTAATCATGGTAAAAGATTAGTGGTGGGGTGTCTCATGCTTTCTTACTTGGTCCAGTGTTGTTGAATATGTTTAATGATCCAGAAAGGGTAAGTCGTAAGGTAGCAAAAGGTGCAAATGAGACAAAGCTATTTAGGTTAGTTGGAACCAGACAGGACTGGGGGGAAACTGGAAAGGTCTAAACAAGTTAGGTGAATAAGTAAGAGGATGGCAAGCGAAGGTCAGTGTCAATATAAATGCAAAGTAATGAACTTTGAAGGAAAGCATTTAAGTACTCATACCCCTCAGAGTTCTAAATTAACGGCTTCAACATAGGAAAGGAACCTGGGAGTCAATATAGCCAGCTCAATGAAAACCTCTGCTCAATGTGCAGCTGTAGTCAAGAAAGGAAACAAGATGTTAAGATGAATAAGGAATGGTATGAAGAATATTATAATGTCTATAAAGCAATGATATCTGATCTGGAATGGTGTATACGGTACTGATTACCTCTCAAAAGGCTCTCGCAGAATTAGGTGGGGTTCAGAGAATGCAAAACTAATAAAATACTTTTTTTTTTTTTACACCATGCATAATTAGCCTGGAGATTGTCACAAGAAGTTGAGGAAGCCAAGAATTTAAAAGATTCAAAAAGTGATTGGACACTTATGGATACCTTAAATATCCAGTGCTTATGACTAATGCTAACAAACTTTGGAAGGGAATATTAAACCCCATGCTTCAGGGCTTAATCCATTCTCTAAAATTAATAGATTAGAAGGCCAGATGGGACCATTGTGCTCATCTAGTCTGAACTCTTGTATGTCACGGGTCATAGGACTTCCCTGAATTAATTCCTGTTTGAACTAGAACATATCTCTTAGAAAAAATATCCAATCTTGATCTTAAAAATTGCCAGTGATGAAGATTCCACCCCCAGTCAGTTGTTCCAGTAGTACTGGCACAACCTTAACTTTATTCCAGTCCTCTGCCACCTCTTTTGGGCAGGGACCATGTCTTACTATGTGTTTGGAAGGCATCTAGTACTTTTTGGCTGCTCATACATGTCTTTATGCCTGAATATGAGCTAAGGATCATGAGCCATGTCTCCATCTATAGGATAAGTTCCTTTCATTACAGGGTGTCTCATTACCAATCTGCAGACTGCTTTCCAAACAGTTAACTCCTGGGAGGAGGGCTGAATTTATATTGATAGTGCTGTCTCCACACTACCTATCCATTGTCATTTTGACTGTTTTAAAAAGAAGCAAGCATCTATGATCTGTAACAGTAAGTTCATTTGAATATTAAGTCTCTGGTGGTCTAAAGCTGAAATAAAACAGCATTTGCAGACATTTTGTCACCAGTGTTTGCATTCCATTTGCCAGGACTTAACATTTCACCTCAGTCTGTTTCAATTTGCAATGTCACAAATACAGTAAGCTGTTAACTTATCTTAATTTCTCATTTTTGCTTCTCTTCAGCAGCCCAAGATCTTGATCCCTTTCCTGTCAGTCTCCTCTGGAATTTTCTTGCATCTCCCGTACTTAATTAGTTAATATCCCCATCCTGTGTGTGACTCATTAGAATAGCAAAAAACCGAAATTAATTTGTCCTTGTATCCCTGTCTTGCATTTGCTGGCAGAGCGTGATCTAGTGGTTAGGCCATGAATCTAGGAATCAGGAGGTCTGGATTCTATTCCTAACTCTGTTACTGACTTGTTCTGTGTCTTGAGGCAAGTTCTTTGACCTCTGGTGTCTATTTTTTGTATCTGTGAAATGAAGATATCACAAGGATGAATACAAGTCACCAGGGAAGTCCAAAACTATTTTCCTTTCCATTGTTCTCTACACTTGAACACTGTGGGCAGTTTTCACCTAATGGAATGATTGAAGCCAAGACCCTCTTTAACAAACAGCAGCATGCTGAAACTTGAAAAATGCAATACCAACAACAAGTTTGTATTTTTAGATTGGGGGAGGTGAGAGACAAGTCTAGTGCTGCTGCCTTACCTCACCTCTGTTGCCACATAGCTTTGGGCTGATAGGAGGCATGTGTGGTAAGTGATTGCTAATCAAGATTTCAAGGCTGTGTTCCCTGAGTTAACAAATCACAGCGAAAACTCGCCTGTGTTCATTGGCCTGGAACAAAGCAGATACACTGCAGGAACAAAATGATATGTAATGGAGACTTCTACATACATAATACAATGTAATGCCTTTAATCAAAAATCTTCCTTCTGTGGACTCCAATCTCAAAGGTTTTAGAAAATGAGGAACCAAAATGTTAAATGGTCTTAATGTTTCCCTGTAAAACTTGGATAAATTTGTATTCATAAACATTTTGTTTTATATCTCCTCTGTGAAGTGTTTAGGACTGTTGGAAAGTGAAAGCAGTAGAAGTGTATTTAGAGAATGAAAGCATGATTGGTGTGTCATACTTCAGGGCCTTCGAAGATAGGGAACCCTGGGTTATATATCATGTCTGAATAAGTGAGACAAATGCTAAGGTTTCTATTATGCATAGTAATTTAGTAAACCTTTTTGAAGCAGGGATACTAAAGCTGTTTACTGACTCTGGGTAGAATTTTTAAAAGCACCTAATTGATAAGATTACAGTGTTTTTATAGCTGTTTTGGTCCCAGGATGTTAGAGACACAATTGATTTAGGAGCACAAGTCTCATTTATTTTAAGTGGGGCTTAGGTGCTTTGAAAATTCCATCTGACTTGTATACAGTATATTATGCATTATATACAGGAATTGATGCAGCTCCTCTGAAGCGAAATGCAGAAGCTCTTTAAAAGTGCACAGTAACATTGCGCAAGAGTTTAGAACTGGAAGTGGAGGGTCTATTTTATCCAGCTGAAATTATGTGGGAAATTAGGGAGGCATAATGTAAATACACAGATTAGAATTTGTCAAAAATGCTGGAATTAACACCATTACATTTGCAAAAAGTGCTGTCGTATCTTTTAATGATCAGGTGAATGGTTAGCATCTTGATTATACATCTAGTACAAAAAATAGAACCTCCTATGACAAAGCGCCTCTGCATGCCATGCTGCACTGTTGGTTCAATACTGACTAGAAAGAAATGTAATGGAAGAAGTGGTAGAACAGGATTAAGGATTAACTTCATCTATCGCCAATGAATGCTATGTCCTAAAGCAATGTTTCACAACCTTTTTAATATCAGGGACCGGCTTGCTGCCTTCCTAAACTGTGTCAAGGAGATCTCGGGGACCAGTTGTTGAGATAAACTGCCCTAATGCATTGAAATCAGTCAGGTTATAATCATGGGTTTAAAAAAAGAACAGTATACTCAGAGTACTTTACTCATCCTGGGTAATTCCCTTCAACAGGGGTCATAGTCAAATACTGTAGCAGGATTGTAAAGACTAAATTTTTTGAGCAACAATACATTTTATTTGTTTTGAATACCAAGGAGTAATCAAAAATGGGGCCTAGGAGTGTAAACCAGAGCTCATAATCATCCTCATTTTGCTGCATATTCTGCATTACAGCTCATTTGGCCTCACTATATTGCTGTACCAGTTTAGGTGATGCTCTGCAGACGCCAGGAGGGCTGGGAAGAGAAAGTGACCCATCTTTGGCAGTTAGGCCCCCTGCTCCTCTCTCTGCTTCTCCTTCCCTTTTTAAAGCAGTAGAGAGAGGCCTCTGAAGAAGGGAGCCCACTGTGGTTTCTGGGCAGGAGAGCAGGGGAAGCAGCTTTTCACAGACAGAGGAAGAAGAGGAGGAAGCTGCTGTGTTCTTCATAAGCTTAGGAAGCTCAACTTGTCTCTTTCTTCCTGTGAAAAATGTAATGGGGTACCAATTTTCTTCTTTCCCTTTCTCCTCAGAGCTCTCTCCTACTCTTCTTGGAGAGGAGATGTGGAGAGGAGAAGGGGGGCCTACAACTGCTGGAGGAGAGCTGAGGGTCTTCTGGGCCCTGGGTTGGATGGTGGCAGCATGACAAACAATAGCAACGCAGTCCAGCTAAAGTGAGTCTGGCCTGCATTTACTGAATTGGGTGGCAGCCTGATCATGGACTTCCCCTTGTGTCCTATGAGAAGCCTGGGCAGGGAACCTTTCTCCAGAGCCTTGAGTAGAGAATCCCTCCTTAACCTCATCTCCTGTAAGAGAGGGCAGATCTGTTCATTTGATCCACACAGTGAGAATCAATTAAAAACAAGTTTGTTAGTTACTCCAGGAGTTTCACGCTTAGGTCATTTGGCACACATTTAAATGGATTGTGTTGTACATTGGTAGGGTTGAGGTGCAAGCTGATGGCCACAAGGATCAGGAAGGAATTTTCTCTCCACTGCCTGTGTATACAGCATTGTGTAACTGGGTAGGTGCGCGATAGTTTTCATCTTCTTCTAAAACATCAGTTATTGGCTACTGCTGGAGGGAGAATACTAGAAATGATCAATTAGGGTCTGATAAATCTTATATTCCAATGACAGGTCAAATTATGAACTCAAGTCAAAATATGAATCCCAGACCAATTCTTGAGTACATAATACGAGGGGGGATGGGTGGGAAGGAGAAGTGATGTTCAAAACACATTATCCCTCTAAGAATGGCCTAGAGACAGTGTTGTGGTCAATAAATACCTAGATCCTTTGGAATCTAGCAAATGATGATGGGTGTGTTTGTATTAATGGAATTACAGGGCTGCACTTGGAGGAAAATAAACATTTGTGTGGGCTTCTGGTGAGTTGTTGCTGCATATCCAGTATGACTGGCTTTAATGACTTATGCCTCTTTATTCCATGCGGAACATAGGTCTTCACCATTGCCTTCCATCTTTGATAGTCTCTTGCTGCAGTCTTAGCATCTTCTGATGTCGTTTTGATGGTTTTCAGTTCTTCTGATGTGCATTTCCATATTGTGCTTGGTCTATCTCGTTGCCTTTTGCCTGGGGATTCCAGTCCAATGCCTGTCTTGTTATCTCTTGTTCAAGTCTTACCTTCATTTGTGTCCATTTTAATTCTGTAATTTCCTGTCCTGCATGTCTAGTATAGGAGATCTAATTTTTCTAAGCTTGAACACTTGAACTGCCTCTACAATTTTTTTTGAACAGTTGGGATATATTCTTAAATGAGTGAAACACACAATCTTTGTCAGAATTCGGATAAAGAGAACTACTTCCATCACTAACATTTCAAATTATTCTCTTGCACAGTTTTTAGAGTTTTCTAATAATCTTTTTAAGTCATTGTCCTTTCTTTCAGCACTGGGTGCAAGGTAAAACTTAGCTTGTTTATGCCTTTAGCTTTCACTTGTAATTACATAAATAGAGTTTTTTTTGAAAATGTCCTTGTTATCTGGATTGTACAAATATTGCATATCAAGTCCTCTTGTGGAGTCTGCATTTGTCAGCATTTTTCATTCCTACCCCAAAACCAGACATTTAGTCAATTCCAAACTGAGCCTTTGAGGGCACCGTATCTTGATGAACATGCAAACTAGAGATTAGTGTAAAGCTTGTGGTAGTACAAGGGGCTTATGGTGATACAAGGCCTTCTTAAAGGAGGTACCTTTTCATGAGGGTGAACTTTAAAAAAGCACTTTGCCTTTCGTAACACTTTAAATAGATTATTTTCTTTTGTATATTGTCTGCTCTTTAAAGGAAAAGCACAAGGTTGATATTTAAGAACTTCCAAATTCAAATCCTGCTTCTGCCACTGACTTGCTTATGAAGCATTATTGTACAAATCATTTCACCTCTCTGCCTCAGTAACTCCAGTTTAGGTGGTGAAACTAAGGGCTTGTCTACACTTGAAACTTGTTGCAGGTTAACTTGTGTTATTTCGTGTTAAAGGGCCTTGCTTCCACATTCAGATTTTTTTTTTGTTGCTAATCATCATCTGGTGGTAACGTGCATTAATCAATCTACTTTGAAAGCGGATTTATTGAGATATGTGGGATCACAAAACTCTTGTGCATCTTTCAGTTCCTCTTGCTGGTATCCCACACTGCTTTGCTGGCTCTGGGTTGGCCTGTCTGTTTTCCTGTGTTCCCTTGTAATGGTTAGCACCACTCACCTACCGGACTGGCACCTCCTGCTGGTTGTCTGGGGATTAGCTGCAGGCTGACACCCACATCCGTGGTCTGCGCACTGTCGCTCTTCCTCCCAGTTTGCCTGAGGCTGTAGCCCTTTTCACAGCTGTCAGGACCCGCAGTGTCCTCTTGGTGACTCGGAGTGGGAGTGACTGGACTATTGGGGGAGGTTTGGTCCAGCCACTTTCCTTAGTGACTACTGCCATATCTTGTCTGGCACTTCCTGAGTGGCACCTGCAGCAACTTAGTCTGCCACTTCCCCAGTGATGAGTGGGTGAGGAGGGTGAAGGACCCGGGCACAGGCCCAGGCCCACACACTACTCCGGGTCCCAGCCCAGGGACCGTGTGGATCACAGCCTCCTGCTGCACCTCAAATTCCTCTCTCTGCTGCTGTCTCTGGGGCAACTTCCCCTAGCTTCTTCGCCCGTCCTCAGGGCCTGCTACTACCCACTCTCAGCAGCCATCAGCCAGCCAGGAGCTCCTCTGGCTCCCCCGGTCCCTGCCAGCAGTAGCTCTGGCTTAGGTGCTGCAGGCTTCTCAGCCCCCCAGGAGACACAGCCTTCCCTCCTTGAACTCCAGGCAGTGACTGCTCTGCCCTGCTGCTTTTTATATGGGCCTGCTGGGCCCTGATTGGCTGTTCCTCCCAGCCCTTCTCCCATTGGGCACTTCCTGTGCAGCCTCCCTAGGCTGATTTTAACACCTTCAGTGCCAGTGTGAAACAGATGCCTCACCACAGCCCTCTAGTGCCTGGGGTCATCTTAGCTGGAGGTAACCGTCCTGTTCAGATGTTGGTACAAGTTCTGTCTCTTGCAAGTCCGGCATTGTGGAGGTCACAGACCTGTCATATTCCTTAATGCTAATCAGTCAAAGCTCGTCCTGCAGTGTCGCCTTCTCCTGAGGTCAAGGACTTCATTGTCCTGTGGGGAGAGGAGCACGTACAAGCCCATCTGAATTCTAGCCACAGAAATTCACAGATATACAAGCAGCTGTCCAAACAAATGAAAGAAAGGAAGGTACAACTGGGACCTACGTCAATGCCACAACAAAGGAAAGGAACTCAAAGTGTGAAGTACAATAATGGGACCTCTGGGAGAGCTCACAGCATCTGCATCTTTTATAATGAACAGGACTGTTTATTTGCTGGAAATCCCACTGCTGTATCCTGGCATTTTGAGGATACTCTCTGCCACTGTTGACCAAGGCACAGACCAGCAGGAGGAGACGGATGATGAAATCTGTAATATTGTTGACTTGATGAACTAAGCCTGTGTTTGCACTACACACCTTATAGCCACACAGCTGTACTGCTATAAGGTCTCTCGTGTAACCACTCTATGCCCACGGGAGAGAGCTCTCCCATCAGCATAATTAAACCAACCCCAACAAGCGGCAGTGACTATGTCAGTGAGAGAGCATCTTCTGCTGACGAAGTGCTGTCCACACCCGCGTGTTTGTCGGTTAAATTTGTCAGTCGGGTGTGTCTCGGGTGTGTTTTTTCACATCCCTGAACCACACACGTTTTACCGACAAAAGTGCTAGTGTAGACAAAGCCTTAGAGGGAAATGCAGTCCCAGAGACTTGAGAGCTGGCCAGTTCACAGCCAGAGGAACCATCTTGATCACAGGAAGGGATCCGTTTGCAGAAAGTATTGTGTGATGTGTTATAATTACAGCTGTACTGGGGGATTTAAACAACTTAGTGCCAAGTACTGTAGGGCACTGCCTTGTCATTCTACCTTCTCTCCTCCTCATGTGTTTTCAACCCCCGCCATGTTTGTGTAGGCTTGCCCCATCACCTGGGCTTTTCATCCCTCCACCGATTGCCATTGCTCATGGTGATGTCTATGCTGGAGCGTGTATGAATTCTACAACCCTTTTCTATTGATGTGCAAACTCAACGAGACAGCTTAAGCTTGCTGTGTCCTACCTAGCCTCTCCCCTGGTGTTGTCTATCTGTCTGTCTGGCCTTTCGCTCCCATTCACATTTCATTCCAGAGTCAAGCCGCCCCCAGCTGATGGCTTCACCATGTGGTTTAACAATGAGATGGTTTTAAATAAAGGCACTTCCATTGTAGCGGCAATTGCGGAAAAGAGAGAGCACTAAGCATTTATCTGGCTCATGCTTTCATTCATGTCCTCAAGAGCTCTTAGTCAGTGTGAAGTGTTACGAGTTACATCAGAAAAGTTATGCGTGGTACACACACATTTTGAAAAAGCTACTGTAAGGATATCAGCTCCCTAGAGGGCTGCAGAACTCTGTTTATTTTGCAGGGCACTTTATTCTGATCCTGAGGGTTAAAGAGAACTTAAGCCAGAGAGTGCTCTAATTTTGCACGGAGATTGCCCAGCGGTGCAGCACTCTTGCTACTGCCCTTTAGCATATGGTTCCCTTCCATTCCTGCACCAGCTCTGAGGTACCACCCCATCAAACATCTGCACGGCATATTTTCTCCCTGTTTGCCCATTGCCACCGTGATCAAAATCTTTTGCCTTTTGAGGAGATGGCTCCTCCAAAGTAAGGACAGCCTGCAGAGGTGCATATGCAATTGCTAGCCTGCCTCTGCCACACCATCTTTTGCTAGACCCCATCCCTGATACCCACAGCCTACCTCGCATTTATTATCCCTCTGCCCAAGTTGGCAGAACAACTATGCACCACTGGCCCAGTGCTTCTACAGAAAGGAAGAAGATTGTGAAAAGTCTTACAGTTGCCGAGCTCACCCAAGACTGGGAAGAACTGTGAGAACACAATTCCAAAATCAAGGAAAAAGCAACATTTTATCACTGCTGGCATGGAACTTCAATTGTGACAATAACTTGTTCTTGTTTTCTTTCTCCTGCCCCCCAGAGCAGCTGACAACTAAAGATGGGGGTGCTAACATTAAGTGAGCAGCTGTCCAATCTCCACAGGAGGAAGAGGAAAGCAAGGGATGCCATGTTCAAAGAACTCTATGTGCCTCCTAGGAGAGGGATAAAAAGACAGAGGAGTGAAGGGAAGGTTCCTGAAGCACGACAGAAGGAAAAGGACAGGAAAATGGCTTGGTCTTCACAAACACAGCTGCTGGGGATGGAAAAGCAAACAGCCCTGCTTGAAAATATGGTAGTTCTCTGGTCAAAGACTACTTCACAGCCTATTTGTCCCCTGCAGTCCCGTACCTTTGTGACCTCTGCTTTCTAGAACACACCATTCACTTCAACAATGCTCAGAAACGGGTCCTTCTCCAGGCAGTCTGTGCCATAGGACAGCAAAGAAAATAGCAGACAGTCAGAGATGCTCGCAATGGAGATGCCCTCCCACATCCCAAGATGCAGAGAACAGTGCTGAGTGGCCTACACACGCACATCTGTGACCTTCAAAGCAGAAACTTGTCTGCATGCTACTTTTGAACTGTGGTATTTTTTCTTTTATGATTTGCATATTGGTATGTATGTTAATATCTTTTTATTGATCTAAACATTTACATAGGTGTTTATTGTTTGTTAAAAACACATTCAAAATGTTTTTGCAGTCTAGCTTGTGCATCTAGAACAATTCACGAAAACACCCACCTCCACATATGCTGTAGTAAGATCTATACATACACTCTGTTAACCTCTACATAGTATAGTGGAATCCCCACGTATAGCATGACCAAAGCTTTGCACCTACATACTAATATGCGTGTAGTAATCCTGATTTAAGCCTTAAACAAAATCATACCCGTTTCTCACAAGTGACCCCTATTTTCCAAGTAAGAGCACAATGCACCCCCGACTCTGTGCCCCTAATAGTTATATCATGTCCTAGAGACATCTTCTCTGGCTGTTCAAAGCATTCAGTAAGTCTCCCAACCATCTACAAGGCTATCCCCTTTGCTCTCGCAAAAGTTGTGTAAAACACAGCAAACAACTATCATAAGAGGGAGGTTTCTCATCAGCCTTGACAAAAATGCACGTTCCACTGTCATTCTGCAGCTGCTCAGAGTATCTTTCTCCCATCCAATTGCCCAATAAAAGGCTTTGTAAGTAAGGCTTTGGAAGCAGGGGGTAAGCTAGGTCTCCCAGAATGACTGAGGAATGGCACTGTCGGCAGTGTCCACAAACACTATTGAAGCAAAAGGTGTTTGGGGGTTTTTTCATTGCAGAAAACTCTCGGGTTTCTAAAGATCCTGGCATCATGGATGTTAATATTGGTGACCCATCCATGGTGATCAGCCAAGTCTTGCAGCCCCAGGGTGAAATAACTTTGTTGATGAACTCCAAGGCCTGGTGCTGGAGGGTGAAGGTGCAAAGAACAGGCACCTGGAATCCCATCAGTGGCCCCAATACAATTTAGAATCTCCAACTGTGCAAAACTATTCACTTCCTATGCGTTGTCTAGTCTTATGAAAAAGGGGGAAAGCACTTTCCTGATAGCTTTGTGCACCTCCATGACAACAGTGGCTGATCTTACCAACACCAAACTAGATACTGATCGGTAGCAGTTCGGGGTGGCTAGCTTCCAGATGGTGCTAGCTGTACACTTCTCCATAGGTCAGCTCTCACGTGGGCATCCTGCCACTGCAGCCCTGGCATGAACGCTGCACAGATTTCTACGAAAGTAGCTTTTGACATCTTGAAGTTCTATCACCACTGTTGGTCATCCCAGGTCTACAGCACTGTTCAGTCCCGCTAGTCAGTGCTAGTTGTCCAAGTCCAAAAGCGGCATTCCAAGTGAAGCTGCTTCAGGAAAAGATCTAGGAGAAGTGTTTGCTCGATATCTGTTTTTCAGATGGCCGGCTGCTTAAGTCGTTGGATGGCTGTAGACATGTTTATATTCATCACCCTAAGGATTACAATGCTCGCCTTTTTTTTCTTCCATGCTGCCTGACAGCTCTTTGAAAATGGCACTGGCTTGCAAAACCAGATGGATGATGGGTTGAAAAGAGAGAAATTATGGGAATGTAGTTTTGGTGTGTGTGAGAGAGAGAAACTACATTCCCATCATTTCTCCTCCCCCCGCCTTCCCCCCTGCAATTCCATTGCCTTTCACTAGGTATCCTACACTGTGCAGCATGGAAAATGCCAAAATGCATAAGCCACAGCAGCAGAGCAGTGCACCATCAGATGTCTCTGATCAGAATGCTGAGCACTTGTTTCGAACTGCCACGTTGTGTGGCAGCAATGATAGGACGCAAAAGTACCTTTATTGCAGGGTAACAATGCCTAAGCACTACTCACACAACTTGGGGCTTCTTCTGTGATATCTTTGTCCCAAGATGTTCGGTAGTCTTAAATATTGTGGACAAACTTTATTATACATAATTGTGGAGACTTCATTTGTATTCTTATTTATTTTCTTAGATAGTGGTATCCTTAAGGTAGGCACTGTTTCAAATTGCCTAGTACATAGCCTGCTACCATAAACAAATAGAAAAGTACTGTAAAAGTGTTAAGTTGTTGAGCCTCTACAAACCCCACATGTGGCATGTTTCAAATATGGTAGAAAAGAATGCAGGGTGAAAGGTTTTCCTCCTCACAGCTCATGTTTAATTTGATCCTCTAGAGAAATTAAGAGTGAATTTCTTGCATCAAATTCACTTGGGAGGCAACAGATTGTGAAGTTACAAAAGCAGGACTAAACCGGCAGGTTAAATCAGAAGGGCAGTGAAATGAGGGAGAGATCACTGAAATACAAACTGCCCAGCCGTAAAGAAAATAAAGAAGCTGAACTGGCACCATAAACTGCTTTATCAGTCAGATGTTTTTTCCCTTAAAAGTGCCTCGAACATTTAGAGTAAACCATTATCTGATTAGTTTTAGCTTCTTAGAGAGTGGGCCACTTATCACATGCACCCTCCCTGCAAGATGAGAGAAGAGAGAATTCCTGAGATGTGGTAAAGAGGTACTTGCCCATTTGCACACTCAACCCTCCAACCTGAAATTTCAAAACCAAATATACTTCTCTCAACTTTTGCTAGATCATATTTTGACTTTGTGAGTCTGGACACTGAAACTGGACTGTCTCATGTTCTTCTTCTTACGTACTAGCATGCAATTTGGGCATCCAGTACTGTGCAGAAGAATCCTTTCTGTGCATCTCATATCCTTACTGTCCTCAATCCTTCTCAAATCTGACTACTACTGCCTGGATTTCCTTGGTGAACTTCTGCTCCTCCTAAATCATTCTGCTTAAAAATACCAGCATTTGCTATGTGTTATAATACCCTCTTCCTTTTGTCTAAGTTAGATAGTAAATTTTCTGGGGCAGAGATCATGAGTTTTTTGTTTTGTTTTTTTGTTTGTTTTTATTATGTGCAAAGTTGTGGTGCTAAATGATGTTTAATAAAAGTGTATAAAAACTAAATTTTGGGCCTGAACTACATAAACATTTCTCCAATTTTCTCAGAACGAATTCACTGCGTTTATAATCTACAATAAATATAATTTACACTTGATTGTGATTGACCTTTGTACAGACTTTTACTGTGTAAGTAGCATATTAAATCAGCGGTTTGAGGATTGATCTACAAGTTGTAAACAGTGGGGTATTTAGTGGAAATATTCAACAAAGTCTCTTGTTTAAGGCAGAGCATTTTAATTCAAAAGGTCACTTTGATGAGTTCATGTGCAGCTGACTCTAACATACTAATTTCTCAGCATGTCGGGCCAGACTGCAGATGCTGTAATAAACGTAATTTTCGCAACAGAAAAACCCACCTGAAATAAATATTCCCAGCACTTCTAAGGAACAGCAGAATAAGTAAAGCCGTTGTTGCAGACGTGATATTCATTCTGCCGGATAAGGTGGAATGCTGTTGGGAGAAGGGTCCAGTAATGTCCTCTGTCACCCATAAGAATTTTTTCTGAGCTGTCTTAACTTCTGTATGTAGGTAACTGGTGCAGTATAACTTCTTTGTATGGTGGTCATGTCTTTGAGCCAACCCGTCCTTAGCAGAATTCCAGGCAATTGAGTTAGGTCAAAATGTGGGACTAACTTAAAACAACGCTTTGCTGTGGAACGTTCCTCCATATTACTGCCTGGATATAGTGGATGCCAGTTATTAACAGTCCCAATAAACGGCAACTTTGAGTTATTAGCAACATTTTCCCGAGAACCAATCCCATCCCAGTGACTTTAATGCGAACTGAATTTAGGTATTAGCAATTGTCATGCTGCTTGACAACTTCATTAGGAGAGGGTCCACTTGTAATGAATTTGCTGGCTCTGAAGCAGGACGTGACCCTGCGTGTCTCACGTGACTCTGCAGCATTCATCAGACACTGAAGATTGTTCGGGGCAGCTGTGCATTTCTGCTATGTGTTCTGGCTTCCAAACATGCGGTCTGTGTCTTGCTGATAAAGTTTGGGTTCTGGAGACACTACATGAGCCCTCTGCTAAGCAAGTGTGAGTAGCTGAGAAGCAGATGCCGATTATTAGCAAACCACACTGGATAAATTGTGTTTTTAAATGTGTGCGCTGTTTCGCTTTGAGCACTGATTATAACTACATCAACATTTTTTGTTTGTTTTACTCGTAGTATATCGTTGTATAATTGTAATACTGTGTGTATATACAGTGCTTGCACTTGAAAACACTTTAATTTATTGGCAGCTCTCTGATGATGGCAACTTTTTACTGGAAACGGAGAGTTGTGCATAACAGGCATCTACTCTAGCTATACTCTCTGGGATGTGCATATCTTTGACTCCCTGGATTGTGCTGGTACACAGAGAGAGAAGTAAACAAAATGACCATTTTGGCTTTTTTGCCACTAGAAATACAATAATAATATTTGCTAAATTTAGGGGAGGGTTTGGAGGAACGTGTAGGGAAAGATGTTTATTTCTGAGCTTCTAAGGAAGTGTTTAACCAAAGTCCCCCACTTTCCGCATGGTGCTTACAAAAGATAAAGCTGATAATGGAATCCTTAGACTTCCTTGGGTGTTTGACCCTGGTTTGGCACAGAGACTGTCCTAGTCGCTGGTTGGTGAACTTCTAGTCACAAAGGTTGGGTGTCCATGCAGTCCCTTTTAGATCCAGCAGCAGCAGCAGTCTGATACTGCTGACCCTGAAGTCTTGTTGACTCACCTTAAGATCCTGGTGGATGTATACAGGATTACTCTTGATTGGTTCCGCTCTTTCTCCTGGAGCTTCTAGATGCTAGCTAGTATTGTATCGTGGCTTATTGCTGCAAGGGCTTTGCTGATTTAAATGTCTGGGGCATTCTCCCGGGTCATTCTCAGTGGGAGTCCCTGTGGTCTGGCCCTCTCTTCCCCCAGTCTATCCGCCAGAGCCACTAAATTGGTTTCCATGGCTTTCTAAAGCCTACCTTTTTTTCTTTCTCAAGCTTTTAACTGAGGAGTGGTTATGGATGTAGTACCTTATATGGTTTAATGGTAACACTGATCAATAAGCTGTGTGTCATTTTTAAGGAGTCCACAAAACACTGCCTAACAGCTACTTTTTATCCCTGCTGGCTTTCTTCTGCTCTCCTCTTTCCCTTAGCTAGACAGCAATTATTCGTTTAAGAATTGCTCCAGACTTTGGATAGGATCGTGGGGTGATTGCTAATTTCTCCAGTGCTTGTTTGTTTTAGAACTTTTTGATCCCATTTTCTCTGACCAAATTCAGCTGCATGGAATCCACAGTGGGGATGAATATTTATTGCTTTAGGTACGTCATTCTGCTCCTGAGGCTTCTCCTGCTTCCCTTGGCAGGTGAGGGCAGATGTTCTTAGCAACAGCAGAGATGACATCTTAGACTGTAAAGCTGCAAAAGAGTCAGAAATGTGTAAATGAAACCAGGTCACTTGCAAGAACATTTATAATGTGATCTGTGCTAATACTTTAAAAAGTGTCTTTGCTGCCTGCCTGAGTCTTCTGATTGTTTGTTTGTCTAACTTATATTACATTTTTATTTCCTTCCCTCAAACTATTTTTAATATGAACTTTGGCATATAAAATTTCACAAGGAGACCTAAAATGCACGTCTCGTGGATACAATCACGTCCTCTAATTTAATTTGTCTTAATATGGTGGGTTTGGTTCTTTTCTGTCAGAATGTTTTGTGTGTCTAAGAATGAGATGAAGTGGCTTATAGGGGAGGATGCTTTATATCTCAACTAGAGCTGCTCAACTATAACAAAAAGCAACAAATTATTATTAATTTGTGTTACCTTAGAACTTAGGGAACCCTAGTCATAGACCAGGACCCCATGGTGTTAGACGTCCAACGGACATGGAACAAAAAATGTCCCCATGGCAGGTGAATGGCTCTTTCCGCATGTGTGGTCACTGGTGGTAGTGGTTGAGAGCTACACAAGTTTTCAAAAGGTGTCCTTGTTTTGGGAAGGGGGTAGAGTGGACGTGATGGCTCGTCAGGGAAGGAAGATCCTTAACCAGAAAGAGGTTAAGGGTACTGCTGCTGTTCAGAATGTTTATTGCCCATTGCTGTCTATGTAGATAATCTAATGAAGCAGTGAATGTGCACACATAGCACTCATTTAAAGGTATCAAGTAGCATCTACCCCACTGATGAAAATTTTTAATTGTTTGTGGCTATACCCTGCTCTGCCAACCTTTCGGGAAGATAATGGCATTGCAAAGTTTAAAAAAATAAAATGATATAGGATGCTTCATTTAGACCTCTCTCTGCTGATGCCACTTTGAAACTGTGAGAATTTTTTCTTGCATCATCAGGGCTGGCACTTATCTGTACTGGCATAGCACCAGGGTCTGAATTCAGTCAATGTTCATTGCGTAGTGAGAGCCAAACTAGTTCTTGGAGAGTAGACGCTAGATGCTGGGCTCTACAAATTTGGTACTGTGGCATCCATGATTTCTGTAAGGGGCATAGGTATTGTGAAATACTACTTGCCTAATGCATTGAGTCAGGGTGTGTGGGGGTGGGTGGGGTTATGTGCATTTGAATGGAGCTGAAAAGTCTCTTGCCTTCATTTTAGAGTACTTTGAAGCAAATATGATGATTTTTTTAATGGTTGCATTTACCAGTGTACTAAATGACTATGATCTCTGTTTGCTGTGACACAAGATACAAAGTAGTATATTGCACCTGTAAAACCTCTGGAGACCACTCTTCTTTGTATTCAGTCTTTTTCCGTGTACGTAATATAGTTGCATAAATCCATGATCTTTGTTTTTAAGTGTTGATCTGCTCCTGCTGCTTTTGCTCCTCCTGGAGGCATAATGCCCCGTGATTTCAGTGTTTGCTATTTGGAATTGGTACAGGTCAAGGAATTGGTAATGAGATATGGAGCTTTTCACCTCCAGGTTATCCATTCAAATCCAGTCTAGGCTGGTAACAGCTATAGGGCTTTACAGCAAGATTACACCTTTCACTAAGATTCAGGATTAAATTCACTTAAAGTAAAATCATACTGCTTGCTGTAGAAAGAATTTTGACTTCAAGTAAGGAATAAAGGGCAACATGGACTGGTGCCAAAATAGGGATACATGTGTCCTCTGTAGCCGTACCGCAGTTTGGGAAGCCCATTGGTGCAAATCTGTCCACTATGTCCTGCTCGTTGCCGAGAGTCATCGTAGGATGCAATTAATGGCCCTACACACTTGCATGGCAAACGTTCCCACTGTGGATTTCCCATCTCCAAAATTACTTGCCACTGACCGGTAGCAGTTCAGCATTGCAGGCTTCCGGAGTGTGATTGCCACTTGCTTCTCTGCTGTGCGTGCACTGCTCATTCTGGAGAGCTAGGGCAGCAAGCTCAGCACACAGATCCAGGAATGTGGCCTTTCGCATCCTAAAGTTCTGTAGCCACTGCTCATTATCCCACACCTGTTTGATGATGCGATTCCACCAGGTAGTGCTTATTTGTTTTGGCCCAGAAGCAGCACTCCACCATCTGCAGCTGCTCTGTGAATGCCACCAACAGCCCTGAATGGTTTTTTGCTATGTTCCTCAGTAATCTGTCCTGAAGAAATCCGTCATGTTCCCCACTGTTGCAGCTCTGATAATACTGGAGAATCATATGTCCTGTATTTCTAACTTTCATGAGAATAGTACAGAGCTGTGTGGGCTCGGTGCTTCTGTCAGAGATAGTGGGACTGAACACTGCTGTGCAGGTGTGAGAGAGCTTTTAAAAAAAAAAAAAAAAAAAAAAAAAAAAGCGGGGTCGGGGGGGGGGCGGCAAAAATTATGGGATATGGATTACATTATGGAAGGAAGAAAGTTGCATGCTGGGAACTTGATCCCTATCTCCCAGAGATCCCGGGGTGAGTTATTTCTATCCCACAACACATTACAAACACTTCCCAAGAGGCATTGTGCCAGATGGCAGCATGCAGCACACTGGGATACCTACCTGTGGTGTACTGCAGTTTGCATCAACACAAGCACTTCTGGTGAATATGTGCAGCATGGACACAAACAGCCACGCATGCACATACACAGGTGATTCACTAACTTAGGCAGCTGTATGCTGGTGTAACTTGTGTTGACTGTAGTGTAGTGGCCTCAGTCCCCTTTACCCATTCAGTCCTTGTCCTGTTTTTACCATTGTCCTAGAACACTGAAAATTAAATCCAATTGCTTGTATTTTCTCTACCTCTCTACAGATTGCCCCGTTATTTAGGGTCATTCCATATCATAATACAGGGGATGACTTTGTATCTGTATCAAATGTTCCTTGATTAAAGGAAGCTAATAAACCACAGGCTTGAAAGGTTGGCATGTTTCAGTTGGTGAGTGGCCAGTTCTAAAACCAAGGAAAGTTACTTTTTTTAAAGAACTACTTGAAGACACACAATTTATTTGCAACTATATACCAAATAGTTAATATGCCTAACTCAGCGTAAGAATATATAATACTCAGTACATCTGTAGTACATGATATATAAGGATCGTGCAGTGCTTTATAAGCTCTAACGAATTAAGCTGCCTCCACCTCTGAGATATGTAAATAATATCCCCATTCTGCTAATTGGGAAATTGAAGAATAGGAAAGCCGTGACTTTGCCAAGGTCAGAGTTTGGTGCAAAGTTGAGAATAGAACCCAGGTCAACTGAATCCACGTTATTTTCTATAATCTAAAGACTGTCCTTTGTCTTAAGAAAAGATAGGTATGTGTGTAAAATAATTTTCATATCTTCTTTGTCAGAGAAAAAAATGCAGGAGACTGTAACAAAATATCAATTGACAATAATCTTACGTTTCTGAGGTATTCCTGTGTTAAGTATGGTTGAGCCAGACCTTGCTGAATAAAAATGGAACTTTTTTCTCTGTAGGTTCCATTTAGAATGACTATTATGATATTTACATGGGTTGGTTTAGGCAACCAAATAGAATAGGGGGATTTCAAGATTTTTTCAGCCTGAGTTTCTGCCTTTCTTCCAGACTGACTCTTCTGATTTGTTCTCTGCAGTGGAAGGACCTTTCTGGTAATGTTTTAGATTTCAAGGACAAAGACAGCATTGTGGATGTGCTACATTCCTGTAAGAGAACCCAATATGAAAGATGGGGCTGGCAGGGGTGAGGGTTGTAACACAGGTCAGGCTGAAGGAGGTGAGACATGTAGCAGACATAGTATGCTTTGGTACCTGAACTCTTGTGCAGTCAGTCTAAAATGGATGCTTTAATGGCGAGTGAAAGAGAGGTGGTTTACTGTGGAAAATACATCTTGTTGGCCTTCAAGAGCTGTCTTAACACTTCCATACAAAATCTCTGCTTTCTGGCTTCAATTTTTATCTTCTTATCCTTTCCTTCCATTGGGGGGCCTCTCATTTGCAGAACCCTGAAGTTCCTTTCAGTAGCTCTCCTTATTCTGCTCTAATCATGCCATTCTCCAGTCCCCCACATCATCGCCACCATTCACGGAGGGCTGGACAGGATTCCCTTTGGGGCCACTTAAAGCTTCTTAACACCTAAAGAGGTTATTGAGTAATATTGAGGCACTTTCTAAACCAGCCCCTCCTCCTCACTTGTGAGCCAAATGTGCTACTTTTGTGTATGCTCCTAGTCCTTGTTGGCCTAGTGTGTGGAGAATCTGGGAATCTCGTCTTTCTCAGAGCATGTATATAATGCAATAGCTAAATATAATAGAATGAAAACACAAGTGTGTGTGTGTGGCAGGGGTGGGGGAAAGTTGGGGGGGACAATGAGGCATTTCTCCTTTACACTCAACTTTTTTTTTTACTCTCCTGTTGGCAACCCTCTCAATGTGGCTGCAAAGTTCATTATTTTGACTCCTGCTTACCTCCTCCCCACATCTCTTCTTATGTTGTTGTACCTCTGAATAAAAGATATTCGTGAAGTCCCTATTGTCATGGTTTTCTAATTCTCTAAAAATTCTTTAAGCTGAAATGTGATAAACAGTGTTAGTATGGGAACAGTTTGGCAGGGGAAATCAGGTTGGTTGAAAATTACATAACTCTTTCATCTGTAGTTTTTGAAGGTTGCTTTATTTATGATCCTGTAACTGCTTTTTCTGTTTTGAAAGGCTGAAATGGAGGCTTTATAACAGCAAAGAGTCAATGAACTTTTCATGAGTGTTTTCTAACACAAGCATTGACTCCATGAACTGTAATGCTCATCTTTTTAAAGATGAAGTGAAAAACATACAGGATGTGTAACATGGCCAAAATAACATCGCTGTGGGAACCTGAACTCTTGCTTTTCCTGGCTCTTCAGCTTTTAACTGCTCAGCCTTTAAGATTGCATTGTTAATGCAGCTGCTTTGTATGTAATGAGTTAAAACTAATAAAAATGTAATTTTATTTACTGTCTGTGTAATGTGGGTGAGTTAATATTGCAATGAGAACCTGAAGCTTTTCACTTCCTGACTTCACAGTTAAAATCTTAATATTGCAGTAAAGTCTTTTGCATTAATATTTCATTTACTTTGCCCACAATACTACTGGTGATGCAACATTTAAGTTGAGAAAACCAAGCAGTCAAGTCAGATGATGCAGAATTGAGGTTCGTGGTTCAACCTTGGCTGTGTCCCTTGAGCAGATGTCTTCTAGTATAGGCTTTTTCTATAACTGTACTAGTTAAATGATACAAACAAGAATTTATTAAACAATTTTACAGAACACACATACTGGGTCTAATTCTTGGTTTTACTGGTGTCAGTTTAACATAATTAATTGTCTTCTTTGGATTTACTCCAGTTACCCTAAAAGGAGAGAGAATGATCCACTGCATATACTATGGTATTCATAATATTCTTATTAATTTATAGATTATTATTTACTAGCTACCTTTACAAGTGGAATCTGACTGTCCAAAATACCACTTCATATGCATTTCATATGCATGTTCATATTCTAGTGAAGATCAAAACTGTTATGAGAATAAAATAAAAAACTTAAGGTAACATTTTCAGTTTGAAACTTGTTTGCAATTTTCTAGCTGACTTATCTTCAATAGTCTTCATAAAGAAATTATTAAAAACACTTAATTAGTGCCAGTCTGTGAGAGCGGAAATTTTGATTGAAACCTATGGAAAAAGTGTATTAGCTAGCAGGCACCTCCGAGAACTTGCTGCTGAGAGTTAAACTAAAAATACAGTATCCCTGATGGCCAATGGTCATCTCTTTGAGATATAGATCGATTATTCTCAAATAGGCTTACTAAATTTGGGTCTGAAAAATTATCTTGCCCCAGTCAAGAATGCCCTTGAGTCCAGCACTATATTAAGAAGAGACGCTGCAGAAAATTCAGTCTACCTTGGCCCAAAAAAAACCAACAAAAAACCCTGCTTTGATTCCGTACTACTTTGTAAAGAGAGGAAAATGGTTTCATTTTAGGTTCTCCCTGTGACACCAGGGGTGAGGGGGAAGCTCAGGCCTGTCCTGGATCACTTACCCGGTAAAAATCCCAAGTCTGTGTCTGAGAAAAGTCTGTCTTTTCTAGAAGAAAGTGACTGCTGGTTCTGTGCTCTAGGCTTTGCAGACATTAATATGCATGTAAAGGTGTACCTGGTGTCTGGAGAAATGCCTTGTACTTGAGATAGTGCTATTGCTTTCTGGGCTGGCATTGGCATTGGCGATCATAATGGCACATCAACTTGCGCAGTGCATGTTCTGCCGAGTTGGATAGTTGACTGATCAAAGACAGCCCTCTGAAATGGATCCAAGTAGCCACACCACCAGTTTGCCCCCCAGAAATAATGGTCTTT
This sequence comes from Emydura macquarii macquarii, assembly GCF_026122565.2. Taxonomy (NCBI): domain Eukaryota; kingdom Metazoa; phylum Chordata; order Testudines; family Chelidae; genus Emydura; species Emydura macquarii. The sequence goes on along the minus strand of NW_027133829.1, from coordinate 9,169,899 downwards.
TCTCAGATTTTTTCTGGACATAATGGATCTGGTAGGATGACTTTGACAGGACCAGCAGGCTTCAGCAAGAGCTATGTTGTCAATATTGGACTCATGGTCACAATAGTATTCATAATACCTGTGAGAATGTGTTTACTTGAGGCATCCTCAGTGGTTATGAGCAGCAGAATTTTTGCACCTCCTCTGGGTGGTGTAGAGAGATTGATGTGATGGAAGTCTAATGACAACTTATCCTTAGGAAAAGGACTTCCAAAGTAACTGATTTAGCTAGTAGTAGTTGTGGGTGCGTCCTGTTTGTAATGAGGAGCTCATGTAATGTATTCCACATTCCAGGGACTTAATTTCTCCCGGAATCCAATCAAGTGAACGTCTGGAGATGAGGTTGGCACTGCATGTGCTGTTGGCTTTCAGAGATCTGGTATCCTAAAAGGTAGCTCTAAACCTAATTGTGGAAAATTGGGCCGCTGTTCTATATGTATAAGGAGGAAGGGCCAGGATTATGCTTCCTGTTGCCTGGCTTGAAGGGAGAACGTTGCAGGCAAGCTCAGTTGCTGAGTACTAGACAGCTGTGGGTAGTTATTACTTGCATGATGATGGAGCAGATCTTTTTCTAACAGTGTGTGCTTGACAGATCTATTTACCATTCCCCTGAGAAGCAAATTTAGTCTTCTGTAGAAGACACTAAGTACACACTGACAGTGGGCCAACTTTCCATTCTTTGGTATAAGGGGCAGGAGTTCACATATTCCTTTCTCCAGTTCCCTTTGAATAACATAGGTCTTGGTCAAGATCAGAAGAGACAAAGGTTCCATGACTTCTATTGCCCCATACTGGCTCAAGAAGGTTTGGTTTCTAACCTGACTGGCAATTGTAGTACCCACTCTCATCAGGTTGAAAACATTAGGCTTTTTGGGGCTTCTCCTATAACAGGAGAATCCCCAGCTAGAGTAGTGCAAAGGATCTGGCCTTTGGTTTCTCACATCATCTTTGCTCTTTGGAAGAAATTGGCAGAAGGGCATGCTAATTCAAGAGGAAAAGGCTTTCAGTCTAATACAAGATTGTCCTAGGTGGGAACATCCTACTTGCTCCCCCAGGGAAACTTTGACTATCTTCACTTGTTGGTCTGGGTTACAGATCTGATCCTTTAAGAGCTCATTAGCTGCTATTTTGGCAATCCATGAATGAGGTTAATGTGACTAGTTTCTCTGCATTCCCTTTCCAGGTGCATGCAGGGCTTAGTACAGTAGAAATTTTGCACTAAAGTCCCTGGTGTCATGAGATAAATATAGTTCTTGTGAAGCTGATGAAACTTCCTTTTTAGTTTCAACTTTTTTAATCTAGGAAGGTCATTTTTTCTTGTGGTAGTGACTTCAGCTGAGGCCTGAGTGATTGATCCACCCTACACTAACTTTTTCAAGGATAAGGTGAGGCTATGAGCTCATCTTAGATACCTTCCCAAGGTGATGAGTGAATTCCATTTTCATCAGTCAATTATTCTACCTTTGTTTTTCCCATGCCAGCATCTCCATTCTAGGAAGATCTCTTAATACATTCAATGTTTCAAAGGTTACCATATAAAGTGGACTAAAGCCCTTAGACTGTCCATCCAGTTTTGGTTTCTTTTGACCCAGGATTAGTAAATCATGGTAAATCCAAGATAAACTAGTTAAATGTCTGATTGCATCGCTCCTTGCTGAACAATCCCGCAATTTCAAGGCTGTTAAACCACAAGCCCTCCAACAAATCTGTTTTCTAGCCAGCCTCTGATCAAACACGGGTCACAAAATTTGAAGGGCATCCTTGCATTCTCTATCTACCTTTATAAAGGACTACTGCATGGAGTAAGTCTTTTGTCATAGCCTATTGTTGTTACAAATTATAAGCTTGATCTAGTTTTGAAGTCAGTGGGAGTTTTGCCATTAATCATTAATTTGTAGGAAAGCGAGATTGTGTTCTCTCTTTCCTGGTTCTATGGCCCAGAGTTCTTGCTCTTTGACTTACCTTTTTAGCAATTATTATCTTTATTATTCAGGCAATCTATGCTTCACTTCAATTGTTAGAGGTTAAGATTTCCTACCACCTATAGTTTGTAATATTTATTTTACTTTTGGAGCCACACAAGGGTTTTTGAGTCTCAAAGAGTTGGGGATATATGTGTAAAACTTACCTAAGGAGAAGAATTATTGATGAGATATTTTCAAAGGGTTTGCCATTTTATAATAGATCTACACTCAGTACCTTCCCTGCAATAATAGAGGTGGTGGAATCTGTGCTGTTTTTAATTACAGATTTTGGACATTCACCACTGGATCCCAGTTCTGCTCAGATAGGTGCACATCTTGCACTGCAGTGTCTGAGAAACTTGGATGTATCTTAAGGTATAATTTGGCCATTAAAAGAAATTGATGACTGGAAACACAAGGGGCTATCAGTGTTTCAAGCAGGGACACATTCATACTTGGTTAAGAACATAAGAATGGCCATAATGGGTTAGACCAATGGTCCATCTTCCAGCAGTGGCACGTGCCAGATGCTTCAAAGGGAAAGATTAGAACAGAGCAATCCTCAAGTGAATCCATCCCCTGTTGCCCAGTGCCAACATCTGGCAGTCAGAGACTTAGAGACACCCAGCACATGAGGTGGTTGCCAAAGACTTCAGCTAAAGGAATCTCACCCGTCATGCATTCTTCTGTCACCAACCCAGTATCAAACAAAATGGTCACAGGAATTAAGGCAGCATGGTCCATTTACCCCCTCCTATCTCTCTTACACCCATTGTAGCGTGATTACGGGGCTTTTTCCACCGTCAGTGTTCCAGAGGGAGTATGAGCTCTAGTAAAACATATAGTAGTCAGCAGAGCAAGCTGAAACCTATTCACTGATGCTAATAAAGGAAGTTTTCCTGGTCAGTCTTTTCTTTTTAGATAACGTTAGTGGGCTTTTTAATCATAGAGCACTTCAGTATATTAAGTAAGTGTTAGCTAAACAAATGGAGCATAAATTATCCAACTGGGGATGCTAGATAGTCCAAAGGTGGTGATGCATGGAGGAGAAATGTTGAGAGTTGTTCCCTTGTAATGCCAAAACTGCCTGGTGTATGGGTACACCACTGCAGTAAAAGAGAGAGAGAGAATTCTTCAGGTGCCGTTAATGTTAGCAGTGCTTGGGTGGAGTGCAAAATGTAATGTTGTTATGGCTAATGCTGAAATATGAGCGTCATGGGCAAAACTTCTGCTTGTCTCCCTTGCTGGTGCCTTGCAGAACTAGTAGTCTGCTGGGAAGCTGCTCATAACAAAATACATAGATGGGGAATATTTGGATAACCTGTGTAACTTCTTTAAAGGGTCATTGTCAAGATTTCTAGGTGCATAAATAATACCGGTTACCTCTTATATAACACCCTTCTTTGTAGATCGTGGAGTACTTTCCAAAAGATGGAAAGTCTCTCTCTCTCTCTCCCCCCATTTTACAGATGGGGAAATAGAGACAGAGAGGTAAAGCAGCTTGTTGGTCAATGGAAGAGCCAGGACAGAACCCAGGTCTCTTGACTTCTGGTCCAGTGTCCTGTACACTGGGTTATGTGGTCTCCTGCTCTGTTTGTACAGAAATCTAAATCTGTCATCTGATCTGCTCCATTCATGTGACCAAGGTGAGTACTTTATATAAGAACAGAGCAGGCATGGAGGGTACGTTTTGCTTATGCCCACTACTTTAGGTAATCCCAGTAGTTTGGATTAGCTGCTGATGTGTTGCTTAGCAGAGAAGATGGAGTTTGAGTGGCAACTTTTGTTTGGGTAAACTAATAGATTTTCCAGATCTAGAGGACAGCTGAATGGAGAGGGGAGGGAGTATGTGCATAGAGGGGAAAGGAAAGCATCCGTCGTCTGATATTTTTTGGGTAGGGTTTAAGGACTCAGTGGGTACAAACGTACTTTCTTTCCCCATCCTCCAAATACATGTTGCTTTCCTCTTGTACAGCTAAACTGACTTTGTGTTTCATATTATACTTCATGTTTGTCTTGCACTTTTCATACAAATTGTGTCCTAAAATGTGCTTTGCAGAATTAAATACATCATACGATAGAAGGTGTCATTTATTCAGGCTAAAGACACAGTTTGACTAAACTAAAGCATTCAGGTATAAGGCCAGTAACGAATCAGTAGATTAATTCAAAAACAGAGAAATGAGAGAGAAGAGAATGTAAGTGTTAGAGAGGGAGGGTAGATCATGATATGCTCAACCCAGTCACTTATTTTAGTTATTTAAAAGGGTTGGCCCACTGAATGGCAGCTGAGTGTTCTGGTCCACAGATGGAGTCCAAGTTTTCTGAGCCAGAAGGAAGCACAACAGCTGTGAAGGGAAGGTATTCTGCCATGTGAAGAGAGTGCCTCATATTCTCTAGCAGCCCATTCTGTCTTACAAAACAGCAGGCCCTGGACTTTGTGAGGAGCTGCTGTCCAATCCTCCTTTGTACCCAGGAACAGCCTTGGTCAGATTTGGAGGGAACTCCATGCAGCAGTCTCTACTAGAAAGGAAGGGTTTGCCCCTTCTTTGAGAAGGATGATGAGCAGTGGGATATCTATAGTACTCCTTGCTCATGCAGAAACATGAGCCAAAGTAGAAACAATGAACATAGTAAATGCGACAAGAGATTTTAAGATGTTGATATGGTTTCTGCTGTTTCCTGTAAGCACTTGCAGTAAATAAACCCAGATCTGTATTTACAACACCACCCACATCAGTTCCTCACTCCTTCCTAATTTGTATTAGATATTCTAACGTTATTATACAAACATACCATAAGTACATTATAGGAACTGCTTTGTAGAGTAATTTAGAAAACTTTTAAATTTAGCATATATTTAAGAATGAGCTTTCTGGAGTTTCTGATCACCCCAATGCCTTGGCCATCAGCTTTGGCTGCCACTTTCTCAATACCGTATCCTCCAGCTACCACTTCAGCACCAATACCGACAGACATGGCACCAGCTTTGGCACCAGCTCCTCACACTGAAAACGTCATCACGAGCTGGTGGCAGTACCCCAATACACGAGAGAGGCCAAAAGTAAGGGCCAAGCAGAGAGACTGCTCCATGCACAGAGAGATACCGCCCCATGGAGAGAAGAGATGAGACATCACTCATTCAGTGATAAAGCACCAAGTCCTTTACCAAGTGGTGCTAAGTAAGCTGAGAAGCTGTTGCTTTTAAGATGGGTTACTTCCTTTGCTACTACTGTGTATCCCGTCTCCGGATGTTGAGATTTACTGCTGAGCTCTTGTCTTTTGAATATGTATTGGAGACTCTTCTTTTGCTAAAGGGGAAGAAAATCCATTGAAGCTGCCAAGTGGTCATGGGGTGTCAACTTGAACACTAGGAACATAGAAATTGCTAGACTGGATCAGACTGGAGATCCACCTAGTCCAGTGTCGTGTCTCCAACAGTGACCAGGACCAGATGCTTCAGATGTTGGCAAAAGAACCTATCACTACACATGATCAAAACAGGAACATGCCCCTGTGTATCACTGGTATTGTCCGTTAGCTTGGCAAAGCTACCTACGTTGGTTTGGTTCATCCTTGAGTTTATAGCCATGTGTCACATGGTATAATCAACATCAGGGTAACTTTTTGGACTGGTCATTTAAGAAATATGTTTTGATGACTTGCAGAAGTAAAAAATCCAATAGCTCATCAGGTGCAACTTACTAATAACTTCTGTGCCTCAGTTTCCCTATTGATAAAATGGGGTTGGTAGCACTTAAGAACACAACGGCCATACTGGGTCAGACCAATGGTCCATGAAGCCCAGTACACTGTCTTCTGACAGTGGCCAATGCCAGGTGTTTCAGAGGAAATGAATAGAACAGGTAATCATCAAGTGAGCCATCCCCTCACCTATTCCGAGCTTCTGGCAAACAGCAATCCCTGCCCATCTGGCTAATAGCCATTGATGGACCTCTGCTCCATGAATTTATCTAGTTATTTTTTTAATCCCATTATAGTCTTGGCCTTCACAACATCCTCTGGCAAGTACAAAAGATACTCACTACATTTCCCCCAAGTTGTTTGTGTACAGCGAACCCCCAGAACTTACATGCTCTGTTGGGAAATAATTCACAAACTTCCAAGAGAACATGGTAACAGTGGCTCAGGAGTATTGAAGTTTGAAAAGAGAGTAATTGTCTCATACTTGTCATCAAACTCTACATGTGAACGGAATTGCTGTTTTTAAGGCTTTTATAAAATATAATGCAATGGAAAATCAGAATTTATAAGAATTGTGAGTAGGTTTTTTTTTTAAAAGTTCTGAAATGCTGTTCTCACCCCTCCCAAATGTCTTTAATTTGTAGCAGCCTAAGGGCTGAGAAGATCAAATAAGAGGAAGGTTCCCCTTCTGTTAAATGCCTACTTAGTTGTTGCCTCTGCACATGGGAGTGGTAAGTCTTCTCCTTTGGCAGATGACAGATGAGAGCAGCTGTTCATTTAAGAGAAGCACAAAAAAGAGGCTGCTGAGCTTTTAAAGTAGAGGTATAGACAGTTTAAATTTAGATTACCTTCTGCTGTGTCATCCGCCTCCACTGCTGTGGGAACTTGCTGTACCCCTTGCTTAGGACAGGACAAACAAGATTGACATTCTTGGTGGCTAGATAAGTTTGTTTATGAAGTACAATCAGTCTCCCCTGGTCTGAAAGTGTGGAGATGGTTAATGCCCAGAAGTCGGGCACTTAAAATAGCTTCCCCATCACCTCTTTGTAGTCTTGCTTGCAGGTCCAATCCTGCTGCCCTTGAAATAAATGGAAGCTTTGCCATTTAATAAGCCTGGTGTTATTTGTGGTGGTGAATTGTGAGTAGTGCAGTAAGAACTATTTAGAGAAAAACATCAAGGTGGGCAAAACCAGGGGAGTGATTTAGATCAGTGTTCCATTTTAGCCAAATTCTCCAAGTTTGGAGGTGTTTAGAGTCGAGATAAGTTTGGGTGCACAAGGAAAACTTAGTGTTTAACATCTCTCCATAGAGCAGGGTTGCTAAATACCTTGCGTCGTATGTTTGTAGCAAGCCTATTTCTTGTTAATCAGCAGCTATCTCAAGTTTTTTGCTGTGCTTGAACTGATGTCATTTCCCCCCTTGCAAACACGATAACTCTGCTGCGTCTGAGATGTGTCACCGGGAGTGGGAGGAGAAAGAGAAGGGAGGAGGGAGAGCGAGCTAGTGCATGCTGTGTCCTGGGACCCTGTGTACTTAACATTCCCAGCCGAGGAAGCCCTGGTTTAAATAGGATTGCAGGCGCACCCTGCGCACATCAGACGAGGAAATGATTGTTGCGGGACTTTAAAATTTTTTTGTTCCAAAGCGTTAGTGTGGATAATGAGAATGCAGGATGCCTTTCCTCTTGGGTCTGAGACAGGTAACTAGTTCTGGTGTGTGGTTTGGGTGGAATTTTTTTTGTTTTGTTTTTTTGTTTGTTTAGAAAATGCCTTCTAACTTTCCAAGAAGAGAATTGCATAAATAGACTGCCCCATCCACCTGTGTGTTTGCTCCAGTGGAACTTTCTTTTAATTAGCAAACGAGGAACAAAGCTACAGTTCAGGAAAATGAACTTTTGTTGTTGCAAGATTCACAACAAAGAGGGATTTCCCTCCCCCCTTTATTCTCCTGTGTGCTTTTTTAATGGCTATTTTCCACAAGCCCTAATATGGAAATGTGTTTACATTGCTTTAAAACTTCTGTCCGTTTTTGAAGAGTGTTTTTAATATGTGGGTAATATTTATTATCCAGAATCAGCTGTGTAGCAAAATAACTCACTGAAGACACAAAACAGAAAATGGAAAGAGTTAACTAACGTGCACAATGCCTGTTTTAGCAAGGCAACTTACTCTGGATTTGGAGACCTTATTTAATAGTTTTGGGAAGTTGGTGTTTTAACAAGAAACGGTCCATTTATATTTGGTAATGTAACAAGGAATGAGAAACAGTAGCAACTGCTGGCTGAGTGGGAGTACATTGCCAACTATTTGTTCTTAAGCTTCTGTGAATTCTAAACCTTGTTTTGGTCTGGGTGGTATGGCCATATAGAGATCAACAGTAAACTGTTCTCAGCACTACTGAAGTTTGTAATGTACAATAAATAGATACAATGCTATAGGAAGGTGCTCTTTATAGCTGTTAACACCATGTTAAAATACCAAACAAATCTGACGCATTTTAAGCTAGGCACTTTCTGTTTAAAACCAAGAAGAGAGCTGAAGTCTCTTGAAAGCTTATGCCTGCAAATATTAAATGTGTTAGTCTTTAAAGTGCCACAGAACTCTCGTTGTTTTTGCTGTATACAGACTAACACGGCTACCCCCCTAGAAATATTTTAACAAATTGCTGAGTAAGCAGCCCTGTCACTTTGCTTATCAGTTACCAGTTTATTTTTTCTCCAAATGTAGGGTGTTGGGGTTTTTTTTGTTTTTGTTTCTCTGATTCTAAAACAGTTTTACATAAGAAGCTACCTTTATCCCATTGACCTTTCGCAGTTGACCATAATGGCTATTATAATGGTTCACTTGTTAGCACACCAGATCCAGATAGAATCTGCTTGAAAATCTGAGTGTTGTGCTGTCAGAGCTTTGTGGAAGGAAAGACCTTTGTGATTGAAAGTTGTGTGGGATGGAAAAGCAGTTCAGCTTTTGAAAAGAATTTATTCTAAGGATCTTAAGTAATTCTTCAATCCAATAAAATTCTGCAAGGTCAGTTCAGTTTTTGAAGTGGGTTCAGCATCAGATCTCCATGTGTGGCTTATTATTTTTCTAAATCTATGAAGCATATTTTAAAAAAAAAAAATGTTGGGGACTCTGACCAGCCTGCCAAAAGGGATGCAAAATCAGAGTTTAGGAGCTCTTGAGCTCCGTTTACACTCAGTATGAAGATCTGCCTGACTGCTTATCTTTCTTTGTTCCACTTGCAGTGTTTAAAAAAAAAAAAAAAACCCTCTAGGTATGTAATGCATAAACAGGAAGTGGAAACAGGTGGTGGTGTCTCAAGAACAGTTTTCTGCATGTTTTGATTATCCTTCATTTGTGGATAAAAAACAGTGTTGGGAAAATATGAAATGAAAGTATAGGGAAAATATCAACTTCAGTTTTGTCAGGTTCTAGATGACAGAAGATGGTCAAATGCTTTGGGATAACTTCCTGTATATAGTTCCAGAGGGGTAGCCCTGTTAGGAATGACTTCCCACACCACTGAAATGGAGTTGCCTGTGCTATGAAATTGAGCAACTATATACCAGGCCACGATGGGCACTACACAACAGTTTGAGACAAAGTTAAAAATATTCAGATCAAACAGAAGGGGGAATGAATTAAAATTACCCCCGGTGGCCTCAGGCCAGGATACTGAGGCAACCAGTCTTACCACAAGTGTCGTGGGGATCCTTAATGGCCACAAGCAGTTATAACCCCCATTTTTGTGGAGAGAGAGAAACTCCTCAAGCAATTGTCTTTGCCCCATGATGGGAGTTTGATTCAGTATTGGGCTGAATCTGCTTATCTAGTGATACCACAGCATGTGGTATGGCTGCATAGTGCATATAATAAAATGTCAAGAACCATTTGTGCAATTAAACTTGTTAGGATCCAAGTTACCCTTGCTAAGTCACTTTAAGTGATAAGTCCTGTAAATAGCAAATCTGAAGAGTCTACTAGAAGCCGAAAGATCAACAGTGTCTTGTTTTGAGTGTTTAGTAGGGAGACAAGTATAGGGATTTTTTTAGTCCTCTTGTTATCTGTGCTTGGGGCTTATGAGGGCTGTTTGCTGCTAGCATTTACAGCACAGTACTATTGTAGCGTCTCAATTCATTTCATTCCTGGTACTAAAGGAGGGCTGTTTTCAAAGCTCATTGAAATCAGTGGGAATCTTTCCATTGACTTCAGTGGGCTCTGGGTCAGGTTTGAAGAGATTAAAGCATCTTGGATTTGACTAACCAATAGTTTATCAGCAATTAAAAAGTTTAAATATATAATCCAGCCTGGGGCTGAGGGTCCCCTTCAGCACTCTTGCGAAGGTCGTACCCAGACTGGGCAAGTTTTTTGACAAGCAAGTAAAATGTCAGTTTTTCATTCTCAAAAATCTCGATTTAAAAGGGTGGAGTGCGTAGAGTTTGCACTTGAGCTGGCAAATCTTGCAAGGTTGCTCTTCACTCCTAATCCATATGAGACTGAGCCTGGAAAATATCATGATGTCCTCTCTTTGTGTAGAAATATAAACCCAAACTTGATCACTCTTATCCTGTATCACGCCAGATAACTGCTTTTCTTTTAATGTTTATTCTTCCAAAAATGTTTGCATGTCTTTTTTTACTTGTATATTGCAGTGAAGAAGAATTTAAATGCATGCAAGGTTAAGTCAGCTACAGTCTTCTTAAGAAATTGTGCTCCTTACTGGCCTAATGGTGAGGTTCTGCACTGCTAGGATTCAAGAGTGAGAACTTCCTTAGTGCCCGAGGCTAGCAGGATTGCTTGATGGTCCCCAAAGCCTTGTATACACTGGAAACTGCATTGTAGCAATATTATGCTCAACTGGTCCTGGCAATAGTGGAAGCCTAGTGTAGACAGGGTTGCCTTGGTTTTTGTGATACAGGGCTGAAAATTCCAGATCCTTGTTAGCAATGGTGCAAGCACTGGTGTAAGTAATGGTGCAACAGCATCACTGCTGGACAACAGGTACATACATTTTACTGTAAACTCAGGCAAATAATGAAACACACCCAGAAAAAGAAGTTTGTGGTTTAATCTGTTTCAAAACTCAGTGCAAATTAGAAAAATAAAGGGTTCTAGCAAACCACTGTCTTTACTGATCCCTCATGCCTCGTGGACTTTTCAAATATTGGTGACAACCTTTATCTGTGGTTAAAGAAGGTTCAAATTTCACTTTTGAGAAATCTCAAAAGGCAGATCACTCTTTTAAACCTCATGTACAAAGATTGGAGGCTCTGGATTTATTTTTGATAGCCTCATGCAAATGTCCTCTTGAATATTAGGGGTCCTAGATTTCTGCAAGTTGTTTAATTTGATCTTGCCCTTTGAAAGGGTTTGTATGAACCCTCCGCTTCTGATTCTTTAAAAATATTTTGATCTGAACTAAAACAGCATCTAGTTTTGCTCCATTGTTTTGATTCAGTTGCATGCTTTATTGAATGTAACCTCTTCCCTATCAGAACTGAGTCTAACAAATGAACTAAATATGCACGCAGAGGAAGTATAAGATCTTGAGTGGGAAATGTGCATATGGAGCCTCCTTTCTAATGCCACTCAATGCAGGCCTTAATATGCAGAGTCTAGTTGCTTCTGTTTGGAAGAACTTGTTGAGTGGCTACTTATTCTTTGGCCCCTTATTGCTCAGCTTTTGCCAGGGAAGACCTGTTGAGAAGGAGAACTAAAAACTGTAATAACAGCAACGGGATAACACCAGTCAAGACAACTGGATAGAAAAAGCAATCAAGATGAAATGTTTACTTCCCCTTAAAATATAAAAGAATGCCAAGACTCTGTCAGAGAGATAAGATAGTGAGGTAATACCTTTTTTTTTGGACCAGTTACTGCTTGTGAGACAAGTTTTCAAGCTTACACAGAACTCTTCTTCAGTCTGATGTTTGGGTGTTTCTTAAAGCTCCATCTCCAGAAAGCATTTGATTTGGTAAGAATCACAGCTTTCATTAAAAAGCAAGTTTCCCACCCTCATGGCTTCAGAGGGAAACTTGGCTTGAGTACAATCTAAAGACTCAAAAACGGGAAGGCAAATAAAATGTTGGATTAATTTTATTTTTTTAATAAATCTCGGGGGGTTTTTTTGTTTTGTTTTTTAAAAACACACTTAAATATAGTCAACTAAAAAAAAACCCAGCTCAGAAAAGCTCTCTCAAATCTCTCCTTCTTGGAAATGACATCACCAGTGGGGAGGAGTCAGGACCACAGCAAGGAGGATGCCATCAAGTCACCAAAAAAAAAAACCTTGTTAAACAAGTAAACATTTCCATATATTATTTGCAACCCAAACACTGCAGTACTAAGAACCTGAAAGTGAAACTTTCTATAGACAATAGTGAAACTGACTTTAATATTAGATTTAAAAAATTACAGCATGATTTTGAAAGTGACAGTGTATCATGTTAAAAGGATCTCTCTCAAACATGGAAGTGAATGAGTGAGCCATCTTCATGTAGGTGAATTATGTTTATAAAACCTCTAAAGTTCTGCTTTTGTGGCTACAGTTGGGTCCACTGTGACCAGTTAATCTTGGTGATTAAATGTTTGTTAAATACTGTTCTCATTATGCCAGCATTAGCAAAGCATCAATCATTGTGGTTTGAAACTCCTGTTTGGGGCCCCTCTCTTGTTTAGGGCAGCTTTGATGCATGTTTTCTTTGCACTTTATTACACTTTCAACATTTGGTGCTCACTTCTCTCAAAGTATTCCTTTTATCTGGCATTTTTTCATATATATAAAAGGTAAAAGTTAACGTGCTATCATTTGTAATAAAGGTGTAACGTGCAGGAGAGTTGATGAGACTTTTTATTTCCTGGCCCCAATCACCTGACTTGGATAAGGATTACAAGAGGTTATTTATTGTCTGAGACATGACAGAGACCAATATCCATGGATTCCAGTAGTGACTGTTAGTAATTATCATAGTTTGCACCTTTACCCAACTCTTGCCTAGTCATGCTTGCATTAAATGAGAATGGCAGTCACAATACTTAGATGCAAGTATGTTTGTTTATTTTTCCTTTCTTCCATGTGTCTGAGAAAGTTAGCGCTTACAGAAATGAAGAACTATAATGGTACTAGATAGCTAACACAGTTGCACCTCAATCCTGACCTGCAACAGTACCTGCAAGTTTAATCTTGTGCCGCACACAAGATGGCCAATACAGTGCAGTCCTGAGTTGCGTCACTTCTGCTAGTCCAGTGTTTTATGGTTCTGCCAGTGCATCTCAGCCATAGCCTGCAATGTTAGCTTGTTATTTTTAGTAATCATGTTTATTAAGGTGTTGTCTAAGGGCCAGCCAAAGGTGGGCCCTCATTGTGCTATACACTGTACACACCCAGAATACTAGATGGTCCCTTGCCCCAAAGAGCTTACAGTTGAAATAGACAAGACAGACACAAGGAGAGTACAACACAGAAGCATGAAGTGATGGCAGCAAATAACCTGTTAGTTCCATGATTTTTGTGGGGCATGGGGTAAGTTTAGATAGGAGATCAGCTAAATGGGAAGAGAAGATGAGGAGGACAGGGTTGGGAGGAGGAGTGATAGTGGAGGGAAGCCAAGGTGAAGAGATGTGAGGCAGGAGGGGGCGGGTTGGAGCAAACAGCTGATCAGCACAGGCAGAGGAAGTCTGAGAACATCCTTCAGCTTTGACTGGAATGTGCAGAGCTGGAATGTGCTGCTTTGGCTGCTCTTGCTTCTACTAGCTGGAGTCTGTCTGGCTCCCCCTCCTCTGCAGCACTCCCCCAGGGCCACATGGTGTGGGGAGGAGAGGCACCAGCTGACTCCTAGTGCCCCAAACTGGCTGTGGGGAGGCGTCTCCCAGGCACAGTTCTGGGTCCAGGAGAAGGGCTGGCCTTGACTGGCTACCATCTCACATCTCTGAGATTGTCTTGATCATGATAGATTGTAAAATGGATTTGTGATGTGTACAAGTGAGGGCAGTGATGAGCCACTGAATGCAGTTGCACTTGTGATCTGAATCAGCATTTCAGCCAAAATCTTCAGGAGTAAATGACTAGTTCATTAATCCACAGCCACCTAAGCCCTCAGTGTTTGAATGTAGACACCTGTTTCCTTTCATTCCCTTGTGTCTACTTTGCCATGTGGTATTGATGATGGACAGGACTAGCCACAGACAAGTTATAGTCTTGACGTGAAACCTAATCAAATCAAGACATTAACTTGCATTTGATGGATTTGCATATGAGTTTTATGGCTGATTCTTATACTTTTTGTGTGTTGGTAGACAACCATTCTCCCCTTTTGTTACTGTCGGATGTTTACAAAATATATAGCATGAGAGCTGATTGTGAATTAATCAAAATACAAAGTTTGTGTCTGTCTGTTTTCTGAAGGCTTTCTGATTTACTTCCTTAATTCTGTTGACTAATAGTGGCTCATGAAAATTGCCTCTGTAGTGCTCTCCCCTTTTTCACCCACTATGTATGTCAAGTTCAGCGCAACCGTGATCCCCCTCCATGGTCCCTGGAGGGTACCCACTCTAGGTTCCATGCCTCTCAGCCCCGACCTCTCTTGGTTAGAGATCTGCATCTCTCTCTCTCCTGACCAAGACTTTTCCTGGCTGTCCAGTCCACCTGCTTACACTGTGATGTCCCCAGCAAGCCGGATTGCCTAAACAGGCCAGCATCTGAGTGTTGCTTTCTCTTCAGAGGCTTAGGAACAGCATAATTATCAGCAGTAATGAGTAAGGCTGTGAGTCTGTCACGGAGGTTACGGAAGTCATGGATTCTGTGCCTTCCAGAGACCTCCATGAAATTAGGGCTCTTCAGCTTCTGCCCTGTGCCTGCGCGGGGCTGAAGCTGTCAGCTTCTGTGGGCTGCAGGGACCTGGGAGCTCTCAGCTGCAACAGGCAGAGAGGGTCCCAGAGTTCTCGGGGAGAAGGGGGGACTCTAAGCCACCCTGGGAGGTCCCCAGCTCTGAGCCACTGCCAGCAGGGACCTGATGGCAGTAGGGACCTGGTGGCTCCAAACCGTAACGGGGACCTCACTGCTGTCCACTGGGGCGGGTGATGGACCCCAGCTCCAAGTCACTGCAGACGGCAGGGGAACCCCACCACCTGCAGCCACCGTGGGCGGCAAGAGAGTCCTGCGGCTCTGAGCTGGTGGCAGTCTTCTGTGGTAACAAGTTTATTTTTGTTGTCCCTTCCACAAACAGAATTTGGTCCAATAAAAGATATTACCTCACCCACCTTGTTTCTGTTACAAGTTCATAACTGCCTCAGCCCTGAACTAGCACCCCATGGATAGGTTAGTCTTTCCTTTATACAGCTTAGGCCTTTGATCCTGAGACTCTGGGAACAGGTTATCAGTAGACAATGGCCCCCTTCTCAGGGTGTAGCTTCAAAAGGCTGGATTTTTGCATAACCAGGGTGGGGAGGCGAGGGGACTTTGCATTCACCTACCTCTACAGATTCCCAGGCAAACCATCTGACACTGCTTTGTTCCACAAGTTCATTGTTTACCATGTCATTCAGTATAGTTCTTTGAAGTTGCTAATATTTCCCAGGGTTCGCATCCCCATTCCCTTCGCAGAGAGAAGTTGCATACAATCTCAGCCCACAATAATATATAAACCATTCATTTAATGGACCCCAAACATACTTAAACTTAATTCAGTAAACTCTCCTGAGGATATTGCAGGGAATTGCCATATTTGTCAGTGTCTTAATTGTAATTCAGTGCTTGAACATAAGCTAATGCTGTACATTGAAGACCAGTCACAATGGAGCATAGTGAAACTTGTAAAGTGAGCATGGGTATTTTGATTTTGGATAGTTTGGCGAGACCAGATAAAGAAAGTTAGTTTGAATTAGAATGATACAATAGAAGTATTTTTGGTCATTCCCAAATCTCATCATGGTATCATGAGAATCGTTAAGTGAACTGGAGGAGAACAGGAGAGATCTCAGAGGACTAGAAAAGGGCAAATACGGTACCTATCTATAAAAGGGGAATCTGGACAACGTGAGGAATTACAGACCAGTCAGCTTACCTTTAATACCTAGAAAGATAATGAAGCAAATAATCCATTTGTAAGCACATAGGCGATAATAAGGTGATAAGTAACGATTGACATGTATTTGTCAAGAACAAATCATTTCAAACCAACCTAATCTCTTTCTCTGACAGGGTAACAAGCCTTGTGTATTGGGGGGGAGAACAGTGATATCTTTTCTTCAGTAAAGCTTTTGATACTGTCTCACAATGCCGTCTCATAAACAAAGTAGGGAAATACAGACTAGATGAACCTACTATAAGGTGGGTACACAACTGGTTGGAAAACCATACTCCAAAAGTAGATATCAATGAATGGTTCATAGTCAGGCTGGAAAGATGTATCAATTGGGGTCCTGCAGGAGTCTGTTCTGGGTCTGTTCTATTCAACATATTCCTAAGTGATTTGGTTAATGGAATGCAGAGTACACTTACAAAGTTTGCAGATGATATCAAGCTGGGAGGGGTTGCAAGTGCTTTGGAGGACAGGATTAGAATTCAAAATGATCTTGAAAAACTGGAGAAATGGTCTGAAATAAATAGGCTGGAATTCAGTAAGGACAGATGCAAAGTACTACAATTAGGAAGGAATAATCAATTGCAAAAATACAAAATGGGAAATGATTGTCTAGTAAGGAATACTTTAGAAAAGGATCTGAGTGTTACCTTGGATCACAGACTAACATGAGTCGTCAATGTAATACTGTTTCCAAAAAGGTGAATATCATTCTGGGATGTATTAGCAGGAGCGTTGTAAGCAAGACACACACAGTAATTCTTCACTCTACCCTGTGCTGATAAGGCCTCAACTGGACTATTGTGTCCAATTCTGGGCACCACACTTCGGGGAAAATTGTGGACAAATTGGAGAGAGTTCAGAGGAGAGCAACAAAAATGATTAAAGGTCTAGAAAAATGACCGATGAGGAAGGATTGAAAAAATTGTTTAGTCTGGAGAAGACTGAGGGGGGGATCTGATAGGTCTTCGAGTACATAAAAAGGTTGTTATAAAGAGGAGGGTGATCACCACTGAGAACGGAACAAGAAGTAATGGACTTAAATTGCATCCAGGGAGATTTAGGTTAGACATTAGGAAAAACTTCTTAATTATAAAGGTAGTTATGCTCTAGAACAAATGATGTAGGGAGGTTGTGGAATCTCTATCATTGGAGGCTTTTAAGAACAAGTTAGACAAACCTCTGTCAGGGATGGACTTATACTTAGTCCTGCCTCAGTGCAGGGAACTGGACTTATATGACCTATCAAGGTCCGTTCCAGTCCTACATTTGTGATTCTGTGTCAGCAGCTAGGGATTGGTGACCACAGCTAATGAAATTTTCATACTAAGAAAAGAATGTGGCCATAATTAATGCAGTTGTTGTTTGTTAGGGTCTTTCATGAGATCTGTGAAACCACATGGAAACTGGAGAGCAGCCAGAAGTTTTGTGGATTCATGGATTTCAGAAGATTCATGAATCCTCATGAATCACTTTATGTCAATAGCATCTAGCACCCAAGCATGATATTCAAAGCAAATACCATACATTAATAAACCACTTTTGTTTGTACAATGCTATTCCACGTTAGTGGATGGATAGCTCATCAGGAGGGTGATGAAATCAGGGATGGTAGCTAAAGATTTGACTTTTGTTGCTCAACTTCTGAAATTACCCCCTTTGGTTGGGGGAGAGTGTGTTTGTGTGTGTGTGTGTGTGTGTGTGTGTGTGTGTGTGTGTGTGTGTGTTTAAAAAGGGGGGGGGGTGTCGTAAACTCAGATTTCTCTTCTGCTCCGAGTTTTATCACAGGATGTTTGTGTCACGCTTACAGGGCTAGCTTCGCCTCAGTCCTCTTTCTGATTTCTCTCGAATCCCTCAGGTATTAGGTCTTACTCCTTTACCTATGTCAGGATAAGAGAACTCTTTTTGCCCCTACCTGAGCTCACTCCTCTGCAGCCTTTTCACCCCTTCCGAGTCTGTGCTGAGTTGTACTCTGCTCGTGTGCAGAGCAGATCCTCCCAGAGCTTTTCTCCTGGCTCCAAATTCAACAGTCTTCCCCCTTGTGTCAGGGTGTGTCTGCACCATTTTCCCCAGTGGCCAGTAAGGGAACCCAGGCCTGCCTCTCTCGTCTAGGTTCCAGTCCAGGGGTCCTGTGGCACGCAGCTATGGTCTGCTCCTTCAGACTCCCTGCTGCCTCCATGAGCATCTTCCTACCTTAGTCTTCCTTCAGGCCCATTTCCACTGCCCGTCCCTAAGCTTTCCTTACAGCTGCATCTCTCTGGGACCATCCTTCACTCTCTCGCATGCAGAGAAGGAGTGCAGAGTTGTTGTTCTCTGTCCCTGCCAACCGCTTTCTCATCTGGGCATCTTTCCTTTATACTCACTCCTCAGCTCCTACCCCAGCTGGGCCTCATCTTCTTTTGGGTCTGGCCCACCCTCCAGGTGCTTTTAATTGAGCTCTCTGGCTCTAGTTAATCCTTGTTGTGCTAGTGTGGAGTGCGTACCCCTTCACAGGGTTCCTTTTAAACCCTGCTGTAGTTCTGTGTTCACAGCCTTTAGTTCTTCTGGTCAAAACCAGTCCGGTGGACTCCGCAGGAGTTCCAGCCAAAGTCCATTGGTTATGGCATTGTCCCTTATCAACTCTCAAGTGTTTGCTGAGGGGTGATTTATCTTGAGCCTTTTTTCCCCCTTTCTGTCCATCTTTCCAGGTAGAATCCTGAGTTAAAACAACGTAATCCTACAGAAAACACTCCAAACCAGGCCGTCATACAGTATTCCCACATTATTACAGAGCTTCTCCAAATCAGTCCGTTTGCTTTTAACATAAGTGCCAATTGGTAAGCTTTGATTTCTCATCTAACCCTAAGCAGCTTGTTTCAGAATCTCCTCGACGGCCAGTAGTCCAAAAAAAAGAAAACCGTGATCCTGAATGAGTCTGAGGAGGAGGATGGTTAGACAGGAAGGAGTTACTTCACTATATTGATTTTGCTATCCCTAAAATAAATCCTGTGACTGAAGGTACAAGAGATGCTGATAGCAGAATGACTGGCACACTAAACTTAGAGACGGAAAGTGCTCTTAGACCAACACAGATAGGACTTTCATGAAAAGAGTAAATAAAGCGAACATCCATTTTAGCCTGTTGCTACCAGTCCCATCAGCAGTTGCTGTTTCATTTCCCAGGTAATGCCAGCTGAAGAGTTCCTTTTTGTAAATAATCCACTGTCAAACCAGCACTTTTTGGGCATTAGCTACAATGTTCACTGCCGTGATTGTGCATACTTAGTAGTTTTTCATTTTGGAGAATAGGAATAAGCAAATTCCAAACCAGGGGTGTACCATGGGTCTCCGGTGCCTGGAGCGCAATGCTTGCATTTGCGGCCCTCCCTCCTTCTCCTGGGTGAAGTGGGGCCTGTGCTGCTGGGGCGGAGGCCGTGGCTGGGAAGGGAGACGCGCCCAGGAGAGGCTGCTGGTGGGGGTAAACGCATGGCTGGGGGGGTACACTGTTTGACGGGGGAATGCATAGGAGGTGCACTGTTTAAGGCGAGTTGCTAGGAGGGGTGCGCTCCTTGGGGGGGACAGTCAGCTGGGGGGGGGGGCGTGCTGCTTGAGGGGAACAGACGGCCGGGGAGGCACGCTGCTTGAGGAGAGAGCGACACACCTGGGGTGGGGGATGCTTGTGCGATGCAGCTGAGGAGCAGACAGCAGGGGTGCGGCGCTGCTGTTGTCTGGGTACTAACCCAGTCTTGTGTCAGCCAAGCCTGGACTCGCTCCTGGCACCAAGAGAAATTCCAAACCATCGGAACAGGCCAGGGTAGTAGGATGGCTCTCCAATATTCCAACCTCTTCATGGGCTACTTTGAGGAAGAATTTATGGACAAAGGCACCATGAAACTGAGATACATGGATGAAATTTTCATCATCCTCTGGACAGATGACCTCAACTCCCTCACAGATTTCCACCACAACTTTAGCCGCCACCACCCGTCCATCAAACGCTCTTTGTAACATTCCCGCGCTAGCATCAACTTCTGGGATATCACAATCATTTTCAGTAAGGGATCCCTACAGAAGACTATATACAAGAAACCCATGGATCACTACACTTACCTTCACAGACCCAGTAACTACCTCTAACACACCAAGAAATCTGTTATCTACAGCTAGTCACAGAACCCCCAGAATATGCTCTGAGGAGAAAGTCCAGGATACACACCTTTATTGCACATAAAATGGTGTTCAGCAAACAAGGACACACCAACAGATAAGTAGAATGCATTGTGGAATGGGCCAGCCAAATACCCCAAGAAAGCATGCTTCAGTACTGGGGGGAGGGGAACCTTTGACCTCACACCCTTAGTTGTCACCTCCTACCCCACACTGGAACCCATACGGGCATCATTAACAGCTTCAGCCCTTACTCAATGATGACCAAATCCTGAAATAAATCTTACCCAAATCTCCTCTTCTAGCCTTCAAGCACCCTCCCACACTGCGCCAAGCTCCTCCTCAGAAGCAAACTCCCCACAGATCAGAGCACACCCACTCAGAGGCAGCAGCCCCTGCCAGAACAAGAGATGCAAAACCTGCAGACGTATCTCCATTGCTACAATGGTCAATAACCCCCACCACACACCTTGCAAGATCCATGGATCCAACACATGCTTGTCACAATGTGTGGTGTACTTCATGCAGTTCACTAAACACCCCAGTGAGTGTGGGTGAAGCCAGACAATCATTGTGCTCTTGAATGAACTCACCCAAAAGAAGAGAAAAGCGCTTTCTTAGCTATGGGTGGACACTCTTCACAAACAATCACTTCATATCTGACCTCTGTCCTCATCCTCCCAGGAAACCTGCATAACACCTTCAAAAATCAAGTCTGGGAACTTAACTCAGCTAGACACCAAAATCATGTATTTAATAAAGACACTGGATTTATGGCTCATTGCAACAATCTGTAACCCATTAACCCTTCTTTGTCCTACGGCTGTAGACATGTTACTGCCCGCTTCATCTTGACTGGTCTCTTGCAACGTGTGTTAACGCCTTACCCATTCCACCTTGTATTTTAGCTGTGACTCTTAGAATACCTTTCCCAGACATGAAGAAGAGCTCTGTATAAGTTCATAAGCTTGTCTCTGTCACCAACAGAAAATGGTCCAATAAAAGATATTACCTTGCCCACCTTGTGTGCGTCTAATTCTATAGTTGTATACAATGTAATCTCATTCATTGCTTCTCTGTGACTGACAATTCAGGTAGTATAAGTTCAGGTCGTATACGCTTGAAGGTTAGCGACATTAAGTAGTTTAGTCTCAAAAATGACCTTCCTTAAGTTTGACTTTGATATACAGTGAAGTCTGAGTGCGGAACTCGGAGCAACAAATCTGACTCCTAATCCCAGCACTGATACATTAGTGTTCTCTGTGGTTTTAAACAAATCACTTAATGATTCTGCCTCCGATTCCCCATAAACCTGCCTCCAACTGAGTGTTACAGGGATTGTTTGTAAAGCACTCTGAATAGGAAGCGTGTATAGAAATCCTAATTAGCATTTTATTAATACAGTTTTGAAAGTAGGGTATTATAAAATTTTAAATCACTATTTATACAAGGTGTAAACAAAAATAGTGTTGCACTTCCCCTGTTAGTTGTGGCGTTGTCAGCACAACTGTGGGTTTATCATTAATGCCAGTACGTAAACAGGGAAGTGAACCAAAATAGCCAAGTTTACTTTTATTTATTTATACAGTGTGCATTACAAATACTATAGGTGTAATGCAAAAATAATTCCAATTAGCATGTCAAAATAATACTAAAAAGAAGCAGCAAAATTCTCCCAACTCAACCCATTTCGTCAGAAAAAGCGTGAGCAATAGATAGACCCTACAGCGTGCCTGTCAGCTTACTACGCTGGCTGTGTTGTACTAAGTGGGTGGAGGAACTGAGTGCCCGTCTTGAGTTGAGGGCCTTCCTCTGAAAACACCTGCCCTCAAACTGGTACATATCAACAACTCACATGCAGGGACAGCGTTAGACTCACCAGGGCCCAGGGCAGAAAATAAGGAATAGGCCCCCACCCCACCTTCCTTACCTGCTCACACATTGGATTTCTGCAGCGTTTCCAAAGTCTCAGCCCTGCCAGTCTGAAGCCAGAGCCCTGGCCCCATGGTGTGGCGCTGAAGCCCAAGCCCCACCATGTGGGGCCCCTGTTATGTGGGGCCCCCGGTAATTTCCCTGCTTGTTACCCCCTAATGCTGACCCTTCTCATATGTTCCAGATAGTCTTGGCTCTTGGAGTAAAGCCTAAAAAGAGGCAGTCTAACGTACCTAGAACCCAGAGTGTATAGGGCTTTATAGGAGACAGGGCAGCTCCTTGAACTGCACTTGGAAACTAGTTGGAACCCGTCAGCCTTTGCAGAATAGATGTAATGGTTGCATGCACCGAGTGCTAGATAAGCAGACAGGCACTTTCTGCCCTAAGCTGAAGTTAGACTGTCCTACAAGACTAGCCCCGTGTAGATTCAACTGCAGGAATCTATTCTGGAGGTGACAGTAACTGGACCACTATAGTCGGGATACCAGCAGAGAGGAATGGTTGCTATTAGCCGAGTGGAGGTGGAGGAAGCAACCTTGCCTGTTGCTGCTATCGGACAACCAGCTGCAGCCAGTGGTGTCCAATAGGAACCCCGCTTTGTGGCTGTAGTATCTATGGGGAAGAATAATGCTTTAATAAAACTGGAGGAGAAAAAATTGGTCAGGTATGATTTTTTCCAACTTCTGCTGATAACTTACAAGTGAGAACAGAAACAAAACAAAATGGCTTTTGCCAGTGTCCTTTTTAAAACTGCAGCTATCTGATGGTTCCATTCTTATTAGCACATGAAGTTCTTTCTCTGATTAAAATGACCTTTACAGCCACTCATCTAAAAATAGGTGTTAGACACGGAAGCGATTTAGCACAATGCATTAATCCTTTAATTTTTGCTTCTGAGACAATGATTTTTGCCTGTGTGCATTCTGTTATTACAAAGGATTCTTCCAGTCCTTTGTCTTGCTCACACCTGTTTTTTTCTTTCGTGCCAGCCACTTTAATAATAATAAAGGTATATGGTGTTTGCCCAGGAGACATTATCTGAAATATCAGAGAGTCACATTGTTTGGGATATCTTGGTGGTAATTCAGTGACTGTGATTTTGAGAAAATGAATTGCCATTTAAAAAAGCTGCTGTTGAAAACTACATTCATTATTATTTAAGCACTATGTGTTTAGTGCTCTGAACAACAGTCGAAACAGAGTGTTTACAAACGCTAAATAAAGATCTGGTCCTGGCCTGAGAGGAGCTTGGCCTAAAACACAGACAAAGTTCCAACACAAACACGTGTGTAGACGTGGGATGGTGATAATTTACATTTTTCACGTCATATAGATGGGAGTGGTAATGTCATGTTATTGAAGTGAGTTAACATTTGCAGGCCTTGTGGGGAAAAAAGGGTTTTCAGGCTGTGTGATTCAGTTAAGAGGGAAAGGAAAACGTGATATTCCATGCAGTCCTCTATGCCTACAAGACATGAATATCTGTGGGAGAAGGGGGGCAACAAAAATCCAGTTTGCATCACTGGGGGAGTAAAGGGGGCAAAGAGGAATGCAGTGAGAAATCATAGTTTATCTACTGCCTGGCAGTAGTTGCAACATACTAAATAAGAGAAAACATTCATGGCTATCCCACTGGGATGTCTGGTTTCACAACCTGGTTCAGCCAAATGATGAAATTGGCCACTCAGACAACATGCAACCTATTTAACACCTTGGCTTGCACAGTCGCTGGAAAAATCCACGCTGTCCCATCCCGGAGGATATCCTTCATAGGAATTATTCTTAATTGCAGGGGAGAGATGTGTAGCGATATCCCAGACAACCCTCTCTTTACATCAGAATCTTCTCAGTCTAGTGGAGATCTTCCTAAGATAGCTTCTTTGCTTACATCCCATTTCCACCCCCACCCCTATGTCACTCCCAAGATGAGGCTGCTCAAATGCTGAGTGGCTCAAAACTTTAGACCCACAGTGGACAACTTCAGTCTGATCCTCTCCGTACAGATTATGCCACCTCTCTCTTTTAAATAAACAAGAGTTGAGGGGAGGGCAGTGGGGGCTTTGGCTCATTTTCACACCTGTGTGAGGAATCAACAACCCCATGGACTTGGCTCACAGAACACTGCAGATATCCCGTAGCCCTGTATCTGGCAGGATGAGACAGTGTTCTAGTACATAGGCTCTCTGGAACACACAGAAATAGCATGAATGATACTCCAGTCTGTTGGGGGATATGGTATTCAGCTGGTGGGGTCACCTCTTACTAGACCTGGTTGCCATCAGGACACCAAGTGCCCCCTGTAAGTAAAGGCAGTCTTCATTACCATGCTAAATTGGCACCGCTGCCATCGATTCAGTGGAATCGCTTTAGTGGGTGTGATGAAGACATGCTAAGTCAATGGGAGAGCGTCTCCCATCGACATAGCATAGTGTGGACACTGCTGCAAGTTGATCCAAGACACATGGACTTCAGTTACGTTTCTTACGTAACCTAACTAGTGTAACTGAGATCAGTTTAGTGCAGTAGGGAAGACATGCCCTATGTGTAGGCAAGGATGATATTGTGCAGAGTTGGGATGGAAAGGGCAGTAATCTCCTAAACTTGATTTTTGTAGGCAAGAGGGAGTCAGTGGGGGAACTCAGAGGGATGATGATGTGGTTTGAAGAATTTATGATGAAATCCCTCAAAATAAAATTGAGCTTCAAGTAAGTTTGCCAGCTTCAAACCCTTAAGCAAGTGGGACAATCCAGGGAAGTTTATATTTTTGTTACAGGTTGTTGCTGCAAAAAGTCTTAATCTTGCTCTTTGGAATGTTATACTTTGAACAGAAGAAAACATATATTGAAATAAATGCTGTTTAATTCCTTAAAATGTATATCATAGAAAATTAGGGTTGGAAGGACTTCAGGAGGTCATCTAGTCCAACCGTCTGCTCAAAGCAGGACCAACCCCAACTAAATCATCCCAGCCAGGGCTTTGGCAAGCCGGGCCTTAAAAACCACTAAGGATGGAGACTCCACTACCTCCCTAGGTAACCCATTCCAGTGCTTCACCATCCTCCTAGGGAAAAAGATTTGCTAATATCCAACCTAGACCAACCCCCCTGCAACTTGAGACCATTGTTCCTAGTTCTGTCATCTGCCACCACTGAGAACAGCCTAGCTCCATCCTCCCTGGAACCCCCTTTCAGGTAGTTGACAGCTGTTATCAAATCCCTCCTCATTCTTCTCTTCTACAGACTAAACAAACCCAATTCCCTCAGCCTCTCCTCATAAATCATGTGCCCCAGCATTTTTGTTGCCCTCTGCTGGACTCCAATTTGTCCACATCCTTTCTGTAGTGGGGGACCCAAAACTGGACACACTACTCCAGATGTGGCCTCACTAGTGCCGAATAGAGGGGAATAATCATTTTCCTTGATCTGCTGGCGATGCTCCTACTGATGCAGCCCAATATGCCATTAGCCTTCTTGGCAACAAGGACCCACTGCTGACTCGTATCCAGCTTCTTATCTACTGTAACCCCCCGGTCCTTTTCTGCAGACCTACTGCTTAGCCGGTTGGTCCCCGGTCTGTAGCAGTGTTTGGGATTCTTCCCTCCTAAGTGCAAGACTCTACACTTGTCCTGGTTGAACCTCATCAGATTGTTTTTGGCCCAATCCTCCAATTTGTCTAAGTCATTCTGTATCCTATCCCTATTCTCCAGCCTATCTACCACTCCACCCCATCTTAGTGTCATCCGCAAATTTGTTGAGGGTGCAAACCCCCCCTCCCCCATCCTTTTGTACAAAACTGGCCCCAGGACTGACCCCTGGGGTACTCTGCTTGATACTGACTGTCAACTAGGCATCTGGAACAAAGTGTCTCTTAAAATGTCAGTGCGGCATTCCAGTTCAGGGGTCTCTCTGAATCTAAATCGTATTTGCTCAGTTGACATACACCATGTTGATCTTGAGTTTCACAGCTGAACACCCAAATTTCTGATCTGAAAATCAAGTTTTGCCTTTTCTACCTCGTGCATGATCAACAATATTACAGATTTTGCCGTTAGACCTTGAGTCTCAATTCTCTTGATATATGAGCCAGAAAAGAATCTATCTCGTTCTCCAATAGCATTGACTCTGCATAGCTAACAGGAGGAAAAAACCGTTAGTAAGTGAAGAGGACAAATATGACTTGGGGTACATAAAGAGCAGAGACCTTGTGAGATGTGCTATATAGAGTTATTTTTTTTGTTCATAATTGCACTTTGGGAGATGGATGCTGTAGTTAAAGAAAATTAATACGTGATCTGGAGAAAGGGTAAACAGTGAGGTGGCAAAATTTGCAGATGATACAAAACCGCTCAAGATAGTCAAGTCCAAAGTAGACTGGGAAGAGTTACAAAGGGATCTCACAACACTGGGTGACTGGGCAACAATATGGCAAATGAAATTCATTGTTGATAAATGCAAAGTAATGCACATTGGAAAACATAATCCCAACTATACATACAAAATGATGGGGTCTAAATTAGCTGTTACCACTCACGAAAGAGAACTTGGAGTCATTGTGGAGAGTTCTCTGAAAACATCCACTCAATCTGCAGCGGTAGTCAAAAAAGCTAACAATGTTGGGAATCATTAGGAAAGGGATGGATGATAAGACAGACAATATTGTATTGCCTCTTTATAAATCCATGGTACGCCAACATCTTGAATATTGCATGCTGATCTGGTTGCCCCATCTCAAAAAAGATATATTGGAATTGCAAAAAGTAAAGAAAAGGGCAACTAAAATGATTAGGGGCAGGAAAAGTTTCCATATGAGGAGAGATTAATAAGACTGGGAGTTTTCAGCTTATAAAAGAGATGACTAAGGAGGGATATGATAGAGGTCTATAAAATCATGACTGGCATGGAGAAAATAAATTAGTGTTGTTTACTCCTTTTCATAACACAAATACTAGGGGTCACCAAATGAAATTAATAGGCAGCAGGTTTAAAACAAAAGCAAGTCTTTCTTCACACAGCGCACAGTCAACCTGTGGAACTCCTTGCCAGAGGATGTTGTGAAGACCAAGACTAGAATAGGGTTCCAAAAATGTTTAGATGAGTTCAAGGAAGATAGGTCCATCATTGGCTATTAGCCAGGCTAGGTAGGGATTACTGTTTGCCAGAGTCCAGGAATGGCTGACGGGATGGATCGCTTGATGATTACCTGTTCTAGTCATTCCCTCTGAAGCACCTGGCATTGGTCACTGTCCAAAGACAGGATACTGGGCTACATGGAACATTGGTCTGACCCAGTATGATAGTTCTTATGTTCCAAAACGAAATGTAAAATGCCATGATAGCTCAGTAGAGTGACTTACACGTTTGACTGTCATCTTAGAAATTACAGGTGGAAAAGACCTTTTCAGCGTATCAGGGCATGGCACATCTTCAGTCTTGCATCCAGCATTTAAAAAAAAAAGCCATTCCAATAAAGAACATTGTAGCACTGTTTAAATGTATTAGTACTTTCTGACTGAACTAAATTGATTTCAAAGCAAGTCTAGGAGTGGGATTGTGAATGGAAAAAGCAATCTTTTGCAGCCAAGCTGTTTGGGAGGTCTGTCTGGCAGAAAGTTACGCTGTCACTAGAGAGCTAGCTGGAAAGGCAGCCTTCCCTCTTTCTGTCTATTAAGCAGGAGGGCTGCTGATGTCTTTTTATAACCTCTTCCTCAATTCTGATGTCCCAGTTTGAGGGGAAAATAGCATGCTGTTCTGAGTTTTCATGAAGCTGTACTCTGTTGGACTATGAATTTCAGCACATGCTCAAACACCCCTTTACAGTCCACATGGCTTCTGGGAACTCTTCTTATGGAAGAAATGGAACAGGGCTCTTCCTGCTGTGTAAGAGGATGTAGGAGGCTTTTCTTCTTTTAGAAACCACGGTGCTACTTAGATGCAGGCACTTGAGGAGTTGAAGCCAGAAGTGTGGCTTTTGTGGATCGTGCTGACTCTGATTGATTGGGTTGGTGGGTAGGGTAGGAATGTTTTCATACTGATTCTCACATGTTCCTTGAATCCAAAAATAGAATGAGTTGTCTTTAAGAAAAATTGTGTATGGGGTTTCATTTACATGAACTATAATTGGTCCAAGTGCTATGTTCAAAGAAAGTGAAATATCACTTGGTTTTTAAAAAAAAAAATCTCCTAAAATGAAGGAATATAAAATATACTGGGGTTCCAGTGAACCTGTTAGCCTTGATAAATACCAAGAATATAACAGGTGTTTTTTACCTTTTATGATGCTTATTTGAAAGCACATCACTTAAACCTGTAGTTCTATTTGTACTAACATAAACAAATCTCTTTTACTTTCTGTTGATCTTTGCTGTTGACATAGTGACAATTCACTGTTGGGTTTTGGGTTTTTTTTGCCAACCTTGACAATTTCCTTTTTTTACTTCTTCATTTAAACGTGTTTGGTGGTGTTATGCCCTGTTAGAATACTGCTGCATTCTGTGCCTTGTTCGACTGCATTTTGTTGGTGAGTGAATTGACCCATATACATAGGCTCAGACATAAAGTTGGGCTTGTGTATTTTGTGCCTGTAATTAGTGTCTGCATGCACATTTCTGAAAATTAGTGCCGCATTACACCTGTTATCCACTATATGGAGGTGGTGTAGTTTTGGAAAGAGTTGTTGGGATTCCCAGGTGAAAAAGGAAGTGCAAAGTATTACTTTTAAAATTAGGGTTTAAAAAAAAAAAAGGTACACAGGAATTATTGGTTTGATTTGCTCTAAGATTATTTTGAAGACCATTTATTTTTATTCTAAAGTGATATTTAAACATTGCTATAGTTCCTTCAGTACAGACCTCTCCAAGCCTACTTTGCCTAGTTTAGCTTAAAGGGTGTTTTTTAAATGAAAATTTCAGGCCTTACTGCAAGTTTCACAGTTTCAATATATATCTGTTTTAGGGTTTTTTATTTTTAAAGAAGGCCTTCAACTGTTCTTTTACTTTAATTTCCATGTTACGTCGGCATCTGTAACTCTGGAGTTCAGATTCCCCACAGCCTGTAAAAATGGATCTACTTTCGTTTCATAGTTTGTGTCTTCCCCTCTGCCCATCCCCATGCTTTTAGATGTTGAAAACATGACTGGACAAAACACTAGAAAACACATGGTATCTTGTGGAACAATCCTGCCCTGCTTAGTGTACAGGAGCCGGATTGGGAGTAGGTGATTTTATACTATACTACTTTTCCATCTCTTAGTTGTCCAGAGCACTGCAAAGTGATAAAGTACAGCTGACTTGGCTCCACTCCTAGAATGCTGAAGCTTCCAGGAAGAAGCTTTACTGGAAATCTGATTTTATATAAACCACGCTGCTAATTATGAGAGAATCATTTCAGAGCAGAATTTTACAAGAATATACAGTAATTGCCACTTGAATTTAAATAAACCCAAGTACTCACTCAGATTACAGCATTCTCTGTTTATAAAGCATTTCCGCTGCGTCGCACACAGCCTCAGTAATATAACAAAGTAATGTAAAATGTGAAACAAAATCTCTCTCCTATTTACAAAATGTCCAGAGCACAAAACATGATGCCTTAAAAAGGTACAGGAGGGTGTGTAATAAAAGGCAGCGTGGTCTAGTAGTTAAAGCATAGGACTATAGAGTTGGTAGACCTGGGTTCTCGTCTCAGCTGTGCAAGACTTGGACAGTACTTACGCTCTCTGTGTGTGTTTGTGTAATTTAGAATTAATACTCATGTGCCTCACTAGTGTCTTGAGAAATCTGATTCATGTTTTTAAATGCTTTGAGAGCCTTGTGTAGAAGGTGTTATATCGTTCTATTTTAAAAATGTAATGTCAGTAATTTACGTGTCTCTCTTTTTAATTTTAGGACAAGGAAACCTGCATGGGTATCAACAATCAAAGTTATATATGTGAAACAGGGCACTGTTGTGGACAGTCCCAGTGTTGCAACTACTACTATGAACTCTGGTGTAAGTCCTTCCTTTTTTTATAGACTCCCTTCGTAATTTGCATGACAGTGAGCCTTTATCCCTCTTCTGGGTTCCCTTCTGAAATTCCTTTTGTGTGTTGCCATCCAGTTGTACCACAGCAGTACAGCTGGATCCCTGCTTTGGGCTGGGCTAGTGTGGTAGGGGCAACTAGGACCTGGTTATGGCATCTTTGGGTGTAATGGCAATGGTACTTCCTACCAACAGCCATGACTGAGCACTTGGAGTTTGCAACAAAAAAACTTTTCCCATTTGGCTCAGGCAGTTGTTTCAAAGACAAGCACAGCCAAGCTGGTTCTTGTTGGAATAAAAATGATGTATTTACTTTTTTAGAGTTCTCACTAAAAGCTAGATGCTCTCTTAAGTTTTTGTTTTTTGTTTTTTGTTTTTAATTGCCTGCTGGGGCAACTCCATGGTACAGTTCCACAAACTCAGCAGAAGAATTAATTCAGGTTATTTTATCTTTCATTATTTTAGGCTGTCTGCACACAGAAGTGCCACACTGGGTTGGTTTATATTTGATTCACTTTGTTTATAAGGTTTTCTTAAGCACCAGGACTAGAAATTTCATCTTTTTTTTAAAAAAAAGTAAGTTCAGATTTGGAGCACAGTTCCTCTGGTGAGGAATGGATTCTGGGCAGGTTCCATGGATGTAGAGTAGGTATGTGGGGCCCTGATTTTAATGTACACCATTGTCTACACTCCCTGCTAGCTCAGTTTCTTACCTCAAGCCTGGAAGGAACTGAGATCACCAATATTTCATCTTTGAAGTGATTCAGAGGACAGGATTCCTTAACGTTGCAAGTATATCTGCGATTCACAAGGACCGGAGATGTCAGATATAGAGTATGTTTACACTTAAACCGCTACAACGGCGCAACTCTGCTGTAGCACTTCAGTGTAGACACTACCTATGCTAACAGAAAGGGTTCTACCATCAGCATACGTAATCCACCCAGCCAAGAGGCAGTGGCTAGATAAATAGAATTATCGCATTGACCTAGTGCTGTCTATATGGGAGGTCAGGATAGCATAGCTATATCTCTGAGGTGTGGATTTTTCACACCCCTGAGAGACATCGCTATGCCAATGTAAGGTCCGTGTGTAAACTAGCCCATTGCTGGAGGGCACCAAACAGAGAGAGAGGCTGATTCCGGTTAGCAGGATTCTTATCAAAAGTGAAGGGAGGCTCAAAGGACAGGAAGTAAGTACAATTCCTCCATCTTATACAACCCCAGAATTGGGGTGGTGATATTCTGGATATTTCTATAATGCTAAGGGGGTGGGTAGAAGGGGGAGCCTGAGCACAAGCACCTTGGAACTATTGTGAACTGATCACCCATCTATAATGTGCTGTTACGGTTTATCAGCACACCCTGTTATCTTGTTGCTTTTATGTAACTTCTACATACTGCTTAATCCCTCTGATACTGGCAGGCTCAATTTGCCACTGTGAGATACTTACGTAAAATGTACTAACACGAACATCAGGATCTCTCCAGGTGCAACGGCCGTGATGCTTCGTCCTTTGGAAATTTGCTGGACCTAAATTTTGCAACAAGGCCCTTGAATACAGCTGCTCTTTGGAGGAAATGTGGAAATCATGAGGCAGCTTCCTATACACTTTAAAATAGAGATTTATTGAAGTGAAAATGAACAATGCAATCAGCACAGTAGCCCCTACATAATTTTTTTAGTATTCAACTCAGTTTATTTTATACTGTCCTGACATTGTCAGTATGCTACAGTTCTTTGCATTGACAATGCCTAGCTCAGTGGTCCCCAAACTTTTGTGGTCATGCCTCACTTACCTGGTCTGCCCCCCCAGTAGCTGCAACCAGGAGCGGGGCCAGAAGTTGGTGCCTGAGCTGTAGCTGGGGTGGGGGCTGGAACTTCAGCCATGGGGGGCAGGGCCGGGAATGGGACCGCAGAGCAGCGAACAGAACTGGGGCCGGCCAGGAGCACGGCATTGGGGACTGGGATGCGGCCAGGCATAGGATGCGGGGAGCCGAGGCTGGAGTTTGAGGGCCTCTGGCCTAGCTGCATCATAAAAGCAGTCAGGGGAAAACTGGAGATTGTGGTAGCTGGGAACCAAATGTTTGGCTGGGGAAAGTAAGGAAGGCAATTGGAGATTATGGGATGCGTAAACTCATTAACTGGATAGATCCGCTAAAGTGTTCATCAGGAGAATAACTAACAATATAGGGATTCAAACTGGCTTTTTTAGATTTGAGTCCTTGCCCAATTTATCTCAATGGGGCAGCTCCTGCCTCAGAGCTGTTTTTTCAGGCTGTGTGCAGACCCAGGCAGATATTTTCAAGGGTTTCTTTGCATCCGTGAGAACTAGAAACTTTTTTTTTTTTTTAAATGAAAGTTCTGATTTTGGAGCCCAGCTCCACATTTGCAGACTTCACCCATTGCCACAGAAATCACAGAACATGCAGGGTCCTGAGATCCTTCAAGATGAAGGGTGCTATATAAATGTAAATGATTCATTATTGTTATGGGCAGTTGAAATGACCATGTGGAAAAGCGGTGGAAGTGATGCCCAGTGTTGGTCCCAGGATGTTAGAAAGACAAGGTGGGTGAGGTAATATCTTTTATTGGACCAAATTCTGCTGTTTGAAAGAGACAAGCGTTCCAGCTCTGTGTAAGCTTGTCACTCTCATATGGAAAGCAGCAGCCATAATGTGCATGGCAATAGCTTTGCTCTTTACACAGCAGGTGTGGGGACTCGCAGTAATAATTTTGACTAATGAATGGTTAAATTGACCTCTTAAGTTGTGGTTGCTTGCTTTATGCTCATTGCAAATTTTGGTAAAGCTTTGGATGTTAACCAGTGCAGTTCATATACTGAAATAGCTGTAGAGAACTTGCAACTCATATTGACCTTTTCAGGACCCCAGCACCCTTATGCATTTGAAAACTAGTTCCATGCCTTTTTGCCAGTCTTGCTGAGACAAATCCTTGAGTTATTGACCATAGTGCCTTGGGGAAGGGGGTGGTAGGAGAGGATGTTGTTTGGAATGAAAAGAACCTTAGTTCCTGGCCGGACGTGCCTCCTGTTATATGATCCCGTCTTGGGGGCAATGGGAAAGGTTCCTGTAAACAGGTTCTCTTTCCCTTTTCAAGAGTTGGAGAGAGGCTTGGTTTAGAAATCAGAGGGTCTGAAAAATCCTAGAAATAACTGAGAGATATGCAGTATTATGAACCAATTACAGGAGATGATGGTGTGTGTGTGGGGGGGGGGGAGGGGGAAGGAATAGGAAGCAAAATCATGGTATTATTTTGTTAAGAGGTGGAGTGGAGGAAATAAAAAACATGATATATCAAGCAGGTGGACAAGCTGGTGTTTAAAATTAGATAGCAGCTTGGTCCAGATTCCCCACCCACCTCTTATTAAAACAAAATTTGAACGAGTTGGTGCCAAAAAATATAGCTATACAGTATGAATTATCTGTTGCTAAGCACAAGCTGCAATCAGGATTGAAAGCTGATAGGAGAAAATGAAATGGAGAATGTCACTTTGAATAGCGCCTTCCTTTCTTTTAGATGAGGATTTGAAATGGAGAGAACACCAACATCGCAGAGGGGTTGAGTTGCCTTAATGAATGTTTTTAAAGTGCTTTTGGAAGCCACAGATGGGAGGCACTGTCAAAGTGGTAAATAGGAAGAGTGCAGTAACCACTATAAATAGGTTGTTAACAATTTCCATTCTAATCCCGTTTTCATTTGCTCATAATTTGCTGGAAATTTCTGAGCTTGGCCTTTGTCCAAAGGTGACGTTTTTGAAGCCAAACTGGTTGTCATCTTCGAGCATGGAGAAAGGAGGTAAAGGATACACATGAGGTAGTTACCTCCATTTTACAGATGAGAAAGTTGAGGCTCAAAAGTTGTGACCTGCCCAAAGTAAAAGAGAAATTTATAGCAGCATTGGGAACCAAATCCACGTCTCCTGACACCTCTTCTTGTCTTTTTACCACAAGACCATCCTCAATAGCTATTGGTCATTGAGTCAATGAAATCAAACACTATATTGGTCTTGGGACCAATCTTATTTAACATTTTCATTAATGATCTTGGCACAAAAAGTGGGAGTGTGCTAATGATATTTGCAGATGACACAAAGTTGGAAGGTATTGCCAATACAGAGGACCAGAAAATCATAAAATTTGTATAACCTTGAAAACTGGAGTAATAGAAATGGGATGACATTTAATAGTGCAAAGTAACACATTTAGGGAATAAAAACAAGAATTTTTGCTGTAAGCTGGGGACTTAGTTGGAAATGACAGAGGGGAAATATCTGGGTGTATTGGTTGATCGTATGGTGACTATGAGCCACCAATGTCATGTGGCCATGAATAAGACTAATGCAATCCTAATATGCATCAGGCAAGATATTGCCAGTAGAGATAGGGGATGTGTTATTACCATTGTACAAGGCACTGGTGAGACCTCATCTGAATACTGTGTGCAGTTCTGGTCTCTCACGTTTAAGAAAGATGAATTCAAAGTGGAAGAGGTGCAGAGAAGGCCACTAGGATGATGTGAGGAATGGGGAGCCTGCCTTTCAAGAGAACACTTAAGGAGCTTGGCTTGTTTAGCCTGACAAAAGAAAGGATGAAGGAGATCTGATTGTTCTGTATAAATACGTCAGAGGCATAAATACCAGGGAGGGAGAGGAGTTATTTAAGTTAAGAGCCAATGTTGGCACAAGAACAAATGGATATAAACTGGTCATCAACAAGTTTAGGCTTCAATTAAACAAAGGTTTCTAACAATCAGAGGAGTGAAGTTCTGGAACAGCCTTCCAAGTGGAGTAGTAGGGGCAAAAAAATCTAACTTGTTTCAAAACTGAGTTTGTTTATGGAGGCTGTCTATGATGGGATATGGCCGATCCGTGACTATTAGCAAATGTGTCCAATAGCCAGAGATGGGACACTAGATGGGAGGGTCTGAGTTACTACAGAGAATTCTTTCTCAGCTGTCTGGCTTGTGGGTCTCACCCACATGCTTGAGATCTATCATATTTTTGATCAAGAAGGAATTTCCCCCAGGTCAGATTGGCAGAGACCCTGAGGCATTTTCACTTTCCTGTGCAGTCTGGGGCATGGGTGTTTGAACTAGAGGAAATGGTGGAATCTTTGTAATTTGTCTTTAAATCAAGATTTGAGGAGTTCAGTAACTCAGCCAGAGGTTAGGGGCCTATTACAGGAGTGGGTGGGTGAGGTTCTGGGACAAACAGTCCCTAAAGGGTGTTAAAAAAAAATGTAAGACTGTAGGAAAATACTATACATTGGAAGAATAATCTGTCATTGTGTCAAGAATGTATCCTAACATGTGCACAATTAGTGGAGTTAGGTTGCGTGTACAATCTTAATTTCGGCATTTTGTGGTTTTTGAGTGCTTAACTGAGTAGCTATAGAGTTTTACTGTCAGTTTTATTCTGTGTAACTTTTTATATAAATAGGTGCTCGGTGAGTAAGAATTCTTGCAGTTAGTTTTATTTCTAGATCTACATTCTAAATTTTCCCTTTCACTTGCCTCTGCTGATTTTATCCCTTAGCAGTGATATCGATCACCTCAATTCTGAAAGAAAAAGTCATCTTTAATTTGCAGGCACTTGGAGAAGAATTATAAATGAAAAACATTCTCCATTCGCAGACAGCACAGTTTATATTATTGCTGTTTTGAACCATGTTCTCACTTATCCTTTGCATGCATTCCATGGTACCTTGAAAAAACTTTTTTCCCAAATCCTTAGCCAGGATATTTTTGTAGAGACCCTGTTAGTTTCTAAAACTTTCACAACTGTTGCAACATGTCCATATTCCAGGGAGGATTTGTAACTGAAATTCATTTCCAAGAGTTTTAGTCTCCCATTCCCTTAACAGCAAAATAATGTCCCGATCTATCCTCTTTGTTTTCCCCACCAGCTGTCCTTCAGCATAACTGTGTCAGTTTTCCTACAGAGGTTTGTCCTACACTTTACCTTTCTTTCAGCTTCTGACCTGGTTTGGTTCTCCTAGTCTCTACCTTCTATAAGCTCTGCTGCTTCAGTATCAGCTGGTGTTTCAATCCACTGCTGCCATTTAGTAACCTAGACTAACATAGAGAAGGAGAAGTTAAGCAAAAAAAATTGTCACTGAAAAAAATGTTTCAGAAATTTTCTTACCATTTATAGCCAATTTCAGAAGATAAATATTTGGCAAAATCATCTTAGGCTGTTTAATGTAGCTAGGTGTAAGAGTCACAGATAGAAGGTTAAAGGAGGAAAGATACAGTACAGAGGCCTTGGCCCTCTTTACTGATTGCTTTTTTGTATAGGAGCAGCAACAGTCTTGCCTGGTCTGGGCTATTACAGTCTCTTTTATGTCTTAAACATCAAGGAAAGGCAGGACAGCTCCTTAGTAATCCTTCCTAGGGTGTGTCTACATTGTAGTTAGACACCCGTAGCTGGCCCATTCCAGCTGACTCAGGCTAAGGGGCTCAGGTTAAGGGGATGTTTAGTTGCAGTGTAGATGTTCAGGCTTGCGCTGCAGCCCAAGCTCTGGGACCCTCCCACCTCACAGGGTCCTAGAGCCCGGACTCCATCCCGAGCCTGAATGTCTACATTGTAACTAAACATCCCCTTAGCTCAAGTCCGGCTAGCCTGAGTCAGCTGGCGTGGGCCAGCTGCTGGTTTTTAATTGCAGTCTAGACACATCCTCAGTGATCATTTTACCTCCGACCTTCTTCTTCACCTCTCACCACTTTGGTTTGCTGGTGAAAATATAGTTGTGCAGCTGGTTCTCCAATGATCTGGACATGTTCTGAAACTTGATGTTCACCTTGGATTCTTTTGAGGCCATTAGTTAACTTTCCATTTGTATTCTACTAACATCAGAGACAAATTGTCCTAGGCTGGTCCTCACTGAACCCCTAGCGTTGTTGTTTAATCTGGAGCACAAAGAAGTTATTTATCTCTAGGTAGTCTTTCCTGAGGACAGAGCAAGCATTTGCTGCCTTACATTGACTCTAGTTGAAAGATGGGAGAGCTTCAAGCAAGGATGTTCAGAACCATATATTATGTCTCCTCAGGTTTTATAGAGTAGTTGCATCGTGTGTATGCACCACCATCCAGGAGCTAAGAATGAGCTGCAGTTAAATTCCATCATCACATGTTCAAGTCAGCAGTTCTGAGGGCAAATGAACAAGGATTGGAGTTTTTAGAGATGTTTCCTCTGGGCCTTCTCTAACCATTCCCGCTCTACAAATATTTACTACATTTAGCAGCTTCTACCATTGTCTGATAACTTCTATAGTCAGTAGCCTCATAATCAAATAAAAGCTTCTTAAGGGACAGCACTGATTTGGAGCAGCCTCTTCTCTGAAACGGCCGGGTATTGACATGGCCTTTGAGATCAGAGATAGCATCAGGAAGAGAGATCCTGCAAAACTCCATTGCAGCAAGATTGCAACATTGATTAAAGTGGTCTCCCATTCTTGGGTGAAAAAATGTTGACCCTTCAACTAGCTTTTATTCAAGCATCTTAGAGGAAAGACATCTGTCAGTCAGTGAAACTGTCCTACTCCCCCTCCTGGTTGGATCAGATATTGTCATGTCAGGACCATTACCCAATGTGCTTGTCAGACAGAGAAGTACTTCGCAGTGTATTTTGGCTTGGCTTTAGTGAGTTTCTTGCCAACAGAGCAGTGGCATTTACCCAAGTATACTGTGATCTCTAGGGCAGATTATTCTGTTCCTACCCTTCCAGCATGAACATGAAAGAAAACATGTTTTCCATTTTGCACTGGATAAAAGGAGCTTCCCTCAATGAGATCTTTGCTTGGAATGTTGCCATTGGTTGACGTGGTATTTATGCCTCCTGTTGTCACACAGAAAACTACCTCCTCCTCCCTCTTGGTGAAATGTTATAGGCTAGGCTTTTTTAAGTCTGGGCAACTCCAGAGCCATTGGTCCAGAATATTGTACAGGGAATGATGACTCAGAAATGTACCTTTTGTGCCTGAACTGGCATGCTTCTGTTACTAGTAGGAAGTGTTCTCAGTGAGCAGTAGTTTGACGTGGTTACTATTTCCCAGGATGAGAGGGTTTACCATCTCATCCCTGATTTATATCTCCAAAGACAGATATATCGTAGAAAAGGGTTTGACTGTACTGGGAACAGACCTTCCACCAAAGAAAATCCTAGTACAAGATAGCTCCTGTTCTGGCTGCCTTAAGCTCAGCATTCATACTGTTGTTACTGGGACAGTGTGGGTTTGATGCTGTGCATGGAGCTGGTGTCATTGTTTAAATATCTTTTCATAAAAGCTTTTGATGCTATGTGCCACAGAGCTTTTGTGGGAAAGCTTAACTCCCTGGCTGTTCCTCTGATGCAATAAACACTTTCTGATTGCATCACTATCAGCCTATTGCCATGTCCTCCGTAGAACTTGTTGTTGATATAAATGTGTCTCAGAAGTAGATCTTTTTTGAGATGGGGATAGCTTCTACTTTTGACTTTTTAGTGAACTGAGAAACGTTCAGAAACTTCCATTACTTTGATAATTCCCCTGTACATCTTTTTAACCAAGAACATGAACCAATATGTCACTTCTGTCTGCGTGAAAGATCTGGATGCCATCAACTAATAGGCCAAGAAGCGATTGGTCATTCTTACAAAGAAGGCACTTTCCATCTCAGGGTAGCCTGATGCCTGCCTGCTTTTTTATCACCTTCCCTGGAATGATCATTTTGCTCAGCCCAAAATGAAGCCAGCAAGTATCTTCCACACGGGAGGTAGAAAGTTGTTAAAACACGTCAGGGAAAGATTTTCAAAGGCACGGAGAGCAGTTAGGTGCCCTGCTCGTATTGACTTGCAGTGGGAGTTGGGTGCCAAACTTCTGTTTTGCCTTTGAATATCTCCCCCACTGTTGGTATGAGGTAGACTTTCTGCCTGCTTTCTGCAAGCCCTTTATTTATTCCCTACAGAAATATGTTTTTGTCCTGTGCAAAATGGAAAACACATTTTCTTTCATGTTGTTGTTCCAAGGGTAGGAAACAAAATGTAGGCCATGCTTACAGGATTGGATGTTGTTCTAAAATATCTGCTCTAGGAATTATTTTGGGGATTATTCTGTGGCCTGTGTTATACAGAAGGTCAGACTATATGATCACCGTGGTCCTTCTGGCCTTGGAATCTATGAATGTTACTCCAGATTAGGAGTGCAGCTTCTGCGACTATGCTCAGCCATGCTTTGCCGGCTCTGGATCACCACCAGTAGATCGTCCCCTCACCATTTTTCATCTCTGTGGATTTCCTGTTAATTGCTGTTTGGCCAGTCTTGAGTAGGTGACTTTGGAACTCCACCTCCAGAAAGAACTAACATCCTAGTCTGTGCATGATATTTTCAATGTATCAGTAATGGACACTTTTGCACTTAGCCTTATAGTCATATCTTCACTTCAAATAAATGATTGCAATAAATGTTTTTGCTATGTTTTAAGACTTTTATGGCCTGCAACTTTAACATCTTGCACTGTGATCCTCTCATCTAACATGCTATTCTGTCTTGGGCTGAGTCAGTAATTGGGGCAAGGGGCGGAACTACCTATGAATACATATAAAATGCAAGAAGTGTTGGTGGTCAGTGAACCAGTCCCTCTACATGGTGTTTGCTGGCTCTGGTTCTCGAAATTCACATGAAGAATATAGCAGAAATCCCGACCACTTGTAGTCATGAAGAATCCCATGAATTTTTCCATACAAATAGGGTGTATTATGCCTGGTGTCTTGGCCAGACAACAATCCAATTAATTATGTTCTGCCTACATAAAAGTCCACCTGTAGTTTCAGTGGAATCCAGCATTAATTTGCTGTCCTGAACTGTTGTGTGGTATTGCTGTGCCTTATACAGTTGCCACACTTCACCGCAGAGGTGACTGTGCTTTGCTTGAGTCCTCCATGCAAGCTTGTGTATCAGTTTATCTTGTAAAGCACTTTGGGACCCTTTGAAACCAGACTGATACAGAAATATTTTTTGTATCTGGTGTACGAAGATGTGGGTGGGGACAGTTATTCCCAATAGAAGAATTCTGCTGTCACAGCTGCAATTGCTTTAACAGTGGCATCTCTCCAGCACATCTTAACTGAACATGCACAGTTTACCAGTACATGAATAATTATTGGGGAAATTAACTGAAAAAATGTACTAACGTAATCTGCTTTTGTGTTTATTTTAACAAGCCTGCAGTAGTTGGGAAAGGATGGGTGTAATTCACAGCTGTTTTTTGATGACCAGAAAGTCTGGATGACTTTCTCCACATCTCTTGCCTCCTTTCCTTTTTTCCTTTCTTCTTGAGGTTAAATACAGAAAGGTGAGTAAATGAAATCTGAGTGTGCTTTGGTGCTGGCTCCATAATGATGCTATGTGAAAGACCTGATTTTAGTGACTGGCTTCTCACTTCCTAGTCTAGCCAGAGCTTGAGTGAGTGGATAGCATATCTTTCAAGAGGAGAACTGTCTGTTCATCTTCAGCCAGAAAGGTGCTGATGGTGGAGATTGGAGTGGGGCAGTCCTCAGTACTCTGGATAAGGGACTCTTTGGAATGGGACTGGCTGGAGAAGAGAGAGATGCCAAAATTCTGACATCAGGATGGAAGGGCGAGTGCGTCAGGCATTCCTTGTTGCTCTGGTTGCACAAAAGTTCACATTCTTTTCTCCAACCCTTACAGTAAATAAGCCAGGCAGAGTGGACTAGCTAGAAAAACTGCACGGGAGCATTACATTTGACTTACCTACAGATCTTGGGAGATGGAGTACTTATAAAACATTAACACTTTTGAGCACAAGATAGAGTTCTCTCCCTTAGGAAAATTGATTGCGTAATGGAAGGAGAGAGCCAGCACTTCAGTTTGCTTGGCCAAAACAGATCAGGAATTTGGTTGATTTGTGTATCTCACTGTGTTAAGACAAGTTGCCGTTCTAAGAGCTTGGAGGCACAGTAGATTGTATTTGTTTGTTTGAACTGAGTACAGTGAAATTATTCAAGGTTAGTGGTGTGGGTGCACTGCTTTCTGTCTTGGGTTTGGAATGAAATTCCTAAGTCTTTCATCCTTTCCCTCCCCAACCTTCTAAAAACTAATATGCTGCTTTTTTTCAGGAGTGGGCCTCTTGATTGTCATACTTTTTTCAATTATTAATACAACTTTATGCTTGGAGAAAATAATGTTGTTATAATGTATAATTACAGCATTGGAAATGGGTTTTAGTGACAATATGTATTGTGTGAGAAAGAGAGTATAACAGAAGATTGCAAAGGTCCCCATTAAAAGGAAAATCTTGTTGCAACCTTAACTATCCAGATGCTCTCAGCACCTATATATTTGTACAGGGACACTGCTGGGTAACTTAGGCCAAAAGTTAAGTTTAAAAAAAAACCCTCAGAGATCAATCTGAACCAAACACCCCTAAATGTGGCTAAGGGAACCGTAATCCTAACCTGAATATGAATATTGCAGCTATGTAAAACAAATATTTCTAGAAATATTTTCCTGTTGTGGAATGTTTGGGTTTGGTTTGATTTTACTTTTTGGATGGAGTTGGGTAAAAAGTGTTCTTAAAATTCCCTTGTGAAAAAGCATTGTGCCATTGTACTAATGGACAAAAAACAGAAAGTTTGAACAGTTGACTTTACTTTGTCCAAATGAGAGAAATGAAAGCAGTGACCACAAAGAGTGGAAAACACTTGTTTTGTTTTAAGTTTCGCTTTGGATTATCAAAGGTGCTGGACTCCAAAAGGAAATTTGGTTTATGTTTGAGAAAATTATATATAAGTACAATAATTTCTCACCAAAATACTGTTACTTCACTGTTACACACATGCACAGGAAAGCAAACAAAAGCAAAATACATAAAAACAAACTTCACCTCTCACTGTTTTTTGGGATTGTATGGAGTTCTTTAGTGTTCTGATTAAGGCTGTAAAAAAAAAAAAAATAATGGTGGTTTCTTGGTTCAGAAGTTGCAGCCACACTTGAAGTTTTGCTGCAGTTGGTTCAAATAGGATTGCGGGGCCTTCAGGACGGAGTTGGCTGCAGGGTCCTTTACCCTCCAACATGGGATGGGTGCGCTCCTCCCTACCCCACGCCCCCCCATTCCTAAGGGTATGTCTACACTCAGACTGAAGTCTATTTACTTTTAAAATTAGGCGGGTAAAAGTCGATTTAAAGTCGCAGGAGCGTGATCACACCACGCTCCTTGCGCCAGGCTCTTGCATCCCCACTTGCCATGCTTAGGTCGACATTCAGAGCAGTGCACCATGGGTAACTATCCCACAGTGCAAGTAGCTGCAGAGGCTTTTTGGAAGCTTGTCGTCCTCCCATGATGCAGTGTGCTCTCTCCTCCTCCTTTCTTGTCTCAAACACACTGCTTTTTCGTGCTGTTTTTCTATGTCGCGCGCATATTGTTGCCGGAAAGACATGGAGCCTGCTCAGCTCTGCACTATCATTGTGAGCATCACAAATACCTCACGACTTATCCTGCAGTATTTTCAAAGGCGAGAGAGGAACCGCAGCATGGAAAATAGCAATGTTACTGCAGCCGCCCTGCTACAAGCCATGGAGTGGAACAATTCCCGTTTGCTGCAGGCTGTCGCGCATCATCTTCAGTCCCTGGAGTGCCAGTTCTGGTCCCGAGAAATAAGCACAGATTGGTGGGATCACATCGTTATGAAGGTGTGGGATGATGAGCAGTGGCTGCAGAACTTTCATATGCGAAGGGCCACTTTGTTTGAACTTTGCAGGGAGCTGTCCCCAGCCCTGAAGCATGTGAATATTCACTTGAGACCCGCTCTGATAATGGAGAAGCGAGTGGCCATCGCTCTGTGGAAGCTGGCAACCCCAGACTGCTACCTGTCAGTTGGGAATCAATTCGGAGTCGGTAAATCCACCACTGGAGCTGCTGTGATGCAAGTGTGCAGGGCCATCAATAGGCTATTGCTAAGAAGGGTAGTGACTTTGGGAAATGTGCAGGACATACTGGACGGGTTTGCTGCAATGGGGTTCCCAATCTGTGGGGGGCAGTAGATGGCATGCATATCCCTATCCTAGCACCTGACCACCTTGCCACAGAGTACATAAACCGGAAGGGATACTTCTCAGTGGTATTGCAGGCCCTTGTGGATCACAGGGGATGTTTCACCGACATCAATGTGGGGTGGTCTGGAAAGTTGCATGACGCACGCACCTTTAGGAACTCTGGTCTGTTCAATAAGATGCAGGCGGGCACTTTTTTCCCTGACCAAAAAATAAACATTGGCGATGTGGAAATGCCAATAGTGATCCTGGGGGATTGCTCCCTTGGCTAAAGAAGCCAGGCACCTGGACAGCGAGAAGGAGCGTTTCGATAACAGGCTCAGCAAGTGCAGAATGGTGGTGGAATGTGCATTTGGCCGTTTAAAAGCCAGATGGAGATGTCGGCTTACTAGGCTTGACATCAGTGAAAAGAACATCCCATCAGTTATCTCTGCGTGCTGTGTGCTCCATAATTTATGTGAAACGAAGGGGGGAAAGTTTCCCCCAGGGTTGGGCCGTGAAGGCTGATAGGCTAGCTGCAAATTTTGAGCAGCCAGATTCCAGTGCTACGCTCAGAGCCAACCGTGGAGTGTTTTGGCTTCAGGAAGATTTGAAAAACCGGTTTTGCAATGAACTGCAGTAATGTATGTCTGTGCTGTGCCTTTATTTCCCATCCCCCACCCTTGCTCCAGCGAGCCCCCTCCCCTTCTCTCCCTGTCCAAGCTATGAATGAATAAAGACAGATGTTTTTTAATGCTACAAAGTTTTATTTGTGACCCATTTTAATGGAGGGAAAGGAGGATAACTTTACATTGTAAAGTGTCACTGTGAAAGCAACTGTGGTTGCGTGCAGTTCTTAAAGGGGCCGTCACGTCCTTCTGCTCACCTCCACTGGTGTGGCGTGCAGCACGTATTGCACCCTGCTCAGTCTCCTCCTAAACTGTTTAAGGTGGGGGCTGATAAAGCAGTAGGCAGTGGAGCATTTTGGAGGGGCTGTAGAGGTAGTCTGCCCTACCGCTGCTCTTCCTGGAGCTCTACCAGACACCTCAGCATGTCGGACTGATCCCTCATAATATGCAACATCTCCTGTTACGTATCATGCTCCTGCACTGATCTTCTGTGTTCCATGTCCATGTCTAGTTTTTCAGACACGGACATCCTCCAGGCTCTGAGCTCTGTGTCAGCAGCCGCGGAGGCATTCATTAGTTCACTGAACATGTCATCCCGCATTTTTTTCCCCCCGCTTCCTAATCTGGGAAAATCTTTTCAGCTGGAGTTCGGCAAGGGGCTCGGAAGGCGGAAGTGTCTACTCTTAAGATACAAAGTTGCCATTGTTAGCTGACCCAAAGTAGTAAAGGAAATGTTACAATGTAAAAAGTACTCCCCTTCATGTTCTCAAGGCTAAGCCAGACCCGCATTCCATTCCCTACATCTCAGAAGGGTCGAACTGGTGTTACAGACATGGTAAGCAAGGGGCCCTTGCACCTGTTA
The DNA here is from genome assembly GCF_026122565.2 of Emydura macquarii macquarii. Taxonomy (NCBI): domain Eukaryota; kingdom Metazoa; phylum Chordata; order Testudines; family Chelidae; genus Emydura; species Emydura macquarii. The sequence goes on along the minus strand of NW_027133829.1, from coordinate 9,125,480 downwards.
TAGAGAAGCTTCATTAGCACTAAAATCCACAATCCACACTTGAGCAAGGAGAGGGATCACCAGCTCCCTTGTAACGTGCCAAAGACCGGTTTGGGAGGAGGTGGGCAGAACGGATTAGAGGCCACTATGGGTTAATTGTAGCGGCAGAAAACATAGAGCAACCAGTGTCCCGACCCATAATGCCAGGGACCCCGTCCATGCCAGAGGAATAAAATGGAGTGACTGTATTGGTCGGGTACTTTAAACTTGCGCCACCTTCCCTGTGTGACCATGTGTGATATCAGTCTCCTGAGGGTAACGCAGACGGAAAGTGAAGATTTGCTGCAATCATCGGGGTACAGGCTTGGCCCTTCTGCTGCTGTGCTGTGTTCCGCGATAATGCCTGCTCATTTAATAGCAGAGTGGCGGGGAAAAGTATCCTACCATGGTGGAAGAAATAAGGCTGCTGTCCCCAGAAACCATCTGCAAAGGTTAACAGATTACCTACATGAAAGTTTCCTTGAGATATCCACGGAGGATTCTTGGAGCATACCTCTGCACATAAATAGTCTGTTCCGGGAGTAACCCTCTACTGAAGTTTGCCACCACACAGTAAGATCCTCCCCTCAAAAACACATACTCCTTTTAAGAAGCTGGACCGGAAACATAACTGCAAAAAAAAAAAAAAAAAAAGAAAAAAAGGAGATTTGCCACACACACTCACCAGATGTGCCTTCCCCTGCATCTCGATCAGTCCCGCTGTCTTATGTGTGGCTGGACTGCTCGGGGTAATGAACAGGTCCTGGGTCTCAGAGAATGGATATCCCGGGCTCCTGCACCCTGCTCTCTTAGTCCTCATCCTCCTCGTCCACAGAGTCCTCCTTATTCGTCCTGGACTGGGATTCTTCAGAGATATTGATACTGTGTGGTGGCACAGTGGTGGGGTCACTGCCGAGAATTGCATGCAGCTCCTCGTAAAAGCAGCATGTTTCGGGCGAGGAGCCAGCACGGCTTTTAACTTCCCTAGTTTCCTGATAAGCCCGCCTCAGCTCTTTGATCTTAACGGGGCTTGAGGGGAGGAACTATTTCCTGTTTACGTGGCCACGTTACAGCAGAGCATGAATGTCCAGAGCGGTCACAACGGGGCATTATGGGATACCTCCCAGAGGCCAATGGCGTTGATTTATGTTGCGCTCTGCCTACACTGTGGCAAATCCGACCCGTGGAATTCAAATTCAGCGCTACGCCACCTGCAGAGGTGGTTTTATTAGGTCGACTTTTACCGCGCTTTAGATTGACGGAACTTACATGCCAATGGAGACGCATACTTTAAGGGGTCGACCTAAGCGGCATTATGTCACCTCTATTGCCAGTGTAGACCAGGCCGAACATCTGGAGAGATCTATCCCACAGGGTTTTATTTCCAGTTAGGTCTTTGGAGACATTTGGTTGTCATCGGGTACATGCCAATCTTTTCTGAATTCAATAGCTAATTTTTCAGCCTGTGCAATTAAAGGATACAAAATAAAGTTATGACATGCTATGCTAGTGTTCTGTTGCCTGCTTCATGCTTACTTCTGTCATGGGAAAAGATCTGCTTTTTGTGAACAACTCAATTCACCCCCATTCCTTTAATACCCAGGGCAGGGTGGGGAGGTCTGAAACTCTGCACCCTACCGTTGCCCTCTCCTCCCCCCAGAGATCCCAGGGGGCGGACACTGCTGTGGCTCCCTTATTCGAGCCCAGTGCCATGCAGGAGGCACACAAGCCCTAGTCCCGCCCCACCCGGCTCTTCTCGCTGCCTCCCCGATCCCCTCCCTCAGTGCAGCTACAGAAGCTGCTGCTCATCCAGGGCCCCCACGTGCGGCAGGTCACAACACCACTCGTTCAAATTTGGCCTGCCGCCGCACTTCCCCTGTCATGACAGAGGGTGAGTTTGAGTGGCATTGCAAAAAAGTTATGGTGAAGTTGCAGTTAGTATTAAACGTTGCTGTTTCCACAACAAAATTGCAGGATTTTCTTACAGCCTTAATCTTAAATTTAAAAAAAATGTTGTTCCAGATTTACATATTCAGTGATTTACTAACGAGAAATGTTAGTCTCCAGTCATATCAATATCAGACTTGTTCTCTATCCTTAAATGTTAGACTTGCTTTGTAATCTGAGTCCTTCATATACCGGTGCTTGGCTGAGATCTGTCCTTTGAAGGTGAAGTGTCCTTCCGCTCTAGAGTGATCTGTTCTGCTATCATCAGCTCTATGTGGAACCGTATCTTTTGGCTAGAAGAAACATTTCTGATGGGCGAGATGTTTGATAGGAAGCAGGGTGCCTGGACAACGTGGAGCTGTGTCCCCAGCATGCTGGAGTTCTCTCCCAGAACTCTGCTCTTTTGAGTGCTGAAGCACATATAAAATTGCCCGGTTTTCTTTTAGGGTCAATATATCGTTTTGAGCCTGGTTGTAACCTGTATATTTTTTAACCCTACTGTAGCATATAGAACGTCTTCAGAAATTGCAGCATTAGGTTTGCACCTCTCACTGCTTTAAATATAATCCCCGAATCTTCTCCACTGAATCCTGTGTGTATCTCACATTCCCCCTCCCCAGGAAATGAATTGCACTATGAATAACTGGTTCTTTCCTCCCTATTTGTTCACAGGGTTCTGGCTGGTGTGGACTATCATTATCATACTAAGCTGCTGTTGCGTTTGCCATCATCGGCGTGCCAAACACCGCCTGCAGGCACAGCAGCGGCAACACGAGATTAACCTGATTGCTTACCGGGAAGCCCATAACTACTCAGCCCTACCATTTTATTTCCGTATGTACACCATACAGATCTTCCTAGCTATAACAGGGAGCAGGCTGGCTTTTGAAAGAGTAAAGACCAAAGAATTCGCCATGTTGGGTGGGGAGAAGCAGCTGGGTCAGAGGGAGAGGTTGGGGGCTGCTGCTGCCTAACTTGTGGTTTGTGGAGAGGAGGAGGAGGAAAATTCTAGCTGTCTGGAATATTTGGCCCTACTGACTCTGGAAGCAGAACTGGAGCTTCCTAGCTGTCATTGTTCTGCTCCTGGATTATCTGTACTTTTTTCCTGGAGCCACGGAGAGGTTTAAAAAGACCATATTCAGGGGAGCTTGGAGCCATGTTTCTTTGATACTCCTGCTGTGTAACCTATTTTTGCACCTTGTTTGACTGAGGTAAAAGAAGTGGCTTGACAGAGGTTGGTCCCCCAGGGGCCGGGTGGGAATGGTGACTCAGCTGGGATCCTCCTGGTTCCCAAGGCTATACTCTGCCTACTAAAGTATGTTAGGTTTCCCGTGTATTGACAGATTCGTTGTTACTGCATCTGTGAGACCTATACTGGCGGAAAGAGGAGAGAATGCAGTTGCTTGGCATTACTTTAATTGCTCTCATGCATTCTGATATAAGGACATTTCGTTTGAAGTTATACTTTTCAAAGAGTGTTTTGATCAGTTGCTTAACTCAGTCCACGTCAGCCTCTTTGCCTCCTTAAGAAAACCTCTCATCGATTTGTGGGTCCATTCAGTCCGACCCCACCAGAAATACTGAATCCAACATTAAAACAAAATATGGACAAATGTCTTTAAAGTTCTTGTAATAGCTGCCTCCTCTTATATATGCAAAAGGCTTCAGGAGATGAAATCTTTGACTTTGGGAAATATAAACACCAGTGATGATAGAACCCCAGCCAAGCAATCTGTGAAGTCATGTAGTCCGTCTCCTCCAACCAATACGGGATTATTCTCTGGTATAATTTCTAGTGCTATGTCCAGGGTGGTCTTGTAGCGAAAGCATGGGCCTGGGAGTCAAGAAATCTGGATTTTATTCCCAGCTCTGTACAGACTCCCTCTGACCTTGATCTAGTCACTTCTCTCTGTGCTTCAGTTTCCCCCTCTCTAAAATGTGACTGATAATAGTTCCTTCCTCACACAGAGGATGATGCTAACTCATTGTTGCTTGGTTTGGCAGCTGCTATAGATGGGCAAAGTATCATAAATTATGTGAAAGATATTGACCTATTTTAAGTAACACATTTCATGAAATTGCACATGAAATAACTTCTCCTACCTCCCCATTTTAGGATTCTTGCCAAATTATTTACTGCCTCCCTATGAGGAAGTGGTGAACCGACCTCCAACCCCTCCCCCACCATATAGTGCCTTACATCAGCAGTGTCCCCCAGCGGGCAGCAATAGCACAATCCCGGATACTCCAAGAAACCTGCAGCCAGCACAGACAAGTTCTCCAGCAGCAGCAGGTGGCAATAACAGCTGCACTGCCAGCAATGGTTCCCTCAGTGTCCGGGACCCAGAACCCTCCATGACACTGGTTGAACAAGCAGTCACCAAAATGCAGGGTGTCGAGCCAGGTAACTCCAGCACTGGAGCGGAGTTGGAGGAGATGGCCGATCCTGTGTTCTTCCCTGATAAGAATTCCGAGTGCAAGGAGGAACTGCTTAAAGATTACAGCTGTGAAAGCTTAGACCAGAACAATGCTATTCCCGAGGCCAAGGACAAGACACCTGGCAGGCACCGCCGTTTCACTGGCGACTCGGGCATTGAAGTCTGCGTCTGCAACCGGGGCCACCATGACGATGACCTCAAGGAACTTGATGGATTCATCGATGATGCTTTGGATGGGCCCCTGGACTTCTGTGACAGCTGCAGTGGCCGCCCCCACGGGGATGAGGAAGAAGGGCTTTTTAATGCCTCCGAAGAGCAGCACCGTGACCATAGCCACCACCATCTGCCTCGGCAACCGGTGTGTGTCCTCTTGAACACGATAAATGAGCAGGACTCTCCAAACTCTCATACCAATCACTCTCCCAGCTAAAGTGGCGGAGTCGTAAGGGAGAATCGATAAAAGGATTAAAAACAATTTTTTTTTTTAAAAAAAAAAAAGGTGGCGCAACCTTTTTTTCCCTCCCTCTCCCCCAGATGTAATTTTGGGAATATCCCCAAAAGCACTGCTTGGGAGGGTAGGCATCTGCTCCTGATTTTTAAAATCACATCCCTTCTCCTACACACTGTTGGGACTTGTTTCAGAATGAGACCTTTATGAAAATGGGATTTTCTAATGATGATTTTGGTGATGGATTATTATTGTTTGGTTGGTTTTAGTTTTCCAAAACCTGCTGTATCTTGCATTTAATAAAGCTCAGCAAATCTAACCCTGTGAGGATAAGAAAACACAGTACAGCTCCACCCTCCAGGTGTCTTCCTAGAAGCACACAGCTTCTGATAGCACTGGCAGTCAGCAGCCCAAGAGTTATGGTTTGATTTGTGCTCTTGAGAGATTAGAGCTAATCCCTTACTATTTTATTTTAAACTTTCCCCAAACTGATAAATCACTAAATCAGAGCAGTGCTGGAATCTCTGGTGCTTCAGCAACAGGTAGGAGATTCTCCACTTGAAGCTGGTCACTGAAGGACCAGTTTCTTCCAGACGGAATGTTAGTCTATAGCATGCAAGTTACAAAAAGGGTTGCAGATTTTGCCTTTACATGCTTTTTTATTTTTAAGGTAAATATATTCCTTCAACCAATGCCTCTCAGAGCACAGCCGTGACTTAGAATCTAGGCAGCTGGGCTGCCTTTCCAAGTACTGTGGTCTCTCTACATGACATTCAACTTGTGTGCTGCAAAAGCCATGGGTTTTTTTTATTTTTCATTTTATTTTTGTACCTTTAGGGCAACACACTCTAGTTAAGGTGACAAAACAAAAAACAGGGCTGTCTTTGGCCAGTGTGCCTTCCAGTTTCAGTGATGCATGTTGAACAAATGGAGGTGAGAACTCCGTCCGTTGGGAAAGGATTCCTTACAGCGGAGACCTGTGCAGTATTTTTTTTTTTTCTTTTTTGGATCCAAAAGTTTGGTGCGATTCTAACGCTGACCACTTAAAAGAAATGAATGTCTGGGGATTTTTTTTTCCAAGGTGGCAACTGGCTACTGTCTGTGAGCATGTGTGTGTGACTGCAATACATGCCTGCATGTCCTACTGGTAATATTAAACCTGCTGTAAGACTGCAAGAAAATTTACTGTAGCTTTGCTTTAATAAACAGTAGAGTTTTTGTTGATATAACCCGAAGGAAAAAACAAACAGCTGAAACTAACATTCCCTGGAGCATTCCTGTGGAAAAGGGCAGGACTCAGTCTATATATGAAGTGTGCTTGGTTTCCCTCTAGCTTTCCTTCACTTATGGTCGTCTCCATCATTACTATTGTGGGGGAGGAATTGAAACCTGAACGAAGGCATTCAGATTTGATTGATTGAAACCAAAATCAGTTTTAAATAACGTGGAAACAAAAATATAATGCCTTTTCTGATAACTCGTGTGTGTGTGTCTCATTTTGTGAACTAAGAACAAAAATCTGTGTTTAAATTTTACTTGACAACGTTCTTCTGATAACAAATGTGGATTGTTCAAGGTCTCCATGTCTTACCTCTGTACTGAAGATAGCGCATTTTAGTCTATGCTTGTTCATCTGTAATGGGCAACTCTTTTTAAAGGGAAGCCATTTCTCTCTCCTCCCCCAACAGACATGAAGCAGATGTTCACTAGAACTTAGCACTGCCATTTCTGCATTAGGAACAATCTTTCATTGAGATTCATGAAAGCCCGTTCCATGATACGGTGTGCACGTGTGGTTAAATAATACTCCATGGCACATTAATTGTTCTGACTAGCTCTTTGTATAGTTTGCCCAGACTTACAATGACTCTCACAAATAAGGAACAGATAATTTGCAGCAAGACTGGGATTTCCGGTCCCCGCCCTTCCACCAAGGGGAATTGTCACCAGCTGTTGTGCTTGTTGATCATTTCTTCCCTTTGAGGAGAGAACTAGAATGTCATCTGCAGATTGTTCAACTCTCTTCCTCACATGTTTCAAGGAAGCTTAAAAAGCATGTAACAATTTTCATTAAGCAGGATTTTAATAATATTAATCCTAAACCCCCCGCCTTCCCCTTCCTGGATATTTCCTCCCTAAATCCCAAGTGTTGAAGGTGGCCTCGCAAACATTTAGGAGAAAAGCTCCCCTTGTTTGTCTGCCACACTCCCGCCTTTTCAGTTCAAGGATGAGGAAGCTCCCACCTTTTTCAATATTCAAGATCATCTCCAGCAAAAAATGAAAGTGAGCTGATAGTCCTGACACACTTCTAAGGTAAGAAGCAAGCAGTGAAAAGACTTCCCTTGTGCTTGAAAAACCCTTTCAGGTTGTCTTCGTAGATCATAAAGAAGCAAAAAAGGCAGAAACCAATTTTTTTGTCCTTTTCAAACCACCTTTACCCTTGTGGTAGAAAGATCCTCTGACCAGGGTCACAGAGTTGGAATGTGTATTACATTCTCTGTCCAGCAGGTGCCTGCTTTCCCCACGTTTCCCATCCTAGATCTAATATACGGGGGGGGGTTCTCCCCCATATCAGAGTTCAAAAAGCAAAAATCCCACGGAACCTTCTGTACGGCAAACCGTAGAGGTGGGAGCGGTTGATCTTCGTGCCGAGGGTCTTGGGCCAAGAATTTCTTGAGCATTTTTTCATCGACTGGTATAAGCACTCCACAAGACTGTCCATTGGGGTGGGTGGCAGAAGAAGGTCTAGATGGTTTTAATCTTTGAGGCTATGTGACTCCCTCATCGGCTGTGCCATTCAGTTGGTCCCCTGCTCAGTTAAGATCTCCCAGAGCACCTCTGCCCTGGCAAAGACTTTTATCAGCTTGGTCACAATGGTCTTAGCATTCCTAGAGCACACTGGAAGTGCGGCCAGGTACCTGGTGGAATAATGCTGCATCAGCAGAATATACTGGTGCCATATGGCGCTGTTCTCCAGGGGCCCAACCACGTCCATCTCTGTGTCGTCAAAAGGGGGGTGGGTGATGGGTCCACAAAAAGGAAAGGGACTTAGAGGAGCTTCTGAAACTCCTTTTAGGAGCAACTGACTCTGGCCAGGGTTTTCTCCTGGTGTAAGTGCCCTGCGAATAATATGGCATGAGCCAATCCTAAGACCTCCTGATGTGACTGCAGTACTGTGAGCTGTGTCTACACTTCCCCCGTCTGGCTGTCCTTCTCTGAACAGGAAATCCACTCGGCTCCGATTCTGAACCATCGGAATCGACTGGTTTTGTTCAGGGAGACGGGGGAGCGGGGCTTTGTCTGTCACCTCTCCATTCACCACCGCCAATGGGTCGCAGGCTCAGCTCAGCATCTCATCTCCCCCTTGTCCTCCTGCAAAGTCGGCACCACACATTAAAATGTTTGATTCCTGTAAGGGGGGGCACTATTGGCTCCTCACCTGCTAGAGAGTCTGAGGGGGCCTTCTGTTGTCTGGACCTCCCCTCTGCAGGCCCTGTCTCTTCACCTACCCTCTACCAGCCTGCTGGGTTCCTGGCCCCCATCTGCAGAGGCAGCCTGGGTCATTGTACCAGAGGGTTCTCCAAATCTCTTCCATATCTCCCCGAAGTGCTCCCAGTCCTGAACCAGAATAACTGGTTAAGCAAGGGCGGAGGCCAGCCCTACCACAGGGGACCCTGCACGTTTCCTGTGGGGCAGTTGGACCTGTGTATGTGGGTGGTGGTTTGCATCCCCATGAATGTAAATCATTTGTCTCTCCACGCGGGCTCTGGCCTCTACCGAGTAGTCCTGGAAAAGAACTTGGCCACACCCATAGCAGACCAATTCTATTATCCCAACCCCATTTATTTGGACGGGGATGGTCACCTTGGCCCAGATCAGCTTCTGTTCCTGGCTTTCTGCTGTCCACACCCCCTGGCAGCTGCAGCCCATGTACGGGCAGCGTCTGCACGGGCACCTGAGTGCTCGGGTGAGAAGCGGGCGGCTGGCCGTTGGCCGAGGCTGACAGGAATAGCGCGCTCTTCCGGCCCTGCCGCCTGCAGATGTAGCACCTTGCTGTGGAGCTGCTCATCTTGGGGCAGGGAGTAGAGCATGGCTTGGGGAATCACGTCTGCCAGCAGGAGAACTGTTGTGCTGAGTGTTTTCGTGGAGCAGCCTCCAGCAGCTCCCAACCCAGGTTCGTTCTTACGCTTCCCGATGACCTTCCGTTCCCTGCCTTTCAGTCTCTATCAGCTCAGCTGGGGAGAAGCTGCTGACGTCCACGGAGAGCTGGTACTTCTGCCCCTGGGAGCCAGGCTTCTCCCCACACCCTCAGCCAGGGGCTCGCTGTCTGCCTTGGCTTCCTCCGACTCTCTCATTCCCTGGAGAGAAGGGGATAAGCCCAAAGGGGGGAATGTCTTGTTCTTGCCCCCTCCAGACATGCCTGCATGTCCCCTTGTGGCCACAGAGCATCGAAGGGCCAGATCTGACTGGGAGCATCCTCAAAGCTTGTCCGTGGCTGCTGGGACTCCTGCCGCTGGAGCCGCCTCTGCCCGTCCCATTCACTGGCTGGGTCACTCAGGACTCTCCCTTGCCCAGGGTTAGTTCGCAGCCTGTGGTCCCCATCCCGTGAGACCAGGGTGACTCCTGAGCTCAGGACAAATCGCTACCGAGACTAACCAAACCGAAAGGGGTTATTTGGCTGTCGGCACTTTCACGCACCTCTTACCCCGCTGCAGTTTTACCCTACAGCAGCAAGGAAGAGGCTGGTACCAAGCAAGTCCCGCGTAAGGCCTGCCTCCCCTTGGGGAGGCTCTGACAGGCAGCTGGCTCCTCGCAGAGTGACAGCTGGGGCTCTGCTCTCCCATTTCAGCCCCGTCCTCGGAGCCTGGCACCAACTGCAGGAGTCCTGGGGGGTGGGGCTGATGGAACCCACTGCAGGTCATTAGCCCTTTCCTGGACACTGGGGGGTTTGTATGCCCCATTGCAGTTCCACTGAGCATGAGGAATGGGGTTGTCAACCAGGGGCTTTATCTCAGAATTTTAGACTAGTTTTTATATATCCTGATCAGCGACTGTATGGTGCGGAGGGTGGCACAAGAATCTATGTAGTATTTAAGGGCACATCCAGTCTCCATGAGACATACCATCTCTGTAATGATTCATAGGTCCATACCTTTCTAGGTTTTTTCCCCTAAAAGCTACGACAATGGGATTTTGCTTGATCTTAATTTGCAAAATTTTGCTCTCTGGCTCCAGAAAATGACCCTAGGGTATATCTGCAGGTTGAGAGCAAACAAACCAGATGTATACCCAATGGCTCTTTCTGTGACTCCGAGCAGTAAGTATAAATTAAAAGCTTCACTCAATACAAGGCATGAAGAAAGCGTGGGAGGGGTGGAATGGGTACAGGCGTATAACGTATACGGTGAGTTAATATGTCTGTGTGGCTTGTGAATAGTGTGTTTCAAACAACAACTTAAGCAGACAGCGCACTGTTCAATATTCACAACATGCTTCATGTGCTGGTGGTGCTAATGTTAAAATACACACACCCACACAGCCTCTTTCTGAAGGATTCTGAGGTGTTAAAATATTTCTACAGGGATCTGTTCACTCACCATTGAACTTCAGTTGCCTCTGGGGTAAAACCCAGTAACTTTTCAACAGTACGCGGCAACCCTTCTCAGTGCATGTCACTTTAGAACAGGTAGTGAAGACCCACTTGACGCTGCAGGAGAATTTAGCTAGGCAGAACATAACGTGATATCAGAACTTAGTCACCCTGAAATGCGCAGCCTGGAAAGTGGAACTGCTATATCATGATCTGAAGTGTCAGCCCTGTGCATTGACTGGGCATTTTTGATTCTAGTAGAACATCAATGATCACACAAATGCATCTTAAGGCTCTTTCGTAATTGTTCATAATGTAGTTACTGGACTATTACATGTTATTTTAAGCTTTATACATGTGTGAGAGAGAACACACACACAGAATAGGTCAGGAGCTGAATATCTATTCCAGCAGATGCTCTTAAACCTAAATCCAGACAGTATTTTTTATCCAAATCCAGAATTTCCTAAAGACATCATCTGTCTTTCCTTTGTACTTCTGCTCATACATCAATCATCGCTTCTGGTTCGCAATCTGTTCCTCTGCCTGTGCTGAGTTCAGGGCATGCCCTCATTCGAAGTGCGCTGCATTTGGTGACTGTTCCTGAGCTGGGGGAGGAAGGTGAGAGGCCCAGACCCGATGATGCCTTTAACGTTTGATGTTTTAGCAAATTGGCTTTAGTATATCGCAGCTGCATAATTCCAAGGCTGGGCCAGTGCGAAGGGGAGGGCTACGTCAGCCATTATCAGCTTCTCAAGCAGTAACCATAAAAGCTTGCTTCTTAGCAAAGGAAACCTGAGAAACTGGATCATTGTTATGACCGAGGCGAAATTAGCAGACGGCGCTAAATATGTTAGCAAGTGGCGTCTGGAGCAGCCAGCCGTAACCTGCCCTGAACTCTCATTCTGGACTAGGAGCCAAGAGCCTGCTGTGAGTCTGTGTACTAATGACCTTGGGAGCGTCATTAGTTTACCCGCTTTCTAAATGCCCCTGATGTTTCCAGATTTTATCAGGACAGGAGCAATTCTGTCTCACTCCCTCTGTCCCACACACTTGCTGAGCAAGTTTTGCAGGAGGGCAAAGCTAATTTGGGGGCAGAACACCAGCCTGAGGGATGGTTCTATCTGCTTTTTATGCCTACATCATGGCCAGCAAAATGGGGAAACTTTTAAGGGAAACTCTATGATGGAATTTCAGGAAACTAGCACTTCTCTTTCTCCGCTGTGGTTAAACCCCCCATCTCCTCTATAAATGTTCTCCTCCTTTAGGTTCACAGGCAGAATATCTATAACCCAGATCTGCTCTCATTTTTGTGCTTGACTTCAGGCTCTTGTGCAGTTTGCCTTGATCCCACTTGCTCCAAGGCATGTGGATTGACATCGGAAATGAAGCCTGTGGTAAGCCTCAGACTCCTTCTCATGTCCTTCCCCAACTCCCCCCGCTGCCCCGCCCCGCCCCGCCACACCCCCGCTGAGCCTGAACACGGGAGAACAGTCATTTCGATCTGGGATGAAGCCGCCTTCCATCACAAGCTGAAAATGCCACCTGTCTCCCTTTAGCTTGGTGGGTGGGCCCTATAAAGGGGGCCAGTACAGCCAAGAAATGGGAAGAGGCCTTAGACAGGACTGTCGGGGGGTGCCCGGATTCACAGTCTCCTTTCATCATCTTTCTAGAGAGCCCTTGGTGGTGATTAAACTACACAGACACACACACAATGGGGAAACCCAGGCAGCTCAGTAGAATACTACCTGCCTTCCAGAGTTCATCTTTGCTTTAATGAATGGGATTGTAAAGAGGGGTGCTTGCCCCCAATCGCTGGAGTGTCTGGGGCTAGCCAACCCTGATTATTTAAGGGGTTACATGTGTGGGAGGAGTGGATTCCCTCTAACGAGCAGCGGGTGGCTGCAGCGAAGGCTAGAGGGGATGCTCTGAAAACAGAAACCTGAGAGGCTGGCTTGAAGAAGCAGCTCCAGAGAGCAAGTCTGGAGGCTGTAGAGACTGAGCTGTGACCCAGCTCTGAGCAATAGGGTTGGAAACCCTCCAACTAAGGGGGGGGGGAAGAGACAGAACTGGGGTTGGGGGACTGGAAGGCCAGTGTGCACTTGAGGACTGGATCAATTTGACCTCAGGTTGGGAATTCCCTTTGGGTTGAGTTTGCGTAAGGAGCCCTGTGGAAGAAGAAAGCGGGCCACCCCGTATTATAGGGACCCAGTGAGGATCTGATATAATCTCTCACATGTTCTGGGGCAAACTCAGCCCCTGTTCGACACAGTGGCAATCTTTGCCAAAGCCAGCGTGTCGGCCGGGCGTGTGGCATTAAAGACACAGCATTTCTTGTTTTTATTTGTTTTTGATCAGAGAACAGCTGTGTTCGGAGGCTGGGGGGGGGGTCGCTCAGTTCATCTGGCCTCGTGCCTGGAGCAGAGGGGGCCTGCAGGTATTTGAATGTTGTTTCCACCCCATCTGTCAAGTGCTCTGTCTGCTGCAGGAAAATAGCTCTCTGCTCTCACATACCCCATCGTCAGTGACTGCTGGGGAACCTTTGTGTTGAACAGGCCCGAAAGGAAAGGAAGGTCAAAGGAAAGGAAGGCCAGTGAAAGTCTGGCATGTAGATGCCCACAACCTTCTTGTGCCTGCTGAAGACCTTTCGCTGGGTGTTGATTCAGACTTGGAGCCTTAGGTCTGCAAAATGAGAGACCTTAACTATTTTTAGCCGACCTTTTGGATCAACTGTATATAGGTGAGGGGAAGGTGGTGTGCCTCTGGTGGTGGTCTGGTACCATTGAACCCTTTCCCTTTCCTTATAGAAGTCATTTCAGTCCCGTTAGGGGCAGCGCTATTGACAGCGTGCTTGTGCTCTGCCAGGGTCTACCAACACCTAAGCAAAAATACCAAAATCTTTAACAGGTTCTTTGCCCACGCAGCATTTGGAATGAACGTAGGGGCTAAGGTTGGGTGGAGCAAACAGGAGCAGCTGATCCCAGCACGGGAATAGCAATTTTTGGGGCTGGGAGGTTGGACTGGGATCCGCCCAGGGCCGGCTCCCCCACTGATGTCCATGGCAAAGCTATTTGAGTCACGAGCGGCAGCAAGGGCTCTCGAGTTTGCCGCCCTTCGCCCCCATGTGGTACGGAAGTCGCTCTCAGGAGTCAGGAGGCATGGGCCGTAGCTCTGGGTCTGCCCCAGACTTGCAGTGCAACCGGTGGGGGAAGCCTCGTCAATCGGTGCCTTGGTTCCCACCCTTGTGAAATGGAAATGGGACTTTCCCATCTTCACCAAGCACTCCAAGGTCGTCTGCTTGACTGGGGATCTGCACATTGTCATTAGCTTCTCATAACACGTTTTTATTGAGTTGTCGTTTCCAAAGTGGGAAGAGGCTCCCTTGCTTTATCTGCCTTTAAGAATTCACAGAGCATTCACCGGTGAGGTATCTCGGTCTCTTCTAAAGTTGCATATGTCCAAGAACATTTAGAAATCCTCTGCTGCAGAAAATAACGCAGTCAGCATTGGGTTAGCTTGCTGGGTTCCTGACAGACCCATTCCTTGTAATTGATAGAGCAGCCGTTCTGAGCTGTAATTACGTTTCGTTCCAATCAATTTACTTCCATGGTGTCACACTGAATTCCATTTAATAAACTACATCTTGCTGCAAGCTCTGTTTGGCACCCAAACTACACGGAACCATTGTTCGTGCCGCCCTCAGCAACTTCAGGGGTAAGCAAGAAGGCTGCTGGAACAGTCACTCCAGAAAGTTCAGCTCTCTCTATGGCATATGAAACGCGTTAATTTGAGGACTTTTGCAACGTTATGGTTTGGCAGTCCAAGTAAACTTGGCAAATGTAAAAGTGAAGATTCTTGCTGTTTTGCTAACTTGGCCACATTGCACGTTCTCTGTTGGAGGCAGTGTGCGTTGTATGTGGTGCTCGTCACGAGCGCTCCCTAAATACCTACCTGGGAGGAATATGTATTAAACACACTACGCCATGGACAGGATGGAAAACATGGCAGAATTAACGTCGCTGTAGGAGCCTTAATCTTTGCATTTCCTTTAGCTATGCACCCTTCATGTTACATGAACAGAGGTGTTTGCATTGAATTTCCTAGGTTTTCTGCAGGAAAAAGGAGAGGGGGGTGAGAAGAAAGAACGTACCCATGCACTCGGGAGGCACCGGTGCTTTTCTTGTAAGTATTGCACTATGGTGCCTCTACACTATGGCCTCCTTTAACTCCAGCGTTAATTAACTTTCATTTCAAGGAGTGCAGGCTTAAAAGGCACTTGTGATGTTAACAAGAATTGAATTGATACCTCGATAGAGCCAGACTGGGGCTAGCTACCGACTTGAACGTGGAAGCCAGGGGTCAGACCTTGGGTCTTTCCTTCCATCCATGGAAGAGGGAGCCTTTCCCATACCTAGAATCTCACTTTCCAGGTAAGGGAGCAGCTGGAGGACTTAACTTGCTAGACACCCCATCCAAATTTCTTGGGCGCTGGGGGGTCTTTATGCGGCAGGGTAGTCTGGATAATTTGAAATGAGTGTGTGGTCAAAGGAAAAGTACACGCTCTTGGGGGGGGGAGGAGAGGAGAATAAGGGGGATACAGGTCTGGCAGTGGGGTAGGAGTAGCTAAATGAAGATTAAGGTCAACTCTTAGGTACACTGAAAGTTGTGTGTTTAGAGAGGAAGGTTGGCCTTGTGCTTAAGGCACTGGGACTAGGAAAACTTGGGTTCAATTCCTGCTCCTGCCACAGGCTTCCTGTGGGGCCTTAAGTGACTTACTTCATCTTTCTGCATCTGTACAATGGGGACAATACTTCCCTTTCTCCCCACAAAGGATAAAAAGTCACTGTTACCGGCGTACTCAAGTACTATGAGGACTAGCGCCATTAGAAAGCCTCTAAATAAATAAGCTCCATAACCATGGCATACAGGCCATGGCCCAAATGCACTCCTTGGTCATCAGAACATAACAATGGCCATACTGAGTCAGGCCAACGGTCCATCTAGCCCAGTGTCCTGCCTTCCAACAGTGGCCAATGCCAGATGCTTCAGAGGGAATGAACAGAACAAGGCAATTTATCAAGTGATCCATCCCCTGTCATCCAGTCCCCGTTTCTAGCAGTCAGACTTCTACCAGTCAGACCCAGAGCATGGGATTGCATCCCTGACCATCTTGGCTAATAGCCATTGATAGACCTAGCTTCCATGAACTTCCTCATTATTTTTTTTAATCCAGCGATATTTTTGGCCTTCACTACATCCCCCGGCAACAAGTTCCACAGGTTGACTGTGCGTTGTGTGAAGAAGGATTTCCTTATGTTTGTTTTAAACCTGCTGCTTATTAATTTCATCGGGTGACCCCTGATTCGTATGTTATGTGACGTGGTAAATCACATTTTTTCTGCACACCATTTTATAGACTTCTATCATATCAGCACTTCAGTTATCACTTTTCTAAATTGAATAGTCCCCATCTTTTTAATCTCTTTTCATACGGAAGCTGTTCCGTATCCCAAATCATTTTGTCGCCCTCTGTATTTTTCCAGTTCTAATGTATCTTTTTTGAGATGGGGCAACCACATCTGCATGCAGTATTCAAGGTGAAGGCGTACCATGGATTTATAAAGAGGCAATATGATATTTTCTGTCTTTTTATCTGTCCTTTTCCTAGTGGTTCTGTTAGCTTTTTTGACTGCCACTGCGCATTGAGTGGATGTTTTCAGAGAACTATCCATGATGACTCCAAGTCGTTCTTGAGTGGTAACAGCTAATTTAGGTCCTATAATTTTGTATGTATTGTTGGAAATATATTTTCCAATGTACATTACTTTGCCCTTACTATTACTGAATTTCATCTGCTATTTTGTTGCCTAGTCACCTAGTTTTATGAGCTCTTCTTGGCAGACAGCTTTGGACCATCTTGAGTAATTTTCTGTCATCTGCAAACTTTGCTTCCACACTGTTTACCCCTTTTACCAGATCATTTAGGAATATGTTGAACAGCAGTGGTCCCAGTACAGATCCTTGGAGGATCCACTGTTTACCTCTCTCCACTGTGAAAACTGACCATTTATTCCTATCCTTTGTTACCTATCTTTTAACCAGTTACTGATCCATGAGAGGATCTTCCCTCCTACCCCATGACTGCCTACTTTGCTTAAGCACCTTTGGTGAGGGACTTTGTCAAAGACTTTCTGAAAGTCCAAGTACACTATATTCACTTGATCACCCTTGTCCACTTGTTTGTTGACATCCTCAAAAAATTCTAGTAGATTGGTGAGGCATGATTTCCCTTTACAAAAGCCATATTGACTCTCCCCCAACATACTGTGTTCATCTATGTGTCTGTTAATTCTGTTCTTTACTGTTGTTTCAACCAATTTGCCTGGTACTGAAGTTAGGCCTACTGGCCTATAGTTGCCAGGATCGCCTCTGAAACCTTTTTTAAAAATCAGTTTCACATTAGCTATCTGCCAGTAATAGACTTTAAAGTCAGAAGGGACCGTTATGATCATCTAGTCTGACCTCCTGCATAACGCAGGCCACAGAACCTCACTCACCCACTCCTGTACCCACCCTAACACTATGACTGAGTTACTGAAGTCCTCAAATAATGGTTTAAAGACTTAAAAGTACAGAGAATCCACCAGCAAGCGACCCATGCCCCGTGCTGCAGAGGAAGGCAAAAAAACCCCAGGGCCTCTGCCAATCTGCCTTGGGGGAAAATTCCTTCCCACTCCAAATATGGCGATCAGCTAAACCCTGAGCATGTGGGCAGGACTCACCAGCCAGACATCTGGAAAGAATTCTCTGTAGTAACACAAAACTCACTCCATCGAACGTCCCATCACTGGGCTTGGGGCCTATTTACCACTAGTAGTCAGAGATCAGTTAATGGCCAAATTAGGCTGGCCAGTCATACCATCCCCTCTGTAAATTTACCAAGCTCAGTCTTGAAGCCAGCTAGGTTTTTTGCCCCCTCTGCTCCCCTTGGATGGCTGTTCCAGAACTTCACTCCTCTGTTGGTTAGTCTCAGGTTCCTGATGGCCAGTTTATATCCATTAGTTCTTGTGTCCACATTGGTGCTGAACTAAAATAACTCCTCTCCCTCCCGGGTATTTATCCCTCTGATGTATTTATAGATAGCAGTCATATCTCCTTTAGCCTTCTTTTCGTTAGGTTAAACAAGCCAACCTCTTTGAGTCTCCTCTCATAAGACAGGTTTTCCATTCCTTGGATCATCCTAGTAGCCCTTCTCTGCTCCTATTCCAGTTTGAATTCATCTTTCTTAAACATGAGGAACAGTATTCCAGATGAGGTCTCACTAGCACCTTGTATAATGGTACCAACACCTCCCAATCTCTACTGGAAATACCTCGCCTACCAGTCATATAGTACAGAGGCTCATTTAAGTGATTGGTTACATACCACAGTTAGTAATTCTGCAATTTCATATTTGAGTTCCTTCAGAACTCTTGGGTGGATACCATCCGGTCCTAGTGACTTATTATTGTGAAATTTATCAATTTGTTCCAAACCTCCTTTACTGACACTGCAAGCTGGGACCCTTCCTCAGATTTGTCACCTAAAAAGAAGGACTCTGGTGTAGGAATCTTCCTCACATCCTCTGCAGTGAAGACAAATGCAAAAAACTCATTCAGCATCTCTGCAATGGCCTTGTCTTCCTTGAGTGCTTCTTTAGCACTTCGAGTGTGCAGTGACCGTGCTGATTGTTTGGCTGGCTTCCTGCTTCTGATGTACTTAAAAAAAAATTTGCTGTTAGTTTTTGTGTCTTTTGCTGGTTGCTCTTCAAATTCTGTTTTGGCCATCCCAGTTGTGCTTGGCTTGCCAGAGTTGGTGCTTCTTTCTGTTTTCCTCAGTAGAATTTGACTTCCAGTTTTTAAAAGATGTCTTCACACTATGGAGGTCAGTAGATACCCTAGGGATAAATTTGCTCCTCTTCGCTCTAGGCATTCCAGCGTCCAGTCAGAGAGCACATTTAACTGACACAGTGGTAGAAACATTGGCTATCACTGGAGCCTTGTCTACACTATTAACGATTTGTGTTATAACAGTCCATAGGACCCTCAGCCAAGATCAGACCCTTGTGGTGCTAGGCACTGTACAAACACAGTGTACGAGACAGCCCCTGCCTTGCAGAACTTACAAAGAATGGGAAGGGAAACAGAGGCACAGGGTGGGGAAATGATGTGCCCAGGGAACCTGGCTGGACAGTGCAAGAGTTGGGAATAGAACCAGGTCTTCTGAATTCCAGTCCAGTGCCCTACCCACTGCGCTGATGCAATGGGAAGCTTTTGTTAGTGTCTCATGCAGA
Source organism: Emydura macquarii macquarii (assembly GCF_026122565.2). Classification (NCBI taxonomy): domain Eukaryota; kingdom Metazoa; phylum Chordata; order Testudines; family Chelidae; genus Emydura; species Emydura macquarii. Next base: position 9,106,707 of record NW_027133829.1, on the reverse strand, counting down.
CATGGCCTGAGTTGTGGCCCGTTCCCAAACACACTACATCCTCAACAGTTCATCTCCTCCCTTATATGTTTAAACCTTTGAAATATTTGAGCCCTTATGTTTTCCCCTCAGTAAATTGTCATCCAGCCAGCCTATACTGAAGTACTCCGATACAACGGTGCTGATCACGATATAAAGACCTAGATAGCTCCTTGATCCTGTTTTCATCTTCTCAAATACTCCTCCCCATGTAATCACGTATTGCTCATCTCTGCGTTCCCACCAGGACACGGAAAGAAATCTGCTTACGGAAGGTTTGGCTTTATTCTTTTACAGGGTCGTTAAGATTTCCAAACTCTCACTTCATGTGGTGCCAAGTGCAATTTGTGGGGAAGCATCAGTTCTGATGCCTCATGGAAAAAGACTTTAAATGCCTCAAGCTTTCTGCTGTCATAAACACAATTTTCTGTTTTCTCCCTTCTTACGAACATCCTCAGTTATAAAGAAGGTGAAGAAAGCAGGATCTTTTGTTTCTTAATGTCCCTGCGTATTACCCCTCTGAACTCTTCAGACACACACTCATATCCTGTTTTTTCCCCATGCAAATTTTCTGAGCAGCCCAGACTGAGGGAAGAAACACACGAAGACTGATGGCATTACATAAGCAGAATTATTTCTAAATAGAAGGCGTCATCATTCTCATCAGCTGCTTTCTGAGCAGCCAACAGCCACGCTGTCCCAGAAGCCAGAGTTAGTGGAACTAAACCGAATAATGACTTACAGGGTCTTCCATGTCTTTGTTTAAATACTGTACATCGGGGCCTGGCTCTTTCGCAGTGTTGCAAGGGCGCTTTTTAGCAGCAGCTAGTTTCTGAGTAAGTGCCCTCTCTTCTGGGAGGTTCTGAGCTGAACTAATAACTGCGATGGCCCCAGACGCTGCCCAGAGAGTAAAAGGGAAACAGGAGCCTTTGTAAACCCTGCTGGCGTCTGCTTAACCCTTACGATACTGGAGGCAACTTGGCCACGTCTGGTGAGGGACCTCCCCCCACACGTGGAGGGGAGTGTGATATCACCGGAGGGGGGACCTCCAACTGAACAAGACTCCTCCCCCCATGTTTACACACCTCACAAAATGCTCCCATTCAGGGGATCCATCCATCTCCTCCCTGGGCATCCTCTCTTGGCTGCCCTCTCCCTTCCACACACACACCCACCTTGTCACTCTGGTAACCAGCCCCAGTGAGGCTGGAAACTGATAGCCGAGAGGTAGGTCATCTGAGGAGCACAGGCCTGAGGCCAGTAAGGGTTTCCAGGCATGAGGCCCACTTCCCCCACTAGCATCCCCTAGGCTTCCCCTAAAATATTGCCTAATAAGCCATTTCACAGCGATGCAAGCTGGGTCGTTGTCTGTGGGTTAATCCCCCACTTTAAGATGAGCTAAGTGTTTGGACACACATCCTGCATCTTGGCAGGGGGTTAGATTAGATCATAGTTTCTCAACCTGTGGTACGCGTACCCCTGGGGGTAGGTGAGACACAGGCAGGGGGTACGCGGCGAAAAACTCAGTGAAGGGAGGCAGGTGGCAGCTGCTGACTTCTGGGGAAGCCAAGCAGCAGCTCCCAGCTGGGAGGTAGATGGCAGCCGCCCCAGCCCGGAGAAGGTGGGCGGCAGCTGCCGAATTTCTTGGGAAGCCAGGTGGCAGCCGCTGGCTTGGGCGGCAGCTGCTGGCTTTTTGGGAAGCCGGGCGGCAGCCGCCCGTGTCCCACCCAGTCCCAGCTCCCAGGTGGGAGCCCAGCGGCAGCCTCCTGCATCTTGCGAGCTGGGCTCGCAGCTGGTTGGCTGCCACCCGTGCTCCGGCTCTGAGCCGAGAGAGAGCCTCCCATGCTCCGGCTCGAAGATGGGCAGCAGCTGCCTGCCCACATCCCCGGGTCCCAGCCGGCGCGGAAGCCTCCTCCACCCCAGCTTGGAGCAGGTGGCAGCTGCCCACCTCCTGGGCTGGCAGCCGGGCGGCAGCCACCTGCAACTTGCCCAGGTGGCAGCTCCTATCCCCGGCTCAAAGCCCAGTGCCCAGAAAGCAACGTGGAGAGCCCAGCAGCTTACCTGGTCCTGCAGCCGGGCTCTACCTGCAGGTTTACTTGACAGCCCCAGATTTCACCAGTATACAAATCTTAAGAGGGGCCCACACAGTGTGATTTGCCCCAGGCCCGCACCCCCCTAGGGACGGTCATGGGGAGCGCTGCCATCCACTCCGGTGGGCTGCTAGTGCCTGCTCATACCTCACACGTTCCCACCTGTGTGAGGAGATCACCACGGCACCCCACCGTCAGGCCAGAGCGACTGGCTGGCATTGACCTTTGTTCCTATATGGAGGAAGGTGAGGAGGAAGGAGGGGAGAAACATCAAGGGGTTTGTGAGCTGCCACACAGCAGTGCAGAACTCAGAACCCTCCTGCTTTCTGAGAAACACAGTCGTCCAGCGGTAAAGAGGAAAAAGATTGTGTTTCTCAGAGTGGAAAACTGAGTGTTGGGCACTTATTAAAATGTTCAGAAGTTAGGGGGTACTTGCTACCTAAAAGGTTGAGAAGCACTGATTTAGATGACACTTGCGGTCCCTCCTAACCCTTCTGGAGCCATCGGGGGGGGGCAACCCTGGCCTCATAGGAGTCAATAGCCAAGCGCTCACTGACTTTAGTGGGACCAGGATTTCACCCACAACATTCAGATCTGGATCCTAAGGTCTCCACAATCTGTGGGGGTTGACTCTGGGATTTTACCAGGCCTAGGTCTCAAGAGAAGTTCTGCAGTCTGGAAAGTTCTGCCGTGCTCCGAGTCCATGGACACTCTTGTACCTGGGCAACGAGTTGGTTTTACTGACACATAAAGTGTTTGTGCAATGAGAAAAATGAAGTATCTTGAAAAAAAGAAAAAAGTCTTTTAAAAAGTAGGACGTGAACATCCTCTCCCGATGCAGCCAGTGGCTCTGATCTGCCCCAGCACTTAATAACTTGCACATGCTTAGACTTACAACAGTGTAATTATTCCTGCACAAGAAATGTGTAAAGAGTTGCTGACACCCCCCCCCCCCCCGCCCCCAATGGAAAATGTCAAGAGAACAGGGCCTTCTGTTTTCTCCTCTCCAATCTTCCCCATGCTTCTCTCCCTTGGCTTGTTGCTGGCAGCGTCTGCGTCGGCACATTTATGTCCTATTTGTGTCCACACTTAGAGCTGGTGGCGTGACCGCCGGCAATCATTGAGCTAGCACGCTAAAAATAGAGTGTAGTCGCCATGGCGCGAGCGGCAGGACAGGCTAGCTACCCCTGCGTATGTGCCTAGGGTCTTGGATGGACGTGGCTCATCTTGGCTGGGGCGAGGGACTTGAATGACCTCCGAGGTCTTCTCCGTCCCCCAGTTCTCAAGTTCACCTTTTCTGCTCATTCTTCCAGTCACAAACCTTCATCTGCATATGACCGTAGAGCGCAATCACCCTTGTGTCTAAGCACCCTGGTGTGCAAGTGCCTGGGGCCTGCATCGTCATGAAATTGCCAGCGGAGGGATAAGAAACCACAGAAGCAAAGAAACGCCGGTCGGCCCATGACGTCCGCTTCCATTGCCCACTCGTTACATTTTCAAACAAGCACCTTCATGCTTTCTCCCGTGCTGTCACTTACGCCTGGGAGATGCACGCTGCCTTGTAAACGCTCACAACCCCCACTCTTTATTTTCCTTCAAAACTCTCCTTTGCCATGAGGTCTACAAAAAACTTGACAGCTGCTAAGCCGCCAGAGTATTCGGACCACTGCCTGTCATGCTGGACGGTTTTGTCTCTTTGTTTTCTTGTACTCACCCATCTGTCAGCATCCATCTATTGTCTCTTTTCCTAGGCTTTGTCTACACTAGCACTTCTGTCGGTCAGCAGTGTGAAAAAACCATGCTCCTGACCGACACAAATTTCAACGACAAAAGCCCCAGTGCGGACAGCGCTATGCTGGTGGGAGACACTCTCCTACTGACCTAGCTACCACGGCTCACTGGCGGTGATTTAATTATGCAGGCGGGAGAGCTCTCTCTCGTCAGCATAGAGTGGCTAAACGGGAGACCTAACGGCGGTGCGGCTACAGCGTTACAGCTGTAAGGTCTGTAGTGTAGACACAGCTCTTGGGGCAGGGACAGCCTGTCTTTGTACAGCACCTAGCACAATGGGACCCCGGTTCCAGACTGGGGCTCCAAGGTGCAGCAATAATGCGGCCTGGTCTACGCTAGAGAGTTTTGTCAACAAAACAGTGCTGGTCTACATGCTGCAATCACTCCCCTCCCCGCCAACAAAGCTGCCCTTTTTCCCCCCAGCAAAATGAAACCACCTCGATAAGAGGTGTAGAGCTTCTGTCGGCAGAGCTAGGGCGACGCGGCGTCAGTGTAGACGCAGCGTCCCCTTATAGCGGGGGAGGGGCGGTCGTTCTTGTCAATGGAAGTGGTAAACTTGACAAGAAAGCAGCTGGGAGCAGGACGAGACGGCTGGAGCCAGTCTCTGTGCAGCTGCCCCGGCTCCCCACTGGGACTGGGAAGTGGGGGGACGTCCCACAGGGAGCCATGGGTCTCTCAGCTCCCCACGCTGCCCCTTCGGTTTGTGGAAGTGCTCCTGGTGAGGAATCTCTCCACCGACCCAAGGAGAGCAGTGGGACATCCGCCACCGTAATTATAACCAGATTTTATCCAGTGTCGCCACATGTTTCTAGTATAGACCAGGCCTAAATGTGTTGACGTTACCTCTTCAGTGACTGAGCCCCTGGGGGGCCCTGAGCGAGCTGCTAATGTCTGCAGGGAAAGTGGGGAGGGGGAGGAGGTGCGGGAAGTGGAGGGAAAATGACTCTGGTAACCGGGAGTTGGGTAACAGGCCAAAGGGCTGGGATGGGGAACTGGGATTCTAGTTAAGGGTTAATCCTTTAGGAATGGGAGAAATCAAGGATTAAATCACAAGTACAATTTGCTTTTAGCCTTTTCCTGTATCCAATGAGTGAGATGACGGGGAGTAGATAGAATGAAGAGTAGAAAACGGCAAGAAACATAATCCGTGTTAACGTCTCATCTCCCACCCCTCTGTCTGCGCTGTGTGTGTCTAGGACCCCATCCAACTCCCAGTGGATGGGGAGTTGGATCAGGCTGTTGTACTGTACATTTCTGGGGCCAGGGCTCGCCTTTCTGCACGTAAAGCACGTGCTAGGGAAGGAAACGTGCAGAAATAATATGTGCTTATGAAAGCAACATTGCTTCCTTCTGGCTCCACTCGCTGAGAGGCATCAGCAGATTTTATCTTCGTAATAGGAGACGGGGAATTAGTTGGCTGCAGTGGGGTGTCATGGATCCAGGGGATCGGTGCTATGCCCCCAGATTTGGAACAGCCTCTTGGAGGAACCACTTTGATGGGCCAGACCCCCAACAGTTCTCACTGTTCCTTCAGGGAGGTCTCTCTGCCGCCTGAGACTGAATCGCTGGGCTTCAGTTCGCACCATGAGCTCTGCTCAGCGAGTCCAACTGAGACAGTTCCTGGGAGAGAGTTGCCCTCTCTTTGGGGATTAACGCACCGCACCAAGCATTTGCAGTGACGCTCGGGCAGCATTTTCAAACAGCTGGACACAGCGTGGGAATTCCTCCTTTCTCTGTGCTAACCTGAAGGTTAAAGCAGAGCCCATTCTGATCAGCCAAGTAGTAGTGAAACTCCGTTTTTAGGCTCGCGCGCTCTGTCTGCCCTGGATTTCAGTCAGTTTCCAGGTGAGAGAACTCCCAGCTTCCTCCAGAAGCCAACACTCCACACACACACACACACACACACACACACACACACACACACACACACACACACACACACACACACACACACACACACACACACACACACACACACACACACACACACACACACACACACACACACACACACACACACCCTCCCGCCTCACACTTAACAGTCTTTTGTTCTCAAGATGGAGTCTCTGCTCAGCATCCCAGCTCAGAGGCGGGGGAATTCCATTGGAGCTGGTCTTGTTCCTCTGGCCCCCTTGTTAGTCTGGGTTGGTTTCAACCAGTTCCTTAATGACCCCTCATTCCACCCAGAGAGGGAGGTGACACCCACCTATGTATTTCAGTTTGCCCAGAGACCAAACTTAATCCCCCTCCCCCATACACACACACTGGCTAACAATGCATTATATAGGGGAAACTGAGGCTCACATAGCCATCATTAAAAAATATCACAATAATTCCACTTCATCCCATGGGGTCTTTAAGAACAAAGAGGCTGCGTGACAGCTGGTTACAGGTTTTAGCACCTGGCGGGTTGAAGTAAGGGGGAACAGAAGCCTCGCTTCTCCACTAGAACGTTCCCCCTTCTTTGGCACTCTTGATTTTTAAAAAAATGGGGTTTGTCTATCAAAATTGCCACATGTCCCCCTCTGGGATGTTCCGATCTCTGAACCTGTGACAAGGCCTCGATCTGGGACACGATGTCTGACAGACCCAGAAAGAGGGTTACAAAGAAATCGATGCAGGGACCACACTATGCAGCGGAACGGATCCCTTTCGTGTGTTTATCTATCTGAGGTCCTTACCTGACCCCATCACCAGAGTGTCTAAGTGCCTCACAATCTTAGCGTATTTCTTCTCTCAGCACCCCCGGGAGGCGGGGCAGGGCTACTAATCCCATTGTACAGGTGGGAATTGAGGGGAGACTAAGGCCTTGTCTACACTAGCATTTATGCCGGCAAAACTTTTGTCGCTCATGGGGTGTGAAAAAACACCCCTGGAGCGACATAAGTTTTGCCAGCATAAGTGCTTGTGTGGACAGCGCTATGTTGGTGGGAGACGTTCTCCTGCCGACATAGCTACCGCCGCTTATTGAGTGGGTTTTATTATGTCGCTGGGAGAGCTCTCTCCCATTGACGTAACGCAGCTACACGAGCGCTCTTACAGCGGTACCGGTGCCGCTGTACGTCGTAAGTGTGGGCTAGCTCTCAGTGATTCATTCCAAGTGGCACAGGATGTTTGTGGCCGAGCTGGGAATGAACCAGATCTCCCACAGCTCAGGCTACTGCGCTAGCCGCTGGACCGCCCTTCCTCTCCGCAAAGCGTAAATGGTCATGTGGAGGCCTTTTGTCCCATGTTTATAGTGTTAAACCGTAGAAGGAGGGGACACCACAGCTGTATGGAGCATGGGCAGCTCCGGGAGGAGGCTGGGTGACGTCCGTCAAAATGAGGCAGATGATGAGCCAGCTAAGGACTTGTCCACATGGCGAGTTGCTGCGCAGCCTGCCAAGGTGTGAGTCTACAAGGCAGCAGCACTGAAGCTGTGGCACATTAAAGCCACGCTCCTGGACTTTTGGTGCACGTGAGCAGGTGCAGGATGTTCCTGTGCGGCAAGCTGGTACTCTGTCTGTTCAGACCCCTGCTTGCCACACCGCCACGTGCTCTGCAGACAAGCACTTTGTAAATCGAGAAGGGTTCTTAAAAGCTGCAGTGACCGCATAGATATTAAAGATTGCATTGCACATTTCTTAAGAGTAAGTGTTTGCACTGGTGTCCTTTACCAGCCTTGGTGTTGGCTGGCTGGCTGGCTGGCTTGCACCTCTCTAGAGGTGGCTGCATTATAGAATCGTAGACTGGAAGGGCCCTCACGAGGTCATCTAGCCCAGTCCCCTGAACTATGGCTGGATCAAGTATTATCAGAGCATCCCTGACAGGGGATGCCCCACAACCTCCCTAGACAATGTCATTCAGTACTTAACTATCCTGACAGTTAAGCATTTTTTCCTAATGTCCAGTCTAAACCGCCCTTGCTGCAACTTAAGCCCATTGCTTCTTGTCCAATCCTCAGAGGTTAAGGAGAATAATTTTTCTCCCTCCTTCTTATAACAACCTTTTATGTTCTTGAAATCTGTTATCATGTCCCGTCCCGTCTCCCCCCCCCCCACACACACAGAGTAGAGTGGAAAAATTACTTCTCATATCTTTCTTACAACACTCCTGCTAACACGTCCCAAAATGATGTTTGCTTTTTTGCAACAGTTTCTCTCTGTTGACTCATATTTAGCTTGTGATCCACTATGACCCCCAGATCCTTTTCTGCAGCACTCCTTCCTAAGCAGTCACTTCCTGTTTTGTGTGTGCAACCGACTGTTTCTTCTCAAGTGGAGTACTTTGTATTTGTCCTTATTGAATTTCATCCTATTTATTTCACACCATTTCTCCTGTTTGTCCAGATCATTTTGAATTTTAATCGTATCCTCCAAAGTACTTGCAACCCTTCCCAACTTGGTATCGTCTGCAAACTTTCTAAGTGTACTCTCTGTGCCATTATCTAAATCATTGATGAAGATATTGTACAGAACCAGACCAAGAACTGATCGCTGCGGGATCCCACTCAATATGCTCTTCCAGTTTTACTGTGAACCACTGATAACAACTCTCTGGGAACGGTTTTCCAACCAGTTATGCACCCACCTTATAGTAGCTCCATCTGGGTTGTATTTCCCTAGTTTGTTTATGAGAAGGTCATGCAAGACAGTGTCAAAAGCCTTACTAAAGTCAAGCTATCCCACATCTACTGCTTCCCCCCTGTCCACAAGGCTACTGGTTCTGTTTCTTTAGGGTTTGGTCCTGCAGGTCTCTCTTCATGTGAGTAACACAAAGGCACTTCTTGGTATAAGGGACTGAAGGATCAGGACCATAGTCTGTAAGACTCTTGGCCCTTTGGGAAGAAAGGAGACAGATGAGGAGTTAGCCATGGTTGAGAATTTTCCTCTGCAGATCCCTGAGCTTGAGACCTCAAATCCAAGTTCCCTGAGTTCAGGAACAGTTTGAACAGCAAAAACTATTGTTTGTTTGAAAATCTTCTACCAAAACTTTTAAAATAGAAAATGGCTTTTTTGGATAAAAAGGACATTTTTAATGAAAAATGTCAGTTTTTGTCTAGAATTTTGGTCAAAAAATCAAATTCCAGTTTTTGAACAGCAAACTGAAATTTTTTTTGAGTTTTCAATGAAAATATGAAAAAAAAAAAATTTAAAAACTCCAAGCCAAAAATTAATCTGGCTCAAAATAAAAATAAAATAATTCCCCACCCCCAGCTCTGATAACTCCTGGGATGTATGCCCCCCTTACTCAGGGAACCAAGTGTTCTCAACGAGGTTATAAAAGACCTGTGTCCCGAACCACCCATTAATTCCTTTCCTTTTGCTCTAGGCAACGGGCTATCTTTCCAAAGTGTTGTTCCCTGTAGCTTGCTCTCCTGCTTTTTTCCATTTTACGTATAGCTAGAAAATAATGCATAAGTCAGTTGTAGGTCACTACCGCAGTGTGGTAATTCCCATAGCTCTCAGAAAGGGGCAGTTTAGTGCTGGGTATCTTGTCACAATAACCATACACGTAGCGGGCAGTGATGGCCTAAACCAATCCAGCTAACAGTACTGATGCTGCCGTGTGTGGGATGAGCATGTCTGTAAGAGGGAGGGTGTCCATCTCGGACTGGCACACTCGCCGCCTGAAAGCCTGACAGGAAGTGAGACTGCCGACCTCTCCTCTCTGGCTTGTACAGAAGGGAAGGGATTTGGGGGACAGTTAAAATCCAGTCTTCTACCTGTGGATCTGTAGTCGGTTAATATCCAAGTACACCATCAGCAGGAGGAATCCTCTTCGTATTCCAGTATTCAAACCTTTGCTTCATGAGATTTGAGATTTCGCGCCTCTCCAGTCTCATCACCCTCGTTCTAGTCTAGTGGGGCGCATCCTTCATCGCCCTTTCTGCCTGAAAATCGCGTTTGTGGTTGCAGTTACAGCAGCTGTGAGGGGGGGAGTGAGATTCCGGGGTTTATGCCCAATCTGATCTTTTAGGGGGTTTCCTTTAAGGACAAAGAGGGTGGCCCCCAAATGGTTTTACCTCGACCTGTCCATTGTTATAGTGGCGCCGTCTCTGTCAGTAGGCAACGCTGTTCGGCGGTATCTCACGAGGTCTTTTTCTTAGCCTGCAGTCTGGGAGCTTTGAACAAACCCTGTGACATTAGAGTTGTGATGCGGTTTCTTTGGAGGAGCTGTTGCAAGCAGCAGCATTTTCCTGCATGCCTTCAGCTCTCTACTCAAGATTGCTCACTTGATGCAGGAGCCAGGTCAGCTGCTCATTTCCGCAGAGACATTGCTCAGTCTCAGGCTTCCTCCGTGGGTCGTCTCTGCTAGTTTCACTCCCAAGACTCTGAGCAGCGGCGGAAGCAATTCTGGATGGAGAAAGCAAAGTCACTTATCCCTAACTGGGCTTCTCTGAGCCCAGTGTCACGCTCCTTTCCCCCTACTGCGGAGTCACGGGCTGGCTTTCAACCAGGAGAGAGGAAGGAAGGGCAGCTGGGACCAGGGGTCTTAACCTTGCCTAGAGCATTTGGCTCTGCAGAAAGGGTGTGCATGTGGCCCCAGGGTTTTCGGGGTGAGGGCCATGCTCGCTAGATGGTGGATCCGCACAGGTGGGAGATTCTGGTACGTAGCCTCGTGTCGTCGTCGTCCTCCTGTTGTTGATGGCTCAGATGTTTTCAAAGCAATCTAAATCATTTAAATCATGAGTTCTCAACTTGGCGCAAAGAAATGTATTCGTGCAGGGAATTTCAGGCGTTTCATTCGTTTCTCTGTGATGAGATGGCAGAGGGGTCCCCAGACTTTCCTGTTGTAACAATGGATCGCACGGTGAAGGAAACAGAAAGGCTAAGATACAGCTCAGTGGCTAATGTCAATTCTCCCCCCACCCCCACCCCAGCGAGCCCTCTAGTTAAATGTTTATTATATCCCTGTACTGGCCACGGAGTGCTAATGTAAGGGAAGGGAGGGTGATGTCATAGAGCCGGGAGGTTAAAATAGGGGAACTTAAGCTGTGAGACAGCTGTTGGGGATATAAATACCAATGCAAATGATTCAGCAGTATCTCCTCCCTCATTTCACATGTCAAAGGTCCATGGACTGAGATATCTGGGGGGTGTTTATCAGCTAACGACACTCCCAAGGTCAAGAAGACCTCCTGGTCTTGATAACGAATCGCCTGGAAAGGCATTTTCTCCCAGGCTGGAGGTAAGAGAAGGGAATTGTCTTCGTATAATAAATAGAAATGGGTGTGAACTGCCAAGGCTGAGGTTCTGAGATGGTTTTTGACACGGTCCCTTATAGAAAGGAAGACTTCCCATGGAGACTGGGTATAGATCCACACTGCTACAAAATGAAGGGTGTTAAGATGAAGAGCATGGTCTGGTCCAGTCCATTCTAGAGATGGGGCGGTATCCTTGATACTTCTGGATCTGGGCCAGAACTCCCCCTGTGTTTTGGGAGCTGATGACTCCAGGGGCAGGGGATTGGCCCAGGCTCCAGTAATGAGCTAAGTTTTAAGTTCCTTACACGTGGCTGCTAGCCGCCTATTCCTCCTTTTTCGGGATTTGTGACGTCTGGCTCAACAATCACACTAGCCATCCACAATGTTGTGTAACTCACCCACACTCCTTCATCTTCCCGTGTGTCTGTTAACGTCTAACACGCCTGAGTAACACTGTGAACAGGGACACACAGGTGAGACTTGCGAATAACGGCTGCTGTTAAGACAGCTTGGAGACATCCAGCATCTGCTGGCTTACGCAGGCATCCTGTATTTTTCATGCCCAGTGGAGCACTGGCCCACACGACTGACGTACTTCCATAGCATCACTAACCTATTTATCCTTACAACACTATTGTCTAGTCAGACTCTAGTACTACTAGCCCCATTGCATACATGGGGAACTGAGGCAGAGCAAGACTAAGTGGTCCATAGGGGAAGTAGAAGCAGGGAATTGAACCCTGGTCTTCCAACTCCCACACTAACACCTTAGCCACCAGGCTATCCTTCCTCTCTGTTCAAGGTCAATTCTTTGGACAGATGCCGCCACTTACCAGCTGGAGACTTCAGTGAAGGCAGCCACTGGCCACTGCCTTCTGTTGTCACAGAGCTTGAACTGGTGATAAGTGAAAGGAGCAGCCCAAGCTCCTTGGGGAGTTGGTCCGTGCCTCAGTGAGTGGGATATGGCAGCAGCCTGGAACCGGTGACAAGCACGCTGGCTCTTTAAGACAGGAGCTAGGCGCCTGCAGAGATCTCTCTCTCTGATCACGTCTCGTTCAGCATCTGTGGAAGGAAGAGGAGCATGCTGGACTCAACATGCTCTGATGCCACGAGCGTGCCCAGATCCACATCCTCTTCCACAGTAATGCAGACCACAGACTTGGTACATGAATATAACCAAAGGCCTCATTTTCAAAGCCCTGAGTGGGCTGGGGCCCAGTCATCTCTGCAAACGTATCTCTCTCTCTTTGCACCCCATCACATTTGCTACACTCGCTGATGCTCAGCAGTGATGTGTTGGCTGATGGAGCCCAGGTTTCAACATGTGATGGTCAGGGGCCACACGTGTGCCTGTATACACTGTAGTTATGTTTGCTTCCAATATATTATTCTGTCACTAGAGATCTCTGTACTGTATAGCGATCCAGACTTGGTGAACAAGAAGACAAAGCTGGAACTCAAGCTGTGCGCAAGACTGCTTGTGGCTGGGGACATAACTTGGTTTCATATACACCTTCTGCTCACAAAGCCAGTGATTCTGTATCATGGCATATGCTAGAATTTCTCCAAACAACTGTATCATAAGACCTGACGCAAAAGGAATCCATTATCAGCCCTTATCACTCCAAAAAAACAGAGCTGAACTCCACCTTCCACTGGTACGTGATGAACTCTTAATATTGTGAGTAATTCAGCTGTTGCAATGAGAATGTAATGTACTGGCTAAATGCACCTGCCTGTCTCCCTCCAGTCAAGATAAAATCCTGCTACTTACCAAATAATTCATGAGTTAACTCTTTTAGTTCAATTGGAAGTAAGCTTGTGGTGCCACAATCCCAGGGTTTGATCCATTCTGCCTATGGTCTGTGTCGAGCGCTAGAGAATCAACAATGCAACACAGCAAGTATGTGAACGTAGCCCTGAGCTACACACCTGTGTGGGAGAGAGAAGAATCTGACCCTGAGTTATTAGAGTCCCCAGCTGATTGGTTTAATGGGGGTGTCCCTCATAAAATAAAATATAACACCACCACCACCCCGTGATCTGCTGATTTTACTGCCTCCGAAAGGCATCTTCGGAGGGGGCCAGCAGAACTGCTCCCAGTGTTGTGGAGCCAGTGTGGAGGCGTGGGCGTCCATCCATTCCTGAACGTTTTTTTACCCTTGAATCGCTTCTCCTGGGTTTACTTTCCCAAGACAATTTCACTCTGACTCTGGGCTTTGAACAAACGCAAAGAACTGGGGACCAAATCCAGCCATAGCACCGGGGTTTGGCTAGGTCCTTGGGACGCTGCTGGCAGAGAGGGAGCAGACTCGTTTCTGCTGTGGAGTCTGGGTCATGTTTTTGTGGACCGCAGCGACTAACCTAGATACTTTCAAAGTAGGTTAATATACTGCCTGTGGCTAACCTAGTATTGCAGGAGCAATGAAAGTAAGTGGCTGGAAAGGCCCCATTACCACCGCGAGGGGCACAGACAGAGATAAAGTGAAAGGATCTGACCTCACTTAATGGCTTTTATTAACCTACACGTTAATTCCATAGCAGGGTGTATTTCCTAGTGGCGGGAGCTGGCAGACAGCATGTCGGGAGCCGTGGGTTCTGATTTCTGCTCTCTCACTAATGGTCTTTGTGGGGTTGGAAGGTCATTTGCCTTCACCGGACCCAAGGCTGGGTCTGTGTTGTGGAAGGGAGATCTGTGCTGCAAACTCTTATGATATTTGACGGGCTTTTTTAAAAAAAGCCCCAGCTTCTGGAGTCAGGTGATCATGTGGGAATCTTGGCTTTTTTTTTTTAAAAACCATGTACGTTTCAAGCCCTCAGGGTCATGGAGAAAAGCTTGATGCTGTGATGCCTAAAGGCTCAACAACAATGACTTTTTTTAAGCCGATCTCATGATTATTTGGGCCTATCTCCTGGCTTTCGAACGCCTGCGGTTGGCCACATGGGGAGTGCTTTTGGGATGGAATTTTTATTGCTGCTCAGTGCCAGAGTGTGCCAAATCTCTAAAGTGCCAGCAGCTCTCCAGGTGCGCCACAACTCAGAGGCAAGTACTGTAAGTGCTTCAACTGACAGGCAATGGTGCTAGCCCTGGGGCGGGGGTGGGGAGGTTCCCAGTAACCACTCAGACATAGGGTTAAAGCGAAGGGATGTTTTACTCAGGCTGGCAAGAAAGGGAAAGGTTGCAAACAACCTAGGTACAGAGTCACAGTTCCAAGTGAGCAAACAGGAGCGTGCAGGTTTCCAGACCAGAATCAGTTAGCAATGTCTCTCGCTGGGGACCCACTGCGCTGGCCCCGGCCCAGCTTCTGCTGTTTCCCCATGTGTCCTGTACAGACCTGGTCCCGATGCAACGTCCGACACTCACACCCTGCTTCACGTGTAGTTCCCTGGCCGTTCCCCCTGCATCCAGTTTCCCTGCTGCTCCTGGCTTGTCATGCCACCATGACTTCCCAGCTGCCAGGCGACTGCGTGGGGCAGGGTCTTTCCACAGAGATTTATGCCCATTCCCCCACTTGGCCAGGGGAAGTGGATATGCCCCGGCAGGTCCAAGATTATACTGCTAGAAGGGACCATTGTGATCAGCTAGTCTGAGCTCTGCAGAACAGGCCCAAGAGCTTCCCTGAAGTAATTTCTTTTTGAACCAGAGCAGCTCATTTAGCAAAAGAGAAGCCACCACCCCAGAAAGTGAGGATGGGGCTGACAGAAATGGTATTTTCCCACTCAGGAGTCATCACCATGACCTCAAATGCCCCCATTCCTCCTGCAGGCACAAGCCTGTCTACATGTAGAAGTTTTGCTGGCAAAAGCCCACTGTGGATGCAGCTATACCGGTACAAAAAGCCCTTTTGCTAGTAGAATGTCTTTTGTTCGAGGAACTGGTCTAAGAACTCTTTTGCAATTAGAAGCTGTGTCTTCACTCGGAGGATTAGCTGATGGAGCGATACTGGTGTAGTGCAAACCCTTTCTAGAGGTGATGAGGCCATAGATAAAACCTAGCCTGCTTGGAAGACAGAAGAAGGGTTTTGATTTTTTTTTTAAACCCATTTACAAACCCAAGTGCCAGAAATGTACAAAATGTCCATTCCCCGTTCCCATGGCACCTCCTCTCTCTCTGCTCTGAGCTGGGTACTCTCCATTCGCACAGCCTAGCTCTAAACTCTGTCCAGACGTGGAAGCAGAGGAGCAGCCTGGATCACCATTTTGCTCTTCCTCCTTTAGGGCAAAACTACCCCCAGCTGAATGATGAAGCACCATGTGCTAAATTCTGCCCTTAGTGAGGTGGGCACAGCTCTCCCCAGCAGTGCAGCAGAACTGGCATGCAGCTAGCCACGAGCAAGGTTAGATGATCTACCTTGTGTGGCCACATCTGCAGCAACGTTTTCTTTACAAGCTTTGTGTACAATATTGTAACAAATCTTTGGTCATTCAGGAGCTTCCCTGCTGTGGCTATGCCACACACCCCGGCCACTAAGACCTCCAGGGCGACAGACAATCTATGGTGATGCAACCCAGACCCTCCTGCCCCAAAAGCATGAGCTCCTGCTATTTGAGCTAAAGGAGAATCTCCATTAGCAGTATAGGGCCTAGGACTCCTAGTTGAAGAGTTCTAAATCGACCCAATAGAGGGCAGTGGTGGCACAGACTCACTAGCCAGTTCATTACACTCTAATTTTCTCAGGTGTTCCTGATGGTGGATTGGATTTTGGGGTAATGCCTAATGGATAAAATAGCTAAAGGTTTCTTTCAGGGTTTTCTCCCGAATGTGATGGAAATTATTACCAAAAAGCGAGGCTTGGAGAGTCGATTGTATTCAATGCTGAAACCAAAGATTCCAAATCCAAACTGCGCAGAGTTTGGGACTGCTTAGCACTTAATCCACCTCTGGGGCTGAACTTTTCTGTTTGGGACTGTGAGAAAGCGTCAGTGCTGAATAGCTTCTTGTGAGGGGGTGCGTGGGGGTTCCCAACAAAAAGTGCACAGCAACGTATGAGTATGGCGCCATCTAGCTAACGCCTCAGGTAAATCTCGTATCACACGGGCTGGGCTCAAGTTTGAAAGTGCTGTGTTCCTGATTTCGCTCCCTTCTACCAGTGAAGGGTCTTCCTCCGACTCCTGGGGGACGGGGCTGTTTAGTAGGAGACAGACGGACATGCAGGGATTCCAGGAGGTAAAGAAAGCCGAGGGCCTGGTTTTTCAGAGGTGCTGAACACTGGGGTTCCCGCCAGGCCTGATCCTGCAGACACACAGATCCTGCCTGTGTAAAGCTCACTGCAGGATCAGATTCATAGACTTCAGTGGTCCTGACAACCATGGCCACTTCTGATACAGAGAAGGTGTTCTTATCAGGGCATCTTGGCTAGTTAGGAATAATAATCCCTATTTATTATACAGTGCTTTGCACCAGACCTTAAAATGCTTCACCAAGGAGGTCAGTATCATGACTCCATTTCACAGATGGGGAAACTGAGGCACACAGCGGCAACAGTGACTTGTCCAAGTCACTTGTTTAAAGTGTGTGTGTGTGTCTGTGTGTGTGATAAAACCTCATCATCAATAGAAATTTTTCCTGAATTTTTTTCAGAACACACATTAAATATGACTTAAAACAAGGGGGTTTGGGTTTTTTTTTAAGTGAATGTTCCCCTGTTGCCAATGCTCACAAAATTATTCTGGTTTTATTAGGGTAACATAGTGTCAGTAACACACATATTAAGGGATCCTAGCAAACATTATTTTTAAACCTCTCAATGTCTGTTTATAAAAGGTTATATTGGAAAAGGTGGGCGGGGGAGGGAAGAATCTGTGTGGGTTTATTATTTATTTCAGATCAGATCCTGGTTTTGAATACAGGGGAAATGCTCATCTCTTTCTTTGCCCCCTCTGCTGCTGCTAGGTTTTATTTTTCTTTTTAAACGTTCTAAGCTGTTGCCTTGTTATTTAGTTAAATATTAAGAGCTCAAGTAATGGGGAAAAAAAATCTAATTGCAGGGCTCCCTCTTGTACAGTCTGTTTTTTATGGCAAAAGCAAACACAGACTCTTTACTCTATTAAAAGGTTATCCCGATCACTGAGGACATGCGCTAATCTGGCCAGATTGCTGAAAGCTGTGGATCATAAAACCAGAGAGAGTGAAAATGCCAGATCACTGCAGGGTAAATGTCAAAAGGCACCAGCAGATAGGTAATAATACCATTTATTTATATAGCAACACACTTTACACAGTCCATGCAGGAGAGGAAAGGATGGTCTGACAGCTAAAACTCTCGACTGGGAATGGGCACAGGTTCCCAGCTCTACCGCGCACTTGCGCTGGGATCTTGAGTAAATCACTTAATCCCTCAGTGCCTTCGTTACTCATATGTAAATTGGGGGTAATGCTGCCTTTGTGAGAGCTTCAGAGACCGTCTATACAGGGTCTAGAAGCTCAATCGGGCCCTGATCCCAGCTGGCGCTTCTGGGTGCTGCTGTAATATAAATAATATGGACAGAAATCATGCTCCTACAACAGAAAGCGCCAGCCTTTGGGTGGAACATGGTGGATGGCTAGCGGCTCACAGCAACATGGTGAATTAGGACTGGAAGTGAAGAAAACAGCAGGGGAAACTGAGACAGAATGTAATTACCCCTGTTGGAACTTGTGCGGACCAGCAGCGCTATTTTTGTGAACCTTAAATAGCGACCAGAGGTTGGGAGCACAAGCTGTAGGAGAGAGGAAGGCTGTCCTAGTGGTTAGAGCACTAGCCTGGGACACAGGAGAAGAGGATTAAATTCTCTGCTCTGCCCTGTGCCTCGGTTCCCCATCTGTAAAATGGGGATAACAGTAACTGTGAGAATAAACACATGGATGAGTGTGAGGCTCTCGGTTACTGCGGTGCCAGCGGAGTCAGAGGCAGGGGTCTGAGGTCTCTTGGGAAGAGCCACGTGGTGTTAGCGGTGATGGGTGCAGCCTGGGATGAGCTCCCCTCCCTCAAACTTCCAAGGAGCTAGGACTGGAAGGGACCTCTCTGATGTGTAGAAATCTCCCACTAAATTTGTTCACCGCTTTATCCTCATTTGTTCCTGGCCAGCATTGCCCTTTAGCGGCAATCAGTCTGTCTCCCTCCCTGCTGTATTTATGGAGAGCAGTCAGAGCCTCTGGTTTGCTGCTCCCCTCTTGTAAGACAGGGTCTCTGTTCCCCTCATTGCCCTAGGAGCTCTTTGCTGTACCTGCCCCACTTGGCCTTCATTGAACATGGCTGACCAGCGTTGCACACAGGACTCTGGCTGAGGCCTCTCTGGTGCCTTTTACCAGGGCATTGACGCTTCTCTGTCTCTACTGGAAACACCTGGCCTGACACGCCCAGGCTCACAGCTGCCTTTTTTACAGCCACATCACTGTCCAAAAACACCTGGGGGGAGGCTGCCCTCCTGTTCCCATTAGCTGAAAGGGGGCTGACCTCTCTCTGCACAGGTGGAAATCACTGCTGTCAGATTTCAACAGCCTTGACCCTAGGGGACGGCCCAGCTTGAAGAGGGCAGTGGTGTTTGGGATGCAGTTCTGCTGTCTAGACAGCCTCCTTGGGATTGTCCTTGTCCCTCACCTTGCTCTGTCAGGGCAATTGCTAGTAGCTAGTGCAAATCAGCGGTTCAAACCACATGAATCCAGTTCTCCTCTTGCAGCGGCTCCCTCTGGGAAGCAGCGCTAGGCATAAACCTACAGCCTGTGTCTGAATCCGGGTTTGGGGAAGATGAGGTGAACAGCCTCTTTTGCATTGAAGCAGCGTGTGTGTGTTAGTGTGACGGCTGCTAGAGCTCAGCTGACACGGGGGATTGAACCAGTGCCTTCTTCCGGTGCTGTGCAGCTGGGGGCTGTAGCAGATCTCCGTCCTCTGCATTGCAGGCACGTCACACACAGCCCAAAGGTTTACACCAGTGTACACGCGTGAGTTATGGTACTGTCTAGCTAAGAGCTTGTCTGCACAGGAAGTTTATTCTGGATTAAGGCTGGCTGTAAATTCAAAGTGGAGCAGCTAGTCCAGAATAACTCCACAGGTAGAAAAGCTGCATGGCATTTAGCAGGCCCCCATTACCATAGGATCTGAGCCCCCTCCCCATCTAATGTATTTATTCTCACAACACCCCTGTGAGGCAGAACAATGGCCATTGTACACATGGGAAGGGAGGCACAGGGAGAATCAGTGATTTGCCAAAGGCCGTGGAGGCTGTGGGCGATCAGAGAATTGAACCCATCTCCCAAGTTCCTGGCTAGCACCTAAGCACGGGGCCGTCCTTCCTCTCTACTGCATTACAGCCACCCTGCAGGAGTCTGGGGGCGCACGTGCCCTGAACACAGCCACTAGTAAAGGAGCAATTGTACGCGTCCAATGGATGCCCGGCCCCCTTTGGGAATCGGGGCCAGGCAGAGGATCGGGTCTGCCCTGGCCCGTTCCACCCGCTCTTCCCTTTCATCCGCCTGACGTGGCGGTTTCTGTCCAACGTGCCAAAGCTGCCGCCTGCCCTGCTCCGGTTTGTGCGGCACCTGAGCCTGCTCCGGAAAGGGACGCAGCCAGACCCCAGGGGCGGGGGGAGCGGCAGTAACAGGCTCTGTGCTGGGCAGCTGAGCAGGGCTGGCTCAGAGAAGGTAACCCAGCGTGCGGCTGCTGGACCCACCCCACCCCGGACAGGGCGGGAGCTGCGCTGCACTGGGGTGATAGCGTCACCCACCCAGGAGCTGAGCTGGGGGGCGGGGGGTTCCTCATCTGCTCCTGTGGAACTGTCTGCCTCTGCAACCTGTCTGCCCCCCGAGGGACCGACTCCCCACAGCGGGCCTGGCAGAGCAATGAGGGGGAGCTGCCCAGCGGGCAGCCAGGGCACAGCCTTTGAATGGCGTTACGGAGGCTCAGACGTCCTGGCACCAGCCCCGTGATCGCGTGCAGCATCTAGCCTGGCCGGTACGAGATGCAGGTCCTGACGCCGGCAGCGATTTCCCCTGGGGCGTTTACCCACCGGGCTCCTCCCTGCCCAGATAACGACCCCACCAACTCTCCTTTCATCCGTCTGGGGGGTAGAAACCTCCCTGGGATTGGTGCCAGGGCCCCTGAGGGGGCAGGTGAGTGGGGCCAGGAGGTGAATTCCCATCCCCCACGGGGGACCCACAGGTCGGGATGTCAACCCACCGGAGTAACAGAGCCGGTAATTCCTGACCTCACCTCACCCCCCCTGGGATCACTCCCGTCCCGCTAGCACCGTCCATCCTGTAAACCCAGCCAGCGCAGCCGCCTCCCACGCTGCGTCCCTGGCGCGGCTGGACGGGCCCACGGCGCCGGCCGCGCTACACGCCCTCCCTCCAGGCTGCCCGCAGCCTGGCCATCACCTTGAAGGCCTGCACCTGGAGCACCACGCCGAACTTGCCCTCCAGCCCGGGCAGCGGCTGGCCCGCGAGGGGCTCCAGGGTGAACCTCTGCAGCATCCAGGCCAGGAAGAGGAAGAGCTCCATCTTGGCGAGGGCTTCGCCCAGGCAAACCCGGATCCCGGCGCCGAAGGGCAGGTAACTGGGCGAGGGCAGCTGCGTGCCCTGCTCGTCCAGGAAGCGACCTGCAAGGGGGTGCGGGCAGCCTCAATGAAGGGTGGGCAATTAGCGTGGACAAAACCCCGTTTCCCTGCCTGAGGGCGCGCCTGGGACCGTGGTTGGGGCCGGAGCTGATCGAGCCGGTGCTCTCCCTTCATGTTCAGCAGCTGGCAAAAGGGGCCAGGCAGACCCCCCGCCTTGTGTGGGGGAAGCGAGGACTCCAGTCTGAAGCTGGCACAGACCATGGCAGTGCTGGGCTTCCCCCCACGGCCCCAGCCCGGAGGGAGAGGCCAAGGGCGTATCCTGGCCCAGTCACTCTTTGCACTTGGTGCCTCTCGTAAGGGGTGGAGACCTGCCAAACTCATCTCACCCGTCCCCCATGGTGCCATGGTGCTAGCTTGTGGTGCCAGCCCAGTTGGGCCCGGTTCATAGCAGCGACCTGAAGGCGCCGAGCTCTGCATGGTAGATCCAGTATCCAGCATCTCCCCCACCCCATTTGGGCCCTGTCCTGAGTCCCTTGCTCCGTTCGAAGGAGCGAGATGTTTCCTCCGCGCTTGGAACCTCTCTGGTTTCTCGCTGGCCCCTGGGTGCTCCCTGATCCCGCCAGCCCTCGCCTGCTGGACAGACGTAGGGTAAATACGAGGCGGGCCAAGCTGGTGCTGAACCCGGGAGGCTCCAATGCGGCTGGCCCCCCGTGGGCCCAGCATTTCCCACACAGAGGGAAACACGTCCCGTTGCTCAGCAGCACCCCCCTCTGGACGGTGTGAGCAGCAGCATCGCGCGGCTCCACGCAGCCCCACGCTGTCCTCTGCCTGGGAGGAAGAGGACTGTGGCCTGAGGACTCGAGGGAGGGCAGAGACACCCAAACTAGAATGAGCCCCTGGCCACAGCTCTCCCCACCAGGAGCTCTGGGCTGTAGCCAGCTCCACGCTTTGCTCGACGATAACAGGCAGAGGGGCAAAGTCTGGCATTTCCCTCTCAGCCCAGCCTGGCTCAGGGATGAGCCCGTCGGCCCGCAGGGCAGAGACAGGCGGATGCTGATGCTAAGCCCAGGAAAAGCACCCACCTGGGTTAAATTCCCCTGGCTTCTCCCATTCCTTCTCGTCGTGGTGAATGGACCAGAGGTTGATGACGATGTGGGCTCCCTTTGGGATGGTGTATTCCCCAATGCTGCAGTGTGTGGGGAGAGAGAATAATTCAGTGCCTTCCTCTGCCAGATCTCCCCCTCTCCCTGTGGAAGGAGGGACAGGTGTGGGCCAGGAGCTGGGATCTGCCTAGAGAAGTCTCACCTGGCGTCCGTAAGGGCCACGTGCGGGATCAGCAGAGGGGAGACAGGCCGGATGCGCAGGACCTCCCTGATAGTGGCCTCCAGGTAAGGGAGCTGCTGCCGATCGCTGAGCTGGGGGTGTCTCGCGAAGCCGATCTTCTGATCCAACTCCTCCTGGATCTTCCGCTGCACCTGGGGGCACAGCCCGGCGGGGCCAGCGTTAGCCGAGGGAGGGGATTTCTCAGGGGAACGCGTCTCCCTGTGGCCAAGCACGGCACTTTTGTCCAGCTACTGAAATGACCAGGGCAGGGTCTGTATACCAGTGCCCCTTGCTGGATCAAATCACAGCCCCTAACTGTGTCTCCTGGGCCCTGTAATGCCAAGAACTAATGGAGATTCTCCTTCAGCGCAGATGCTAGGAGCCAGGACTAGCTGAGTTCTGTCCCAAGCTCTAACTAGCTTGCTGTGCAGCCGGCTAGCTAGTGGCGGGGCCTGGCTTTGTCACCCCAGGAGCAGGAGCCGTACGGCCAGGGTTAGCTACTCCAGAGAAGGCTGTTAGCATAGGACAGATGGGAAAGGCCCGGGGACACGCTCATCCCACCCTCCACGCTCAACGGCAGCCGCTGGGGCCACTCAAGGAATGGCCTGGAGCAAGGGGCACCCAAAAACGGGCCTTGGGGGTGCTCTTCTCCAGCGGGCTCTGCCCTCGCACCCCCGCAGTGAGTGCTTGGGGTTGGGCGCGGGGCGGAAGGGCTGGGGGGGGGGACGCAGGCCCACCTCCGGGTAGTGGAGCAGGAAGAGCACAGCCCACTTGAGCACGGTGGTGGTGGTCTCCACGCCAGCCCCGAAGATGTCGCCCACGGTCATGAGCAGATGGTCGTCCGTCAGCTGCAGCCGCTGGCCCAGCCGGCTGTTGTTGTTCTCCATGTTGAGCTTGGCGCGCAGCAGCGCGGCCATCAGGTCGTCGGCCGAGCCACTGCTCAGCGCTTCCTGCAAGCGGGGCGGGACAGCCGGGCTCAAAGGCGGCCGCAAAGGGGAGCTGAACGGCCTGGCCCCTCCTCGCCTCCTCAGAGTCAGTTCATGTGCCCGGGAGATGGGACAGGCCTGGGAGGGGGGTGTCCCCTCCCCATCCATAAAGTCCCCCACCGGGGGTGGACCAGGAGGTGCGGGCCCGACGCGCCAAGTCACATGAAGGTGGCCATTCACGATGGACACGAGCAGCTTCTTTGACCCCCGACCCATGGCTACACCACCCACCTCCCCAGCACGTCCTTCCTCTGCCAGGCAGGGGCTGGAGACGGGGCCACACTCAGCCCTGCCTGGGAAATGACTGAGTGACAGTAACAATCCTTGATCACAACACCGCACTCTCCTCAGTAGGCCGCGCAGCGCTTTGCGACGGCGGGAGTGGGCAGTACTATTGGCCTCATTTTACAGATGGGGAAACTGAGGCACAGGGCAGGGCCGTCACCTGCCCATGGTCGCTTAGCAGGCCGGGGGTAGAATCCAGCTCTCCTGATACCCAGCGCTGTGCCCTATTCACGAGGCCCCGCTGCCTCTCAATGCAGCTGGGAAGCATCATTAGCCTCGTGTTACGGGTGGGGAAACTGAGGCAGGGGGCGGGGCCGTTACATGGCCCAGGCTACACACGGCATCAGCAGCAGAGCTGGGACCTGGACACGGCTCTGCGCTGCGGTGGGACGTTGCTAATGTCCCCGCTCCCCAGTGAGGTGGGTTGGCGGAGCTGTGCCTGGGGGGTTCAAGAGGGGGGGTGCGCTAGCAGGGCTGGGGCAGGGCAGCCCGTGCTGAACACCAAGCGCTGTGGGCGTGGGAAGTGTCAGGTGAGGTGCGTACGTGGGCGGGGGAGCGGGTCTACCTGGCACTTGCAAAGCCCCTCCCTTCACCCACCCCTCCAGCCCCGGCAGGTGAGCTGTGATCCCAACCCCTGGGTCACGCAGGCTGCTGGTCAGCTGACCCTGGGTGCAGATCCCTCGCTGGGCCCTGGCGCTTCCTCAGGGCCTGGATGATTTGGAAACGGGGGGCGCAGTTTGTGGCAATACATCCCCCTGCCCGCTGGCTTGGCTGGGTCCCTGGGCTGAGCCCCCAAGCCCAGCCCCACATCCGGGAGGCCTGTGATCGGCCGCGCCCAGCCACCCACCTTGTGCTCCTCGAACTTCTTCTGGAGCAGCTGGTCCCTGACCGCGACGCACCTCTTCAGCAACGCCAGGTCCTTGTTGGGGAAAAACTGCGGGAGGAAGGGAGACGAGGGACGGCCATTCGATCCACTTCAACTCAGCCGGGCCCCGTG